>NC_037594.1:3626443-4826443 GCF_003073045.1 Pomacea canaliculata | reverse complement strand
CATCAAATTCAGCAGCAGCAGCAGCAGCCGCCGTCACTCACCTCCCAGGCATCCTGCCACAGTCCCCTCTCACCCCACTCCTCCTCGACCACCTACAGCCGGCACACTCCTAATGTCACTGCGGCCCCTTCTGCTGCGCCTGCACCGTTGGAACCGGATTTCCAGCACGTGCCGCGCGACCTTCTGCCCTCTGACCCGCACATGTACTGGCGGCTGTCGGAGGAGGAGAAGACTCTGCTGACGCAGCTGTCCAGCGCCTATCAGGACACCATCCTGACCCTTCCCGAGCGCGTGCCAGCCAGCGAGCTTGGGTGCCGCCTGGGCAACCCACCGCCCCCACGAACACTGGAGAACATCTTTGAGACGGCAGAGAAGAATGTGAGGCAGATCGTCACCTTCGTGCAGCGCCTGGGGGACTTCCAGATGCTGCGGCAGGACGACCAGATCGCCACACTGCAGGTAGGTGTGGCGATGGAGAGACTTCACAGATGGGGACCATCTTGGAAGTATGAATGGGCATTATACAACACCATTCTTGCGTCATTGTACATTGTCATGTCATTTTGACAAGGCCCACGTCTGTCATGATGTCTGTCATTATCATTTTCATGTCTATCACTATGCCTGTGTCATTATCGGTGTCAGCGTCAGTCGTGATGTCATTGTCAGAGTTGGCATCATTGGCAGCATCATTGTCAGTACCTTAAATGGAGGCTTACATATTTATTTACAAAGACCCTCCTTCCCCCTCCCTCCCCGAAATACTCTTTGCTGATGAAATCTTGGCAGAGAAAGAGGTTGCTTAAATAGTTTTCCCTTTCTCTCTGGACAGACTAAATAAAATCGCCATGATTGTGTGCGTCGGTTTCCACGTGTCCCCCTTAGCAATCACAAGGTTTCTTAAAACAAGGTTTACCTGTGTTGGTGTGGGTGGCTCTGTCAAGGCTATGAGACCGGCTAAGGTGATTGGAGAGTGCAGCCTTCCTTTCTTTAGAATGGAAACTGCACACGATATTATGATCAGTATGACATTTTTCTTTTCCTTTTTTTTTTCTTTCTCCCAGGCTTCTGGCTTGCGCGTGATTCTCTTGCGATGGTCAGCCCTGTTCGTCGTAGAGCGCGACGCCTGGCTGTCCAGATACGGAGAGACAACCGTGGCCAGCATGGCGCTGATATTTGGTCACGAGGATGTCATTCGCAGATTGTCCATCTTCTGCAGATCGGTGAAGGTCAGTCTAATTGCTTGCCAACCCATTTTATTTCTTTGTGTTAGAAGCATTATTACATTTTACTTATATGTGGATCTTTGGTGGAGGCTACACCAGAAACTATTCCAGCTGATTTTAACGTCTGTTCGTGTCGCAGATTATCCTGAAGAATGATGTTACACTCTACGTCCTTCTGCACTGCCTGGTAATGTTCGATCCGCGCGAGGCCAACATCGTGGACCGGCAGCTGATCAACACTTTCCGGGACAAGTACATCATCCTGCTGAAGCACTACCTTGAGTCTGAGTACTCATTCCTGTACGCTGAGCGCTACATGAGTGCCATCATGGACAAGGTGGTGGAGATCCGCCAGACGGCGCAGCTGAGCTTAACGGCCATGCGCCAGTTCATGGACTTCATCCCGCCACTGATGAAACAACTCCTCAATCTGAGCGAGTGTAGTTAGGAGAGCGGAGGGGGCTAACTGGGCGAGTGGAGGATAGACGCCAGGTCGTGTTGTCCACCCGAGTTCCCCAAACCCTCCTTTGGATTTTGACTTGCCTGCTTGTCTTTGCTGTCGGGTGTAGTAGTTTGTGGCGCTGTTGTTGCTGTTTCTCATCCTCATCAACATTTCAGTTTTGCAGATGATTTCCACCTGCCTGCCGGCGGAAGAGAAGTTCAACCCAAGCAGCACACACACACACACTCACTCACACACGCACAGACGGCGCACATTCACACACCATTATACTTTCAGTTATGAGGCTAATGTTTTCTTGTAGAAATATTCGCTGAAAATGGACAAAGTGAAAATCACAAAACAAAAAGCAAAAGAAACACGAAAAAGTTCATGTTTTCGCAGCCATCAACGTACCAGGAATACCCCCGGTTTATACGACAGGTACATATCGCTTTGATGCATCGTCTCGGCACACTGGATCATTTTTGTGTGAACTGTTTGATGTTTCAGGGTAGGACCTGACTCAGCAGGAACTTGCTCAGCAGCTCAATTTTATCCGAGCCCTTTTTTCTCATTAGATTCTATGGACGAGTCGAAAGCGAGTTGTCCCTTGATACTAAGAAGGGCCTGTGGTATTAATTCATCTGTAGATGTAACATATTTATTATAAGTTGTTCACCTCATATCGACAAGGTGCTGTGCTGTGCATAATTTTGATAATGTATGTTTGCTACGAAGATTTAGACATGACGTAGAAATAGCTTAAGAGGAGCTTTTAAATCGAATTATGTTGCGGTAACGAAGAGCCACAATGTAATGTTAACAGTTTGCAACACAAAACTGTGAAATTCTGTTGAGCAGTTCTCATCTTTCACTTTCCCCACTCGCTCCTCTCCAACACTCATAAAAGCGAGTTTATTTTAGCAGATATCATCTTTTTCTTTAACTCCTTGCATCTCTTACACCTTATCACCCTTACCCCTCCCTACATGGTCTTAGCTACTTATAATTCTAATAGTATTTTCTGTAATCATGCAAAAAGTCTGCATCTCATTTTACGTATTGTACCAGGTAAAGTCTAGGAAAACTTCGACGCCTCATTCTTGTCACCTGCCAGAGTGCCGGAAAGTTGACCGTACACAGCGGGAATCGGTTATTTTATTTATTTTATTTGTACTTTTTGTCAGTCTGATGTGGCCAACCTGCTGCCTTGACTGGTCAATGCCATATCGTCGGAATTGTTTATATTTTACCAAGCATTCGCGTGGGACAAAATAGCTTAGTTTGTGTTTTCGTAAAAAACGAAACTGTTCTGATGCGCCTGATAACTTAATGCCAAGAAATATGAATAAAATATTAATTCAACTTCACGAACTACAGAATCTTTTAGTATGGTCGTTTGTATGCGTGTATGTGTGTGAGAGAGAGTAAAGGATACTTTTAGTACAAGATACTATTACAATAACATACATTTACCAACAGACACGAATAATTATAATGTTGCCCAGATAAAGAAATCTTGACTGGGAAGAAGCGCAATATTTCTATTCTTCAGGAAAGGCAAGTGCATGTACTTGAATGACACTCATGTGGAAATCGTAATAATAATTAAAGGAATTTCTATAGCACATTCCCCTACAGAAAGCTCAATTCACTTTACAACAAAAGCCAATATACAGAAAGTTGACCTAAAACAGACCCAAGCACGTCAGCAAACGGACAGACACGTGAACAGTCACAAACACAAGACAGAAAAGCATGCACACAAAGAAGTCAGAAAAAAAGGTCTTAAATCAGAGAACACTGAGGGAAATCACATCATGGATAAATAAATGTAGCTGTTTATTTTTGTCAGAACGTGAGAGAGTAATCCAAGGGACATAACGCTGTTTGACAGAAGGATAACTCCGAATGCTTAACTTCCTATCGACTAGGGCACCTTGCCGTTACGGTGTGTTTTTCATGTTTTTCTCCTTCTTTAGTTTCGTCTTTTGAGTTCTCATCAATTAATTTCACGAACACTATTAACCGTTCAGTTATCTGTTCTTAATTAAAATTAACTGTTCTTAATTAAAATTAAACAATGAAATAAAAGAAATTTATTCAGAGGAGAGAAACAGTGTAGACATCTTACATCCAAAACTGGGGTTAGACAACTCAGAGTTTATACTTTATAGCATTTCAGTTTAAAGAAATGAGCGATGATTGTTAAGTAGAATGTTTATTTGTCAATATTAACGATGATGATTATATTCCTGATCGCTGAAGCAGAGCGTTTTACATATGGATTGTAGCTCTAAAAGACAATTTACCTGTATGCATCTAACAATACGCCTCAGCTGAATGCACTACAAATAAAGGGAATAAAATAAATAGGAAATTATCCAGTGAAATCCAGGTCGCATTTTTTCCTGACATTCTATGTTCATTGTATTTTGCAGATCTTGAACATCAACATTTCATTTTACAAACTGCCTTTGGTTAGTCTTTGTGAAGCCAGATTACATTTAGGACTTTTTCTTTTGTGTGAAATGCTGCCTTACTGAAATTTGTATGAAAATATTAGGTTAGGGAGCAATGGCGTTGAGAAGCATCCAGAATAATTTCCAAGCATTTCAAAATTGGAGCAGAGAGCTGTTTAAAGTCAGTAGACTACAAATTAATGGGAATTTAGGTAAGAGGTCGTCTGTGAGACAACACAGTTTTTCTAGCTTCTGGCAGGTGTATTCAGAAGGGTACCAAGTCGTGCCTAAATTCTGTAGTACATACCATTTGGTCATGCCTAGTAAGGTGAAAATAAGAGCAAACCAGTGCTCTTACATGGTGCAGCTGGTGCGTGGCATGGCAGGGCACAGCAAGTGGCAGAACATCAAGAACATCAAGGCTGCTGAAGATGCCAAGAAAGCCAGGACCATCCAAGACTTTACAAGAAGGGCAAGGGCAATCATAAGAGGTAGAGTCACATTTGATATTGTTCTATTTATTTTTATAACCAATGCTGTTGCAATTTTCCCCTTTTCCCACCAAAAGTATTCTCATGTTTGAATTACTTTATAGGTACATGAGCTTAGATTTGATGGTTGGTGAACATAAAAAAAAAATATACTGGAGCATGCACATTTGTGCACAAGTGCAAATTGTATATAATTTTTCGAGCTAATTAGAATATCAGCTTGTATTCAAATACACAATCTTTTTGTTACTTTGTCCAACTCATGAGTGATCATTTGTTTGATCATCAGTTGGTTTTTCAACTAATTATATATATATATAACGTATATGTATATGTGTATATATATTCTATTAAAATACAGAGAAAGGTTCAGCTGACCCAAAGAATAATCCTCTACTTGCTCGCCTTCTTGTGGAGGCCAAGTCAAAATGCATTCCAAATGCAAATATTGAAAGAGTGCTGAGTCAGATGGTATGTTTTAAAAACATGCTTGGCTATACTATGTTAAATATAGATATAAAGTAGCATTCTTTTGTTGAAAATATACTTTTTTTGGCTAAACTTGCTAGCTTTTAAGCTATTCTGACTTTGTTTTATATTTACAATATTTACTTAGGGCATTGATAGTGGCATTTTTTTTGTTGCTTTTGCCTTTATTTGGTTTCCATTGAATTTGTTGCTTGAGATCTTTAATTCTTACCAAAACAGTTCAGGATCAGATCACACAATTACTGCAATTATTAACTTTTAATAAAAGTTAACAAGGATTCATCAAATTTGTGGTTCTTTAACTTTCCCATTGGCTGGGTCTTTGACATGGTATTCTAGTAACAGTGTTGAGCTAGTTATCATTAGCAACTTTAAACTTTAACATTTGTATTGGATGTTGCTACCCTTACAGTTATGTGCATACACATGAAGGATATCTAAGGGAGAGACTAAATGGATTGGAATCTCAAGATCTTAGATTTGTTTTGAAATTTTAAGGCCATTTATATAGTTATAGCTGGTGCAACTGGAATAAAGCATGGTGCTTTCTTGAAAACATACACTAACAAAAGTTTATCAAAGTTGTCTTTCCACAGGGTAAGATGAAAGATGTGCCTCCAACCGTGTTTGAAGCCAAGGGTCCAGGGGGGAGTATCATGCTAATTGAAGCAATGACCGTAAACCAGAGCCAGACACGCCAAGAGCTGCAGAGTTATGTCAAAAAGTGCGGGTAAGTGTAATGACCTCATCCTATATTAATGGACATTGACAGCTTACTCGTAGGTAAAACTGCCCAAATTTACCTTCAGAAAACAATAACAAAAGAAAAAAACCCACAAAAAAACCAGAAACATTTTTAAAAATCAAGAAAGCAACCAAGGAGCTACACTCCTATTTACCCATTCCAACCAAAACATGTTCCTTAAATATATATTAGACAACAAAATTATGAGTTTATTTTCAATTGAAACCTAAATGAATAATAGCAAAAAAGGAACAGAACTTTGTTGATTGCAATATTTAGTCTTGTGGCTTTACTAAACTATATCTGTGGCAATTGTGCCTATGTATCACAATGTTATTTAAATTGATGATCACACAGGAAGTTTAAAGAAAAGCAGTTTCTTGATGAGTAAATGGTTCATAAACCATTCACAGACTTCATACTGTGGAATGGCATGTAGAAATTAAAGCCCAAGCTAGCAACATTCTGCTCTGGGATTGTATTTTAACCATGGGGGAAGCTATCCTTTCTTTGGGAAGGGAACTAGGGGGCTAATTTGATACACAGACTAACCTGATCAATGAGTCACCGAGCAGGGGAATTTTCTTAACTGACCAGCATTGAATTCTCCAAAATTGTCAAATGTGAAGCAGGAAACCTACAACTAAAACATAAAAAAATTTTGTAAAACAAAATTTCAAGCCATAATCACTCTGAACAATGATCAATGAAACAAAATGACAAATGGAAAAAACCAACAGAGTGCGCCATATCTATTGCAATATTCAGTCTCATTTTATTTTTGGCTTCTGCTACTCTTATATTATAAATTAGACAGAAACAATAAGCACCAAAAAATTCTGTTTTATCTTTCCAGTCGATTTGTTAGGTCTAAATAAATTCTGCTTGGTTCTGTTGAACTATATAAAGCATGATCTCTACCATATTACCAGAGAAAAAGTTTTCAAAAGGGACCCCTTCCAATAACTAGCATGTCAAGTAATAATAATAATATGGGAATTTATAAAGCGCAGTATTTTAGCCAAAGGGGGACTCATTGCGCTGAATGAGATCACAGATGATTTGGGTAGTCGTACACTGAATGCATGGTTTTAGGCACTATCTAGTGGAAACAGAGTTACCTAGCTAGACTAGCGTAATAGGCTGGGAAAGCATGCCTCATGAATCCGAGTGCTGAAGTTAAACGCACAAATTACCAGCATAAGAAGTGTCCTAACAAAGTGTTGGAAAGTATTTCAAAGAATTTTTTATTTTTTGCTAAAAAACATATATTTTTTATTCAGTTGACCACTTTCATTGCAGGTTTTCACTTTATGAAAATAGCTTTTTGGCAAGAATGACTTTTGAACAGAAAGGGTTGGTGATGGTGGATATCCCAGACCAAGGGGAGACTACTCCAAACATGGAGGAGTACATTGAACTTGCAATCGAAGTTGGTGCTGAGGAAGTCACTTTGGAAGCAGATGAGGAGGGAAAAAAATTTCTTCAGGTACTTATCAGAAACTTCATTTACTGGCCTGGCCAGTTTGTCGCATTGCAGCTTCAGCGCTGACTTGGGATTAAAATATAAACATTTGAATGGTGCTAATTATGTATCAAAATATTTATAATTGTAATAATTTTGATGTGCATCATTATCAGGTAGTTCCCTTTCAAGACCTTTTAATTTAGCTTTTAAAGTGTTTTATTTCGAGACCTTTAATTTAATGATCTCAGATCAAGCAAAACAATAAAAAATGTATACAATGAGAGATATGCAGTGACTAACATGTGACAATCCCCATGAAAGTTGTGGTTTGTATGTGTGTATAACTGACAGTTGTACTTTTTTCCAGTTTCTCAGTGCTCCAGAGCATGTGTACTCAGTAAAGAAGGAACTGGAGGCAAAGAACCTACCAGTAAGGTCTGCAGAAGTCACGTTTCTTTCATTAAATGATGTTTCTTTGGGCAGCAAAGACATTGAGCTGATAGCGAAGGTTTTGGATAAGTTAGACGATCACCCAGATGTCCTAAAAGTGTACACTAATGTTGTAGAGGCATCATGATGGCAGTTATTGACACTTCTGGGAATAGTCTCATAATGTTGCTGAACGTTTTCATATGAAAGTAAATTTGGAAGAAAGACCACTGTGTGATGCTCATCTTGTCAAAATTTTGGTGTCTGTTGGGGAGTTTACTCTTCTGAAAGATAGCAAAAAAGACATTTTAATAAGAATTTTGATCATAGAACAAAGGTCTTTGGAATATAACACTTGGAAGTGGCTGTCTAATTATGGGTGTACAGGAGAAATTTAATGCACATGCGCTGATCATTGAAATTCTTCATCTCTAGAGACATTTGAAAAAAGACAGTATGTTGTAGAAAACAAGCTTGAAAAGCAAATGGCCAAAACGGTGAAAATGAAGGTTTTATTATATTCTTAACTTTCATGGATGTTTTCTAGGAAAATGAATCCTATGCGCGAGCGTGCATGTGTGAGTGTGTGTGTGCAAAACTGCGGGGAAAGAAGGAAATTAAAGGGACTACTGACAGACAGTTTTGTGTTTTGCACTCCACTATAAGCAATTTCACAAGGCATAACAGAATTTTGACTGTTTCATGGTTATGGTATAGCATAAATCTACACCAGTCCACTTATACCTGCTGCTGCTGGCTAGTTCAGCAGCTGATCAGCATAGTGTTTATGACCTGCTCAAACTGTTGCTAGGTACACAACTATTGTTGCATCACTTTTTCTGTATTTTGCATATTTTACATCCATCTTATTTTTTTTTTTTTTTTTTTTTTTTTATTCTTATAGCCCTTAAGTAGGCAGAGATAAGATCAGATAATTTCTGTAAATCTGTTTCCATCCTGGCATACAATTTAATCGGGAAACAGTGCTGCAATATTATCATGATTTTGGACACATGGTGTGGATATTGCTACACTGCAGCAGTCAGGTCATAGTGACTGTCCTCAAATCCTATTAACAGTGCTATCTGGATAATCGGATTAGGAATATAATCAAAAAGTTGCACTACCTTTACTAAAGTTCACAAGTAACCATTACAAAGATATGGGGAAATGGTGATGTGATGATTGACTCATGCAGAAGTGAAAATCTTGAGAAAGGATTCAGTGGTCTATAAGTCAACCAAGCTATTTTTTTTTTCATGGTGATTTTTGCTGAGTAAAAGAAAAGGTTCATCATGAGCTTAGCTTTACTTACTGTTAACATTCAGGTAGACATCTTGACTGAAAAACTTGCAGTTGTGAACCAGAGGGTTGTTTAAGCATGGGCACTATATTATAGTTGTGCATGGTTTGGGCATTGTGTATCAGTGTGTATTATTTATAACCGAAGACTTTGTGACTGTACCTTTTAAATAATCAATGTTTTATTGGACAGGGATTTTTATAGTGCCGTAAAATGTTTAGTAACGACTTTTATGACCCTGTGGACAGTTTATTGAGCGACGTGCTTCATGGCAGCATGGCTATGAACACAGTGCTGGAGGTGTTGCACCAGACATTATGGTAGTTTGTGTCTGGCTGTTTGTTTTCACTGTTACTGCTAAACTTGTTCTAACCCTTAAAAAAGAAAAAGGCAGTATAAATAATGAGTACAGAAAGAGATCACCAGGTCACCAAAGATGTGGTAGGAAAGAGTATATATATACACACATGCATGAACTCATAGCTGCAGATAATATTTCACTTGCATATATTTCATAACCTTGAGTCCCAAATGAGTCAATAAAGTGTGAAATTGTGTACACCCTGACACATACATGCACTCACACATTAGTGTTAGTTGATTAAACAGTTAAGGGGACAAGGGTGAGGGACACCAGAGCTAGCACCTGTCAGGGCTCAGCTGAGGATCCTCTGCACAGCCATCAAACAAAATACTGCATCTCTTTCCAAACCAATATAGATTCATCTATACATGAAATATCATTACCTACACAAACACAGGAACCAACACAAGTCCACAGTTAAATAACTCATTAATGTTCAATCACATTTTATATAGAACATCAGCAGAAACTGATCAGAGAAAGAAAATCCTTTCTGATATTTTCCTACTAAAGGCCATAAAGGTGCACAAAAGAACAAAAAATACAAATCACTGTTAGTCCCAGGAATCTGATTGCATGAGGAAGATTGCCTGATGCTGCAACTGGAGAGTTTGCATAATTATTGCACATGGAGAAGCCATCCCGGTGCTTGAAATTACTGTACATCTTTCTTTCTCTCAAGGACCATAGCTTTCAAACTAAGCACTATACAACTTTCTTTTGGGTGGGCATATAACTAAAGAAACAAAATACTTTCTTAAAGATGATTGCCCTTGCATTGGCCAGATGCGTACAGCTGCTACACTAGCATGACAGGGAGATCAAACCTTTTTTTCTTGGAGGGTTGGCGAGGAATGCTAAGTCTGCAATGAAGGTATGTTGTGTTTCCTAGAGGAGGTAATATCACAGGGGCAGGAAACGGAGATTTTGCTGTCTTTATTTTGCTTGGAATATCTGGTAAAGAAAATCACATCAGAGCATGATGCATGTGTTTGTCCCTCTCCAGTTTTCTAGTTTTTATCTTCCCCATTAGCTCTGGAATTTTCAGGTCTTATTGACAAGGCCACCCAAGATCACGGTTTCTGCAAGTGGGCGGTTGGTGTCATGTCTAGAGTGAGGAAGTGCTCTGTATTTTTACTATTTGCAAGATCCAGTTGCAGACACAATGCAGGACAGGCTAACAACTCCAATTTTCTTTATTAGTTCAGCTTTTTATAACTTGAAAGAATTGGAGTTGGCAAGGAAATGAATATCACTTCGGGTAGGTCAGGACAAGGCGAGAAAATGCTTTCACTATTTGGCAAACTCTTACAGTCTCACCAACTATAAATCTTCCTGAGCCAAAACATGCATTCAATTGAAGAGGATTCTTTGGAGAACACCATTTAACCACATGCTTTCAATAGTGTCTTCCTAAAGATCGGCTCGCAACAAAATCCTTCAAAGCCAAACAGACGAACGAGTTTTAGGACATCTAAGGATGAAGTTGACACTTTTCACTAGTTGTGTGGATGGCAGGGAGAACAAAGACAATGTCCCTCATCTGGAGACTGGGGCATGATGCAAATGCAAGAAGTGGTCTTATGTTCCCATCGTTCTTCGCGTGCCCCGAGGTCCCGTCATCTTGTGCGATGTAGGAGCAGCTTGGGTACAAACATGTGAACAATCACGAGAGCAATGAAGGTCGAGACATCATGCAGGTGAACACAGAGCCCCCAGGGAGGTGTCGCTCCCACAGGCTAACCATAGATGCACAAGGCCAGGTGCAGGTGAGCATAGACTACACATGACAAGTGTCGCTCTGTGTTTTGAGAGGACTGGTCTGGGTATCGGTGACGGATACTTTCGAGGTGTTCTCGGCGACAGGAAGTCGTACGGAGCTCTTTGAGGAGGCTTCCATCTGCCCCGGCTTCTCCAACAGCTGAAGAAAAATACGAAGAAAGTGATGCTAGTGATGAGTATAAACAAAAAGCACCACATTCACTAATTAGGAGCACCAAAAATAATTATACCACTAATTGGTCCAAATGATGACCTCCAGTCCACGGTGAAAAGACGCAAGTTAAAGTGGCATTGGTGACATTTCCAAATCATTAGGAATTTCAAAGGAGATCTTGCAGGAAATTACGGGCAATTAACAGAAGAGTAAAGTGGAATTATGAGAAATGGACGGAAAACAGTGGACACGCCCCTCATTTAGCACATCTCAGCACAGGGCAAGACTCCAAGGATTATCTGTCTTGTCACTAGTGTAACACATAAGATGTGGCTCTAGCAGACCGTGGCTATCGTCGCTGACCTTTGCCCTGGAAGGACTGAGGACGTCGCCGACGGTTACCGCCTTGGACTGCAACGCGCCATTACGCATCACCCACGGATGCTGAAGCGCGTCGGAGGCGGACAGGCGTGCAGCAGGGTCCCACGACAGGGTGCGCCGCATAAAGTCCAAGAAAACACCATCCTGCGCGAATTAATAAATAAAATAAGCGAACACACAAACAAATGCAGACACAAATAAACGAACAAACAACAGAAAATCCTGGACAAACAAGAAGACTTTCTACTTGTTTTGCAACGTCTAGATATCCTAGTAGACGATAATAGCGCCCAAGAGAATCTGTATAAAGAGGAACAATGGCAGTGTTCACCCAAATTAATGGAAATAACATCTTGTGACTTTTTACCTAAAGATTTGAAAAAAATGTGCAACCCACTAATCCTTTAACACAGTCCCACACAACAGCTGGTTTCTGTGTCACTTCTTGTAACCCTGGTGATGGTGTGGCGGACTGTGTATGGCCAGGACTGGCAGCATGTACGTCCTCCTCACCTCCGTGTTTTTTAGGAGCAAGGAGAGGTGGAGGCTCATGGGAGGGCCCCGCGGCTTCTCGCGTGACGAGCCGCTCGTGCAGTAGCGGGGCTGACCCTGGGCGGTGAAGAACTTCTCCGCTCGCTTGCAACGGTCCAGAAGAGAGCGAGAGGGGACACCTCGTACCTGCAGCATCAAAACAGAGGTCTAGGTCTCCGATATTTGGTAGGTTCTAGATTATCTAATTTGCCGTTGTCGTGGGCTTTCAGATACAAAAATAGAACAACAGCATTTTGCTGTGACACAACTTTTTATTTTCGTTTTTCCCTCTCAGACATCCTGCTTCTGCTCATCGACTCCCTCTTCCTTTTTCTAAACAGTGCCTTATCTCCTTTTAATATCTCTTGAGTCTGTTCTGACTACATTAGCTGATACTCGTCACATATTTTCGTCTTTAGCCCACTTTTTGTATTTATTGTCTGCTGTCGTAGGGAGCCATTAAAAAGAACATGAACATGAGCCACTGCTAGCGTCAAGAGGCTCTAGTTAACTGTAAGTAAGAACAATAATCTTATCTAGCCATCTAGATACTCTGGGTAACTTTAGCTCAGATCGGTAGGTTTTACTAGCCTCCATGATGCTGGAAAGCTGGTCAAACTCATCTTCGCCAGCGAAGATTGGCTTGGCGGTAAGCACCTCTCCTAGCACGCAAGCCAGGCTCCACATGTCGATGGCGCATCCGTATCGCAAGCCCAGGATCACTTCCGGGGCACGGTAGTAGCGGGACTGGATGTAGGTATAGATCTGCTTCTGCTCGTAGCAACTGGATCCAAAGTCTATTACCTGCAAACGTCACCAAACACAAGCGGCTAGACTCGGTACGTCACGTGGACTAAACGTTCCTCACTGATTCGCGTGTTTCGAACAGTAGCACTTCTAGGTCTCAGTCACAAGTCCTATCGTACCTTGATGCCGATGTCGCAGTCCTACATTACCTTGATGGAGATGTCGTTCTGCAGTCCTGCGGTACATCCGGCGGAAGTGGGGAGGGGGCGGCGCAGCAGGATGTTCTCTGGTTTGAGGTCGCAATGCACGATGTTGTTCCTGTGCAGCACATCCAGGCACCGAAGAGCACGGCGCGAGCGATCTTTTGCACCCGGCAGAGGCTCATCCCCTTCCCACGGGTCTTCTTCAGCACCTGAGGTCACAGAATGAGGAACACTCAATGTACCAGCTTTGTGGGAAGGTGTCTAAGAAACCTTGTTGGACGTACATACTTACATCAGACAGGTATCTAAGTGACCAGGTGGTGCTAAAAAGACCCAGCAGAGATAAGAAAGAACCAGCATCTCTAGCTATGACTACAATAGTAACTGCAACTATGTCTGTGTATCCCCGATTCAATGTAAGCAGCTGGCTTTCGCTTTTCTCTCCGTACCTGGTGCAGGCTCATGCCCAGCAGCTCAAAGGTGATGCACACGTGACCCCGGAAGGTGAAACTGTCTAAGATGTGTACAATGTTATGGGAGTCATTCTTATCCTGCCTGCGGAGGGCCTCCAGGATGCGGATTTCTTCGCGCGCCTGGCGCAGAAACGGTCGCTCGTTCTTGACTATCTTGATGGCGACCAACGAGTGCGTCCTGTGGTCCATGGCCTTCATCACCTGCGACAGTAAAGCAGTCTTATGTGCAGGCAGTGGTGTAAGCAACAGGCTTAGTTCTAAATATACAAACAAGTTGAGGAGGAAAGTGGAGAGAGCTCTCTTCCCTTTGTTCTGTTCAGAATGACTGAACTTAATGCGTATAATAGCAGAATCATTTGTGTCAGGTTCTTCAGTTTCTGGAAACATTGCCCTTTTCTTGTTGTTTTGATGGTTTATTTTCATCCAGAGATTGTTTTGTGTGTAATTCTGCGCCACGAAAGCCTTCTTTTTCTTCTAGTTGTTCTTGCTCTTCATCTTGTTTTTGTCGTTCGAGCAGTTCTTTTTCTTCTTTATGCTATTAAGCTGAATGTTGGCGCAGGGGCGGCTCTAGGCTCGTGGCAGTCCTGGGCACAGAAACAATCGGTGGCCCCTTTGCCCACCAGTGTCAATAAAACCAAGGGGTGGTCCATGATATTCTCTTTAGGGCAGAACGTTATAATACTACACATAGCTTACTGCTCCGATTTAGCAACATTAGTAAATACAGTGAACTAATTAACAAAGAAATGATGTTTTTCGACTACATTGCCGTCAGCTGTGTCATTATTTTTCTTTCTGTTTAATAATCAATATATATTGGCGTGGCGGCGCTGTGCAGATGCACAGTTGGCAAATGCGTAAGGCCACCCCTGGTTGGCGAGACCTGTACGTCTGGTTCGAAAGTCCTTAACCCAGAAAAGGCCCTCCTTCTCACCTGGCCGAAGGTACCTTTTCCCAGCAAATCATGTAGTTCATATCGATACAACAGGTGGTCGTGCGGCTTGCAGATGTAAAAGCCGCTGGCATCATCGAAGCCGTTATTTTTAACGCCCTCCCCTTGCACAGACTTCTTGGCGGCCTGGCTGCCCAGGAAATACACCGTTCTGCAAAAAGAAACACTGAGTTCTGACACCGCCCTGCAAACGACAGACAAAATGCTGGCGCGGTCCTACAAGAAGACACATCAAGTGCTGGCGCGGTCCTACAAGAAGACACCGAGTTCTAAACCTTCGTCCCTTCTCCCTCCTTATCCTGCAAATAGGCTCCTATAGTTCTGACGCCGTCCTGATGTAAGGCAGAGGGGTGAGATGGATACCTTTGATGTTTGTTTTACTCTTATCTTTAATCACAGATCACGTCACATGAAACATCACAGCGTTGACTGGAACTAATACTTATTGAGGACATACATGCTCTTTATTTAACTAATGAAAGAAGAACAAGAAGAAGAACAACAAAAAGAAAGTGAACTGATCTATATGTGAATGGCGTGCAGACCTAAAATCCAGGATTTCTGTTTTCTCCCACTCCGTCAATTTCTCGGCATACTTGATCAGGGCCTCCTCACCGGACACTCGCACGGAGGAGACGACACTGGTGCCCCTGCGCGTGCGCACTGTTGCGGAGCTGGTGCGCGCGCGGTCACCATCGTCACTGCGCAGGCGCGAAGACAAGGGCGGAGGCGACGGTTGACGGCTTACGGTGCACGACGCAGGTTGGGGAGGACGTAGCAGGCACTTTCACGGTCGACGTGGCGGGAATGGCTGAGCGATGCACCAGCTTGATCTGCGAAACCTGCGCACACCCAGTAGGATTTTCTTTAAAGAGACCACTCATGGTAGGCTAAAGTCTCTCACAAAATAACGCATTCGCAAATTCCCATTATTTCTACTGGAATTTATGGAAACAGCTGCTGATCATAATCTCAACTTGCTTTGTTCTGATCCTATCCCATTCCCCAACTTCATGATCTCAACTTTTGTCTATGATCTTGGCCTGCAATGTCTCCATAACCTCAGCTTTTCTCTTTCTGTCTGTCTGTCTTGAGCGAGTGAGAAGCATAACCCTGTCCTTGACCCCACTTAACCTTGGAGACATTGCGCGGTAGCGAGGTGTTGGCGGCGGGGAAGCCCTGACCGGTGTGGGAGGAGAGCACGGAGGAGGCCTTGGTCACGCGGTGAGCTCCCTGCCCCTCCAGTCGCTTGTCGGCAGGGTGTGGTAGCGGTGGTACGTGGAAGCTGGCGCTGTTCTCGAAGAGCTGCTCCACCTGACAACGGACACCCTGTAAAGCCCCCAGGACACCTCCCCGAAAGTTGTGGAACTGCGAGGAATGTGGCGCGGCCTCAGAGCCTTGCATCCTCTCGAAAGCCGATCGTACTCGCCTGGGGGCCCGTTGATTTCTGAAATCACAAATGACATGGGGGTCACATCACAAGAATGACTTCATGTTCACTGTGGAACCTTCTAGTTATGTCTCTCCCTCGCTTACTCGTAACTGTATTACACATACGAAAGTATGGGTTGTCATATGATAACTAGTATAGTAGTGTTGGTGTCGCACTCTTGCTTCCCCGCGTCGAGCAGACACGCAGGTGGACGGACAAGCGGAGAGTAGAACAAATAGCTGAACTGCGACCCGTCCTTTTGTCCATTGGAAGGTAGTGATTGGTCATAGCTAGTAACGGAAGGACAGAAAGTGTGTGTATGTTATGTCAGCCGCTACGATTCGACGGAGGATACGACAACGGATTCTCAGACGTCAGTAACGTCGGATGGCCCTCCACGTGGCAAAGACTTGTGCGAAGAGATACGTGGCGAGTGTATGTTAGAGTGAGTGTGCTGTGTGTATTACTATGGTAATTAGCGGGTCACGATACCTGGACTAGATATCCTGGGCTCAAAAGTCAATTAAAGTATAATTAACAATTCAATGTAAATGTCGGGGTGAGTTGGTAGAGGTGTCGAGAGTGTGATGAGCCCGAGGCAGTGGCAATCTCAACCTCTGACCATCTTCGCGTGCTCATTCCTTGGAGTTCACGACATGTACATTTCTGTGTGTCTGTGTTCCTTTTTTGTGCGCTTATGTCTCTCCCTCTCTCTGTTTGTGTGCCCATGCGTGCGTGGGTGTGTGCGCGCTTGGATACATATCTAGCGTAGTCAACTCAATCTGACATAAAGAACGTTTAAGTCGCATGTAGGAGGATTACAGATAGAACTGTCTAGAACAGCCCTGTGCACTAGTCACCCCTCTTCTCTCCCCGCAGTCAGGTATTCGTCTCCACCTGTACAGGTAGTCTGCAACACTATGTTACCTGTAAGCAGAAAAAGCTCCTACCTGGAGTGGACTCCCATACAACGCTTGGTGGGACATCCTTGCCTCACACGTCCTGAAAAAATATATATATACTTGTTTTGTTGAAATCCACTACATACGATGAAGACTTAAAAACAAGGGAAAACATTTATACACACATATTACTCGCTCTCAGCAACAAGTTGATAAGGTCTGGGCAACAAGAGTGCCGACTACTTGGATGTTGCCGTGAAGCCAAAGGCAAGCTTCTGTCAAGTGACTCAACTCCACCTGGTCACAGGCTGAGGTATTCAGGATCAGTGGATCGGGGAAAGCCTGTAAATATTTGTAGCTGACTGCTACATGCGTTAGCCATTCAGCTAACAGCTAGCGGGCACGGTCGTGTTGGCCAGAACGTCACGCTCAGTGCCCTGCCCCACGTTCAGCAACAAAGTATTTTTCGAGTCCGGCTGTTCTTGCTGCTGGATGCTGGCAGAGGCTTCTCACACCAAGTTGGTCGTTGTTGCCAGGAGAGTCAGAGGCTTCTAACCATCAAGTTGAGGTCGTTGTTGCCAGGAGCCAGAGGTTCATCACGTCAAGCGGTGGACGTTGTTGGCAACTCACGAGGCGGGAGTGATGCTGTCGCTGGAGTTTAGGCCCCTGCACCGGTGGAGGTGATGTTTGTGATGCCAAATAAATGTATATAAATATATTCGTATGTATACTCAATTGCGCGTCGGCACATAAATGAATGAATGGATATCCATGGATAGATGAATGAATGTTGTTAAATGATTCAACATTAGACGTTACGCAAGGGTTTGATTTCGATCCTTGTGTGTGTGTGGCCCACAAACTTCTGTCTAACTTCTCCGTTTGCTTTTTGTTCACATGCCAAATCGACACACTTGTGCACTCCCCATCAACATGCCACAACATCGATTACCGATAGGCTCCTTGACCGCCAGCAAGAGGGCCGAGCTGTGCACCCGAGACGATCTTCGATTACACGCACGTGATTGTAAGGGTGGGGTGGGGATGGGGTAGGCATGGGGTGGGGGTATTACACGCTTGACGTCTCTAGGCGTGACCTCGTGTGACCTCTCCATGGTCATGTCCGACATTACACTTCGCCTGCTCCAGCTTGACGGGCTAACCACTCTACCAGTGCTGTGCTAACATCGCTCTCCCACCTAGCCTGACGTGCTAACATCACTCTCGCATTTTAGCCTGACGTGTGCATTCCCACCCATGATGTGCTAACACCCGCTCTCGCATCTTAACCTGTGCTAACATTAGTCTCCCACCTTACCCTGATGTGCTAATACCCCTTTACTGCCTTAGCCTGATGTGTTACATCGCACGATCACCTGCTTTAACGTGATGTGCTAAATCCATTCTCCTGCTTCTCGAAGATTTTCTCAACAGACAGTGTAAAGTTTATCACATTAAAATGAGAATCAGACGGTCTGGACTTCAATCTCCGTTAGCGATACTCGCACATTTTCTGGATGTGAATTGTTCACACCGATGGGTGCCGGGTGGCATGTGCTCCACTTTCTCTTCCCTCCATCACTCCTTCTTCCCCCTCCTCGCTTAGTGCACAATTACCGCGAGGTAGAAGCATTTTACCGTCGATTAAATCAGCCAAACTAATCAAGCACTTTCCTTTCAAATAGCCCAGCCCTGCCCAGCCAGGCACGTTCCTTTCAAATAAAGCAAACCTGGATGAATGGTGGAAGGCTACCTTAACCAGCAAGCAGCATCCAACACACGGCTGCAGCAGCAGAAGCCTCGTCCGACACTGCAGCACTTCCACGATCTGCAGACCCTACACACTCTCCACCCCGGTCCAATCTGACTGACAATTCTTAAAACTACAGTTCGACCTCAGAGACAACTTGTAGGGCAATAGTGGAATCTATAGGACGGTTTATCGGGCCACACCCCATCTGAGGGACGATGTTATGTTACATACGTGGAATGCTCATTGTGGTAGACAGCACAATAGATTTTATAAACACCAGACCAACTCCTGATTATTAAAAATAAATAAAAAAAAACTAATAAGCCTTAATAAGTGGCAGTTCTTATAATTATAAGCTGTAAAAATAGCATAATTATACCGGTTCTCTAAATTGCTGTAGTAGCGACACCTTTAACAAGGATGCCGGGACAGGTGATCATGGAGTAATTACAGGACGACCATGGCTGCGGCCCAGTTACCTTGACTGCCGCTAGTAAATATTGACAGATCAATTGATTGAGCTCACCTGTGCCTTCTTCCTTCCTGGGTTAATCAAAGATCGGAGCTCATTCAATTTACATTTGAGCTCGAAATGATTCGTACAGGCAGGTACATCTCACCTCCAAGTATATTTACACAGACAAATCTTTAGGGTTCATTGGCAACAGACTGCTTTGTCTAATAACCCTCCCCATCCCCAGCAACCCCTAACTTTGATACCACGATAAAGGTCTATATTCATCAATATGTACATTTAATATTTGGTCTTCATAATCCATTGATATATGGCTTTTCAGAAACTGATTCTGATAGCTTATCAGACCTCTCCTGTTTTTTATGGCTTTTGGAATCTTGCTTATTCAGCCATAATAGTCATCGAAAGTTCCGTTTTCCTTCAGCTTCGATCATCTCTACAAGATGTAAGCCACCAGATGGTGAATTTTGCTGATGTTAGCTACAATAGACAGCTATAGTTTCCTCTGAAAGAAGTCATGAATTAATCAGTTGCGGTTTCTATGACAACCTTGTTAACGTTGCTTAATATTTCAGACGCGTAGTGCTCTCTCATCTGTGCTTGAAAAATTCTCAGTGTAATTACCTTCAGTAGTCTCCAACATTTAATACATGTCATCGTCCTACCTTGTTATTAGATCACCAACATAAGCCATACACTAGGAACATGCACAGAAACTAGAATGTATGACTACGTGTACTGTGAACATGAAGCTGTTTCTTTGTCCACATGAAAGCAAATGATTTTCCAAATATTTTTTTTGGCGTCATTCAGAGCATCCCTCCTGCCAATAAGGAAGGTACATTGTTACTGGCTTTGTTTATATTTGTAAAAGATTTTAATATTATGAATACAGTTGAAAACCTCCGATAACAGAAGATGATAAAATAATTGTTTATTGGACGCACTCAGGCACAAATATTGTAAGGAAAATTTGAAAAATATTTGCCTTCTTGTTCATAACCAGGCAAACTGAAATAAGTTGCCGGGTGTGCTTGAATCACGACTGAAGGAGTTTTTGGTGATTCTGAGGTGAGATGTCTGGGTGCAATGCAGGTCTGAGGGCGGCAACACACAGTCTTGTAATAAAGCTTAATGTCAATATTGCAGTTACATTCAAATCATACAGGTGGAGTCGTCTTGCTTTGAAAGAACTGGTGTAAATGTTCGACTTTGTAAGACTGCTCTTCAACTGCAAATACAAGTTCAACCAGCAGCTTTATGTTCGTCGTCCTGTTCAAACTCTCCGCTAGCAACGCCAGAAAATACCGAGGAAACACAAGTTTGTTCAGGTTCTCACTATCGTCATAACCTACTTCTTTTTGATTTACTTTCGGTTTCAAAAGTTAGAACAGTTTTTTTAAAAAAAAGAATTTTTCTGTATTTTGTATTTCTTTAATTTTCCTGAATGAAAATCGCTTTCATTTCACATCTCATTCACTGCCTTTCTTCTCTTTTCTCATATAAAGAATTATTTACGTTCTTGCGCTCGTGTGTTTGCATGATTCATATGTATGTATCCTGTTGTATGTGTGTCATCTTATCAGCCAGTCCGCCTTCATTAAAGAAACTACAAGTGAAATGGCGAGTTGGATTTCACTGATAGAGACTGACGTTAAATAGTCTCCGCTCAAAATTGTGGGTTGTAAACAATTATTTCTTACAATACACAGTTCTCAGACGGTACACTGTTTATTGTCCATTTCTTGTCAACTGGCTGTTTCCTTCGTGAAAGAGTTCAATACTTGGCGGCTTCTGTGCACCTGAAGTTGTGCTTTAGACATGGTTGCGAATAAATAAAACTCGACAAGCTGAGGAGAAACTCTTCAGAACGTCAGCTTCTATCATTTAAGTCAGTATCTATCATTTAAGCCCATTTTTTGCTATTTCCCTTACCTTTAACTTTCAGATTTCAAACCGTCCTCTCTGATCTGATAGGCTACTTCAATGAGCAGTCTAGCTAATTACATTTTAAAGAAACATGTGTTTAGCTGTGTAGATTTTGTGCATACAAGTTTTTTAAAAATGAAAAATACAGCTAGCTTGATGTAAATGCTAGGTTTACCACATTTTAAGGAATAGTATATCCATGCGGATGATGGTTTGCCACATTTTAAGGAGCGGTATAGCTACTTGTATGTCAGTCAGTACAGACCGGACTGCCCTCTCGGTGTTCATCAGCTCTTAAAACTTATCTTCCGGGTCAAAAAGTCTTTGTTTGAGATAAGAGGTAATGACGACTGTAAAAACCAGCTATATGACAATTGTTACACATGCAACTGTGTACTATGGTAGAACATACGCAAGATATTAAACGAGGACATCGTTTTAAAAGCAATACCGGTGAAGCAGATGAATCATGACGACTTCTAACTGACATGTAGAAATCACATCCATCTGTCTATCTGTGTCTAGACTTAAACATCAAACTGCCTTCATTTTAACGTCTCTTTCTTTTATTTGTCCGTCTATGGACCCCCGCTCTTTCCTTCTGTTTGTTTACCTACATACACGAAGAGGCGGGTGCTTACCTGTCGTTTACGCTGAAAATGGAGCAAAAAATTTACCTTCATTGTGAGACAACGGTGACACATCCCTAGAAAGAACTTCATGGGGATAACACTGGACACGTTTTGACCACACTGGGTGTCGAGAGAAGTGGCCACCCCTCTTTCAGTCAACGCGGGTAGCTCCTCATCATGAAAATAAACAAAACAAAGCAAGCCTCTCGAATCACAGCAACGTGCCGAGCCCAGGGTTTTATTGAGTGGGTTGCCCTCGGAGGGTGAGACACGAGTTACAATCAATCACAAGCCGGTGTCAGGTTTTCAAGGGTTCCTTATGTAATATTTCTCTCCCCCAACCCACTTCTAGCTTCGTCAAGTTTGTGTCACTTCTGGGTGACTAGGCGACATTACTCCAGACCTGTTGTTGCGATTTATCCTCTGAACATGTCGAATGGTTTGAGTTCGCATCCCGGTTGAGGACCGTTTTTCACTTGTGAAGAAGAGAGAGTTTGTCATGAGACTGACTGAAGCTAAGAGTTTATCTCATCTGCGCTTTCTACATTGGTAAAGACAAACAAAAGGTGGCTGCAAGTGGTTCACCGTATCTAGAGCATAGCTGAGCTCTAGCTTCTCCTTTTATCGTCTTTGTCTCCCCTGCTCAATCAGGTACCCTCTTTGCTGGACAACACCTCTGTGGTCAACATTTAACCTCTGTGGTCAGGGGGACTTTTCAAGCCACAGGTCCGAGGGGCCCTATAACCAGTGACCAAACCAATTCTCTTTGCAACAACCTTCTGGCTCACAGCTGAGCGCACCGACCCTCGCGCTAGGGAGCACTCCACCATTTTTGTTTTAAAGAGGGGCAACCACTCATCTGTCATGTTTTCTCCATACACAAACAGGGACAGTCTTCTGGTGGCCTGCCGGTAAACTCCAAGTCTTACAACTTAATTCTATTTGGCAATCTCTTCAGTGGGGTTAAAGGGAAACTGTAATTACGACCTCTTGAACTCTAACACAACGAACGAAGAGAACAAGTAGACTGGAGCCGGAAACTGAAACAGACGCACGCTCGCATGTACGCACAAATTACCGCGAATAGTATTTCGTAGATAGTATTTCATTCCACAACCATTTACCTTTTTATATTAACTACACACGTATTGGGATTTCACTACTACAGCCATACTTGTAGGCTACAGCAAGAGCAGAACTTCGACATAAACAAGAAGAGTTGCAGTCTTTTGTGCGCGAAGCATTACTAACTAGCAATATGAAGCATTACTAGGAATATGACACATTATTGACTAGTAATAGGAAGCATTACTGACTAGTAATAACAAACATTAATGACTAGCAATATGAAGCATTAGTGACTATAGCAATAGGAAGCACTACTGCTAGTAATATGAAGCATTACTGACTAGTGATCCCAAGTTTCATTGATATACTTACTAGCAGCAAAGACTGATCCAATCACGAACTAACATAGGTCCGTGATCCGATATTGAACTAGAACCTCATCTTTACACCTGTAAGCCTAGACTCGGAGCAGATGTAATGAAGCAGATAAGGGAGCGAGGTAGAAATGTTGCAGACGATATCAAATTGCGTGTTGACTGTTATCTGACAAAGACCTTGCACGAGGTACACACTAACATGTATAAAGCATTTTCGTCACACCTTCATTGTAAGGTATTGGTTACAGCAAACAGGGTAAAGGCAGGATAAATATACATCAAAGGAAGGATAAATATACATCAAAGGAAGGATAAATATACAATAAATAAAGCATGAAATATACGATAAATGCAGCAGCATGTATACGCCCGAGAACATAACTTCTGATTTCAAATCTGAGAATAAAGATGGTGGGACACACACACACACACACCTCCTCCGCTCCATTTAATCGGTTATCGCTAGTGCACGCCGTCCGACAAGGAGGCGACAGGGAGACAGGTAGACAGACGGCACCCACCTACCTGAGGTGGTTCGAGGATTCATACTGTCATGCTGACTGAATGCTGGCCTCCGTGTGCGGTAGTGAGTGACATGGATGTAACTGCTGCACTCACTGCTGTGTCTGCCAGGTGGTGCCACTCACGATGGTGCTGACGTCCGCAGGCCTCGACGTGACGCAAAAGTCCCACAATGACGTCACCACACATTTGACGCACGATGTGACGATGTCGCTGTCATTGGCGTGTTTCCTTGGAGACAACAATGATGGCGGCGATTCACTTCTGCGGTTGTAAAGGATCTATTCTCCTGTTTACTCAAGGTGTACCACAGTAAGAAATAAAATTCTTAATTCAAATTTATTGCGTCAGTCGAAGATAGATTATCTCCAAATTGTCTATGTTGTTTTCGTCAGACAAATCTACAGTCATCCGCATTCAGGACAGACGTGAGAAGCCTCACAGTACCAATGTGTAACGATGAGCTTACGTTCTCCATGCTGCAGCCAAAGGGAGAACAGGAAAAATTACGGTAATAGGTATTTCTGTGACGTGTCAATTTTGATACCTGGCTGTGCACAGTGCTATTTATAGAACTGTATCTCTGTGACGTGACAGTTTTCATACCTGATTATATCTTTGTGACAAAGTGGACAGAAGTTGGGATTCGATCAGATCTGCATGTTTCAATCACGTTCTGTACCGATCTCACCCTGATCATTCTAAACAAGATCTTTCATGTTAAGAGCTTTAAAGATAGTGAAAAAAAGTAATGCAAACACTTGATAGTTCCAAGAAAGCGCTTTTAATAAAATGTTCTAATTTTATTTTTAAACAAAGTTTGCATCACCATGACGTCCAGTGACGACTCCGTCTAAAGCCAAAGCAGATACGGTATACGGTATCTTTTTTTCTGCTTTCTGTCATGAAACTTAAACATATAAGAGAAACAATTTGATGTTCTCGCAATAAAGGTTTTCTCTAAAAGTCTCTTCCAAAAAGGAAATCAATAATATACTGTTAGGAATGGGGTTACCCCCCTTGCCTGTCTTAAGAAACATGGGTTGTCACCCTTAACTCAACGCTTATAGGAACGCATGATGATGATCAACTTTATTTGTCCCAGTGAGCAATTTGGAGAGAAACAGCCCACCAGTCACTGTTGATCTTGCGACGTCGAGGGCTAAATGGAAAAAATAATTTTCTTGCTTATTTTATCTCTCGTAAATAATGAATTGTCATTGTCATTGTCTGTTGAAGAGAGCACTTGAAGGATGAATATAGACAACCTGGGAATCAACTATAGTGAGATATCCTTCTTGTGAGTCCTTGGCAGCATTGCGGAAGAAACCACTGATGGCTTTTTGAACGCTTGCTGGGTTCTTGCCAGATAACACAACATCTAGCTTGTGCCTACAAAAATATATGTAGGTCTAAATTTCCATTTTTTTTTTTTTTACAAACTAAACCATTTTTAGAGGTATGTCTCATTTGATGCTTGCTATGTCTGAAAATCTCCATTAGTGGTAATCAACATTTTTTGTGATCTGCAAAATGGTATATCTGTGGATCTTAATTATTTACTTGTCTGCAGATATACCATTTTGCAGTTAACTTTATGCAGCCTTCGTAGTGTTTAAAAGTTGTAGAACTTAGCGCGGTAACAAGTTTCATGGCTGGCAAAGATTGAAACGAAGCAAGATGGAAGAACAGGAGATAGAAGGTTGAGAGTCGCTTATGACAATGTGCTATTTATATATGTAGATATGTAGGTTGAGTAACCTTTGTCATTCTGTGGCTTATCTGGTGTAGTCATTCGTTTTATATATATATAAAGTACACACATGTATTGATGTAAGTTATGTGAAATATACTGCCCTCCCCTCAAATCAACACAAGCTCCCGAATAACAGAGAATTGTAAGCCCACGTACAGGTCTGTGTAATCTGTGGTAAGACAGAACACATGTGGGACACAGTGCTTTGTCTGTGACGTGTGTTCGTCCCCAACAGATACTTTTTTCTTCTGTTTACATTAGCTGCTTCAAGATACATCAAAAAGCAACTGTGAGTAAACTAGGCTAGGATCTGTAGCAACGTTCAGTTAAATAGATTGGGATCGTTAGGAAAAGTGTTTTACTAATATTTGTATTCTCATCATCGTCATCGTCATCCTCACCTCCATAATTTTTGTTGTCGCTGATACATGCTCACAGCGTAAATAGTAAACAGTTTAAGGGAAAGACAACCTCTCAGTGTGAGTTGTGCAAAAGGATACAGCATTTATCTCCCTTTCTACACAAATGTCTGTATTTGTAAATTAAATCCTTGATGACCAGTTGAAAAATTATATAAAGCTTGTTACTTTGAAAATAAAGAGCGCATGTACTTATTACGTACGTATGAGTGTATACATAAAAGTGTTTTAGTGTATGTGTATCTATGTATCCATTCATGAATGCACTAATAATGATCGGGAGCCTTTCGAAATCAGTGGTATCTGAATGAAGAATCGCTCACATAAATATGAAACTGTATGGCCGTATGTATGATGATGTTTTATATGCGAGTGAGTTTGTGTTAGGTGTGTTAGGTGTGCGCTGGTATTGTTTGTGAATCTACCTAGGGCACAGTAATGAAGGGAGACCTGTCCATTACTTAGAAATGTGATTATCCACATGTGTGCTCAGAATATTTTGGAAACTAGCCTGCTTAGTCTTTAGGAATCCTGCAGGCCAACCTGTGGGACTCATCTGACCGGTTATTTCAGTCCACATGTACCCGGGACTCGCATTCTGATGGCTGATTAGTCGCCGCCGCTTCCTATAATTTCTCAGATGCCAATGCCACGTGCCTAGCATCTTGCAGACTAAATCCTGGTCTCTGTGACTATTTTCCTTCAACAGTGTGTTCGCCCGACGTAAACATGCGTTTTCATTCAATATGCAACCGGATTTGATCGCCTGACTTTGATGTCGACTTCTTCATTGTCTAGCATTGACCTTTGACATATAGGGGTATGAATCTTTTGTTACATAGCTTGAAAATTTAAAACCAACCAAACACACGAGTCTGCTGATAAAAGACACTCACATATCCACCATTGATATACATTTAATGTCAAGTGACAACTTGCTGATTCAAGTAAAACATTCATCAAGCTATGTTAATGCGGCGTTTAACGAAACACGGACAGACGTTTGAATGTTGTTTACTTCTGTAATCTCCTGTAGTCCACAATCGTCTGATGTCCGCATGTAAGACCACCGAGAGCTCTGAAACCCCCCCCCCCCCAAAAAAAAAAACCCAAAAAACCAAAACAAAAAAAAACAAAAAAAAAAAAAACAAAATAAAAAACATGCGTTTAAACACAATCAATAACGAGAGAGCAAAAGAATCATAGAAGGAAAATTTCAAAATCCTTACAGCACTTTTATAGTAAGCTCGCCATTTGCCAGAATCGCAATGAGTAGTCACTAGATGTCGTAATATCACGCCCTGGACTTCGTGTCTGATTCAACTGTAATTTTTAGAAATTTTCTTTTAGAAGTATAAACTGTATCCCTTAGCAATACCAGTCGTCGTCTTTAAAACAGATACAAACAATGATGACTTTCCAAGATCCATTGTTTCTTGTGGAACTCGTTCACACAAGGAGAAAACATCGACAGGTTGAATCGCATTTTTTTCAATGACAGTTTTTTTTTCAAAGAGCATGGTTTTGTCTACATTCGCACAAAATTTCCAGTACAAATCTGCATCATAGCAATAGTCATGAACTTCGCAGGAAAAGTGTTTAATTTTCTATTTCCTGAGTGACAGATATTAAGATTTTGTAATCAAACAGTTTTTGTGGTTGATGACATCGACATAGTATCGTAGTCCCCAGTGTTTGTACTGTGCACACACACAATCGTCAAAGACACCTTCGCTTAATTGTCTGCAGCCGACAAAGATGGAGTGAGTGGGTGGGCTGGGGTGGGGTGGCGGATGCTAGTGAATAATTAGACGACAAAACACGTGGGTCCCCGTAAAGTAAGTGAAGGAGATGTATTGGAGCCCAATCCAGTCTGGCAGATAACTCCACCACTCGCTTTTCAAGGGGCGAGAAGAGTTACGGCCCGTTGTACAAAGGTCCGTCTAATCAAGACATTATGGTGGCTCACTGTATTCACACTTCCAGGAGTCCAGTCCCAAATGGAGGAATTCTTTTGAAGATGCGTCTGCCGGCTTCTTCAGACATGAGTGAGGAAAGATGAAATCCTCCCCAAATCCAGTCCCATGCCGGCTAACCCCCATTCACCTCAGAATAACAGCAAAGGGTCAGATTCGAAGCAACAGACGACGATGGTAAATCGCTGTCATGTTTAATATTATTTCTTCTCATGCAGCAAAGATAATGGAAGGATAACAATGGATATTAGCAAATCTTGCTTCATCTGAATATTTTGCCAAGACTTGGGTGCTTTAAGAGAATTGCCGTGGGTTGCTGTTTTTTCAGATTTTGCGAAAATTCTGCTTCTACATCCGCATTTTTGATACATGATACGTGTTGAAGCTGCTGCAGCAGATCACGTACAGCAGGTGAAGATCGATCGACATAACAACCATAATAAAGAAGAGCACGCAGCATGTCGGAGTCCTTCCTAGGTTTTTGTATTGACTTGTCTGTCTTTCCTGGAGCAGCGTTCTGGGGATTGGCTTTAGACTTGTTTGGAACACACCAGTGTGAAGACTGAGATATTGGTCGCAAAGAGAACAAATTCTTACATTTCTCTCCTACAGAAACACACACACATGCTATCTCTTTAACGTCGTTGTTGTCTACATACCTAGCCGTGACCTTTAACCTTCATACAATGTTTAAGCATGTGTATCTCGTTATTTTGTTTGTGTGCCAAAATTCACTGTATGACATATTTATCAACATCCGATTTCACAACTCCAGTGTGAATGATATCAATGTCCACATTTCATTTTCTCTGATAAACTTGATGCCCAATCGAATCCAAGAAGTCAAACTGCATGAAAATTACTTTTGCACGCAAAAATCCTCTGAATTGGCCAAACAGTCCATGGCCAGACTATATTCTCTTCTTTTCCAAACATCAGCAAAAAAGTCATCATTTCCTTAATCGATGAAGTCCATTGCCTATTCACCTGCTGGGCCTGTGTAAATTTTGTTTCTGATTTGCACAGGTTCTGGAATTGCAAATGTGCTTTGCTTCAATTTAGAGAAAAGTTCAATGCCTCACAGTTGTTCCTGACATGAAAATACGGGAAAAATTGTATCCAGCAAATAAAGAAGTCTTACTGGAAGACAAGCAAGAAGTTCATTCCTTTCATGCTCCTCCTGCAGAGGTTTATAATTAAAGCCACAACCAGACAAAATTGCACAAAAATTGGTCAGTTAAGAGAAAAACAAGGGTTTAGCTTGTTTAGAACTTGCAAGAACTTGTCTAAGTATGTGTTGGTGTGTGATTTAGTGGGCTCCAGAAATTTCTCCTTGTGAATATTTTGAGTAAACACAACTTGCGAAAAGAACTTGCTGTAGCTATATGTGGACGGATGTTAGGACAGGCTTACATGATTGTTATCTAAACACTTTCCCACGTTTTCTGGTGTAAGAACGGCACACTTCATAATCTCGAACCATCCCTCCCAGCACATAGTCGCAAAATTATCTTTTTGAAGCGCAGCCCTAAGGATAGACACAGCTGCCACAAAGTACAGAGAGAGGAGACAGACTGACAAGTATACAAACCTGCGGCTGTAACGAATAAAAGTGTTTTTCTTTCTCTCATCAACGCCTCACCTTAATGACTCCACACACTTTCAGGTCCTCGTGTCTTGTAATCAGTACCCTTGTCTCGTACCCTTGTTTCCTTGCCTCTTATCCTTCTAGACGTCCTTCACTCTTTCTCCCCATTACCCTCTTTACTTGCTTTCTCCTACCCTCTTCACTTTTTTGTCGGACCCTTTCTAACACTTGTCTTACCAAGAGTCTTACTTTCCCATTCTGTCCCATTCCTCATTTGCGAAATCGATGCTAGGGGTAGGTCTCGTGATGATGACGATGATAATATTTGCCTTTATCGTGCCGGTAGAATCCATACTGGCAATGTATCGATGTCCCAGGGCAACATCCAATAGCATTTAGCAGTCTTCCTACTGTCACAAGCCAGGACAGTGGTGGGTGGGTCAGGGTGGATGTGGAGCTTGCAGCATTCCACCACCGCCAGCATCTTCTACGAGCTTTCATCTTCATTGACATGGATAAAAAGTGATTTAAATGAAAAAGAAGTTTTGAATGGCTTTCACGGTTCTGTGATTTTTGTGAAATAGGAATTTGAGGTGGTGGGTGTAGTAGAGACAAAGCCAAACGATGAAAACAAAGCGTGATGAATTCTGTTTAATACGTCAAAGAGTCCAGCAATGTCTGTGTCTCTCTTCCACTTCTGACCGTGCGGTGGTGGAGAGAATAGTTGTCGACCATCTCTATCGTCGACATCCTCCTCACCGAGGGAGGAGCACTGAGCAGAAAATGTGTTAGGGTTTTGAGAGAAGGAAGACGTTTTCACTCATGTGAACCAACGATGCACAATAATGACCAACGTATTGAGTCAGCACAATCATAAACCTAATTCAAAAATTACAAGTTTAAACAACAATTTCTGTATGTTTGAGCGCAATTTATTGTATTTACTTAAACGATGGGGGGACAGACTCTTCCTAAATGCTATCAATGTGTGTGTGTGAGAGAGAGAGAGAGAGAAACCCAGCCAGTCGTGCCTAAAAGGTCTTGGGCATTTTTGAATTTTCTTTGGCATAGTCACGTGACTGAACTGGGGACATCAGCAACCCGGAGACAGGGCGGAGCATCATCGGGCTTCATTTTTATTATTCTGCCTTCGTGCTGTACTCTAATCTTCTTGTTCCCAGCCCCCGGCGGAGGTTCTGTCACATGCTCCTTGTCCTTCTCTCCTTCAGCAGTGATTCAGTCTCACGCTGCATCCCTTGTGACGGTGGCTGCGAGACTGAGACACATGGCATAAAGACACATGACACTCATTGACTGTAGCCTAGTGTACCAGTCACATCAGCACCATCCTCAATACTCGATGAATACGTTGCAAGTCTTCACGAAATTATGGGGAGGGACATGGGTTTTCCGGAGATCAATGGTTTCAGAAGCTTGATAACTAGCCTTATGATCAAACATAAGAGCATACTAGTATGTCTGCATTCATGCAGCCAGCTATGTCTCTTTGTGACCTGTACAAAACCCAGAGCCAAGGTGTGGCTTCTATATCAAGAAAACTTCAGAATCGCTAAATATTCAGCTAGGGACTCGAGCAATAGTAATAACAGAGGTTATCGTGAGTTACCTGCTCAGACATTAGTTGCAGACATTAGTTGAGTCTCTGATATTTTTTCGCATCTTGAATAGACGCTCACAGAAGATTTATACAAAGTCTCCCTGAAACATACTTAGACTTATAAAAACCACAACACTTTATTTGACATCAATAAATTTTATTTCTTTGACATGAACATCTTAGGGGTCAGTAGCTCTTCTTCAAATTTTCAAATTCTTCGTCCTTGCGGGATTATTTTGCACGTGATCTTATGTACTCAATACGCATGTCAGCGATAGAGGCAGACTTTTCTAAAAAAGCAAATTCAGAATTTCTTTTTTGAAAAATCGTCCTACACCATTTGGATATATTACACAAAAATATCCGAAAAACTGGGATGATGGGACGAAAGTAAAAAAGTTCTAACATCTCGTTTTGCGCAGTTTTTCTATAAAACTGATTACATAAATAGACTTAAAGCCCCAAAGTATTTGAAATTAGAGATGTGTCGTGCGACTGGCCTCAGGGGCATAACTTTTGTGTCAGAGTTATTTCCCTAAGTCGTGTTGTCGTTTACTTGTTGGGAAGGTGATGTTGTTTCCCTGGAGGCTGGGAGCGTCTGGTCGTCTGGAAGCACGAGGATGGGTAGGAGGGAAAAGAAAGTTTAGAAACGTGTTAAAAAATATAAGATGGTTGCATAGGTAGTGTTAAGTCACTGTTCTTCCAGTGATGGATCTCTTCCAAATTAAAGTTTAGGTGGCGGTGGTGGTGGTGGTGGTGTGGTGGTGGTGGTGGTGGTGGTGGTGGTGGTGGTGCTGGCTGTTCACGCCACGTGCAGTAAGGAATTGACGATCTGAAGCAAGATTTTACCGACTTCCAGTCCAATGTGGAATGAAGCAGGAGCTTGCACAACATGGGCCAAGATGCTATTTTAAAATTTTCTTCAATATAAGCAGCCACATCGACGATGCCACGAAGTTCTGGCTCACTTCTGGTACACACCCAGGATTACTGTGGGGGCATCAACTTGTCTAACTCAAGCATCCTGCAGCGAATTCTGAGAAATTCAGATGACATTCATCTTTTTTTTTTGGAAGACAAGATCTCGTACAGAGTGCCAGCTGTGACGTCACAAGGGTGTTCGGGGAGAAAGGTATTGAGAAAGGGGGAAGCAACTCTGATACAAAGCCAGCTGCTTTTATGTTACCATAACTTCTTTATTTGCAAAGTTCTGTTTTAGTCCCCTCGACAATTATTCTAATGCATTTTTGTGTCAGTTCTCACTGCTCTCTAGCCACACTTAATGCGACAGTTAGTGGCCGCGGGGAATACTCCTATTCGTGGCTTACAGACCTCGGGGTGTGACGACTTCTCCTCCAGGATTTTACGACACTTTTGGTGAGGAGGACACTGGAAACAATTTCCACGATCTGCAGTTGGACTTCAAGGGCACCGAGCAGCCACTAAAACACTCGGCAGACCGACGCCCCTGACAGTTGTGACAGTTCCCATTGCCAGTGCACAAAGTTCACTACACCATCATAAAGAAGACTACAATTTCCTGATAATTTCTGAGAAGGTCTGTGCGAACAAAGGATAGTTTAATGGCAATTTCTCGACAAAAGCATTTGCACAGTAAACAGGTTTTTCTGCATTTAAAGACTTTAATGGTTAAGTGACCCTTCTTCGCAGTCAGTTAGTGGCGGTTTATTCCTTTCTACCAAAACATGTCTTGTCGACCTGTGAACCTTTAATTTCCTTGAAGATCTCCCTGGTAGACCCTGTATGTACTCTACCTGCTCCAATAAAGCTTAAACTGTTCTACTTGCTAGTAACATTCCTACATTACTCTCCTTGACTGTAAAGGAGTAAAAGTTTTTTTTCCAGATGACTAGGTCAGGTTTAGTGCACGATACTATTTCCCCAAATCTGAGTGAACAGCTCTCTTAGTATCACCATGCACAGCAAGACTCCAACAGCACAAATATCGAGATGAGATATGGATAAGTTCGAAGTGTCAAGACTCTAGCCAATTAGAAAGCTGGGACTGTATATTAATAAAACGTATCTGTGGACAAGCGTGACGTCACGAGTTTGGCCTCTTTCTGCTTATTTTGAGTTTTGTAGGTGTACATTTCTAGAAAGAAAGTAGGTTTCACTATGTTTAGAAAAATATCTTGCATCTTTTATCAAACCATGAGAAAAAAATCGTACTGCTCTAGACCTTTAACAAATATTCTCCTTCTCCTTCAGAGAAAGATAAAAAGATGATAACTAGGTTGTTCCTGAGGTAACCGTGCTTGCTCCACCACAGGCCGTCCGAGCAAAATAATGTGAAAACTTATTTGACATTTGTTTCACGAGATGATGAGTTATGTCAACTCGCCTTGCATTTTATTTTCTGTGTTGTGGATGTGTTTGATTTGATTTGTTGATTCGAATGTCAAGTAATATATCTTCCTGTCTGACAAGTGACAACCTCATTTGCTTTGTTACTACTTTCTCTTATTCAGAAGCTAAACTTTATTTCTTCTCCTCCTTGTTCTTCGTTTGTCCTAAGATGATCTCCGCATTGTTCCTGTATTACATCATTGTAATTGTTTCGTAAATACAACATGAGCTTGCCTGTTGGCAGGAATGTTGTGCTACACAGCAAACTTCTTCTTCTCTTCTTCTTGATGGTATGGTTTGGCCTGGCCAGTAGCAGGTGGTCCTTAAACCAAATCTGTTTGTGCTGATTACTTTGTAGCCTGGCCGTCAAGTAAATTAGTGTCCGAGAAAGGACATTCCACGGGAGCGAGGCGAGAGAACTTTGCATCCATCACCTTGTTAGACGAGGAGGAGAGGCCGCCATCTACAGGGACAGCAGCTGCTGGATATGTTACAGATGCTGATTAAAGTATTCTGACCAGAAGTTGCAGTATGTGCTGTGGATATTGTCCTTACTGGCAGCTAATTCACTTTAGTCTGTATACCTGATCTTTGTTTCTCCACCATCCAAGCTGCTTTTTATCTTCTGCCTCTCGACCCTTCGTCCTTCACCTCTGTGTGAACCTGCGTACCTTTGTTCTGTGTCTCAGCCAACGTCTGGAGTATCTCTCAACGGATAATGTCTGAGTCGATTGGACCAGCGAAATTGCTCTTCCTGGTAATGATGCATCAGTTGCTAATCGCATTTAAATCAAACAAAACTCCTTTTTGTTCAATACAACAGCCATTCAATACACGGAGCTCAGCCGGCATTGTTATCAAAGTTCTTTGAAACTTCTTCCCTGTGAAGTGTGAAGACCCACCTTCGGGAAGTCTTTTAAAAAATCCTGGACATTTTGCGCTACGTACAAATAGAAGCTGCATTAAAATATACTAAAAAATCACTTCTTCCAAGCAGTCTCTCCACCCCCCTCTCTCTCACACACACAAACAAGATCGATTTGCGCATCAGCGGAGGACGATAATGATGATTAAATCAAAATCCAATTATTTTATGGCCCAATTATCGCAAAGTGGATGATAGGGTCAAATTGTGGTCTTGGTCAAACCAACTACGGGGGGTTGTGGTCGTATCGACTCGTGCCGTGGTCGACTCTTCTCCCTAACCCTCGTGATGACATTGTTCTGAATGCTCACACACTTTCGGAACATTCTGATTTGTAATGTCGTAAAAAGATGTTGCTTAAATATTTGAAAAGCTTTAAATTTCTTAAAACCTTCCTGTATTGCCATCATGAAAGTCAATGGATGGATGACTTGCAGGCTGCATTAGGCTCCCAAAACAACTGATTGCTACAAAACACTGGAGCTCTTGAAGATATTAAACTACTCACCTATACATTGTTGGCCTAGAAATGTGGGGCCTACGAGACAAACATCCCCACAGATCAATGTCTCTCTATCCAGCAAATATATGTCCATCTGTCGTTTGGCTTGCCCTGATTGAGTATAAATGTGTCTTGGTCTCCGTGTCCACCATTGTGGCTAATCCAGGGCTGCACGCAAGGACCTGAACTTGATTTGACCTCGAGACTTAATTACTCCCCCCACCCGCCACTTTGTCTCGCACTCTGACCTTCTGTCCTTCCAGACTTTGGCCTGGTGCTGGTAGATGTTGAGTGCCTGAACCACTGGCTCCTTCTCTCCTCTCCTCTAATGCGACATGACAAGAGCAGTTACTCGCCGCCAGCTCGTCCTCCCTCAGTCTCTGGCCTAGAGGATGTCGTCACTCTCATCTGTCTCTCTTCCCACAAAACTCTCGTCCTTATTTCTCTTGTTTTGAAATCTTTGGCACTTTTACTGAATTAGTGGGGTGGGTACATTCTTTTACTACTGTTGTACACATGTATGTGTGAGAGAGAGAGAAGGAAAGCGATAAGTGTACTTCAATTTATTGCTTCTTCGAAATATAATTTTCTCAAGAAGGAGACCGTTGTGGAAGAGGCTGAAAAATAAAGTTCATACCAAGAGTGATTTGGTGAGCTGGCTGATGGTTGAGCTACTGAATGATTGGAAATGTGAGTCTGTAAGAGAAGGAAGACGACAGACTTTTTGCAATGTCCTTATTGTCCATCACATTGGCCTAATCATTAGTACCCTGTGTACCATTAGGTGCACTCTTTTATATATAGTATACATAGCTTGTATATTTTATATGTTGCACACACACACACACACACACACACACACACACACACACACACACACACACACACACACACACACACACACACACACACACATACTATAAAACAGGGATTTAGAGACTTTGATGCCTTCCAGAAAGATAATGAACGCGATGTGTTTTCTCTCTTAAAAGGACGATAGAATTTTTTTTAAATCGCATGTTTCCAAAGCCAATGCTCGATAGAATTTCTCAGAAAAACCCTGCATGTCACTTTATGAACTGACACATTTCTGAGATATCTGCGAGGAGTAAAATCTTCTTCAGGAGAAGGATCCATAGCATTACGAGAGTGCCAATCACCCTGAATGACACGGAAGCCTCAATGAGAATTTCGCGATTTCGAGAACGACAAAAAATCTTTCTCCGCTTGAGTCACTGGGACAGGTTGCTTGGTTTTTTTTTTGTGGGGGATATGTCTTTGTCTGACCACCAAGAGGCAGGCTGATCTCATCACTTTTTCTCCTTCACTTTATTTCTCCACTGCATCCAGAATACCATTCTTATCTGGTCACCTAGAAAAATCATCGTCGGATGTGTGTCTTGCGTTTTCAATGGTGGATTATCTTCTAGGAATGAAGAATGTAAAACGGAGAAAGAGAAAGAGAGATATGGAATCGTTCGTGTAGTTCATCTCCATATAGATTTTTATAATTCTGTTAGACCTGCGATATCTTTCCCATACTTCCTGTGCCTTCTTTATCTTTCTCTTTTTATTGCTCTTCTTCGCACTCCTCACCATTCCCCCGGAACAAGTGGCACACGAAAGCTTTTTAGTTTATTTTTAGCCTCATGACCCACCCTCGTGCCCTTTTGTACACTTGAGAGGTCGCTGGCAACTCATCAGCCTTGTCGTCAGCACTAACATTGATGGCCGGCCAGTGGTGGTCGTGTAAATGGACGACAGCGAAGACCGTTGTTTCCAGTCCTTGGTCCTCGCAGGACATCAGTAAGTGTGTGTGTTGGGAGGTACTCATGGCTGGCGAGGTTCTGGGAGCGGGTGTCATTAAACAGACCACCACAGGCCATCCATTTCAGCAGACACAACAGGCGTGAAATCTCTATGTGTCTTCCCCGATCGCCATTTTCCGCTAGACATGGCATACAGCGACATCCCTGGAGCCGAGGAGAAGCGAGAAATTAGTTTGTTTTGACAAGCTGGGGGTCGGCGAGTCATATCATGATGTAGTGCTGTATATTTTGATCACATACACCTTGTTTTGTCTTCATTTATTATGATGAGCTGGATATCTTGCTCTGTTATACTGTACTGCATACTGTTGGGTGGTCTGGTGACACAACGGTTAGCGCCTGTCATCATACAGTGAGGATTGGTTGTTCAGGGTTCATATCTCGTGTCAGGCACTCTGTTATTTCTCTACATATGGCATCTATTTACAGGGATGACTATTTGCCCTGACCTAGTCTTAGCTGCCCCTCATTTTTGTATAAAGAGGTGTGTTCTAATGTGCTGTAAAATATATTTTATTCTAATACACTGTATTAATCACACCCCTCTTGTGCCATCATGATCTTACTTTTCTTAACTTCAAAAATATTTAAAACGCGCAGTGTAACTCGATATATATTATTCACAACAATTTTTGAGTAATATGAGACCAAAGACTGCTTTTTATCCCTCAAAATATTTCAGATAAAGTAAACAGTTTTTTTTTTTGCACTTTTTCATTCTGAAAGTTTATGACCTTTCTAGGAGTACAAATAATTTGCTGACATAATCTTGGATGCCGGCAGTTTGTCCGAAAGTTCCAGTTATTTTTAGATTCTAGTCCTGAGTAAAAAAAAAAAAAAAAAAAAAAAAAAAGTTGAAAAAAAAGTGTAATCTTTCTTCTGTCGGGGGTGTCACAGAATTCCACAGTTTTGCCTAATCAGCACACACATCCAGCTATGGGATACATCTGTCGACTTCAATGGCATCAGAGACTTCTCCACTTCATCTGATGAGAAAGTTTGTATCAAGAATAATGTACTATCGGGAAAATAATATGATTTTGTACCGAGTTCAGCCAGTCAAGAGAATTAGCACTAGGGTAGGCCTTTAAACTGTGGGCTCAGGACTGTCTCCCAAGCAGCGCGAGGTCTGACTGTGTATGTGCCGCACGTCCAGCACTCATTAGCGAGTTGGTGTTGTGCCGCACGTGCGGTCAATGACGCGAGCAGCTGGCTGATGAGACGGCGACAACGAGAGGCTGGAGAATGATGGGCGGAGAGGGAGGCTGCGCGTGAGCAAAAGACCGGAAGTGACGACTGGGCGTGTTCTGCCGTGGGCATTGAACACCCGGGTGAGCCACCTCAGCTTGTTGGTGCAGCACCTGTAGATGCTGGTGGTGGTGGTGGTGGTGGTGATAGTGAGAGAGTGGAGATGGAGATTTTAGGACTTTCAATCCCCATGATCTTTGACCTCAAAGTCACTGAGCCCACATTTAGGACCTTGGTTGCCGTCACCCATCACTCTACAGTAGCTTTCAGACGAGATAAACACCAACAAATTTACTTCTACAAATGTAATATCAAAACAATTCTTTAGCAAAAAAAAAAAAAAATGATTAACGCACTTTACACATATACGTTAAGACACATTAATAATTCCACATTTAGAGAAAAAACATCCACCATTACAGTCACTTTTGTCGAAAATCCTCTTTGAAGTCCCTCAGGTCAGGTCCGAGCTTCAAAATGAAAAGAACTCAGACACTACAGTCTTTCTTCCTGTTGCTGCCTCTCTCAAAGATCAGGCGTACTAAGGAAGAAATACAAATAAAAATCCTGTGCAAGAAAATGCAGTCTGTAAAAATCTAGCAATTATTTAGTTTTAAATTTACGAAACTGCTCATCAAATATTCTTTGATTAATAATTTAATTTGGTTAATAATCACTAGATAATACTAATTCATACACGAAGTTAAAAAAAAAAATTGAACGAGAGAAACACTTGCTGACTCAAGAAGACTCAAATATTTTTTTCTAAACTTAAATAGTTGCTAATTCAAAAACAAAACTGAATCCGACTAAACAGGGTTGCTAGTGAATAACCTACATTATTCTCACAAGTCTGATCAAGACAAGAACCGTCAGGTTCCAGACCCGGTCAGGGGGAAAACTACTTTAGAACGAAACACAAAACAGTAAGAGAAGTCGTTGCTGGCCTCACTGATGTCTCAGTTTATGGTGGTGGAGTCGGCCACTAACGGAGTTACAGCCGTCGTGGGACTCACACCCACGGACTCAAATAACTGGATGGCCGCCCACCTTCTCCCTTTTCCGTTTCGGTTCCATCCAAATGATGAAAAAAGTAGGTTTGTGGTAGCCATGTCATAAATGTTAACAGGAAATATAATAATGGCAGATCTTGGCCGTAATAGTGTTGCACTTAATATTTTCCTCTCCATAACTTTAGGACTTGTTTACGATCCACCTTGTGACAGAATATCACACGTTCGCGCGCGTGCGTGCGTATGTATGTGTTTTTGTTTGTCTTTTTTTTTGTTTAGATGTTTGTATGTTTGTATATGGATACCTCTGTGTGTATTTATATAATCATGCACGTGTGTGAAGCTAGTGTGCATTTTATTGAGCCGTGCTGATGAAGACAGAGCTTTTCTCCTAGAAACGTGGGTTGGCATCTTTCAGATGTCTTCACACAGAACGTCAGCTACAGAAGATGCCGTTTCTCTTTGATCTTTCGCCGTCTCTCAGTTCAATACATATTTTTGGGTTTTTTTATGAGACCGTGATTAAAAGTAAACCCTCCATATTTCAAGCCTTTCCTCCCTCCCCACAAAAACACACACACACACACACACAAAAAAACAAACAAACAAAAAAAAAAGTCAAAAAGTTGTTCCCTGGAAATGGTTGGTACGCACGATAGCAGGTTGGGTTATTTCCCCTTATAGCGCGAGTTAATCCACTTTCCTTGCATCGAATTCGGTGACATGGCATAAAATATATGCCATTATATTATCACGTGTCATGTGACATCATGCGTCACTCACGTCACTTCTGTGAAGTCGAACTCAGCTGCTCCGCGAAGCGGCATGGTGATTGTCTCTGACGCGCTGCGTGCTTCCGGTGCGTGTTGGTTGTACTTGTGTGCAAATAAGTCTCCCTGCTTCAGTCTTCGGCAGTTGTCAATTTGTGTGATTGATATTGAACTCTTAAAACTACTCATCAGTCGCATGCGTGTCACTGCTTGGCGATGGTACAACAACATTTGGAGTTGGCGATGTCGGATTCCACGATGGGAAACATCTCTGATAATAATTAAAACAATTCAGTGCGAGTGTTTCAGCACAGAGACTGTGACTATGCTAAGTTAGCAGTGGGGTGGACAGGTGAAGAATAAAGCATCAGCAGACGAAGAACAACCCAGTAAGCTCATCTAAATACCATCGACCCTTCTGTGATCACGAGGTACAGCCCCATCCACTTCATCTTCAATGACCTCCCACCCTCATCCAATCTCTCCACAAGGTAGGTTTGGTTCACAGACTGAACTAACTACAGACCACAGGGTAAACACGTAAACACACTTCGGTAAACCATGTAATACCAGGGGTCACTTCTTTCCCCTCTCTGAACTTTGCTTTAAAAGTAAAGTTTTGAATTAACATCGTAAAATTTTGTGATAGAATTGTGTCTTTCTGGGATTTTACATCTGGATTCGCTGGATGTAAAGTTTTTGGGTTTACCCTGGAGTATTTGACTTCGAGTGATTTTTCTCATCGATTCTCGCTGTCTGTAGTGAGCTTCGTGAATGTCGTTCAGACTGTCATCAGCGGCCTTGTCAGCTGCCTCATCTTTCCACTTTCCCCAGCCCCGGGCATAAACATTCCGCCATTGGTACTAGAGAAGAGATGAATAAACGAATGAAAAAATAAATGAAGGCAAAGAAAATCTATTTCATCGACCTTCTCTATATAAAAGAACCTTCAAATAAATTTAAAACGGCGATAGCGAAATCCACCTTTGAACTCTGACTGTGGGAAACTCTTTCATACAACAGAGTCAATGATTCCGGACTCTGAGTTTAACGGCTTTGTTTCGTTGCAAGATGTGATTTTATCGAAGCCAACGAATCACTGTCAATCGTTAATCCCGCTAATGAGAAGGAAAGTGACCCATTCGGAAAAATGATCCTCATCTTGCTCCCCATCCGTGGCGGTTATTGAAGCCGTCATGAATGAATTGAACAGTCGCATGGTGAAGACAATTTCTCGGTGGAGCTCTTGTCGCTGGTGTACATAGTCGGGAGAGTTGCAACCTCAAGCAGTTCAGTCGATGACAGTGAGAGTGTTTAGCATCTCACCTGATGACAAACAGAACTCAGCCAGTCAGTAGAGATGCTGGTGGTGATGTACAGACATCCTACACCGCAGTCGTCCACCGGACTAAGAAGGATCCAGAGGACCACGGGATGTCCTGATGATATTCGTGTCCCTCCCCATCAGCACAAGGAAGTGATGGCTGAGATTAAAAATTTCAAAGCGCTTGATAAATATTCTCTGTGACTGTATCTTATGGTCAAAAGTAGAATGTTGAATTGTTGGTATTATTGTCATACAAACCTCATCAGTCAATGTCTTTGAAATCTTATCTTTGTCATCTGCCAGAGAGAGTTTGTGTGTAGGTGTGCGTGTACATGTGTGTATCAATACTTGCATGTGTGAGACACGAATTGCTGTAGCAGGATGCCTTTGTTATTATTATCATCGTTATTATTATTATTTGGCTGGTCACACATGCACACAGTACACGAGAGAAATGACTGGCGTGTGTTTAATACTTAGAAACATAACGGTCAGTGATGTGGGGCTCAGGTATCTGCTATTTGCAGAATGCCAGGTCATTATTCAGTATTCTGAACTCATGAAATAAAGATACAACTTGCAAATTCATTAAATAAGGGTATAAGCTCTGAAGTCAATCAACTAAGTGAACAACAGTTGTGATTTCATCCAATAAATGTACAGCTTCAAGTTATTATATACAAGTGATCACATGTCTGACATTCGCTGTAAAGACTCGATGGACATCATATTGCAGCCGACGATTGATGTAACACAGGTATTGGGTACCTTGCATCCTGGGATGTTGGACTTTCTGTCACTCACTCACTCACGCATGCACGCACATATGCTTTTTGACCAACCATTCACATTTTTAATACATAAAGTACAATAAAGTATAATACTTCACACACACACACACTACTACTAACTCAATAGAAAAGATAATATCACGATTCACTTTCCATGACAGCACAGAACAGAAATAGCCAACACCAAAGGTACCCTGCACCACCCATAATAAAAATCTTTAACATCTTTCAACGAAATTATGTAATTGAAGACGGGATGCATTCTATAAAATAATGTAATTAGAATTATGTTCCTCGTGGTATCTCTCTCTCTCCTATCTCTCTCTCTCTCTCTCATACACATAAAACACACGCACAAAGATCACTCTACATTTTCTTATAGACTATGCTTTAAAGAGACCTTTTTCACATATTAAATATTCATCTGTCTTGCTCATGGAGACATAAATGAGATTACGATGCGGTTACAATTTTCTGAGATTTTTTCTTTTTGTTTCGAAAGTCATATACTGAGCTACAGATTCTGGAGAAGTTCATACATAATTAACAGAACTGTCAAAAGTTGAGATTGTCCACGTGAGCAGTTCAAGTAAAAATACACCTTAGAATAAAAATGTGATTTAAAACAAAAGAAAGACATCAAAGCTTTTCTGATGTCAGTTCTTAGTCCGACAAGCAATTTTGTTTTTGTGTTCACGAGTAAACAACTGAACTTCTGTACAGTTCCAATATGTAATAAAAGAGAATAGCTATGGTATAACAGAGCATAAATAGTGTCTAGACAGGTTATTCAGGAATCATTGTCATAAAGAGATTTTAGTTTTCAAACGTCTCATGGCTGCAAACTGTAAGAAACGAGAGAAGTCTTGCAACTTGTCCTCGGATTTATTTTCTCTTAAACTGTAATCCTTATTCACACCCAAAAACAATATTTTGCTTTTTTCAGAGACAGTACTTTGTTATTTACTCTCAGAATAGTATCTTGTTCGTCTCACTTCCAAAACAGCATCTTGTTAAGTTCACTTCCAACAGTATTGTATGTCCAGGAGTGGTAACTCGTTATTTGCACAAAGAATCAGAGCATCGAATGACTTGCACACAGGACTTTCTTGCAGATGTTTGCTAAACACACTCATGAATAGTTGCATCGGAAACAGCGAGGTAGGTGTTGACAGATTTAGCGGCGTCCACGCAAGTAGTCGACAACTTTTCCCCGTCACCTTCATCACAATGTCCAACAGCTCCGTAAGACCCGTTTCCATTGGACGCTTTGGTTAGCGTGATCGATGGCACTTCCGGCTTGCTTCGCTTGCAACACAGAATCCTCTTAATGGCCACCTTGAGCTGGGTGCAGCAAGGACAGACCAGGATCTTCAGGAACTCCACCTTGAAGTTGTCGTTGAACCACCCGTAGACCACCGGGTTGACGCAGGCTGAACAGAGAACCAGCAGATGACAGATGGCGTAGGCGAGGTTGATGTTGACTGACCCCTCCAGGACGTGTTCTTCACCTGCACATATGAGCGAAAGTTCGAGAATTGTTGAAAGATTGGTCAAAAAGGTTAACAGCGATGATGTTTTAAATAATAGCAACAAACTACCCATACTTCTAACAATGAGGACAGAAATCATTCTTTGAAAGAAAACGAAAAAATGTAAACAAGAAAAAGTAAATTGTTCAACCGTTGCTCTAGACAGGTGACGTAATACTCACGGTCATTACAAAGCTCAGTGAAAAGGTTAATGAGGGTTATTTGTGAAAAGCTATCGATAATCAGAATAACGATAAGTTCAGGTGCTTGTCATCATTGCCCTGAGGACGATACTATCCTGGTTCATCGTCTCAAGACATGTGCACTTGACACCTGTTCACAGGGATGGCCGTCGGATTTTTTCTGAGCACCACACTTTTAAACCACAACTCCCCATTGCTCAAAGTCCCCGCTAGCTATTCCCCATTTAAAGCCTTTCCTGTAATACCACAAATCGCCGTCAGGTTGAAACATTTTCCATAATTAACAATAATTCTGTGGTCACCTGCTGTCTTGTTGATGGCCGCGGAACTAAAGAGCTGCAGATGGAATTCGCTGAGGAGGTTGAAGATGTTGAGCGGCAGCCAGCTGAGGGCGAAGACGACGGCGATGGAGCCAAGCAGCAGGTTCGTCTTCCGCTTCCGGCGACTGCGGCGGTCGTCGTTCTTGCGCTGGAAGGGCGAGGTGGCCGAGCGGCCTGCTGGACTCTTGCTGTGCGGCGCCCGCTGCTGCTGCTGTTGCTGCTGCTGGTTGACCATGCGGTAGCGCAATTTGTTGCAGATGCGCAGGTGTGCGACGGTGAGAATGATGAAGGGCAGGATGTACTGCACCACCATTTGCGCCACCGTGTACGCCCGCTTCTCCACCTTCATGTCCTGGTCCTGCAAACAACGAAGTCAACAACATGGACGTCACTGTTGTACATGGATACCGTTAGCAACATAAGCCTTCTCTGTGGCAAGCGAAAGCAAGAAGTCATGCATGAAAACAACAATAACAAACAACAACAAACAACAACAACAACAACAACAACAACAACAACAACAACAACAAAATTAAGAAACAGGAATACTTCTCTGAAACCAAACTGCCGCGAACTAAATAACTTCAGCAGTTAACTTTTTAATCTTTACAGGGTAATTTCAAAAAGGAAAAGATTCAAAGATAAAGTTTGATTTTTTATTCTAGCGAGTGCCATTTCAGAGAAAATAACACAAACAAGCAGCTGGCAATAATGTAAGAAAACCTGTATTCAGGAGGTTTACGGGTTCATCAGTAGAATGCGAGGGCAGTTGACCAGAAGGACGAGACAAGGAAGCAGACAGCCGCAAAGCTCAAAGGTTTCACCTCTGACCCTAATGACCCCGCATCCTTTAACTATGGGGTCAGAATGACCAGGGCAAGATAACTGAGACAGGATTATCGCGCCATGTCTGACAACATTTTACGGAGAACTACATTTGGATGCCATCAGAAAACCTCTCCACCATTTCAATATCGCCATAAAAGCAGCTTAAAAATCAAGCAGTGGAAAATGGAGGCACTCAAGGGTGAATAGGACAGGGTAAGAAAAGTTTATTTTCCGGGAGAAATCACATGAGTACGAGCGATTAGGCATGCGCGGAAGCAGATAAATGTGAACCCCTGGCAATGTCCCACCAGACCGTTGCTGTGTACAGCCGCCAGCAGGGATGCGATCTCGCCAGGGTCGAGCTGATTTGTGGTCGTCTTCATTTCGGAATCAGGAAGCAGGGCTGACTGTCAAGACTTTCAGCCTGTCCTGGTTGCCGACTGAATCGAAACACATTTTCTGTAAATAACAGCCGTTCGTATTCACACCTTGCAGAAAAGAACAGCGCTCTGTCTCGCCGTCTGCCCTGGCTTCCCTCCCCTACTCCCCCTTACCTCCCCTTCATCGCCTCTCTTGATGCTTTCTACCTCCCTCTCTTGTTTATCTTGTACTACTTCTGTCTGTCTGGTCCTCTACCGATTCCCCTCTAACCCTGTTTTGTCTCCTACTATTCCCATCTTTTTATTCTCTTTTTGAAGCTGCCTCCTATTTCTATTGCCTGGGTTGTCTCCTTGTCTGCTGGTATCACATTTATTATGTCCGCTTGCTGCAATGTTTTTCATCGCTCGTTCTCAATATCTCCTCCTTGATGCCCAAAAGTTCCTTCCCGAAAACGTTTCTTTTTTCAATCGCAGGTCAGGTCCCATTTATCAGAAAAAAAATTCTTAAGATTTGTAGCTCGCTGTGTGGTTTTGTGCTGAGTTTTATCTTGGGCATTCAGCGACATGTTTAAAACAACAGAAGACGTTTTATTTTGTTTCTTTTGTTCTTCTTCCACATCGATCTTTGTCTTGGGCAAAGACTGACGCACGAGCTGAGGTCAGGCAAAGGCCAAAAAGTTCAAAACAATTTTCGGAAAAAATCTTGTGTGAGGGAACTCTTTTTGACGAGACTGTTGATGAAATCCAGACACAAATTTGTCACCACTCGACCCTGGTTTGCTGCCAGAGGAAGGATTAGAATGGCCAGCTGTGGCCAGTGTGGCTCGCCGTGGTTCTGTTGTCATAAGTCTCAAGTGGTCAAGTGGTGAGGAATGTTTTCTGGTTCTTTTGTACACGTGCAGACGACTTCACTACCCCTGGAGTCTCTGTCCAGATGCTGAGGATGCCTCGTATGATGGAGAAGGCGTGAAAAGTCCTCTGGTGCGATTTCTTCCACGAGCTTTTCACCAATAATCTGCTTCTGTCAGCTTGTTCCTTTCTTCCACTCTTGTCTCAGTAGCTTTGGGGTCCAGAACTATTTGCTGCTCCAGAAATGTCTTTCTGAACTCTAACCCCAAGTCTTGGTATCTGGGGCTTTCTTCAGATAATAACCGGACTGGTTCTGTGGGAAGATGTGAGGCCGGGGGCACAGTCGCACTAGGTGAATGCTAAACCTAGCAGTCAGCTAAAATGCTGATACAATATGAACAGTTTAGCAGGCCGCTACAGCGACTGTCTGTGGTCCTCCTGGTGGCTGGGATGACTATTAGATTTGCTTCCCTTCCCTTATTGTCTGACTGTCTCTACGGGAGAAAACCTTTTTCGTCTCATAAGCTGCGGTCTCCAAAGACAGCTATTTTCATCAGGATTGAGAAGACATGATTTAGAGGATCTTTATTTCTTTCTCGTATTGGAGTTAGCAAGCTTCTGGCTTCAGAGATTCACTAGAGGAGAATGAAACCTTCGACAAGAAATACTCCTAGCGAATGAAACCTCCCGAGGACAGTGGAGGGTGGCAGGACCTCGGCTGCCGGAGGCTAATGCCAAGTCCTAGAGACGATGAACCACTTGCTTGCATTGCCCTTCTGGCTACTAAACTATGGGATTTAAAAAATATTTTTTTACATTTTTGAATTCGACCACACTTAGATGCATTGTTGATTGAATGTCGACTAAGTGAGGATGAAAGTCGAGAACAAGTTGAATCAACCTTTCGTTTGTTGCAGACGGTCCGACTAGTTCCTGGCCATTGTTTTGAAGCCTGGTTACAGGACTATCGGCAAACTGCTGTAGTGTTTCCTTATAACTAAATATCCTATGTTTTTATTTGTTGTTTTTTTCTCCCCTTTGATCCGAAAAACCATTTGCCCACCATAAAGGGAGCTTTTCGTGTAGCCACTGCTACTCTGTTGTCATCTTAATTTTATGAAGTGGAAAGTAACTTCTTTTGTATTACTGTCTTGTTTTTGGTGCGAACATTTTATTCACGTTTACAACACTAACATTCCTTCAAAATTTGTTTACCAAAGATTGTCAATGCTTATACTCATATTTATTGAATTATTAAGAGCGGAAAACCTAGGGTTGAGCGTTTGTTCCTGTTTAGCAAACAATGTCTTTGCTTTGTATTTTGACCTCCTCCGCGAGATTGACTGGCTGCCAGTCTGAGCTCACGAGCTTTACGAATTCTGATTTTTTTCCCAATAGGTCGATGTTTGTTGAAGTAGAAAAAAATACTGATTCTTTTTTCTGAAACAAAATTTCTGCTGCGAAAGCGCTCAGGCGGCATGAAGCTTTTGAAAATATTTGCTCTGTCACACCGGAGCTCTGCCGAGTCTTGAGTGTTTGGTCAGGACGATGTGGCAACGACAACTCGGTTATGGCTGCATTATTAATGAGGTGTTCTTCTGAAGAAATATTTTGTGAGACAAGAAGAGGCCCACACCACAACCATCGCCTGCTCACTTGACTCCCTGTGGTACCTCTTCAATGGAGACCTTTTGGTCCATGGCATCCCGTTCCCCTTGTGTTGTGTTGTCGAGTCTAAAGAACTAGTCTTTGCTCACCACTTAGACCTTCATCCATCGGGTACCTTTGTGACATCAGCCTTTAAGCGTCCTTCCTCCACTGTGGTCTCTTCCAAAGGCTTCTCAACCATCTTAAATTGCAGTTACTTACCTAGGTTTCTCTGCAATCGTTTTTCCCCTAGTTTAAAGTCTATTTTTAGCTTCCCCCTAACTTTCTCATAGATTGTTCGCCGAGGACCTTGTACGCCAAAGCAGACAATTCTTCCTCCCAGTGAACTCGTGTTCACTTTGCTGTTTTCTATCCGGTCAGTGATTTGCAGCTTTCAGAGGTTGTTTCCGTCTCGAGCTCTTTCTTTGATTAACGAGGTAGACACATTTATCATTCTGTTTGCCTTCAATGGCTTCCGGTGTACGTCACGTCTCTCGATGGCAACTCCGTCTACTTCCTGAAATATGACAGGCTCCACCCCCTCCACTCCTGCAATATGATAGGCTCCACCCCCTCCACTCCTGCAATGACAGGCTCCACCCCTTTCACTATTTCCTGCAATATGACAGGCTCCACCCCTTCCACTACTTCCTGCAATCGGACAGGTTCCACCCCTTTTAGACCAATCCGATTACCGCCTTTCCTCTCTTTTATTCATGGCAGGTCCAAAAACAAGAAACATTAATTTCTAACCGAGTACATTTTTTCGCTTCTGCTTTAAAAACATTTAGCCTCCGATAGTTTTTGCCCCGCCCTGGCCGCGAGGTGCGTGCATCATTCGCACGAATTACTCTTTTGAGTTTTTGTTTCGTTCACTCCTTTGACGGACGCTGAGTCAATAAGGGGGATGACCTTTGTCCCCGGCCCCCCGTGCTATTTCACAGAACCGTTGGTGATGAAAACGTTAACAAACCAGCGCTGAGTTCGTTTTTAATGAATGAGTGGCTGGTAGGGCAGTAGGTACTACAGTACAGAATTCGACACTAGATACACGAGCAGAAACACTGTAGTACAAAAACTGACACTAGAGATGTGTAGAAATACTAGAGTACAGAAGTGTTTGGTAGATACACGAGTAGACACACTCTAGTACAGCAATGGACACTTGTAGAAATACTATATAGAAACACTGTATACAGTCCTACACTGCCAACAGCTTTCAACTGAACAACGCTTACAACGAATGTGAAACTGTGACCCCGCTGACCTCGATGCAGTGGTAGAAGACGACGTCTGGGAAATCCTTCAGCGGCTGCACGGCGTCCAGGACTTGGAAGAGGAGGGCGGGGCTGGCCATCAGGAAGGAGATGACCCACACACTCAGAAGTCCGACCGCAGCCCCAACCTTCTTCATGCTGTCCTTAGTCGGGTACACTATCACCTTCGCCAAGCCAACAATAAATAAATAAATTAAAAAAATCAACAGATAAGATACAACTTTAATTTACAAAGACCTTCAAAGTCAAATAAAAAAATTTATATGATTTTTAAAATCGTTTAGAGTTTAACAAAATTTTCGAAGGGTTGACAGAACCTGAGATGTCGATGAATAAGAATTGTATGCATTGATGTCAGGATGCGTGTAGCAAATCATATTATCGCTTTGCCAAAGTTATGAAATTAAACGGAGGAAAAGAATTTAAGGAAAGAATTTACTTTGGCAGAGCAAAATGAAGAAGTATCAATGTTTCCAACAAAACCGCCGGGCTGTAGCCGAAGCTTATCTACTCCCTCATCCCACTCCTCCTTACCTGAAACCTGTCGAGGGCGATGGCTGTGATGCTGATGGTGGAGACGAAGACGTTGGTACCCTGGAACATGGTGACCAGCTTGCACATGAAGCTACCCAACTCCCACTGGGTGCGGAGGAGCAGGTAGAGGTTGAGGGGCTGCGTGAAGACGCACAGCGTCAGATCCGAGATCGCCAGGTTGATGATGAAGATGTTGCGAGGAGTGCGCATGTGCGGGTTGCGTGCCACCACGTAGCACACGAGGCCGTTGCCCAAGGAGCCGAAGGCAATGAACAGGGTGTAGGACAGGATGAGCAGGGCCTCCGTCACCGGGTGGAAGTTGAAGGCTTTCTCGCCCTGTATCTGCTGCAGCATGGCATAAATCCAGGCGTTGGCGTCCCCATCCACGTGAGAGCTGTCCGGCAGCTCGTGACTGGACAGGAAGTGGCTGAAGTTGCTGATGTGTTTCTGCTGTTGGTGGTGGTGATGGTGGGGATGGTGGTGATCGCTGTGACGTAGGGTCAGATCAGATGCAGGAAGCTGCGTTCTGTTGTCCATCTGCATCTTGTGTCAGAGCCTGGAACAGGAGAACGGAAGTATTTTAATTTTTCGTCTAAGTTTTTTTAATTGCTGAAGTATCTTTGAATTACACTCAACAGGAACAGTTAAAATGTTAATATATTTGTAATAATTATTGTAAACAATAAACACTGGAAAGAGTCATAACACCTAACTTACAATTTATTTTTGCTTACTATTAAGATGATGGATGTTTAGTGATTCCTCGTGTTTAGGATGTCAGATCCGTTAATACAGATACTGGGTAAACAAAATACAGCTAAGCTGGACATTAGTGCTGAAAAAATAAGAAATTGCGATCAGAACTATTTTCTAGAAACAGGTCTGTCTCATCTGCATGTGTCAGAATCCCGCCGGCGCATGTCAGGACCTTATTAACACATGTCAGAGCATCAGTAGCTTATGTCCTGGTCTGTTTGGCACATGTCAGAACCTCATAATCTCATGTCAACCTCTCGTTTGGTCATGTCAGGATCTTGTTTGATTGCGAATGTATTTTCCTGCTTTTATCAAAAGCTACTACACTCGCCGGTAGCATCATGGCCTGGTTGAAGAACTTGGACAATTCCTACAAATTGGTCCATGAGGAGCCAACGTGTCAATGAAGCAAATTTTTTGTTGTCAGGCTTTTACTAAGAAAAGGAAGTGTCCCCAAAGCTTTCATTTTTCATGGAAAGAATAAAAGTATTTGGGCTCACACAGTTTAAGAAGAGGGCCGAAGGGTACTAACAACTAATTTAGCTTCGCGCTCTCGGGCAAAGCCAAGGGATGCAGCTTCTCTGGTGAGCACCAGTGAACGTTCACCTGCCAGCAAATTTAAATATTACCAGTTAGGTAGTCTGATGAAAGATAGTCTAAGTATTTTGTGCAGTAATTGGATTTGTACAAGCCTGCAGCTTTCTGCCCTTTCTCTCTTCCTTATCATCCTTCTGTCACTTAAGTCCTGGTCTCTCTCCCTCTGTCAACGGAAACATTCTTTATAAAGAACTGCTTCTCTTTCGACCAAATCAACGTCAGCAAAAATAAACAAGAAAACAAAAATTCTCCAGTCCCTCCCACAGACCGCAGAGATGAACGCACATTAAAGCCACACTGTAGTTGAGGGAATTCGAAACTCACTCCTTCCACCCTCAAACCCAGTGGAAGAGTGCTTTCCATTGCTCGGCATGGATCTCCCTCGTAACGAAACCTCTCCTCCTGACGCCCGTTGTTGAAACCCATCTTGACAACCCTAGCAGACCGTGTACCACGTGGGACGATCCTTTGTCCTGGTCCTTCACCAGTCGCTCAACAAGCTTTCGTAAAACTTTGATCATCAAACAGTTGTCCATCGCGACATCCCCTGTTTCCAACAAAGCATCCCCAACCCCGGAGGACAACTGCAGCTCGTGGTGTGGGTGCCGCGACCTCCATTCCTCCATCACACAAATCTTCTCCAACGTCCGCTAGCAACGTGGAAAACGAGAGTCTCGCGAGACCTATCAAGCTGGCCCGCCAACAGCCAGCAGGGTCCCCCGAGGCAGACGACCTTTCTGGACCCCTTGCATTAATCATCTCCTGTAATCGTGTGTTATTTTACAGCGGATAACAGAATACTTGATGCTAGGTGTCAATATTTACACTTCAAGAGGTTAAGTAACAGTAAACGTTAGGAAAAGTGCACACGACTAGGGTCTTGCCTATGTCCATAGTGTAGAAGTGTTTCTGGTCTTGCGGTTAACGACAAACTCCATTTCGATGTCTAAGCATCGTGAATAGTTTTCAACTTATCAGCGATACATTAACATTACTGTTCTCAGCAAGGCTGCTAACTCAGGTACACATGTCTTAATTATTTGTATCTGTTATTCTTAATCACCACAAACATCATCTGGAGGTTCTTGGCAGCGTGATGTCATGTTTCCGTGACATAACCCACAACACAGCAAAAACGTTACGTGTCACGTGATCGTGTGGAGTGCAACCGACGTCTGTGGCAAGGGTCATGCCATCTGGAAATCGTTTCTCTTGTTTTCTCCTGTGTTCGTCCATAGACAAGAAAACTGCTGACAGCACCATTCTTCCTCTCAGCCAGGAGAGCTCATTTGTCTTGTTAAAAAATCTTCCATGAGACCTTGAAAACGTTTAAACTTCGACATCGGGTGGCATCTCTTGTTTGTGCTTGTAAAATTTATCAGTGTGAGGACTTTTAACAGAAAGGATGACATCAGGGTGCACTCGAAAGAATTGGGTACCACGAGTTTCAGCTGCAATTTAGCTCCTTGAGTTCTAGATCTTTCTAAAACCTTGTGTTTCTAAAACCAGGGTTTATCATTGCTGACCAACGTGTATCTGAGGGTTGGTATTAAATACTTGTTGTTACATGTAAACTGACGATACTGTATATAAAAATTCTTATTGTTGATACTGTTTCAATACATCTTCTTTTATTTCTGACGACTAGTAAATCCGTGGACAGGAGCCAGGGATGAGCGACTTATTGCTAATCATATGACAGGGGCACCAACAACAACCTTTCTTTAGTTGTTCACGCCCTACAGTTTTTTTTTAGTTTAATTGAAAGTTTAATTGAAACCCTGAAAAATCCTCCGGAAACAATGCGGTCCCTCTTAAAATTTGGACAGCAAAAGGAGTTTCTGCTGTTAGAGGTCTTCAGCCCTCTGGAAACAATCTTGGCACCAACCGGAACAAGAAAGGGAAGGCAGGTGGTCAACGCAAACGTCCTTCTCATTTTTAAAACAAAAACACATTCATCCTAGGACCAGAAAGTCTGACACTCACACACAAAGACAGGGGCAGAGAGAGAGAGAGGGTAAGAGAAAAATAGGAAAAAAGGTAGTGCGTTGATCAAAACTGCTATTCTGCGGAAGGAAAAGCATGTACCAGGAGTGAAAGGATGGAATAATCAGCCATGAGGTCAGCGAGGCATGAATGTCTGACACCCGACTTCAGCAGTGACAGGGGCTGGTCAGTGAGTGGAACATCTATATAAATGGTAATGAAGGGCTGCAGACCCTGTGTTATCACAAACTCGCCTTCTTAAAAGACATTCTCTGTAATTGAAAGTTTTTTTTTTAATTGTCGAAAAAAGCCAGCTTCGGTGACAGTTGAAAACAAAGCTGCCACTTACTGTACAAACAACATTTAACAGACGACAGAGTTTCTCAGGGGTGAGCTCAGGTTCACCATGCTTCTACAACTGAAAACTGTTCTCAGAAACAAATTTAGAGACGGTTTAGAAAATCAGTCCTGGAGCCAGTCGCAATTTCTAATTTTAAATAGTTTTAGGCCTTCAATCTATTTTGATAATCAGTTTTATAGCCACACAATACTATTGTAGAACTTTTTCAACTTAAAATTGGTGAAAATAAAATAAAACTGTTTAAGCCAGACTTTCGTTCCCGTCAGCAAAGTTTCTCGTATTCGCTTGCTCAATGCATGTAAATGGCATAGGATCGAATTTTGTGAAATGTTTCTAACTTTGCTTCTTTAAAACAGTTTTAAGTTCGAGAAACATGCTGCAGAACTAGTTTTCTGACTCAAAATGTTTCTAAAGGATAGCTAGGTAGTGGTGAGTACCACGGCGCAGTTATTGTTACTGTAAAAAATCCTTCCTTGCTTGTGTAGCAATATTACAATTAATTACATCTTTGTACAGGTTATTATGGGTAAAACTAGCGGTGCTGAGGACACAAGAGATGTGCCAGTGCTAGAATCATCCAAAGTCAACATAAACTACCGTGTCGAAGGAAGGACGGCTGTAAATAATAGAAAAATAAATGGTTGTCTGGCTTCAGTGTCATGAAAGTCCGCCTTCACTGCGGTTTATAAAGAACTTTTTCACATAAGTTTCAGTCGTTAGGGAGTGGGAGATTAGAAACCACTCTTTTGTCACATATTTGCGAGTGAGGGAAGGGAATCCATTTCCTCTCCCTTCCTGCCTTTCTTCCCCAGAAACTCTCTCAGGATCCATTCACCGCTGGTCAACTCGGTGCTCATTGCCCTAAGTGTATCCAAGCTGCTTTGGATGCTGTTTTTTTTTTTTTATAATCTAACCCTGAAAAAACTAATCAACGAGTATTTTATGTGACAATTTTTCAGTCTGTTTACATTTTTATCTTACTGGCATAAATGACTAAAAAAGGGATGGATTAAAAATTACGGTTAGAGTATTTATACATTTCAAATAAAAATTGAATGATGGAATAATTGCTACTTACAACCAAGGAACAATAAAAGATCAGGGGACAATATAACAGCAGGCAATAGAGTTTATTGTATCTGATCTTTTAGTGCTCTGATTGCAGGAACATCACTCTTGCTCCACCCATGACCAGTGGTCTGCGCTTTAGACAGGTCATCACAAACGGCAACCGTTTGATTGCATGTCCTCAATAGTTGAGGGCCGAGAACTTTCCTTTGTGACTCTGAGATTGTTCAGATGACCTTTTAAAGTGTTCGGTGCTTGGGTCAGGCCTTGTGAACAAACTTTATGAGCTCCATTTTCCTTCCATAAAGAGTTTTTACAGTCGAGCTTGGCGCGGGTTATGGATGCAATACAGTCAGTCCAATCTCTGTGACCAATTCTCTCTCTCTCTAGACCTCTTTGTTGCCCACAAACATAAAGATGGGCCTAACATCGTGACTCGCTTTCTACCTGCTGTGTATTATAAGGTAACAACTGGGCTTGTTTCTAAGTTACATGTCAAACTCTGTAGTTATATTCCGAGAAAAGAATTGATCCCTGAAGACCCCCCCCTGGAAACCTGCAGCATTCAGTGTTTCCCACCATGCTTCTGATCGTTAATTGTTCTGTTTGCCCTATAAAAAATGCGCCAAGCAATATTTGACCTAGCTCCAAACACCAAGGGAAATCCTCCAATCCATTAGCGGCAACATCACGTACATTGGCAGGAGAAAGGTCGTAGGTCACGCCGTGATGTAAGCCCGCCGCCAGAAACGGTTAGGATGACTGAGGACAACATCAGCGCCTGGCGACCGCTCGAGTCCCGCGACGGCTTTTCCTTGGCTCTGCTCGGGAATGTAGAACTGTTGCTGAAGATGTCGTTAGCAGCTAAGACGAGGCTGCGTGCCATGTAGGTCTGTGCTTACAGATGTCGTTAGCGCCAAAGACGTATCTTCAACAACCCTAACGGCGACAGTCGCTCCCGTCGATGGCGCCTCACAGAAGAGATTTCATCTGCCAATGTTCAAACTTTGAGAGGAAAAAACGTCAGCAGCGTCTGCTTCATCTTGGAGGGTTTGCGTTCGACTGACCTATTTCAGGAAAATCTTGGTTAAAAAAAATAAGAGAAACGGTCGGTGGGTACAAAAAAAACAAGGCGCTGACCTTTGGAAAGTCATTTAATATGGTGATGTCGATATGTAAGGCTTCGTGCTTCTATCTTTGGAGCAGACGAATGGAAATGATTCCGCCTGCATATGTAACTGATTAATGTTCCTTTTCGTAATTAGGTGCGCGAAAATATGCGCAGAAAACCATCTGGTTCGGTACTTCCGGTTCACACATAGCTAACATGGCTGAGGCACAAGGGTCGTACCCTTCCTTTGGGTCCTGTCAAAATTTGCAAGGTGTTTCAAATATTTGGTTCAGAGACAGCAAAGAACTTAGTTCTAGTCTGGGCAGAGGTTCTGCAAAGATTGATTATGAGCGTGGATATAATTATTTCGCCGAGAAAGATGAATTCGAATTGCGTGGTAAGCAGGCACGCAGTGTACTCAGAGTGAGTGTGTGATTATGACCACAGGATTATTGTCTGAATTGAAAAATCAGTCATATAAATACAATTGCACAAAACTATATTCCTATATAAACTGAGGTTGAGCGAGAAAAATTAATTTTAAGTAGTGGGAGGGAAAAAGTCATCATCATCCCATCATACATAGTCTCTTTAATATAATATACACACGAGTCTACGCATGAAGGATTTTTTGCACCTAATCGAGATTCTCAAATACAAACATTATCCACGGATCTGAAATAATTTCACAGACTGGAAAGACAGCAAAGCTGTGGAAAGGTGCACAGAAAACTGAAAAAGTAGCCCCGATGTTCTTGTTGGCGCAAATGTCAGCGTTTTACAATGAGGCCTGGAGGCCATGTGCATTTCCCAGATTTCCGCCTTTACTTGAGACGATCCCACAATGTGGTAACACAGTTATCAGAGAAGAATATTTATGCCTTTCAAGGTTCTTTTAAAATTCTCCATTATTTCTCTCTAATGTGATTTCCTGATCCGCACTGCGCCCTTGCAAATACGCTGATGACATTTCGCCATCGCTCAGGGAGTCATTTCTCATTTCTCCAAATTATTTTCTTGACAAACACCTTTTACAAAATTTTTACATACGTTATAAAATATTGTTTATGTTTTATTTCAATACACATTTGTATGGTCAGGGCTACGATGTCGTAAGTTATTGATGAGAAATTCAACAAATTTACAAATACTTATGCGCGAGTTCAGAGAATTGATTTTACAAAAATATTTCTTCTGTACAATTGGACTGATATTAATGATTTCATTAAGATTAACAAGAACGTGCCCAGCAGCTAATGTACATTTAATTTTAGAGATAAATAAGTGATGATAGCTTGCTCAAACAAGTCCACACAGCTTGAGCATGATGATAGCCAGGAACTCTACCAGACCCAGGAAGAGCAAATCAGATGAAAGTGCACTGCAGAAAATTACAGATATTCCCTAAAAACGATTTCAGATAAAATGACTTCGCAATGCAACAGTGTTCCTGATATATCTTCTTACAATTTTAGAAAATTTGAGTGCTTCATGCAGGAAATATACAAATAGTCCTTAGTCCTCTGAGAGGGTGGACAGGGCGACGATGAACCACGAACAGGACATGCCATCCAAGTAATTGTCTACATTCATTCCTTTCTCTGTTCCTTCATGCCTGTCAGTCACAAACACTCACTGTCTCGAAACCCTTTCTGGGAGTTTCTTCACATTTAGTCGAAGGACACACATCGATGGAGCGGAAGCCGGCTTCATCAGCAGAAAAGCATTCAATTAGATTGGTGTTGACATTGCTGGCCGCTCCTTCTATCCTTCTTACTCACTGTTCATTCCTTTCTGACAGTTCACTCTTTTCACTTTTGCTGATTATTTCTTCTCTCGGGAGAGTACTCTCTCGTGTCTGTATTATTGGTTCTCTATTTGTTTGCTGTTTTTCTTTCAATATTTATTTCCAATATCTCGGTAAATGTTTTAAGTATCAATAATACAGGAAAAAGGGAGACTATCAAAGCAAATAGTTAAAGACTTTCAGATGTTGTTACTGTGAGTGTTTGTGTACCCGACAGAAGGTCTAAACAGGAGTAAGAGACACTCGGGCTAAATAAGAAAGTTTTTAATTTCTTTAGATGAGTCTACTCTGTCCTGTTCTGGAATTGGAATGTTACTATCATCAAGACAGTCTACCTGAGCTACTTTTGAGCTTTAGTTTCGCTGAGTCACTGTCCATCCATCAGATATAAACAATCCCACCTGCTTGTCCATTGCTGAGTGAGAATCATTGAACCACCTCACAAGGGTCAGGAGTCAGGTGAGAAGGGGTCAAGGCCTTTTCCCACCAGACTGTGGTGCTTGCAATCTCTCCTGATGGCCGTGAAAACGGTCTGTGATAAGAATCGTCTGCAACTCACCTTTAATCCAATCAACCAAAATAAATGTTTGCTTCAGACGACGGCCCGAACTAGCTCTCGACCAGAAGTTTCAGTCGAGTGAGTGGATTCATGTCAGGCCCTTCTTATCTGGACACACAATGTGGAAACATCTGGAACCTTCTGTATAGGAAAGCTAACCAACCGGCTTCACCGTTATTCATTAAGCGGACTGTGAGCCACTCACCACAAAGTCGGTAGTAGGACCTGATTGCAGCTCTAAAGCCAATCCTCGTTTGATTGGACACCGCGCATGCGTGAAGGAGACTGAAGAACCGGAAGACATGCAGCTCCAGACGCCTACGTCATTGCATCATCATCGTCCCAGGACCGTTGGGTCAGTTGGCTTTCTGGCAGAGCGCCACAGTGGAACCTTTCTTCTCAGAATCGCAGACGCGGAACTTTTCTGATAATAAGCTTCTTTGAATATTTTCATAATAAAGCGTCTGATGACACGCCAGTCTCGTCTGGCATCAAATAGAACATGGCTGTATCCGCGTCAGATCCAATAGAGGTCACAATGAGCGTCAGATCACAAGTCAGTTTGAAGTCCAGATGGACAAAGGCGCCACACGAGACAGCTTTCATCAAGAACTACAATTAACTGTCTAGCACTGTAGCTGTTTTCGGAAACGAAAAAAATAATCTATCTAAAAATGTGGTTTTGATGAGTCATTTTATAAAAAAGTTTGATTGAAGAAAAGTTTGTTGGTTACACTCAGCCAACTCAAAAATAACATCTCGTGTTAAAAAAGCTGGCGCCATTTTATTAGTTGTTTCCTGTCAACACCGGATTTGATGACGGGCATGGTAAGCGAAGCAGAATGGCAGAAGGATTCTGAGATTTAAGACCTGTAAAAAAAAAAAAAAGAGAAATTGAGAACGGTGGGAAAAAAAATCGTTGCCAACCTTGAAATCACTCCGCGAGAAATGATGGCCTACAGAGAGGCGAGATGACAAGCTCAGTACCTCGACACCCGCAAACTCTCAATTACCGCCATTAAAACACGAGACACCGCGCGCAGCTGCGGAACATCAAAAATAGAAAGACCGCAGTGCGCATGTGTGGACATTCGTCACGGCTCTAACGACGTGGCTTTATGAATCACGTGACCGCAAGAGTACTCTCACAGCCGCTCTTTATTAGAACTATCATGCGCATGGGCAGCATTTGCATCTTGTTGTCATGCAGGACAGGACTGAGCTTTCTTTGGTCTTCTGACAATTAATTTTTGTCTTCATACAGCTCGGAGTGAATCTCTTTGGACATCTTGTCTGATGGAGCGACCAACAGCCTCTCGCCATGTTAATGAAGTCAGCAATAGACTTGCAATATATTATTTATCTAGTTACTATTAATTATTTTTTATGGAAAAGTCCTCGACCTTCAGTTTCCACAGAGCCAACAGACTAAAAACAACAAACCATAAAGCTGGAGCTTTTACATCTCCATCAACACGAGGGTTCGCATCATCTGCTCGTGATGTAGAAGTTACCGAGGGGAAGATGCTGCAAGCAGTCCAGAGATATATGTCCGTGAAGAAAGTGATGGCTCGCCACGAGGGTGGTATAAAGACCTTTATTATGTTCTGAGGTGGTAAAGAGAATAATCACTAGCAAGCTGCTCGCGAGGTTTTCCGCAAAACATCACAAACAAATTAAAAAAAACGAATTTAAGGAGTTTTGACAAATAAAAATCAAAGCCAGCACGTGACCGAACAGATCCGGATAAGTGTTCTTACGAATTCCGTTGGAGACATACCCTTGGAATATTTGAAGAAGACCACGTGACGAGAATGCTGCAGGAGAAAAGTGAAACTGGATTGCATAATCCCAGAAATGTTTTTAGTGATATTTTAAATCCAGTTTTTGTCGCTGTGCTTGTAAACGACTGTTCAATCCACCCTGAAGTGACTGGGTGAAAACAAATGAAAATTAACTAAGAAACTATTGCGTTACTATTTTGTGTGTGTGAGAGAGGGAGATATATATATATTTTTGAATGAAAGAGATAGACACAAAACTAAAAGAACAAAAGCAGTAAGCAAGAAGGATAGAAGAAAAGAATGAAAAGAAAAAGTAGAACTATTCCTTCCCTAAAACTTGAGTCAGGCCTAGTGGTGCAGTCTTCCTTACAACAGTCCCAGAAGCAATTATAACATACAGGTGTATTATCACATCGAACGTCATCGTACCCACCTAGGTACATATTATCACATCAAACCATCAGCTGACAAAAAACCCTGATATATACCTTTTCCGATTTTTAATCAGTCGGTACCTTTGTGTGAATTCTCCATAAGGCTGATTGGAGTGATGAACGGAGAGTATAGCTTAATACTCTTTATTGTAATTTTTGAGCAACCCTCCAGGTACTGCAGTCATCGAGCCTCGCTGACAGTTCAGATGACACAGCAATGATGACGACGAGACTACGGAAGCGAGGCAAGGATAGATAACTCGACTGTCACCCCGAAGCGAAGTTCTGCGGCACAAAGTTATACAACTGATGTCAAACTTCTGAAGGGCAGTAATAGAACTTGGTGAAGCCATCATGCAGACATCTTACCTCTCGTAATGGAACGTGGAAAAATTGACACTTGCCTGCTCAGTTTTGAAACTTAAATAAATAAAAGGGCTTCGAGAAAAAATGCATGCAACGACGACAGTTGATGATGAAAATACAGAGCATCCCAAGCTAGTGGTGAAGTATCGAGCATCATCGATCACGAACCAAGATGGCGGCATGTCACCTGCAAGCAGAGCCAGCCAGTGTCTAGTTTCGTATCAGAGGGCAGATCACCCAACAGTATTCTGTGACAAGAGAGAAGATGAAGGACAGAAGTGGAGAAGAAAAATATTCAGGAAATGGCCTGAGATATTGCTGAAGGAAAACGATACTCGATTTAAAAAAAATCTTTATTCGTCTCTTGTCAGCTGCCGCAGTCCGTGCTGCAGGAGTGCTGACTGATTCCTGCTGTGAAGCACGAGTGATGCAGTTTGAAGCTGTTATTTGGACTTTGGCTGGATAAGAAATATTCGAAATTCTGTTAGGAATTGCTGCACGGCATTAATTCAAGTTACAGGACAGGATGTGTTGCGTCTGCTGCTGGCGCTTCCCGTTATGGTGTGTGTGGGTGTTGGGTCACGTGAGAGAGAGGGTGGTGGGTTTGGTTAAAGGCCAACCCGAGTGCAAACCATTTTCTAAATAGTTATTTTATGTTTAAAAGGTTTATTACAACATGTACATTTCCAATCCAGCAGTACTTTTTATCAGCTTCAGATCTTAGAGCATCATAATTTTCACTAAATTTTAGGAAATGGGTCGAGAAATAATTTCTTGAATGATGGAGAGCATTGTAACTACTGCTGTCGTCGTGGTTAGATCATCACTATAATATATAATTAAACTGCTTTTATCTGTCGACATTACTACAGTTGTCATTGTGTACTGGAATCCTTTGAATAACACTGCTGCAGCCCTTATTCCCAAAGGGAACCTTTCCTGTTTATCCTTCATCTCTGGAATGTAGAGTCTTACAACAGTCAGTACAGAGCTCCTCCTTCTTTGTGTTTGTGTCACACACCAGCCAGATGACCCTTGCCCCTAGACAGCAGTTAGTGCCGCCTTAGCCAATCTGTAAGGCAGTAAAGTGTGCCCACAGGTACCTTCTAGACCAGGGTTCCAGACGTCAGCAGACACTGACCAGCCCCTAAAGCAATTGACCTCTGTCCCGAGAAACACTCAACAGAGCTATTTCCTGACTTCGCCAGCGGAAGCACGACCCACAAATTCTGTTTTCTTGTCAGGCACATCATGTCAGGTGACTCCTACCCTTCTGATATTTCCCCCAACATTTCTTTTCAGGTGGCGTCTCCTCCACCAATCCCTTACACCGCCGCAGACGCTACATTGTTCGCAGTCTGAAGACGGAGAAAGGGGAGATTACTCGGCGAGCAGTGGTCACTTTTCTTGCTCGATGGTCTCATCTTCGCGTTACTGAGTTTTAAAGGCGGTGGGAGACTAGAACAGCAAGAAAGACAACAGTAAAGACACATTGCAATACCTTTTGATACGACAGTAAAGACTGTGTTTATTTTTGAAATCTTGGAGAGTGGCTGCTGGTCTCAAACAAAGCTGGAATCTCATCAGTTCACATTTTCTTGCCCAGCTACTGAGTAAATGTGGTTGTCCAGCTAGAAATATTTCAGCTGAGCTGCAAAGCGTTTTAACAGCTTTTGACTGCACGGTTTGTTGTCTTCAGTAGCAAGTATCATGCACATAACAACAGATGATGAGTGTCAGATAGATATGGTTATCTCTTTAAACATGTAAGTGACCTTTGACATTTATCAAAGGTGAATCGGTCTGAAATCTGATATGTTCCCCAGTTGAATCCCAATGAGAGATGTCAACAATTCAGGTGCTAAAAGAGTTAAAGTTGTTGCAATTTTCTTCTGATGACAGGGTAACACTTCTAACAAGATACGCCTCTCGACCTTTAACAATAACTGTAATTTATTGATCACTAAACTCAAATATATAAAACACCTGCCTGCAAAAAACAAACATAAAGAAGTCAAAGAAATTAAAGCTGTGTATAAAAATTACTACAGATTCCTAGAAACCATTGTAAAATGAGACTGAACTCTGATTTCATGAGTTTTTGACAGTAAAAACTCTTAATTGGCTCATTTGTTTGTTTCCCCATTACATTAAATTAGAACAATTCCGAAAATAACTGTCACTTGATTCTTAGAATGAGGATGATCGTGTTCTCAAGTTAATTAAAGCCACATCATGCAGGCTTCCTTCGACTCGGAGGAGACGATCTGTTCCTGGACGAAGAAGACACGTCTTCCTGTGAGGACCTGGCAAGCAGGCCGCGAGTGATGAATCCAACATCGGGTTTCGTTCTGGTGAACACCATCACAAGCAGCTTTTAGACACCGGCCCACGAAACTCATTATTGCCGGCCTCGTGCCAGGGCTGGTCGATGGAGTCATACACCGCACGGCGAATTGGAGACGGCGGGGCTTCAAAGCGAGAGAAGGTGTGAAGGAAATGAAGAGATAATGCTCCTCAAACACCCCGCCCCGTGGTCCGCACGCCACATCACTGCGCCGCTCCTTTGGACAAATGGAGACCCGGCACTTGGTCCTGCTGGCCCCTTTCTTCCACTTCCCGAGTCTTACTTCGATTGGTGCTAAGAACAAATGACGGACTTGCAGTAGTGGCGGGACGTTTTCCTGGGGAGTGGACTTCCGGTCTTGGGCAAACCTGATAGCTTTGGGTGCTGAGGACGAGATATCTGTGAATTGTCTTTGTGTGTGGGTGACTGGGTGCGCTGTAAAGGGTTAAAAAAATGTCAGGTGATCAAACACTAAGAGCTAGTCATCTCACAGACCATCTAGTCATGCCACGTGATCAAACATCAGTCATCTGCACGCTACGGACAGAGAAATGTGCTGAGTTGGCTTTCTTGCGTCAGCAACAGCGAGAGAGGGAGAACGAGACAGCAACAGCGAGTGACTGAACGAGAAATTGATAAACAGAAAAAAAGAAGAAAAATTGATGAAAACATAGTGAAACGTTCTTCAGGTCTTCTCTTTTTTTAGCGACGCAATTTACGTTTTTTTATTCAACTGCCAAACAACTTTTGCAGATGGATCGATAGATACGAGTTGCAGCCCCTGTTTTTTTTAAACTATTTTTTTAGGTTTTGAAGACGTTGAAGCATTAATAATAAACACTTGTTGTTTCTGCCGTGCCTCTGCGATCCCAAGGCAGCGAGACACTTGAACTGTGAAGCAAACAATATATCACTGGTAATTTTTTATTTTTTTTAGTTATTCAGACTTTTCCACCGCCACGCTTGACGTGTAGTCAGATAAGGAAGATGCGCTCCAGTGAACAGCATATTGACCTTTGCCCGCGGCTCTTTGCATCAAAAATGGCGCCGCTATTCTCCGGAGGACAACGAGTTTACCGTGTGTTGGGGTGATTGCCTCCAGTTAGGACCACCAGTCCCGAAATGGTGGAAGAGGAATGAGTTTGGTAATGTTAAATCGCTTCGCAAGTAAATAGATTTTTTTTCTATTTACAGACTCGAGTGCAAGCATCCATTAACTACTTGTAAATAGTAAAGAGGGAAAATGTGATTTTTGCTGTAAGCATCTGTAGAGAATGGGATGAATGAATGAATTTAAGTCGTGTTTTATTTTGTACTCAGGCTACTTGGCCACAGATAAAAGAGAAAATATACAAAACAGAAATGGCAAAGAATACACGTAGGGAAGATGTAGAAAACGGTTACTGAAAGTGAGAAAAATTGTAGACAACAAACGAACGAGGGGAAAAATGGAGGAAAGACAGTAGACAATGCCACTCAGCTTGTCCATTGTTCGTTCCAAGAACAAGCAAGTCTGCCAGGGTTCCAGACATGCATGGCAGTCTAATGGCGACAAGGATGTCTGGACCAGTTCCTGTGTCCGCCTCTACCCCCGTGTTTTCCGAGCATAACCGTACACACAGAGTAAGGTGTCCTGCTAAACTACAGGGTAAGAAATCCCAGAGTGCCAGACAGTCCAAAGGTTACTGACCATTGCAGGCCTGAACATCACTGAATCAGGATGTGAGACAAATTTGTTTTGTGAAACGAAAAACGAATATTAAATGTGGTCAGAGGTCATCCCCATCCCCAGCAAGATGCACAATGACTTAACTATTCTGTGGTATTTTGTCATATTCTCAGCATTATTTTGTCTAAGGTTTATGTTTATGAGTCTGGGTGTGAGCACATGCACGTGTGTTTAGATATTGTAATTTTATGTTTGTTTAGGTATGATTGTTTGCGTTTATACACGAAGAATTGTGTGTTTATTTATGTATAATCTTGGGATACGTTGTCTTCATTTACAAGTGTTCAAAGAAAATTCTGTTGTGAGCTCGTGTCTGATACAGAAAGTACAGATTGATTTATTGACACTGAAAACATGCTCGTCTTTCTTCACCGGCTACTGTTCTCCATCCCTAGAAGCAAGAGGTGACCCAAGAGGAGGGCTGGGGTGTGGCTTGACGACATAACTGACGACGCCCATGCTGCTCAGGTGTATCCATGGTAACAGTATGTCATAGTCACCAAAAAACTGAATGTTTGTTGTGTATTGTATCAGACTGTGTTATAGCTTGTTTCTAAGAGCATCTACTGAGCATAATAACACAGAAATCATTTTACACTGAAGTAAGTCTTTAATCAATCTTTTCAATGCGTCTGAAGACATTCTAAATATATGTCTGTGGAAAGGTCTCTGACAAGGAGGTTTTTTTTGGCTCTTGTAATTTTAAAGTAACTTAAAGATACCACGCGATTGTTTTCTACTTTGTGTAATTTCTCCTGCTTTTGTAACTTTTTCGAGATTTTGAAAATTTCTGGGAGGCAAACGTCTGTGAGGAGGACATTGTAATTACTCTCTAATCGTCTCGGGGATGGTTTCGAGTTGCACGTGTGAGATTGCTCCAGGCAGGTTTGGGAGAGTGCGTGTGGCTTGCCCCTCACTCCATCTGTCATGTTTAGCGGCAAGTAAGGAGCCTCTGTGTCTGGACCAGAATTTTCTTCAGTCTATCCAACATGCACACAGGAAGAACTAGTGTCAGTAGTACATTCATCCTTAGGACTTAAGGCGAGCTCAGTACTGCGCATGCGGTGTCACGTGTCACTAATGGCGTCGCGTCCTTATTTCTAGTGACGTTTCTAGGCGACAAAACCATGTGACAGCAGACCTTTTAAACTTTAAGGCATTTTTCAGCATCTGTTATAGTTATAGACCTCTGCAGATTATACAGAACCCTTATGGATCCTTGCTAATGTGATCCTCAGCCGTCGAGCCTCACAGACCAGGTGTTGAAGTGTGGAGCAGGAGGTAGATGGTTCGAGACCTGCTGGACCTGTCGTTATAAAAGTCCTCCTGACCACCCAGTCAATGTCCGTCAGAGATGATTTATCAGAGACAGTAAGCACGGCAAGAGAAGAGGGTTGAGGGCCTCATTCTAGTCCTCTAGACGTGTTAAACCACTTACTAATTTATGCAGGTCCTTAGACACAGAAATGTTTGAACTTTACAAACTATCCTGCTCTTGGTTAAATAATCTAACTAATCGTACATTTTATCACAAAGCGACCATAAGGTGGATGAAGAAATAATTAAGCCGACAAAAGTGTCTAAGAAACAGTGAGAGGGAAGATGACATTCAAAAAAAGGTTCAAGAAAGAGCCGCACTAACAAGTTTTACTTGGCCTCGCCAGCAATTCTCATAAGAACATTCCAGAATGTGTGGGGAACTGGCCAGCTTTATGTGATTAACCCTAAAAATCATTGATTAGTAATTTACATAATGATGTACAGACTTCAAGTGTTCTAACTTCTGCCCACTATGAGCAGATCCCAACTTCTCTGTTATTTTAATGTGTACCCCGGATAGAACAATCCAATAATGAAGATTGCTGAATGAAGGACATGAATAACGAATCAGTCACCAAAGGGAGGCATTAAGATTATTTCCCGGAGGGATCGCCATAAGTGGTTCTCCAAGGTTCCAAGAATAATGGGATCATTAGACTGTTCTCTTCGCACGATTTTAGTTTTTGTGTTTATTTTCATCTGACAAACTCTGTTCCGATTTCCAATTTGAAAGAACATACACAAGAAACATCAAAGATCAACACTAAAAATTTATACAAAATTATTGGGCGATAGTGATGATACTGAAAGCAAGAAAAACTGTCACTGTGGGGAATGAAACGACAAATCTGAAAAAAGCCATATTTAGAAAAAAAAACTTCACAAAATAATATGATTTTACAGTTGTTAAAATTCTTTTAACGACAACTATCTATTTTCTCCTTTCAATTTTTAACATATTTCAATAAAAGAAGAATTGCTTCCACCTACATTGGAGACTGTCTCTACAGCGTAGTCGTGGCTGCAGGAGGCAGGGTATAGCTGGAGTCGAAGAAAGAGAAAATCTGTTTTTAAATGTTGAAGTGGTTCTGTTTCTGACCGAGTTTCCCAGGTACAGATGAACTGTTCAACACCCGCCCACACGATTCACTCTAAAAGCTGCAGTGTTTTTGTCCTCACCTCTGACCTCTGCCCTTTTAACTTACAAAGCTCTACATCGATCATCTTGCTAACAAGCGAGCAGGCGCCCATGTTGGTACCCGTGGGTGGGCTGGAGAGGAGGGGAGTGAAGGAGGAGAGGAGGATCAAACATGCAGATCTCATAGAACGTTGCACGTGACAAACGTTCCGGTCTCACGCCACAGAAGATTTCCATCCAGAAACCTAGTTTTTTAGACAACTAGCAGCACTGAGCTTTTCTATTTTGCACTTTCAAAAAAAGAAAAATTCCAGAAATAATAAATAAACAAAATAAATTTACGTCCATTAGTTTCAATAAAACCACCAGGCACTTTCTCTGCCAAACTACAATATTTTAACTCTAGCAACACCAAGTCACGTGTCTCATTTCTCTTTGTCAGGACCTGATTACCATGCCAACCACGACTCTGTCACTACAAAACACACAGCATTTTTACACCCGTCATAAATCAAAGCTTCTCTTCTTGCATCTTCAATGATGAAGAGTGATAACAGCCATTGTTTCTCGAAGCTTCCTGAAAGTGCTCATCGACGACCTCGACCTCAGCTGCCTTACTTAATTAACACTGTACTCCTCTCACGTGATTAAACTAACTTTAACTGACAATTTTTTCGAGTTGGAAAGACAGGGATCGAGATCTACCCTGAAGCCATCTTTGTGACGTCACATCCGGAAGTGTGCGTTCTAATCACGTGGCATTCTTGGTGCTTTTGTCTCCTGTTCTCCGAACTCTGACCAGCGGGGAGACAGAGACGGTTAATAGTTCGTCTGGCACCGTGACGTCACGAGCAGCTGCCAGGCTCAGGCCCGCCTTCCTGACAGTCTGTGTTCAGATGGTCCCCCCTGCTCCTGGCCGGGGCAGCGAGTAGGACGATAAGAACATCCGGGTCAGACATGAGACCGGAAGACAGATCTTCCTGTCACAACATTTCTCCCGTCCTGACTCTGCGAGCTATTCTGTTCTTACACTGATCATCTTGACAGAACTTATTAGGCTGCGCCGGGTCTCCGGGTACTGGGTGTACAGGGGACAGCACAGTGGGTGACAGAGGAAGTGTGGCTGTGAAGGACTATCCGCACACGACTGTCTTCACTTTAGGAATTGAATTACACACTTTCTTTCTTTCTTTCTTTCTTTCTTTCTTTCTTTCTTTCTTTCTTTCTTTCTTTCTTTCTTTCTTTCTTTCTTTCTTTCTTTCTTTCTTTCTTTCTTTCTTTCTTTAAAATTTACTCTAATTCAAATACTACATTTCTGTTATACCTCTCTGATCAACTCTTGTTATGATGAGTAAAATCTTCCATAACAGCGATAAATACTTTTTTATGGTCAAAGAAATCTTTCTTTTTATTCTAGTCACTAATGATAAATATTTTACAGAAATACGAGATGACTTTGAACCATGGTCTTTGCATCAACAACCCCATCTTTGAACAGCAAACATTTCCAGGAATTTAAGCCGTTATCATTCTCGCTGCGTGACACGTGATCTTGACAGCACGAGAGCTGCATCCGTCAACGGACTCAGTGATGCTCCTCCTACTGATCTCTGGCGGACAAACATATTTTATGCATGAGTACAGCACACTGTAAAATTCTGAAAATAGGGGATTCTGTCACTGAAGTCTCCTGCCTGTAATTCTGAATGTAGAGGCTTTGGTAACTAAGCTCGTATCTGTGTCCAACCGTGACGTAACGAGTTTGGTCTTTGTATGCGTGGTGATGTATATATATATATTGAGCAGGTATCTCAAAAACGGAAGGAGTCAATTACTCAATTGGGGAAATATCTTGCACCGGGCTTTACCCAGTAATTAGGAAACAAATCTACCCCACTAAGCCCGTGAGATATTTTGAAAATGTAACATGTCATTCAATATAAATCAACCAGGGAAATTCCATCTTTCAGGAAACTCAGGCAAAGCTGATCTCGACGATGCTCGAGTGATGACGATGTCAATCATTTTATTCCTTCTTCATACTAGAGTAAAGAAGACATCGGTCACTTTATTCGTTCTGTTGGAAGTCTCCTGAAGTCCCGCTTACAATACACTCACTCTTTCTTTCCCAAAAAAGGGTTCTTATCGCTCGCATGAATCGTTTTCTATCTCCGACTTTTATTTTTTCCAACCTTTCTTTAGCTAATGACCTTTGCTTAGCTAAGCTTTTTCTGGAGGCCATCTATTAAAGGATATCTTCGCACCCTCGCCATCGCAGCAATTAAAGAACAAGTCACTCTCACTAGATTGATGCTTGTTCAGAAAAGAGATGACCTTTATTCAACGTCCTTGCCACGGGCCACTGCCTTCCAGTTGCTACGTCACGTCTTTGCCTAGACACATGCTACGTTACGTCTTTGCCTAGGCACATGCTACGTTACGTCTTTGCCTAGACACATACTACGTCACGTCTTTGCCTACACACATACTACGTCACGTCTTTGCAAAGGCAGCTGTTATTTTATGTCATTGTCTCAGGCAGCTGTTATTTTTGTCCTAGGGCGGTTTGCGTGTAAATCAAAAAAGGAAACCAATCGCGATTAGCTTTTCATCCAGGCGGAAGGCACCGAAAAATCAGGAGCAATAATTATCGGACCTGCCAGGGTTGTCAATCCGTAATCAAGTATGGCGGCTCTTGTGATTTTGCAGTGGTGACAACGTTGGTGTTTGAGAAGAAATTGGTTATTGACAAGTATCTGGACGTATGGGATGGTTAAAAATGTCCTCCAAACTACTAAAGTCATACAAAAAGCAATAAAGCTAATAGAAGGTCAGTAAACATGATTCTTGACAGCCATTATATAATAACACCAACAGTAATGATAAGATCAATAAATAATCTTTTTTTGTCTTCACGAAGCACGTCACCTTGTGTGTTCAAATCACTATGTCTAGTGAGTGTGCCAAACAGTTCCTTCCAACAGATATTACAATATCACACAATAAAAGTTAAACATCGACAGATACACCAGTCACTTACTCTCAGTCATTGAATTATTTGTCTCCAATGTCATAGGCATCAACTTCGCAACACTTTTCCCCAAATTTCGTTTTTCTTTTGATGAGTCATCGGCTATGATTGCTAAGCACCACGGTGACCTCGAGGAAGATCTCGAAAACTTTGTCAAGCAATCTCGAATAGCTATCCACGGACAGTAGCTAATCGCGATAAGATTTATTCGCTCGACTTAGACTTTCTATTTCACATCGTCATGTTTGGTAGTTCTCTAGTCACGTGGGCGGTACATTGCTGTTTAGATAAGGTTTGACTATGTATCCAAGAGGGCAATTGGTAGTATCGCTATAAGGAAACAGTCAACAAACACACAGCACAACATCAACAATCAACAATCCACATTCATGTCCAGACATTCAGACAGACTCCCATACAATCACAGATTCGTTTGCACACGGAGGGATACAGAAGAAACAACAAAAGACGATCTCGATTGTTGTTCCTGCCTTCAGGTAAACAGAATCGGCCCTGACGGAACTCTCCCGATAGGACATGGCTATTGGCATGTCGATTGCAGACACTTTTGAAAATGTCTGCCTGGTACAGAGTTTGAAGGTCCCTCTACACCGTTCCAACAACTTTGTAGATGGTGTATACAGCATGAATCAAATTGCTCTTGTCCTTCACTTTTAAAAACAGATGAACACGAAGGACAGATCACTCTCTATGAGATTTATACAATAGCTGACGAAAGCTCTTGGAGACTGAAAAAGACTTCCGCTTCCGGAGAAGGAAGAGGCGCCGTTGAGCCTTCTACACGACAGCCTGAGGGATGGTATCCCAGCGAAGTTTCCTGTCAAAGATGGTGCCCAGGTACTTCAGTGTTGACACTTTCCATCTCCTTGTCGTAGATGACAGTTATGGGACTTAATCGAGAATTCCGACGGAAATTAAACACAATCTCCTTGGTTTTACTGACTTTAAGTTGTAAGAAATGGTTACCGCACGATGCAGCAAGGTCCAGGTCTTTGTACAGAGTATGAAGGATAAACAGTCTGGCATCATCAACATTTCTCTGAGCACGGTAAGCAAATTGTCGAGGGTGAAGCCATTTTTCAGTGAAGTCTAAAATCAATGTTTTAATGATTTTCTCCAGTACTTTCGTGACCAAGTTTGTTAATGCCAGTCGTTAAGATGATGAGCTGAAGCTTTCCTCGGAACTGATGCAATGATAAACGCTTTCCACATAAGAAGGATTGAGCATGAATCAAGAAAGTGCTGATACAGGTTTGAAAAATGCCTCCACGATTATTCGCAAAGAAACTTGTTGTTCGACCACAAACACCTACAGGACCTGGAGCCTTGCTTATCTTTCATCGTTTAAACAACTCTCATACCTGTTCTTGATATATTACACTTGTCTAGACAGGACTGAGGACCATTCTCAAGTTTTGCGAAAGTCATGTATCTTGAACCTAAAAATTATAACTGTAAAGGAGAAAACTTTTTTTTCAAAAATCTCTCCGATTTCACTTAGATACGGATACGAACACTTAGTAGACTTAAACAATTTTAACTTATTTAAAAAAATGTTAATTATAAAAAGTTTTAAAATTGTGTTGCGCAGTGTGTTTGTGTAAAACTGATTATCTAAATACAAGGCCTAAACGTGTTTAACTTTAGAGATGAGTCATGCAACTGGCCCACGGAATTAATACCGAATCACAGGAATCTTTCTCCTAAAGCCTTTGCACTCACTGCCCTCAAAGAGTATTCCCCAGTGCCAGACAAACCCGAGATGAGGGAAGAAGTGTCCTAATCTGTTGATCAATCCTAAACTAAACCTGTTTCACTGGAAGTCTGAGATTCCTTGGAAATTAAAAGCCAGTCAACAGCGAACTGTGATATAGTCTTCGTTTCTTAATTTGTCAGATCCCACTGCCGAGATGAGGGGGAGGGAGGTCCTTCTCTTACAATCAATGTGCTAGGGATCCACCGACATCGATGAGACTTCCAGAAATGAATGAAAAGCCCCGGCTTGCTGTCACTGGGTGCTATCCCCTTCATCCTTCCAACTTTTACTACTTTTCCAGTTTCTTTTGACTCGAGAGACTTTCTTCGTGGTTTTGTTTTTGGCACGCGACATCAGCAAATCCGTCTTGGACGCGCGTGCAGCGAGTTTACATAGCATGTTGCTGGAGTTTTTTTCCACGCTGAAAATGTTTCACTGCGGTAATCGAACCATGGTTCCGACTTTGAAGATGCGAAAGGAAATTGCAATCGACGGAGATGGCTGATATTTCTGAGTAATTTTGGTTTAAAAGTCAAAGTTTACACGTGTAGCATCTGATTGTGGCTGGCTGGAAGATTAACTGGAAGCTATTTGGTAAGATCATGATGTTGGTTATAATATCATCCTTCCCATCTTCCTCCTTATCAGAGAATTTATATAGCTCTGTACCCAGAAGTCAGAATCGCTTACATAGACTGGCAGAAAATTTTAGAAGTAGAAAAACTTTCTGTGTATCAACTATCATACACACACATACACACATCTAAAGAAGCGATAGTAGTAGAATAGCATTAGCAACAAGTTCTGGAGCAGACAAAAAAGAATTGGGGACTAAAGAAAACAAGTCTTTGGCGTTTTTTGACTTGTTCCCGACATCCCACGACTAATGATCATATTAGCTAACTGCTTCGTTACCCTCACACTTCACCCATTCAACTGGATTCCTTCGTCTTTCACGCTGGGAAAAGCAGAGAAGCGAAATTGAATTCCATGTTCTCCAATTATTCCCTTGTCGAACTGTTTAACCTGCCTCCATGAAATCCTGTTGTGCGGGTGAATGGTTAGTTTATTTGATAGAAAGTACACCATGGCAGTTGGGTGGGGAATTGGTGTTTTATCCAGCAACTAACGATGTATCACAGCAAGACAGTCAGCCCTGTATACAGATGCCACATGGTCTATGGTGGGGAAGAGAGGAAAGGGATGGAGAGGAGGAGAAATCCCGGACACCCGGATAATCCAGCCCTACCTCGCAGTACCTCCAAAAAGCATCCTAGACAATCTTAGGTCTTTGGATGAAGCCCTAAGGTTGCTGTCAATCCGGAAATAACTTCTCAGCCGTATAGTGAGTGTCACGCAATGAATGACCATGTCACGCAAGCATCGATGATGACACACCAAGAATTGAGAATGGCTGTCACACCGTGAAGGACTACTTCCGGTATCCATCCCTTGCACGGCGTAAAATGTTTTGAACTAACTTCTCCCACCACCATCACCATCACCATCCTCATCGTCACCATCGCCACCTCGACATTTTCGAGATGCTGTTGGGAAGACGGCGTGAACAATCATCGACCAGTGCTGTTGTCTGCAATCGATAATCGATACATTTGAAGGGTCATCAGCTTCAACCGGCGCCGACTCGCTGGACCACGCCTTCCTTGGGTTCCGGTGTAAGAAGGAAGTGTGAGGAGGAGATAAGCAGACGCGAACATCGAGGAGAGAACGTGGACAGTTTCAAAAGGAATCTCCTGCCATCCACTTCTATAAAGCTCTCAACCTGCTTGCAGAAACCTTTTTCCCAATCGCTTCCTAAGATATCGGGGTTTTTTTCCATTTCCGATTTCTTCACAAGACGTATCTATTTATATAAGTGTTATATTTTACCATAGGAGCTAACCTTATAATAGGTGTCCATGTTTAAATCCATATCTTCAAGTCCAGCAGCTTTACCCAACATCGTAATCGAGGGTATGGGTCTAAAATAACTATTAAGTTCTAGGAATGGCAGACGTTCCTTGCAACACTAAATGATTCAGGACTAAAATAACCAATCAGGAGCCTTCACGTGACACCATGGCAGCTGAGGCTCGGCATGCAAGAGGAGAAAACACGTGACTTGGAGGGACCGTGAGTGTGTCCTAGTGACAGCAATCAAGGAGGGCAACGGCTCACCATGCTAGTGGCGCTAAACCAAATTAGTCCGGGAAGACAAACAAGACAAAAGATACCTGCATTGTGATAAAAGAACAGGTTCTTTTAATGTCCACATGTTAGCCTTTAATAGTGCATGACATGACCACAAGAAGGACATAAAGGAAAGAAAATGAGCTTGCACAGAAAGAAAACGGAGAGAGAGAGAAAAAGAAAGAAAGACAAATTTCAAGTTAAAAATTGTATTAAAATAGTCTCCTAATGTCACCCGTCAGAATGCATGTCATCTAATTATACGGGTGTGTCACACTTGTCCATCCTGAAAAATAGACGCGGACCTTTTTAATTTCCATGTTGGCGCCTTTACAGTAGCAGTGCAGAATAAGAAGACAAAAAAAGGAAAAAAATTGAGGGATGAATGAATGTTGAAACTAATGGAGAACAGCACAAAGTTTAAAAAAAGGAAAAAATCAGAAAAAATGTCAAACATAAACTGGGTCGCCACTTTTTGCCGGACATTGGCCTCTGGGAGCTTGTCCTTTTGCAGGGTCCACTGACAATACAGTTCGCCGAGTACAGTTAGGATCTTACTACAGAGGAGCAGCGGAACACAATATTAGTCTGTTTGAAACAGTTTGTAAGAAACTAAAGGTTTTGCAATATTACTGAGGTATGTTATGTTGATTTACATATCGTGAAAAATATTGCTGTCCATGTTGGTTAGTGACAAACTCTTCAGAGATCATTATTATTTATTAACAAACTCAGACTTGCGTCCGAAATGATCATGATGACAAAAAAACTACAGATATAGACAGGGCAAGAAAAATGTCTGTCATCATTCAGCTTTTTTAGACATGCATTTGGTTTAATTTTGTAGAGGTTTTTTTTTATAAACCAGTGTAAAAAAGATTTTCGTGAGTTGTTGTGTTCTTATGTCCAGGAAAGCCAGCCCATGATCAATTCCAGAAGAGTCCTTCCTGGCTTCCCAATCTTTGAGACAATAGGGTTCGAGTTCTTGCTCAAAGGCTGAGATTTGAGGCTTGTGTCTCACAAAAGATGTTCCATCTGTCCGTACTCCACACGCTGCCAGCAAGAAACAAATAACAAATAGCAAGTCAGGCAGAAAAATTGCGTGAAAGTAATTTTGGCCACTCAAGTGTTTGCGAAGAAGGTGTGTACCCAGCAAGTGAACATGGCGGCTTAGATGATTTATATTTAAATGGTCAGACACTCAGACAGATTTGAATGGAAAATTGTGCAAGACTGACCCAGAAACAGACGACAGAATTCCATTCATGACAGACAAGTGTATGGTGAAGATGAAGCTAAAGTTTTGTTCGACACAGGACATCCTTCTTTGGCACTAGTTGGCTTTGTGTTGGGAATGATAGAGCCATGCATGTCCATCCACCCAAACACTTTCTCTCTCCCAAGAGCAAGAGTTTGTTGTGTTGATTGTTGAAGTCTCCACTGGGACAACCGACTCTCACTGTTGCCCATCAGAATGCACGTGCGTCTGTTCATACCTCACGGTCAAATCTTTGCATACAGTTCAGTCACATCTGTTCACACATATTCTACCCTCCGCAGCGCCACAGGGGAAATAATCTAGAGAAGAGCAGAGGGAATCGACCAAAGACAATGAAGCATAGAAGCTTCAACGGGTCCAGACGCATCCAACCGACAAAAAGTCCGCAGCAAAAGTAATTAGGCAAGAATGTGGATGTATCCTCTTACTAAGATGAGAATTTGAATGTTCCTTTTTGTTTTGACACCACTGTTTAAAAATTAATATCTTTTCCAGGTCTGCAAAAGGATCGATCGGCCTGGCGCTCTCGGCATCTCCGATAAAAATGTTCTTCGTCTTCATCTTTTGACCACAGAACGAGAAATCAGCACAGAATAAGAAGCCGAGAGATGCTGGGGAATTGTAGAATTTGTCTCGACTATCGAGGAAGCCACGAGCATGACTGTGTAGATGATATAATATGAATCCATCTTGGGAAGACTGAGATTTTGTGATATTTGCAAGGTGTGTACCCCACGAACACTACACTTCTGCTGTTGATACTACTGCAATCATCTTTGTCCTCTTATTTTACTCTCTAACCTTCATTACTACTCTCTGTCTCTGTCTCTGTCTCTGTCTCTGTCTCTGTCTCTGTGTGTGTGTGTGTGTGTGTTTTACATTATGTGACAACTTATTCTCTCCCATGGCTGTGGTCTCTCAGACATTCACCTTCCTTTCCGAAATATGTCTTCGTTGCAATCTCTCCCAACAATACCGACTTTCTGTTGTCGTCGCAAATAAAATTTTGAAAATTTCAGCCCAGGGGAAATCACTCAGCTTAATTTTCAGATTGATCTTATGAAAGTAGAATTTATTTGTCATGATTCAATAGATTTCATCATCTTCTTGTCCACATTTTTTCACCTTTCTTAAGGAAAAGGCAAATCAAAATGGCGGAACGGCAATGATGTGAGTGTGAATATTCACGCTCATCCCAAGTCTGGAAGTAAAATTAGATATAATACATTGTGCATCCTTTACATTTTTGTATGGATGTATTTTATTTCCTCTCTCTCTCTCTCCATGAAGTCTATGTTATCGCTAGGACCAGGGTTTGGTTCCATTTTGTTTTATTACTGTTCTTGTTGACATAGCTTCTGTGGAAGCTGGTTGTATTGTCCGGACCATACACACTCGTATACATTCTCTCACAACACACTCACAGACACGCTCACATATGTATACTAACCCGATCAAACATAAAGTGGCACACCACATAAAACCCAGACAGAATTAAATGCCCATAAAATTTTCTGCTATCCTTACAATCACAGAGTGATTTCCAGTGAGTCATGGAGAAAAAAACATCAAAATTCACTGCTGTCTGGTGTTTGGACCTGTAGTCACGTGATGCAAGTGTCCTTAATGACGGTCCCACGGGGGGAGGACAGGATGTAAACAAGGGAAATGGATGATGCTGATGGTGGCAGAGGTGGGAGGATGAGGCTGAGGCTGGAAGCAGACTCCTCTTACACGGTTAAAAATGTTCCAGCTTTCGCGTCCTTGATCTCAATTTTTGAAATAAAAAAAGCCCAACAGGCGGCAGCACTGACGTCATCAGGCGCCATGGAACTTCAACATCCTCTAAGTACCAGCAGCCAGACAGACCGCTGATGGATGGATTGTTTTGTCGGGAGATAAAATGGTCAAAAAACGATCGAGTGTTGTGTGAAGCTAATGGCCTGACATTTTTCAGAACTAAATTCTTTGACACGTTTTTTTCCCCCTAAACTCTCACAGTCATCTCCATCACAGCCATGACATCATTGTGCACCAAGGGTGAGACCTGGTCTTGAGCTTCTGGACAAAGTTTGAGGACAATAGAAAGTTAATATATTTGGGTTAAGCTGAGTGTCGGATAAGTGGTTCAACGTGGCCAAGGGTTTCATTGTCGATGGGTAATCTGAACAATGTGTGTCACCGACTTTTGTCTAACGATAATGCTGTCCTCGTAGAGAGTGGTCCACTGGGACAGTGTCCCAAGCCGCCTGCTCGGCAGTCTACCCAGAGTGGATCTTGAAGTCTAGAAGCTGCCTGGGTGTCCCCTGCTACCCGGGAGCTAGACACATCAAGCGCATACTGTTCCCTCAGGCACCATTCTAGCTTCTGTGATTTAATGTACACAGTTCTGTCTCACCACCGAAGATTGATTTCCCTTCGGCTTTCCTATCCTGTATCCGTTACTTTGAATATTCCCCAGCCACCACTACCCGCCACTTCATCCCCCGTGTGACAAGCACGCATACATTTTTTTCTTTTTTTTAAAATTCCTTCTGCTTTATTTCTTTTGATTTTTGGGAAATGTATTTTTTTTCGATCAATGTGACACTAAGAGCATCTCTGTTTGTTATTTAACTGCATCTTTTGATAGAGTATAATAGTTACAAAAAGAAGAAAGTTAAATGTGAGATAAGACATTTCGTAAGTTATAAATTGAATAAAGGAAATAATTTATTAGTTCAACTACTAAAACAAAGCTGATGTTAAAGTTAAATAAAGAAAGAATGAAAACGATGGGGAAGACACCATCTGCACGTGATCTCCAGGAGAGTTTTATTCACTAAGGCGAGTGACATGCAATATCAAGTTGTTTATAGTCTAGAGGTTTATATTCCGTGCTCTGAGGAGATAGGAAGACATATTCAGCCATCCTGGGGAAGCTATAGACTCCGCAGACATTAGGCTTCCACCATAATCAAGCCTTGCTCCTTTTTTTGAAATAACTCTTTTTCTATACTTCATTACAAGTTTTGAGACTGTAATTGAAGTTCATTCGTTTATTTTTCTAATGACCACCTAACTCTGTATGTCCTCTGCCAACGACTCACTGCAGCAAGATGCTGTTGGTAATTATACCTCTGACTGTCTAATCCCCCCAATAACAGTGTGACAATCGTGGTACAAAGTCATGCCATCCGTCTCCTAATTTCTAACCGTCCATCCATCCTCCCTTTTCCAGTCCAAGACCACGTCTGCCATTAAAGACATGTCTAGGCATGTGTCACGGGTTCCGCCCTCGGGAGGAAAAGGCGCGAGGCTCACAGCGCTGGAGGAGGCAGAAGACAGTGGGATGCCGGAGACACGTCGTCTGGACGAGACAACCAGTAGGACGTGCCCCTCCCCGCCAGCCATCACCCACCCACCCCACCCCACCCCACCCCACCCCGACAGCCATCACCACCCAACCCCACCCACCCCGACAGCCACAGGACCAGCCACAGGTTTCAATAGTGTGAGCACCGCTCAGTGCAGTAGATGTTCTCTGTGGGGAACTGGGGGGGGGGGCGTTAAGATAAGGAGGTGGGGGAGGCACGAGGATCGCACGCGACTGTCTGGAAGATGTGCCGTTAGTTTCCAAGTCTTTAATCTCATGGGAAAGGTGACTAAGATCACAAGTGGCGAGGGCGACAGGTAAATCACATGTCTGGCGATGAAGTTGTCTGAAACGTTGAAGCTGCTGAATGTGATGGTAAATTTGTCTCTGGTGTTCTACTTACTCCTTGTGACATATTTTTGGGTTATTTCTGCTTGTTCTAGGTAGAATTTTCAAGCTATTCCAGGAAAAATTATTTATCCTTACATTGTATCTATGTTAATTTCCAAAATAAATAACAAAGAGCATGCAACACACTTGTGGGAAATACTGTAGGAATGTAACCTCATCAAATTATGTCCCGTTTCCCAGGTTCTGTTGTTATCGGACTTGTTGCTAAACAAAACAGATTATTTCTGGGGGGGGGGGGATGTGTAGACAGTTTTCATTGGCTAGACCAGACTGGTAGACAGACAGATGGATCGAGGGGAGGGGCGAATGGTCTGAACAGAATTGTTTTCTCTCAGCAGCCAAAGCACAGAAGGGTTGATGCAAAACTTAATTACACATGCAGTACATCCTTGAACCTAGTGTTTCATAAATCACAACACTGTAGCCTAGCAACATCTGAAATGAATGCTGAATCCAAGGAAGCAGTTGGATATTGTACACAGTCGATAAAATGCCGAGTTCGTCCTTTCATCTAAACATGAAGCAGAGTAGAGAGCCACTAACAGCAAAGCACATGAACTCTAAGGCGTTTTGATAATTCACTCACAAGAAACACAGACTTCCATGAAAACACCTCTAGGGCAGCAAAATGGCAGACTTTGCCTCTTTGCTAATGTTTGTATCACGTGGTTAAACAGTCAAAAATGTGATAAAGCTTTATCTTTTTCATAAAGATTTTCTGGGAAAGAAGTCATTCGTAACTAACAACCAAAACACAAACGTATAAAGTGAGTGAGTGAGATATCAGACATGTTTTCTTAGAGTTTTGTTAGTTATTTTTTTGCGCCTGAGATTGACTCGAGCTTTGTTGAACTCGTTCCGCGAAGGAGGAGTCGCACCATCGATCTCCGGGTCAAAGAAGGCTAAAAGCTTTTCTCTCTTCGCACATCCCGCGACTTATCACCCGGTCAGCTCTACAGCAGGCAGGAGACTTAGTCGCCATCGACACGATTACCGAATGTACCGCCCACCCGCTCACCCGCTCACCTTCGTCTTCTCATGGACGTGTATGGGAGGACTGCTGTCTGTCTGCCGAGACCAACGCTTAGGGGTTCTTCGCTGTTAGTCTCGGCGAGCCTGAACAAAGAATGTGACTAAACCGGAAGCTTTGTCGTCTCATGCCTCGTTTTAGTAGTTAACTGGAAAAAAAATTGTCTGTCAGCAGTCCAGTAATACAAGTTCGTAATCTTATTTGAATCTTCGTGGTGATTGATTAACCCTGAAGTAGGAACGTGTTCTATTACTTCCCGCACAGGTGTAAAGACGATATACAAATATTCTTTTAGTTTTTGATATTGTGTATTTATCATACGCTGGGGTGAGTAAAATGTTTAGTTGATGGATGAGGATTCTAACCATAAGGTAATGTGTAAATAAGTTAAACAATTTATATTTGATCATCATTGGATTAAAATATTTTGTCAGAGAAAAAAAAAAGTTTTTGGTACCCATGTCGTGTCCAATATGTTTTGTCAAACTTACATGTATCTTATAGAAAAATCATTCGTAGGCTGCTCGGTGAAAGAATCTCATTAGTGTTTGAGGTCCCGTTAAGAAGTGAATAAAGTGGCGGCTCTTTAGCAAACAACAGAGAAAACGAGGTTTCCTGGGCTCAATAAAGTTGAGTTTTTTTAAGTTTTTGCCTCAAGAATTCCTGTAGTAAGGAGAGTTATAAAGAACACTTGTGGTGTGATAGATGAGGTCAAGAGATGGCAATCCCACTCGCGGCTAGAGTACAGTGCCATTACATCCGGGCCACAGGTCAAGACTTTCAGAGCTTGAGACGGTGGCTGCCTGACACGACAGGCAACCAAAAAGACCCGTTACTTTAGCTCCAGAGTAAAATCCTGGGGTACTTGTGGGTAATGACATTGATGTTTGGGAACATTTTTTAGAACATTTTAACCTGTTTTCTGTCAAACAGCACGTGATGACAGAAAAAAGAAAATAGACGCTTCCGTGGTCTTCTAATGTTTGATTTCAAGAGCAGCGATTTTCTATGGGGAATTGAACACATCGCTTACGGATGCTGGACGTAGTAACGAAACGTTAGAAGCTGCCACGTGGACATCAACAGTGCAGCGACACCTAGCGTGCTTTGCTGGCGAATCTCACCTTCTGGTGAAGGGCTTTTCTGTGTCTCTAGTCTTGTGGAGCAGCCTGGGGACTTGTCCAAGAAGAATTGCGAAGAGCCAACTCATCAAAGTGCGACTCTTTGTCAGAAACATCAAATTAGCTAAGGATGGAACTGAACCCATTGCTGGGAAAGGCTGCTGAGAATGTAACCATAGCAACAAGATCAGAACGTTTATATGTAAAGTTGAACTCACATAGATACTGAATTCATGTTGCTGATTTCAGATAAATTAATGGAATGGTGTTTATCAGCTCCTTGAGCTATTTTGTGAACATTAACATTCTTTCATTCAGTGAAAGTTAGTGTCAGTTTTGCACTTTAAAACCTTTCTGAAGTTAGATAATAAATGTTTCTATTGCCTATTACAGGGCTTCACTCCTGGAGGCAGAGTAGTAGATCGCTTTTTTTTTAAGCTGTTAACCAATTCGTCTGCGAGCAGTCCAGATATATTCCCCTGTGAAAACAGCATTTGGCGAGCTGACACTCTGGCTGCCAGTGGTCATCTTTTCTTTTGTACATAGATTCGTACACAATACAAAAAGTTTGCACAGCCACAGAAGCATGGATAGTACACAGAGGTTTGTATAACCACAGCTACATCCCTTAAATACAAAAGGTCTAAATAATTCTCATTACAAAACAATCAGAGGACTGGACTTCCACAAACCGACTTTTCCTGGGGTTTGTTCGCACAATTTAACAGATAACTAAATAATATATAATGTTATTAACACTTTGTTAATCGTGTGTCAACGGTTGCTAAAAATAACTTCTTTGGTTTACTCGATCCTCCTCATGCAGCTGACCCCCGGACCCAGATTCTCTTGCAGTGTTTTCTTTGTGAGTTCACGAGAGAACAATTCCATCTTGTATCAGATACGGGAGTTTCATTCAACCAGCTGTCCAGATGACGCAACGATAAGACCAATCTCGCCTTTTTTACGTCCCCTTGTCGTAGGTTACTTCCCTTGGCTAGGGGGAACTGTAATTGTATCCTCACGTTAAAGTCAGCCAATAAGGACAAAGTCTGAGCTTTGGAAACAAATCCTCGACCTTTTCATGTAACACGACTATCAGTGTTGCGAAGAATTTTTTTTTAACCTAATCACATTTTGTTAAATATGTGACTGATGGCCATTTAAAAAAATACAACTTTTAGGTTTACCTTTTTCAAACATAATTAAGTATTTGACATTTTCTCCGGTTACAGAGAATCTTTACCAGATATGTCCGCGTGACAGCTACAGATGTAGACAGCTAAACAAGAAACTACGGTTACGTGTAAGAATCTACGGACTTTTAGTTAAACTACAGTTGAGTCATGATTTGTTTCTTTGGGTATAGTTTGTATAAAGCTGCAGTTACCCTTGAAGTGCACAAATATGTTTTGTATTAATTGTATTAATTGTTCTTTTAAATGTTGAGATTCCTTGTTTCATAAACATTTCAGCTTTAGCTTGAAGAATTAATTAAAATTAATATTTCAATATAGTAGTTTAGAAATGTTCATTTTTGACAATGGACTGAAAATTACTGACAGTGGTCAATGAAGAAAAAAGTGTCACCATTTCTCTGAACTATAAAAAGCCAAATACTACGGAAAATTAACCTTTTGAGTACGAAGGCTACTGATTAGGAATTTGAGGTAAGCAGGTCTGTCATAACTGTTCACAATATAAGTGACTTGGCCAATGTTTTGGCCAAGCTTGCTGTGAAAATCACAGGGGACCTAGCAAAATTTAATGAACCAGCGAAACGCATCAGGAAGACATTTATCGGACTGCGACACTCCATCCGTGCATCGTCGTTTGTCATCAACAGAGGCGAGAGAGAACTGAAGTCTTGCCATGAGACATTCCGGGAATTCTAGAACAAGAGCGACTTTCAGTGAAAACAAACAGACTTTAACTTACCTTCATTGCCGTGAGCATCAAAGAAAAGGTTGGACCTGCACGAGCCAACTGTTGGTAACCTGTCTTTACCAGGCTCGCAAGGGATGACAAGAAACACCACGCACTCGTGGCGCCTGTGGTTTTCTGCACAGCAACCACATCCTCAACTCTCCATTCCACGCTGGCTGTGTGGCAGCGACAACGCCGACAGCAGATAAAACCGTCATCACCTCGCTGCCTCCACTGCCACGATCATCACATCTCACTCTCTCTCTTTGACTAGAATATGTCAAACTAAAAAAATCTGTATGTTGGCGAGAGACGGGTAGCTGACGTGAGTGATTGATTGTGGCATCCTCGTGGAGTTCTATTAATCAGGACTGAGTACATATCTATGACAGCAATACATTATTACACGCCCCAGGAATCTTTGAACTTTCTGGAAGCGACCGTTGTAAGATAGAAAGGAAATAGTTGAATTCATTCTCTACATCTCTCTCCCTCTCTTTCTCCCTTCTTCTTTCTCTCTTTTTTCCATCTCTCTCTCTGTTTCTCTCTCTCTACCTCCTTCCATCTATGCATCTCTAATGCCTCTAGGTATTTTAATCTTTCTCCATCTTCCTTGGACATGTTTATCTGCCTCTCTTTCTCTTTCTCGCCTCTTTCTTCTCAACTCAACTTCGGTTCGTCATTTTCAGTTTATGAAACCTGTCACGTGCCTTACCCGACCTTGAGCTGCTGTCACCCCAATGTCTAAATTCGATAATTTTTATTTCTGAAATCCTGGTCTGTCGGTTCCCATGAACGTGTCGCCATATTTCTTTCTTAAATCCCAGTATTAAATTTCTAAGTCACGAGAGAAAGTTGAATTTCGTTTTCCAATCGGATTGAGCTCTTCAGCATCGCGGATTATAATTTATTTTCTGAAATGTGTGCGTGATTCTTTTTGTAAAATGCACCAATTCCTTGCTACCCTTTTTAAATTTGCTCTGCTCCAAATAACAAAGGATAAAGTGTTGAATCCATTTTCAGTTAATCCATGAAATTTTCCAAATCAATGCAACATCCAACTCCGTGCTTCAAATACCGAATGTTTCCATCAGTAATCTTCATAAAAATGTGATAATAAAAGTTACCTAATTCTTTTGTCCTGTGTAATAGCTTTTCTAGAAACCTCTTTTCGTAATGGTCTTAATGATAAAATCCAGAATTTTTTTACTGCTTAATGGCATCGATAATGATGTTAGCCATAATCCGCAATATCAACACCAAGAAAAGAGATTAAATAGAAGATTTTGGTCGCCTTTCACAACACTTTCTCTGGTAATATTCTGCGATACAGAGTGTGGTAATAACTAAAATTTATTTGCATACTTTATATACCGAAGCTTGATTTTTAATTTGAGTGTTTACATATCCCTGCACTTCTAAATTCCCTTCAAACACAAAAAATTACTTGAGATGGTGTATGAAATTCATGAACTACAAAAATAAATAACATTGTCGACGATAGCAATTATTTTCAGTATCCTTTCTCTGATATCTGTTTCCTTTCGTTCCCTTCCTTTTTTTCAGTCAGTTATCTGAGGTCCTTGTCTTTCAAATTCTGCAGCGAATTCCAAGTAACTCCACCCATCTAATTCTGTTAAGAACCTCAACACATTCTTTTAACGAGTTTCCGTATTTTTAGTTTTTTAACACTGTAACAACAACTGTCTTGCCACCCTGTAACGGTCATGAAAATTTCATTCATTTTTTTTATTCTCTCCCTCCAGCATGCTAGTTGATGTAGACCTTCAGGTCCTTAAGGTGAAAGCATCAGTCTGTGGTTTGGCATTTAGCAAGAAGACAAAGATTGTTCACTCACCGTGTGACTGCTGACAACGTAAACCCAGCGCCAATCCTCTGCCACGGGCGTGACTCGCCGAGCACCGACTGAGGAGCTCCCGCCACTCGGGACACACTTATAATGAACCTCCATCTCTCAGCCAACGAACCATCGGGGAACAGTGAGGATGAGCTTCACGCTCGCGCGCTGTTGCCTAGCGACGCCAGAGAGAGAGAGAGGGAGAGACCTTGCTGGTGACAGTCGCACCGACACTCGACACAAGACGCAGTCTCCTCTGGCTTGGTCTTTGGCGCTCGGTCCCCGTCCACACCCTACCTTCTGTCTCATGCACAGAGGTTTACATGATAGTTGAGATCAGAAGGACCTTCTTCTTTGGTGTCTCCCTCCTTCAGTCCCTCCGTCCTTTTGTATCTTTCATTTCCTTTTATACCTCTGAGTCCTTTTATCATCCAAACCGTCTTTCTGTTTTCTTTTTTTTCCAATTAGTTGCGGAATACAACAGAATGTAGTACATAGACACGGCCAGAAGGGATGTTCATGACTTTAGGTAAAGCAAACGAGTGTTTTATTCTCCAGAGAATAATAAAAGAGAACAAAGTAAGCCAACAATTGAAGGCGGGAATACTCGACATTGACGATTTACAATTCGCGACTATTCGATCAGGCTATGACAATAGGGAGACATCATTGTCTGGGAGTTTGGGACTGGGAAAAACAATTATGTCTCCGTGCAAATTAACCTAGCATAGTACAGTATACAAAGGTCAGACAGGAGGTCAAGAGAAAACAAGTTAGCAGGTCACTGTGCTCGAGCCAAAGTTTTGTAGTCAAGTGAGTGGCTCTGTTCCCTGTTGATGTGAGTAAAGCTCTTCACGAGTGTAGCAGTGTGAAGATATAAAAGTGTCTAACAGTCTCTCGTGTATTGTATTTCTTTTTAAAGACCAGGCTAAAGAGCATCGTAGTTGAAAGATTCCATTAGTAGCACTAATTAACGTCTAGACTTCAAAAAATTTATTGGTGGTCGGGAAACTGAATAAAAAGCCAGTCTATTCAGAAACCGCTGAGATCAGAAAAAAGGAGGCTGAAGTCTGTCTGGTGTGCAGCCAGTCATCTGAACTTTTTACTCTAGGAGGTTCCACCAAAACATGTCTGACAAATGAGGCACTCAAGATGTGGAAAGAATAAGCTATCATTACTGTTCCATTGTTTGATTAGTGGGAGTAAAAGTTTGTACTAGCTGCCAGATGTAACAATGTGAACACCAAAGAGTTAGTAAACTTTGACATTTTTTTAAAATTGCTGTTTAACCCAAACCTTTATTGCAGTATGTACATTTAATCATAATATAAATTACAGTATATTATATTCAATGGATTGATACAGACGACCTAAAGGAAAGGCGGATGTAATATTTTCTCAACAGTAAACCTCAGTGCAAGAAACTATTCGAAGGGACTGCACTCTTGCATTCTCGTCTCGTTCGTGGATGGACGTCGACTTTAATGGCGTCTGCTATTGATTAAGGCACATTACACATGCACATTTAGATAACAGACTACAGATTACCTCTGCCCAACCCCCAGAACCACTGATTTCCTCTGGTCTTCGCACTCACAGCTCTCCAATTCTCAGTTCGACATTTGCTCGACTGAGAACTGCCTTTAGTCCGAGACTTCTCTACGTCACTTCCTTTCACTTTCACTAGCAATGTCTTCGAGCCTTTCTAAAACATTTCCAACAGATCGAGCCTTGTTTAAGCTTCATTTCAAACTAAAGAAATCGTCTAATTTACCGTGTTTCCATCGCCTGAATATTCACCTAACTGTTCTCTCTCCTTCCATTCCATTGAAAATGTGAAATCGTCGCTATAATCGGCATGCTGGCGAAAATAATGTAGGGTGCAAAAATTAAAGAAAAAAAACCTAATTAATCAATAAATAGAAAGAATCAAGCAAACAATGAGAGAAGAACGAATAAATACAAAAACTGAGCAAAAAAGTAAATAAAAAGAAATAGCGAGCGAATAAATAAACGAAGAAATCAAGCAAAGAAAGAATAAATCAACAAAGCAAAAAAGGGAAAGTAAAAAAAAAGGAAAAGAAAAAAAAACTAAATTAATGAATGAAACAAAGAAGGAGTCTGCCAGGCTATAAACAGAAAGAAATTGATGTGGAATGAAAAAAGAAGAAATAGAAAAAAATAAGATAAAGAAGATTTTCCCAGTTTCTTGGTCAGCCAATGATTTTCGAATATAATTAGTCGAAAATGTGGATTTTCGAATATAATTAGTCGACGGAACTGTAAAAAGTTAAAGCTTTTCGTGCAAGATTGGCTGAAGTGAATCTCGGTATAGAATCAACATTTCTTTGCCTAACCACCGTTCATTGATAGCCAGACTTTTTAATCATCGAGCGGGGTACCTTGAACGCCTCCACAGAAAAAATTTAAATGTTAAATTGGATTCTACAGCTATTTGATTATTGACTGTTTCCATTTACCCGTTACCTTCCTCTACAATCCAATTACCAGTCGTCGCACCGATGTTTGCGACTTATTTTACATATTTCATTGGCTGTACGACAGTCGCCATAGGTCACTGTAGGGATGAGAAAATCTCTTTAGTCTGTTCGCTTCTCCCCCTGGGGACTACTAATTTCGCTTTCTGCCATCAGTGTGTGCGATAAGTAGATGAAGACTTTCCTTTAAATAATTAAAACTATGCACGTGTATTTTCTGTGTATAGGATGTAAATTGAATTGACTTCTGAGGTGGAACTGGAAAAACAACCTCAATCTTCCCAAAGCCGCCATCAGTGCAGCAAGAGCCGCAACTCCACCCGTCGAGACAAAATATACAAAATACATGTATACAATATATTATTAATCCACAAGGGCAGTTCCAGACAGAGCTGATATGATAACTATTTAGTTTATTTGTTAGGTCTAGACAAATTTTGTATTCGATTCTGATAAACTAAGCGAATCATGATCTCTTCCATACTTAATATACATGCAAGAAATTTATCGGAGTGGGTCTGGTGAACCAACGGCTGGAAAACGATTTAGACAGACTTGTTCTGAGTTTATAAATACAAGATTTCATCCGCTATCTTCCGATTGCCGTTTTATTAAGCGTGGATAAGGAAACAAGTTGGGTAAACATGCTTCAGAAATACAAACACTGGGGAGGTAAAGACGGCGGAAGGAAAGGGTTGGGTTCTCGCCCTTGGCTTGAGTTCACTGCCCCTGATGCCATGCAAGGAGACTCTTTGCTGGCTTTGTAGAAACTTTTCTGGTTAGTGTTTAAGAAAACGTGTAAAAATGCTACATAAACATTATAAAAAAATGTTGCTTGATGATTACTTTAGGATGGAGTGAATGATGAACTGAGGAAAGACACTGTCTTGATGTGATTGCTTTGATGAGAAAACATCGCTGTGTCCCCAGATAAGGATTTTGACTAGAGATGATGGCCTAAAAAACAAAACAAAACAAATTTCTTCTTTGAAGTTACTCTTAACTTCCGATCACAGGAGCCTCTGTGTTATTGAGACCTCTGTCTTCATGGACAGGCTGCCTTCCCGCGAGACACAGGATCTTGATTGTGGGTGACAAATGGCAGGAAGATGTCGCGAGAATATATTTTTAGCTCGGTTTTTAAGTGAAACAGAGCTAGAACTATTTCCAGATGCAAAAGTTTTAAATAAATACCAAAGCAGTTATCGTCACAACGACTTCTGTGTAAAGGTCATGGTGCCAGCTCTCACTTTCGAACAAAAGCTACTACAAGCGATTTCACCCATGTTTAAACAAGAAAAAAATGATCATGTGACTCTTGTTTTTAAATTAACCGTACTTGGAAATGTCTATGGAAGAAGGTTTCATATATCTGTTCACGTTCAAAAGACTTTACTTCAACCTTGACGTTCTTTTCCTCTGTCTTTTCTCATTCGTTCGTTTCATTTTTTCCTCAAGATTTTCTGTCTTTTAATTTTCTCTTCTTCTTTCGATTTCTTTCAACAAGATTTTTCATCCTCCCTCATTCTTTTACATGGCATCGCATTTTCGCCTGTCTATATTTTCAATATCATCTCAATCTTTCTCTCACTTTTATTCGTTTTCTTCTTTTGTTTTGATTTCATACTTTAGTATTGCACAGTACGAGAAACAGAATTCTCTGGTAAACTTTGTAAGGTAGGTTCAAGAGGCCTTGCGTTTAACTCCTCAACAAATGAATAGGACGATTGATAACTTGCAGCCACTTCCGGTCAGGACATCTTGGTAACATCGTCAGACCATCACAACCGGTAACCACATCACCAGGGCATCTTCATGTGCCAGACCTTCTCCTTCAAACATGCTTGGTACTTTCAGTTGCCTGGTCGTGACTAAATGAATTGGTTACATTGGTATCGTTACACGCATGAGCCCCGCGCGCCCCCTTTGTCACTGTCGAGTCTTTACGTGGTTATGGCGAGGAGCTGATGAATGAGATTTAATTAGACTGCGCCTACTCCAGGATTTCGGACCATCAGTCCGCACATGTCATTCCAGCTCGACAGCAAGGCACGAGGGAGCGAAGTCAGTATGAAATGATGTTGAGTGAACTCTCCCCGGTTCATCCTGCGGGCTCCTCGTAGAATTTAATCTCAGCCTTTCTCTCACTTCGTCTCCAATAAAATGTTTGTCCACACACTTTTTTCTTGTTTGTTACTCTTTTGAAGGGCGTGCTGAAGATACGAAGACACGAAGCAGAAGAATGTCAGCTAATTAAATGGACCTTCAATCAAAATCCAGAAAGTCCCATAATTAAGACTTTTTTTTTATCTCTCTCTCTCTCTCTCACGCGGCTTCTCTGAAAAAGGAGATGCTTGTATACAATGGTAGGTAGTTTGAGCTTGTCAGCATGCTCAAATATCTCAGTGTGGTTATATCTCTAATACGCTATTACACCTGCACTGAAAAAGTTTACAACAAATCCCAACTGATCTCGTTAACATGTTTTACAAGTAGTTACGAATAGTTCCTCGGCGCAGTCCGTGATTGTTTTCTTATGCTTGAGACACAAATACAACCCGTATTAAATGATTATAATAAAAATATTTGAACCCAACAAACAACTAATGTTTGACCCCAAGATGCTGCCTATTTCACACAAGTATATTATGAAAATGCTGGACACAGATACTGCCTTTATTACAGTCAGTATTTCAATACAGCTCATACATGTCTGGGTTACAAGAAAGCACCACATGGCCTTACATTCTACAGGTCTTTGTTCTTCAGGTCTTCTGTCCTTAGTCTCTTTATGCTGCAGAACCTAGAGCAACATTAAAAGGAAAAAATCTCAAAAAACCGAAGTAGTTCGAAAAAGATGCAGAGGATTTTTGTGTCTCCATTTCTGTTTTCAGTCCATCATCTGGCGCGTGATAGAACACTTTGCACGGTACTTCCGTCCCCACAGGGCTTCTATCCGGAAAAAAAATATTTAATACTCTTGTGGAGTCCGTGGAAAGTGCGTGTCGCGAAATTCTTAGGAAAGGAAATTTTGTCACTCCTTATTATACACTCATAACAATAATATCTTTTTAATATTATCTATCATTATTTAAATTATATGATTATAATATTATTATATATTATATGCACAAAAAGAAAGTTTAAGAAAACATCCTTTTATTCCTTCGTCACAGACTTTTCTGACTTCTGAGATGAAAGGAATATTTTTTTAAAATATTTGACGGATGCTGCACTGTGAAGAAAGAAAAGTGAAGAAAAAAAAACGTATTGAGTGATTGAGCGGGAGCACTGATCGATATTATGACATTTTTGTTTTATACCTATCTCACATTCCTTCAAATTTTGTTAACTATCTCTTCCTGCACCTGTTTCTTTCATGATTTATAATTATTACTGTAGTAATTATTAATGCTTTGCAATTATTAATAAGACAGAACGATCATCTCACCACTCTCTGATGGATCACCACCTTGCCGGAGACTTGTTAGGGTGACAGAGCTGTGACGATTTGATCATTAACTTTTGCCAGGTCCCCCATGTTGGACAGGTCGAGGTCTGGAGACCAGATAAAGTGTTGCTCACCAGTCCTTAGGGTCACAGAGTGTTGGGCAATGGACTAACAATTTATTCCCGTAAAAAGCAAACTGTTATGGAAACGTATACTATCGGTAGTCCAACAAAAGGGGGAGATAAAGAAGAGTACCAGACAACTGGAGGTACAATGAATGAGAACGAAAGCCAATTGAACTTTTTCAACCTGATAGCTGCTCTTGACTGCAAACTCTTAACTAAAAGGATATACTTACAATCGCCCTTTTCAGAACAAAAAACATCAGTTTTGTCAATTCACAATCGAAACAGTACAGAGACTCAGATAAAACAGAAAAAGAGTTCGAACTACAATAGGATCAAGTGGCTGTAATGTAAGAATAACATTAAACAAGAAGCTAGAATAGGTCTTCAAAAATTGCATCGATACCGACTTGATATTAAAGAAGTACAGAGTCAAAGAAAAATAAAATCTTGCAAATGGTGACTATTTTCTGATGTGGAAGAAACGATGATCTACAGAGAGAGATGCGGGAATAATTATCCAAAAACAATAGAAGAACTCCCTACTGGAGTGGAAGCCATTCAGTGAACTGTTTACCAAGAACAGCTGCGGACTCATCAGTCAGTCCTCACCTGCTGTGCACTTTCGGATATTGCGGATGGAGAGAATAGAGAAGAACTTCTACAACAGTTTACAGGCTGCAATGGTAAACAGAATATGTAATGATGGTACGGCGCGAGAGGTGGCCCCAAGAACAAAGAAAGAGAAAGATTTATTGGAAAGGACGGTGTATCAGACTATGGCAACAGGTTGTGTGGACATTTTTGTCTGAAGAAAAATAACCTTGTAACAGGAGAAATGTTTCTTTCGAGACACATGGCATTGAAGTCACCTGTTGCGAAAACAAAGAGTCGGATCAACCACTTGATCATTGATAGGGACCATGTCACTCCTCTACTTCGTTTTCTACACTGGCTTCCCATCCGTTCTGGCATCCAGTACAAACTGTCCGTGCTGTGTTTTAATTTCTTTGCTGGCACCTGCCCTGGTTACTTCTCTGAACTGCTCTTTCTGTTTTCTGAACCCCTTTCTGCTTATTTGTTACTTGTGGAATTTGGGCAGTTTAATAACAACAGAAGAATGCACAGATGAAGACATAAAAAGTGGACATCAAAGCCAATCAAGCCTTTGCCATACTAAAATAAGTCTGAAGGAGTCGAAAGTTCTAACCAAGAATACATAATTAAAGTTTACAGAAGCGATGACCTTTTCTTCGTACTCTGTGGGAGTGAATGTTGAGAGATATTAGCAAAAATAATACAAAAACTAGACACCTTCCAAAACAAATGTACAAGAAAAATCCCCAGGATATTCTTGTCAAGCAAAATCACCAACAAGGATGTCCTGATAAATGTCATTTGCACAAATATAGCAAACATAATCCAAAAAGGCAGATTGCAATGGCTAGGAATGTGTACAGGATGAAATCAGATGAGCCACCCAAAATAACCTTTTAATTAATAATTGATCATAAGAGGAAATATGGCCAACCATAAAAACACAGTAAATATCAGACGAGAAAAAAATTATGCGACTTGGAACAACATAAACTACACTTGCTGCTGACAGACACACAGGAGGTCTCTGGTGGAGGCCTTCGGTACCAGATGTGTACAAAGATGACTATGTATTAGATAATCAATGTTAATGTAGCAAGACATGCATTAATAAGAGAATAATTATTTAATACAAATGTGACAATACAAAATGCACACACACAGAGCTGAAAGAAAAGGACAGACATAAGACAACCAGACAGACACAAGCCCATAAAGAGCAGGACGTTTCCGAGGTCAGCGCAGACGATACGACAGAAAAGAAAAAAAATGATTAGAACTGTTAACTCTATAAGACAAAGAGGAAAGACCTACGATGAAGGGAAAGGGTGACTAAGAAAGTCTTTATATAAAATACATGGGAAAACGGCATAAAAATATCGAAAAGATTTAAAAAAGAAGCATTGGGTTTTGTAAAGATCAGAGAGAACGCAGGAAGACAGCATCAAACGAGAACAAACAAAAGATGATAAAAAAGAAAAACTAGAATAACGGAGCAGAGAATGGAGCAGCAAAAAAGACTATTATTAAACAAAATTTAAGATCCCGGCGAAAACCTACAACAGACCAGGCAAAGAATGAATCAAACGAACTCCGTCAAGTTCTGTGGCTTAAAACTGTCAACACAAAAAGCAAACTATAAAATATTTAACTTTTGTGAAATCTAACGGATGCGAAAGCGCTTATATTTTTATCCACGGGAGTAAAACAAAACCCTTCCAACAACTAAAAAATCTGTGCTTTTCATTTACCCGGGAGTCCACACAGAATGAAAAACACTGTGAACTTTCTCACATCTCTAAGTCCAAACATCAGAATGTCTCTGGCTTTTCTCAGCTGAGATGACATCCACAAGACAGGAAGGGCATTCTGACCTTTTCACCTTTGTTGAGAGCTCTAAAAGCACAAAGAGCAGTGTGAGAGTTTTTACAGGCTAATGTTCGGATGTCTTGTCTGAGTTGATTGCAAATCCCACCACGATGACATGAGCTCTTCTGCTTCTTCTACGGACCTCAACTATGGACCTGAGCTGTTCTATTGTCCGGAGCTGGCTGTTCTACCGATTTGACTGTTCTACGATGTGGAACTGGCTGTTCTTTTAACTGGTTGGCCGTTGTACTCACAAGAGATGGCCGTTATATCGAGTTGCAATGACCATTCTACAGATTTGAACTTGTTCTACGGACTAGGGACTGTTCTACTAGACTTGTTCTAACGGTTCTGCGAATTCGCATTAGGTGTTCTGTTGACAGAGACTGCATCTTCTGTTGACTAGAACTGGATATTCTACTTGTTGGTGCTGACTAGTGTTCTATTAGCTAAAGCTCTATTCTGCAGATTGGAGATGAATGTTTTATGGACCTGAGCTGACTATTAACTAGAGATGACCGTTAGAATGGAGGTAGCTGTTCTATTGACTGGAGATGGCTGGTCTGCAGACTGAAGCTGGCATTGAAAGGACCTTAACTGGTTGGTTGGTTGACAGACTACATGCTCCCTGAAGCTGTGATGTCCTTATTCATTCTTTTGTCAATCCGTCTTCATTTTTTCATTGGTATGTCATCATTCCGTACTTCTAAATTTCTTTCTGCAATGTATTATAATTCCAATTGCTCTGAACATTTTAACATGACATGCCACAGTGAAAATACACATGGCAGCTACTTTCTAGCATACAAATATACTAATTTCTTTTTAAAGAATTAAAAATCAATCAGGCTGAGTCCACCAGAGATCCCATGAGTTGTAAAGGACTTACATAAAATACTTAACAATATAGTACTCACGAAAGAGTTCACAATATAGTATAATCAGGAAAATAAAAGCGATGTTGAAATTCAGTGAAAAATTAAAATGCAGAGGATTGCTATCTCATATTATTTTACGATGATTTTACACCCTTTGATATTTTGTCACATGAGAAGTGCTCTCTTATAGCGTTGCTTCTCTTCCATTCTCCTTCCAGATGATTTTTTTTTCTGTCGCATTTATTTTTTGTACATTGCCTTTCGTCTCTTAAACATCAGTTACAGATGCTTGCTGAAGAAGATTTCCATTTTGACAAGAGTTTTAATGGACACAAAAAAAGCATTGGAGCTGTGGATGCCGTGCATATGAACAGAACACCGTGGTCCATGGCAACGGACGGAGCTGGAAGAGATTTTAGTCAGACCAAATTGGTTGGTTGCCATGACAACTTTTCTCCCTAGCTGTCACTTCAACATGGCGCTGGGGCAATCCCATTTCGCCGTTTAAGGACGCCATGTTTTCGCTTAAGGCCATACAAGCGGGTGAGATAGAAGGGCAGAGAGGGTGGGGCAGGACCGACTAATGCTAGCCTTGGGGTTGACAGAGAGTTAAAGGACTAGCCATCATGTCCATCGCAGAGAGTACCTTTTCTACAGGTAAGGGTTTTATGTTTCTTAGTGGCTCACATGCATCCCTCCCTCTTAGTGTTTGGTTACAGCCTCCACTTTGACCGAAGAAGAGTAAAGTTGGTGGTGATCTCTATTCTGAGTAGAAGTGTAGAGTGTTGCAGATGCATGTCTCCAGCCTGTGTAGAAGTATAGAGAATTGTTGATGTGTATCTAGTCTATGTAGAACTGTAGAGAATTATAGATGTTTGTGTAGAAATGCGGACAACGGATCTTCGTCTCGAATAGAGGTAGAAGTGTGCACATTGTCAACGAATGTGTGTGATTTTAGGGAAGAGGTGTAAACTTCTATATCTTCAGTCGGTGTACGAGTATGAACTGTTCATGATGATGTGACTGGACTGCATTCGGTATTGATGTGTGGATAATGTGTGAACAATGTAGGATTGTCTTCAGAGAGAAGTGTAGAAGTATGGGTGATGTTTCCCGCACTGCATTGTGTGTGGATCCAATAGATTTTTTCCTCCTCCTCCTCCTCCTCCTCCTCCTCCTCCTCGGCGTCGACGTCGTCGTCAATAGAGCAGTTTTATTACTTATCTCTGTTGCTTAGTCTCCTGGCTCCTGTGTATAAGACTGTGTTAGAGACTGCTGATGAAGACAGTAAAGTTCAGGACGGAAAAGAACATTATCCGCCTTCATGGCTTCGACTGCACCGACTGGCATGTTTTTTTATGATTCCTGTGACAAACTTAATGACTTGGCTGATTTTCTCTCTTCTTATATCCACCTTCTGTGTTGACAGTCAAACCCTCTATGGAAACTGTCGTCACTCCTAATAATAAACTCTGGGTGGCACAGGAGCTAAAACCGGTGTTGAGTAATAAGAAATTTATATTCGATACCGGTTCTACACATGATAAAAACCTAGCTAACTGGGATGTGGGATGCTATTATGGAGGCAAAGATAAAATACAAGGACAAAGCTGCAGTTCATCAGTGGCGACCTCAGGGCTGCATGGTATAGTATGAAGACTCATGGTACAGTATGAAGACTATGTCCTCTGTTAATCACATGGCAAAAGCTCTTCAACCCATGGAACTTGTGGGCTTTGATGATCGTGATCTTCCCAGCATGCTTAATTCTTTTCTTTCCCGCTTCAAGAAGCATGACTTCTCTCACAATGCTATCAAACTAAAGCAGTCTCTGGTCTCTAAGCACGGGTTGGCGATTGCCCAGTCCTCTGTCACAGACCTGCTGAAGCGAATACATATTAACAAGGCTCCCGGTGAAGATGCCATCTGTGGACGCATCCTCCATTGCTGTGCCGAACAACTGCAACATCTCTCACAGGTCTCTGTAGAGTTTGGCCATATTCACAATATTTAGAAAATTGTTCCCAAAGCCACTAGACCCAGTCAACCCACTACTGTTCATACGATATACTGTTGAAGAAGCACGAAGTATAGGATCTTGTTTTATTGTCACTCATGTATAATAATGAACATGGACATAGCGGGGCTCTTCCTGGCTTTGTAGGCTGGTGTGACGAATATTTCCATGTCTTCAATGCCTTAAAGACAAATGATCTTCGACCTAATGATAAACAAATCTGATATAGTCATCTGTACTATCCAGGGATGCCATGGAGATTGTCAACTCTTAGAAATATTTAGTTACTATAGTTGATACCCAGCTTAAGCGGGAGTTCAACACTGACCTGATCCTCCGTCTGAGCCTCCAACGTCTGCACCTCCTACGGAATGTCAGATCTTTCTCTGTCAGCTCTGCCATCCTCACTCGGTTCTATCAGTCCTTCATTGAGATTCTCAACACTTCTTCTTTCATCTCTTGGATCCACAAGCTCTCCCTAGGGAACAGGGACAGTCTAGCCTCCCTTGTTAATATTTGTTCCAAGAGCACCGGGACCCAGAAGAGTGACAGCCGTAATCAGCAAAACCTTAGGAAGGCATCTAATGTTTGGCTAAAACTAGTTACTATTTCCAAATCTGGGTTAATATTTTTTCCATATACACGTGGTAACGATTTTGACCCCTCTGTGTGTGTGTGTGTGTGTGGATAATTGTAGGCGTATCTCGAGAACGGAAGCAGTATATTCACCAAGATTTGGGGAAATAGTCTTGCCCGAGCTACACCCAGTTATTTAAAAAAAAATCTTCATCCTACTGGTCAGTTAATAAAGGAAATCTGTCATCCTTGTGATGCAAGGGTTGGTCAAGGAACGACTGACTGGCTGATGGGTGGTGGACTATGTTCGGTATAGCAGCTACTCATGATCACAGGGTTCCTACGCGAGACAAATATTTAAGCTAATCAGCAATGCTACTTGAATAAAATAATAAACCAGAGGCGACTGATGAGCAGGCTAACACTAAGCTTCTCTGATGACATCGACAATAAGCTTCCTCTTCTCTGGAAGTCCTCATCCTTATAACCGCCTCTTTAATTACACTCTCTGAGCAGTTCCCACTCCCCCTTTTCTCTCTCTCGCCTCCAGTCCCTCCCCGTTTTTCACCTCTGGCTAAGTACGACGGACAAATGAAGCATCTTGGCGAGTGAGATGAAGTATCACTTTCATTGATCTCGACTAGCAGAGAAGGGGGTCACGCAGGTCACGGGAGGCGACAGACATGTTTACTGGCATTGCTGGCAGTCGCGTTTGACTGTTGTAGGGTAGCCACCCTCAGCTTCCAAAGCTTGCTTCTCTCACCCTCACATTTCCTGGAGACATTAAAAAAAAGCACTATATTTTCTCCAAAACTGATTACCGGAAATAAAAATAAGCGAGCTCTGAACTCTCCTTCAACACGTCCGTCATCACTTATAGCCAGATTCCATTTCAGATTCGTTTTATTTTTATTCCGTTAGCAGCAATGATTCGGGTCCTTTAGTGTCATATGTGATCTTGTCAGCAACAGAAAAATAGGTGCTCTGGACGTATCATTATTCCAGCACAAATATAAGGCTACAAAATGGCTGATTAAAGGGATAAAACCCAGGACGCATACTTGGACAACAACTTTAGCTAGAATCCCGAAGGCAAAAGGTCAATAATGCAAGACCGTCGTATCTGTACCAAGAAATAGATGATGAGAAATTTTAGACAAAAGGATCAATGATAAAACAGCAGATGAAGATACCAGTAATAACGACGACCGCCGAAAGAAAGGATAAAAGATAAAGAGTACACTTTGTAGTTTTTTTTCTTTCTGCTGTGTGTGAATATTATGTGTAACTTTCTTTGCGGGGAGGCAGTCCCCAGTTTTGTTGACGAGGACACGTAGGTGTATTTTTTATCTGGTTTTTATGGGGGGGTGTGTGTACGTGTATTCGTGTTTATATTTTTATTAAACTGCGTGCTTGTATCGTTTTTCCCGTTTTTTTTGTCGTGGTTTCTGCCATGCACGGGTTCGAGAGGTAAGTCGCTGACTGCCTCCGGCCGAGTGTCTGTGCGTGTCTGGCCGGTCACTCACTCACTCACTCACTCACTCACTCACTCACTCACTCACTCCACTCCACTCACTCACTCACTCACTCACTCACTCACTCACTCACTCACTCACTCACTCACTCACTCACTCACTCACTCACTCACTCACTCACTCACTCACTCACTCACTCACTCACTCACTCACTCACTCACTCACTCACTCACTCACTCACTCACTCACTCCACTCACTCACTCACTCACTCACTCACTCACTCACTCACTCACTCACTCACTCACTCACTCACTCACTCACTCACTCACTCACTCACTCACTCACTCACTCACTCACTCACTCACTCACTCACTCACTCACTCACTCACTCCACTCACTCACTCACTCACTCACTCACTCACTCACTCACTCACTCACTCACTCACTCACTCACTCACTCACTCACTCACTCACTCACTCACTCACTCACTCACTCACTCACTCACTCACTCACTCCACTCACTCACTCACTCACTCACTCACTCACTCACTCCACTCACTCACTCACTCACTCACTCACTCACTCACTCACTCACTCACTCACTCACTCACTCACTCACTCACTCACTCACTCCACTCACTCACTCACTCACTCACTCACTCACTCACTCACTCACTCACTCACTCACTCACTCCACTCACTCACTCACTCACTCACTCACTCACTCACTCACTCCACTCACTCACTCACTCACTCACTCACTCACTCACTCACTCACTCACTCACTCACTCCACTCACTCACTCACTCACTCACTCCACTCACTCACTCACTCACTCACTCACTCACTCACTCACTCACTCACTCACTCACTCCACTCACTCACTCACTCACTCACTCACTCACTCACTCACTCACTCACTCACTCACTCACTCACTCACTCACTCACTCACTCACTCACTCACTCACTCACTCCACTCACTCACTCACTCACTCACTCACTCACTCACTCCACTCACTCCACTCACTCCACTCACTCACTCCACTCACTCCACTCACTCCACTCACTCCACTCACTCACTCCACTCACTCTCACTCACTCACTCACTCACTCCACTCACTCACTCCACTCACTCACTCACTCACTCCACTCACTCCACTCACTCCACTCACTCACTCACTCACTCACTCACTCCACTCACTCACTCACTCCACTCACTCACTCACTCCACTCACTCACTCACTCCACTCACTCACTCCACTCACTCCACTCACTCCACTCACTCACTCCACTCACTCCCTCCACTCACTCCACTCACTCCACTCACTCCCTCCACTCACTCCTCCACTCACTCCTCCACTCACTCCACTCCACTCACTCCACTCCACTCACTCCCTCCACTCACTCACTCACTCACTCCACTCACTCCACTCACTCACTCCACTCACTCCACTCACTCACTCACTCACTCCACTCACTCACTCCACTCACTCCACTCACTCCACTCACTCCACTCACTCCACTCACTCACTCCACTCACTCCACTCACTCCACTCACTCCACTCACTCACTCCACTCACTCACTCCACTCACTCCACTCACTCACTCCACTCACTCACTCACTCCACTCACTCACTCACTCACTCCACTCACTCTCACTCCACTCACTCCACTCCACTCACTCACTCCACTCACTCCACTCACTCCACTCCACTCCACTCACTCCCTCCACTCACTCACTCCACTCACTCACTCACTCACTCACTCCACTCACTCACTCCACTCACTCACTCCACTCACTCACTCCACTCACTCACTCCACTCACTCACTCCACTCACTCCACTCACTCACTCACTCACTCACTCACTCCACTCACTCACTCACTCACTCACTCACTCCACTCACTCACTCACTCACTCACTCCACTCACTCACTCCACTCACTCCACTCACTCACTCCACTCACTCCACTCACTCACTCCACTCACTCCCTCCACTCACTCACTCCACTCACTCACTCCACTCACTCACTCCACTCACTCCCTCCACTCACTCCACTCCACTCACTCCCTCCACTCACTCACTCCACTCACTCACTCACTCACTCCACTCACTCACTCCACTCACTCACTCCACTCACTCACTCCACTCACTCACTCACTCACTCACTCACTCCACTCACTCACTCTCACTCACTCCACTCACTCACTCACTCACTCACTCACTCCACTCACTCACTCCACTCACTCCACTCCACTCACTCCCTCCACTCACTCCACTCACTCCCTCCACTCGCTCCCTCCACTCACTCCCTCCACTCACTCCCTCCACTCACTCCCTCCACTCACTCCCTCCACTCACTCACTCACTCCACTCACTCCCTCCACTCACTCACTCCACTCGCTCACTCCACTCGCTCACTCCACTCACTCCCTCCACTCACTCACTCCACTCCACTCACTCACTCCACTCACTCACTCACTCCACTCACTCCCTCCACTCACTCACTCACTCACTCCACTCACTCACTCACTCACTCCACTCACTCACTCACTCCACTCACTCGCTCACTCCCTCCGCTCACTCCCTCCACTCACTCCCTCCACTCGCTCACTCTCACTCACTCACTCCACTCACTCACTCCACTCCACTCACTCACTCCACTCACTCACTCACTCCACTCACTCACTCCACTCACTCACTCACCACTCACTCACTCACTCACTCACTCACTCCACTCACTCACTCACTCACTCACTCACTCACTCACTCACTCACTCACTCACTCACTCACTCACTCACTCACTCACTCACTCACTCACTCACTCACTTCACTCACTTCACTTCACTTCACTTCACTTCACTTCACTTCACTTCACTCACTCACTCACTCACTCACTCACTCCACTCACTTCACTTCACTTCACTTCACTCACTCACTCACTCACTCACTCACTCACTCACTCCACTCCACTTCACTTCACTCACTCACTCACTCACTCACTCACTCACTCACTCACTCTTTTTTATTTGTCACTGTCAGATTTGAACACACCACCTTTCAGTCTTCAGACCTTGTCGGTAGCCACCAGGCTATACAGCCGTTGCCAACTAACGTGTCTAAAGTTCGTGAAAAAGTCAAGTTCGCCGTTTACAACAACGTTTACTCAACCGAGACGCACACGCCCCAGAACCGCTGACGTCATCGACAACGAGGTTGCTGGTAACAAAGCAGTTAACGAAGATGACAAGCACATGACGGACCCCGACTACCCTCCTACTGTCACCCTAGGTCCCTCCAACTGCCAAGAACACAGACGTCATACTCAATGGAATGGACAAGATCGGAGTGACAGACGGCGACAACCTACCCGATCTTCTCCCCTCCAGACATCCTTCGCTGGCGACACTACACCAACTGTGAAACACACAGAGTTACCTGCCCAGTGAATGGAGGACCTCGAAAACGACATCCAAAATGACTACAGTACCCTAAACAGAACACCAACAAGACAAAAGTGACAAGGTGGCCGGGCCCGCCACAGTTCATGACAATTCCTGTCCTCTGATGTCCAGGGACTTTGTGTGGACGGCAAGACACGAGCAGCACAAGGGAGAGCACAAGTTGCACTGACCCAGTGACTACGTGACACGAGGCCGCGACACGAGGTGTCCGTGCTAACGGTCACTCCCTCCCTCTCTCTCTCTGTGTGTTTCGCATACCTCCACCATTCCTGTCATACTTCGTGGATTCTTTGGGCCAACGGTTTAAGCACCCGACGGACAGCGACCATCACCTGTTGAAATGTTTGAGATGTCCAAACTAAAAGGAGACATAAAAATAATTAACCGCCATTACTGTGCATTACAAATTAATGTGAATGCGTTCTAACAGGCAGTAACAACAAAAGTCTCAAAAATGTCTGTGCCGTCCCCCACCGCTCCTTCTGGATGCTGAGTTGGTTTGAGACAGACTGACAGACAGGAAAATCAGAGAGATATTCTATCTCTGGACATGTCGGTCTGCAATGTTGAGCGCCGTTCTCTTCAAACTGTGTCTACTTTCGCAGCCATTGAACCCATCTCTTGAAGCGATATCTTACATAATCTTTATTCTGCCCACTTCTCAGATCTTCGTCTTCATCCATGCGCTTGGTAATGTTTGCCAACGTTCCTTTATTGATGCTTGTTTCTTGTTTGTCTGTTTGTGGGTTGGCACAACGCATTAAGCTCACCTCCACACCTCCATTGAATTATCATCCATAATATAAACATAAACTTGGGATGGTAAGTTTTAAAGACTTAACACCTGAAAGTTTTGGTCATGCAGCTGTGTGCTTACGGACAGGATCAAGTGAAGTGAGACGAGGAGTGGTGAGTACACGAGTAAGACCACGTGACTTGGAAAACTGACTCACAGACTCAGGAGAGTATAGTTGACTGGGTCTCTAACTCTTAGCAATTCAAACCAACCTTCTCGATCGGTTGGTGTGAGTTCTTTTCAGTTACCAGTTACCTACGCAAAGACCGCAGTCATTTAATAGTCAGTTCCATGTTAGTTCCTCTACCATTCTTTGTCTTTAGATCTCCGTCTCCCTCTCCCCAAAGAAAATAAATGATACTACAGAATTCAGAGTGAATACCTTCGCTTCGTGCTGTCCTCTCTAACTGCCCACTTGACCTGGATGACCTTTGCGGTAAATCTTGTTTCAATCAATGGCGGTGATAGACCTGAAAGACTACTTGAATCTCTGTCGAGAGCTTTTCGTTTGGCTGGTTTGTCGTCCCTCACCCAACACCGATTCTATATTTTCCCGTCAGGTAGCGCAGATCGATATTCCGGCTGGTGCCAGCCAAAGGGCACAACAGGGAGGAGGGGGAGATTTCTTTGGGGATCGGGATTCCAGGCCCACCTTCTCAATGCGCCAAAGGAGGTAATAGGAGGACGAAAAAGAAGGGAGAGGGATGGAGGGGTCATCAGCGAGTCAGGTGATAGGCCTGAGGCAGAAGTAGGTTCCTCCGATGATCCTCAGTCACATTTGTGAACGATCACAAGCCAAGTTATACATGCCGTGAACAATAAGGCTACCTCAGACGAAAAACTAGGCGGAACAGGGCTGAACATGATGGAACCATCATCGCTCCTTGGTGGAAGCAACATCCTGCCATGATGGAACCCAAATGCTTACATGACGGAACTAATGTCATCTCAGGATGCGAACGGACATGCGAACACTGTTTGGAAGGTTCCTCATGCTCACATGCCAGATCGCTCTCCTCCATCCCTTCCTCTGTGATGTCCCTCTTGCCTCGACCATAAATCTCCATCTGATTTCGTTATCAGTCTTTGCTGTACCGCCATCCTGATTTCATTGCCAGCCATTGCTGCACTTTCATCCCTGTTGTTCCTTAAATTTTATCACATCCCACAAACCCTTACTTCCCTCGTTGGATGTTGTCGCGTTAGAGGACCAAATCCTCCCGTTAATTCCCTTTCTCCCTTGCCTGTCCTGTCCGCTTGGCAGGGTTTAGAGCCGCAATCAACACTTTACACACAAGTCTGGCTTCCACTGGACATTAGGGATGACATAAAAATAGTCCCATCAAATATAATTCGATAACATGTTTACATAGTGGTTAGCGCTATTAATTATAAGATGATGTGAAGTTAGCGAACTGGACGGGTCGCCACAAGGGAGAGCAGCCTCTTTGAGTGAGTGAGTGAGTGAGCTGTAGAGTTGTAGAGCTGTTAAGCTAGACTACTACAGTAAACTAGGCCCTAGATTAGCTATTGGTGCGTATGTGAATTACTTTCAGCGAAGAATTAATATTCAAATTCGATTATGTTAGATCGAAGATAAAATATAATTTTCTGTGATGATCCCTCATGTTGTGAAAGAATATCTTTTTTATACTCAACACTTGAATTTAACCACATAATTCACGATGGGCTGCACCTCATTTTTCTATTCAGTCAAGTCAACACTTTCTGCCAAGTCAAACCTTTGCCTTGACACTTTCAGTTTCAGTTACAGCACAAAAACTGAAATTTCCTCGCCCGAGCACTCTACTCCCGTGTAGTATATTTTTTCCTTTAAATCCTGGAAGTCAGCAGCAAACATTCCCTTTTCAGCATGGACATGATACCAGCCCCTGCTTTTTAGAAAACACATCAACACTTGACTCCCTAGAGATCACTTGCTTCTGGTCGGAGATTGAATGAGTTCAGCAGCACGTAATTGTTACATGAGCTTGATTAATGAACTTCATTAATGTGCCAAGAGCAAGATTTATTGCTGCTGTCGTCATCACTGTCGTCGTCGTCATTATCATAATTTGCTTCGTCTTGGGATTCAAGAGCAGCATCCAGTTCACTCAAATGATCACTGTCGTTGACTTCTTAACTTGATGACATCCTCCCCCCAGTCCTCCTCGATAAATGAATGGCGTTCCACGCGGTCATCCGACATCTGAAAAAGGAAGCTGACCACTGACCTGTCTACCCAAGCACGCCTCCACGATGGCCTCCAGACTCCTCACATTGCTCTCTGGTAATTATTTCCTTGTCCCTAGCCGTCGCTCCACTTCTGGTTTGTAAAGATTGATGCCGACGTTGGGTATGTGGCCGTCGTCCCTTTGGTTCGACTGGTGAAAAATAGAGAGCATTTATCAGCTTGGAGACCTGTGAGCGCTCGTAAATCTTCAGTAATTTCTCCCAATATTGAAAAATATCCCTTGTTTGAGATTGGTTATCAGTGGGGTTGTAGAACCTGAAAGTTTGTGTGCTTTGGGTTAAAGATATACTAAATCACAGAGGCATGACCACAGTTTGTAGCTAACTTTATCGTAAAAACAAACAACTACCATGTTGGCAGTCTTGATGCTTGCGCTACATCTTAATAAAAAAAATCGTCCTATGCTAAAGAACTAACGAGCGTGTAATGTTCTCTAGTAATTCCCCTGCTACTTATTTATCATTATTTTCCACAAACTTGACGCTTCCACTTGCCTACCACTAAGGAAAGAAAAATTGCCTCTGGCTGAAATAATTTTTTTCTTTCAACGGGATGATGTAACCAACTAGATGAACTCTTGATATGCGATGCTCTTTTTCTTTCGAGGGGCGGGGGTGTCTCAGTTAAGACTCATGAAATATTATGCCTCCCATTCTCTCCCCATGGGGTGTGTGTGTGTTTTCTCATAATATCAATTTCTGTTCTATTCTTCGAGGACTTCCTGTCTTTCTCCAGTTTCTGGCATGCAAGTACATTGACTTCCAGAGAGCTTCAGAACGGTCTCAGAACCCTCGCCAAGAGCAAGGTGGTGCTTCAGTGGACATCTGAACAGCTCGATGTTGACAGACCAACAACTCTTACAAAGAAGTCAAGACTTTCCTGTAAAAGAAAATACATTAGACTGGAAAGGCAAGAATGAGAAGTACAACTCTCAGCAGGACTATTTCAGACCAAAAGGACTAAACACCATCTTCGGTCTGCGTACGAGCCACGCAAAAACATCTGAAAAAGAGCTGTGCGTCTCGGACATGGCCCACTATGAGTGCGGATCTGATAAACAGATCCCACAGCACATTCTTCACACCTTTCCAATCAGAATGTTTATACTGTACTTTTTTCTTCTTTCTTTTCTTTTTCTTTTTTTTTTTTTTTTTTTTTTTTTGCTAACGGCTTAGACTGCCGTATTTTCCTTGGCGCTGGTAGCTTGTGACGACCATTGATGTGGACCTGTTGCCTCGAAGGAACTCGACGGAACGCCTCGCACTGAAGATCTTCCCAAAGACTGATCCACTTTAAAGGCTATAAAACTTATTCCTCCTTGACCATCATCTCGCTCTCGACCACGACCATCGTCAAAAGTCCTATGATTGACTTAGTCTTAGCGTTTACAGTCGTCTCTAAGTCTTTGCTCTGGCTGTAATGTGTAATTCGGGAGCTACAAATTAAATCCAGCAAATTGTTGCAGGACCTCTATCCTTGGTAACTTATTTACCGCATACTAGAAACTCTACTTCACATTTGGCAACACATCGAAACAAATATTGAATGTCTGATTGCGTCTGTTTAGATCCCCCGAATACAGGCAGACATAGCTGTTCATCTGCTGGTATCGCCAAAATATGAATGAAAGATGATGAAGTATGTACAGTCTTGGCCAACCTGAAGGACTGCGGGCGGGCAGCGAAAAACTGCTGGAAATGAGGACATATCTCTAGGGTGCAGAAGCAATTGAAATGCAGTCACCCAGAAGCTTAAAATATATAGAATCTGGACCAGAGCTTTCGTGCAGCTGCCATATTTATGACAAACGACCAAAAGGTGAACAAGAGGTACTTTTCGATGGGAAAGATCTGTATCCTCACGAACTTATATCTTATATTATAAATACACGTCCATGGTATCATTGACTCACAGATCTGATCACTTATCTCCCCCCCGCCTCATATCACGTGTTTAAACGTCATAAGTCGATCCAACTGAAGCAGAGATTTCATGGGCATGCAAACATAAATAAATAAGCCTAAGCTGACCAAAAAAAAAAAAAAAAAAAAGACTACGCAGATGATGCATGCTTGAGACATGTCCTGGATGCAGCGTACTGTGTACATGAGTTATTATTGGTTGCTGCTGACTGACAAGTTAAGAAATTTGAGAAACTGACAGGTAAATAAAACAAAAAGCGTTCCAAGAATCTTACATTTATTAAAAAGGTTTGTATCGTTACTATTATTTCTTATTTTCGGCCGCGTTAGTAGGTTTCTCCTGCATAACAACAGATTATTTTTTTTATTTTATTCTATTCTAATTGTGAGAATCTTCGATCAGGATAAAAGAAAATCACATATATGCTACTTTTTGGGATCTCATTTTCGATGCTGAAAAACGGCGTTATGAATATAGTGGTTAGTACTTCCTATGCCTAAAGACAAAGTCTGTTTAGCAAAGCGAAGTGACTTAACTAGCACAAAGATGAACATGGAATAATCACTGTTATAATTTTCCACAGACGAAAGACAAGCGCAGTGAACAAAGGGAGGCTACTCGCGCATTTTTAGCTTTCAGCTACTTTTACTGCCGTTCATTACAGTCCTTAGAAGATTACTTATTTTAAATATTATATAGAGATTTTGTTTGGATTAGAAACTTTCGTTTCGAGGCAGTGTATTACTTTTGCCACAGACCTTACATACTAACTCATCGTTTTTTTTCCAATTTAATGATTATTTCAAAACCGGAAGTTAGCTCAGATGGGAAGTAACTAGAGTTACTGTTGAACGCGGTAGCCTCGGATTTGTGTTTGAGTGGAGTATTCGTTCAAGTTGGTTTCAAAGTGATAATCACTTGTATCTTTGGTAATTTTCAGTCGTTATAATTTCAATGAGTGCTGTGTAAATATTTTTATTTAGTTTAATTTTCTACGTGGACAATGAAAACGAAATTTTACTCGCCTCTCCTCCGTCCAGGCTACGGTTTTGGAATGAAATTATAACTTTATTAATTTAAACTTACTCCAACCATTATGAGATTTCTTCGACATTTTGCTTAAATCGCTAAAAGTTTTTATAGCTTATTTCATTAAATTATTGAATGTTTACAAAATATCTAAAGATCAATGGTATAAAGGCATACTTTAAATCTTGATATTTTACTTTTGAAGTTAGAAATTTTCATTTATACTCGGGCATAGTTTATATTATTTTATAAATTATAGACATGAAACTTTGGTGTTGCTAATTATTTTGAGTGAAATGCAGATGCTGGTCTTGATTATAAACAGGATCTTTAAAACTTCAGGTACCAGCCACTTTCCTTTTTCCGTACTTCTTGTGATTGTTTTGTTTAGTTACCTGCCTCAAACAACTCCTTAACATGGGTGAAACTCCAAGTGAGTTCAAGCTGAACAACCCCCCAGGAGATGGCATTTCAGCTGTAAAGTTTGGCCCATCATCAAACCAGTTCTTGCTTGTTTCATCGTGGGATGACAGTGTTCGTCTTTATGATGTTGTTGCAAATAATATGAGGATTAAGTACATGCATGCAGCACCAGTACTGGACTGCTGCTTTCAGGTGAGTGAGAATATCAAGTAAGTCCAGCATTTAATTTATAATAAGGATCATAATTTTTTTTTAAATTCACTTATATGATACATTTCTCTACTTGCAAATGAGCTCAATGCACTTGAATGAAAGAGCAACAGGAGAAACAACTATTGAAGCACAGCTAGCATGTTGCACAAACAAATGGGGAAGGGGAAGAAAAATTGAATGTTAAGAAAGGGAGACTACCAACTACTGGGGGAAAATTCATAAAAGAAGGCCAGCCTTGAAAGTTGAAGTTGGTAACTGTGCTAAACTACAAAGACACAATGAAGCCTGAGAAGGTAAGGAGCAGGCACCCAAATTTGTCTGATGTGAGAGACATACAGGAGATCCACATGAATTTGAGCAATCAGCTAGGCTGGTAGTATGTCAACATCTAAGGTAGGTATCCTGGGGGCTGAACCTGAAGCTGGCAAAGCAGTTGAACCAGGCAATACTCATGCAGTAGTGAATAGGCTTATAACTTCAGGTTACTTCACTATCTACTTCGTATTTGTGTATATATGGAAGTATAGTTGGGCCAACAGTGGTGGGAGAAAGGAAAACAAAGTATGACTGGGGAGTGAACATAATTGATCATGCTGTATGCAGAAGTAACAGGCACTTGAAATCATTTATACCCTCAGCAGTCCAGCTGCTGAGCCAGATATGAATTATCAGTTGTGTATTGCAGGGGTGGGGTGATGATGTAGGTGATTAAAAAATGATCTAAATGTAAGATTTCTACAGTGCATCACTTTGCTTATTTTTATCTTGTAACTAATACTTGTTTAGTCTTTTTTTATAACTTTTGTAGCTGAGCACACCTCCTAAGGTATAATTGCCCAGTTGGATTAATAAAGTTGGTCATTTCATTGTGAGAATGTGAATATTGCCTATGTAACTTGCAGGTTGTGGGGATCAATGTTCATAGTTTTCCATTGGCAGATGAATTTTTAAAAGGAAATATTTTTAAGCACTTATTTTAATTCTAAGCTAAAAATTATACATTTATCACGATAATGTTGATCTAGAATTATTAACAATTGTGTCGAGCATACTGATCGCATGAAAACAGTTAAAGGTGCTAAGTTGTTTTTAGCCATTCTCTTTTAAGAGATCCTGTTTTAGACCTGCACATTTATCTTAAGGTGAAGAGTTAATGTAGGTGTGTCAGCTTTTTCAACTATTCAGGCAAGTAAAGACTGGTGACAACTGTTGTTCACAATTTCACTTATGCTTTAAAGCCTTTTGCTGGGAAGCTGTTCTGTTAATGTTTTATTATACGCATTGACTTTCATGACTTTCTTAATATATGGCTTAGTAGCAAGAAAACTGACTTCCACCTCGAGGGTTTTCACTACGATTAGGCATGACAGGAATAACGAAGATACTGAAAAAATAAAGGCGGAGGGCTGTGCATATTCGTAAACAACAACTGAGCCTCGGAGTTCACGATATGTGAAATAACTAGTTCTGTGTCGTATGAAATCCTGACTGTGTCGTTTCGGCCGTTTTACTTGCCACGTGAATTTGGACAAGTGACAATCATTTTGGTGTATGTTCCCGGACCTTACAGCACGGACGCCGCCGCTCAGATAGCAGCCAGTTACAACAAAGCCTTACATAGATCCACTGACCAGGCTGTATTTATAGGTGTTTGTTTGTTTGTTTGTTTGTTTGTTTGTTTGTGTGTGTGTGTGTGTGTGTGTTTTTTTGTTGTTGTTTTTTTTCGGAGCTCCCAACGAAGAAAAATTTCTATGTCTCTTGTGACTATAGACAATAAAGATATCTTGTATCTTGTATATATAAGCCACATACTTTCTGCCTACATGCTTTTACCCAGTTATATAATATTTTCAGGATGCTGTTCATGCATATAGTGGAGGGCTAGATAAAATGCTGAAGATGTACGACTTCAACACAAATTCAGGTATTACAAATTTATGTATTGCTTTTTAGAATTAATAAAAATACCAAGAAAAGAAGTGCATCTCGAGGCATGATTTGAAAGGTGAAACAGAGATGAAAATAGAGATAGAGATTGAAAATTAATCATGCTTTATATATTTTTAATTTCTTCTCATATTACCAAGGGTATATCATGTATATCTTGGTTCTAAGGTATTGCTTAATGTTGTAACTTTCTTTTAAAGGTTTTCTCTTTATTTTTTTCAACATTATCCTTCAACAGAAATGACAGTGGGTAGCCATGATGAAGCAATCCGATGTGTGGAGTTTGCACCAGATGTCAATGTTATCATATCTGGCAGCTGGGACTCAACAGTCAGACTTTGGGACCCTCGAGGTCCCTCTGCGGCTGGAACTTTCAACCAGCCTGATAAGGTTACCAGTATTTTTGATTACATCTATTTTATGGCTTTAATTCTTCTTAGCTGGACACATATATGTCTTTGGGCTTTGTTTTGCTGTGTTTCGTTCCCTCCGTGTGTGGGTATTGGTGGTGAGGGAGAGAGAGAAAAAGACATGCTTTGACTTTGATCTCTACCTCCGCCCCCAATTCCTCACTCAGTTTCTTTCTCTTTTAGTGTGAGTGCAATTGTGTAACAAAATGCAGGGACTAATTTAACAAACTATGAGGATCAGTTGATATTGTTTATGTTTATTACTTAATGCAGTTATGCATAAAGAATAATTTCTGCACTCTGTTTAAAATATGTGCTGCAGCTTTTGAAGCATAACTTTTCACAATTTACACAGTTTTATGGGCATAAGTTTTAACCAAAGCAAAAACCTTCAAATTCTGTCAGACATGTTAAAAACATTTGCATATCTTTAGTTATTATCATCTAGATGTGCAGTGTTGTTATCACTGCAATACAGCATGTCTAGATCTTTGTGTGAATGGTGGCATATAATGTCAAAACCGGTTCAGACAATAATGCAACAATTTGGGTTTTGTGTGTGAGACAGGTTTACACAATGTCTGTGTGTGGGGACCGCCTGGTGGTTGGTACTGCAGGCCGGCGAGTGCTTGTCTGGGATCTAAGAAACATGGGATATGTCCAGCAACGAAGAGAGTCTAATCTCAAGTATCAAACCCGCTGCATCCGCTGTTTTCCCAACAAGCAAGGATATGTCCTAAGTTCCATTGAAGGTAACAACATTTGAATGAAATTAATGTACTAGAGTATTAGGTGTGACAAGATGAGCTGTTGTGCATAGCTTTATTTGCTTCACTAATCGTTAGTACAGAAAAATACTGCATCTTTATTGTCTACTTCTGTTCACAAAAGAGATAGAAATCTTCCTTTGTTGGAAATTCAAATAAATAATAAACTAAACAAAATATATGCACACCTCACATAACTGTACAGTTACTCTCACACTTTCACCCACCCACCAGAATTAATTATCAGAGGCGCACACACACATATACACATTTGTTCTATTCAAGAGTGTTATCAGTTTATATAAAGGACTTGACAAAAGCACTCTTCTTGGCAACAAGTTGCTTCTCTCTAGCATTTGGAGATATAGTGTGTGAAAGGGGTCTGGAATAATGCTGACAGTTTTTAACCTCCCAGCCCTCATGTAGAGATCGGCTGATGGTTTTTTATATGAGAAGCCAATGATATTGCTGGCAATGTGAACCACCCTCTTCGAACAAGCCCTATCTTTGAAGCATAGAGCATTGAAAATTTTCTGGACTAGCTACCCTTTCGTTCTCACATTCAGTACAAACTGTCCGTGCCATGTTTTAATTTTTGTTTTTTTTGCTGACTCCTGTCTTATTTCTTGGAACTTCTCTTCCCTCACGTCCCAGCTAGACAATTCAGCTCCTCCTCTGACAGCCTTCTCCTGGCTATTCCTGTCACCAGAATAATAACATATGGTCACAGAATTTTTACTGTGCAGTGGAACAATGGAGCTCTCTCCCTTTCCATATCTGCCAACTACTCACCATTGAATCCTTTAAATGTGTGCTGAAAATGTACCTCTTTAAACATTACTCCTAACAACAGTCCACAAAATACTAGTCCATTTTCACACCCTTCTCCCCTTTGCCACCTATTGCTACTTACCTGCTTGTCTTTTTTTTCCATAATCATAATATTCATAGTCCTTGTTACTTGGATCCTCTTTAAGTTTGTTTTTTTTTTTTTCTTTTATTCCTGTTGTTTATTGTTCTGTTGTGTATGTTTGCTTGTTTTTCTGTCCCTCATATATTGCCCATGTCTTGATCTGGTTCTTAAGGGCATACTCCTTAAGAGTGTGAGTATGCACTACACAAATTTTATATTTCTAATTATTAACCACACAGACAGGTCAAATGTTAGACACTTTTGATCAGACTGTGATACACTGATTGTACATACATTGTCCCACGGATTTCCATGTGAGGAGTTAAAGCAAGGTGGGATCAATCACCTTATGTAACATTTTGAATACATGGTTCTTTGTTGACATTTGCATATTATGTTGCGTGCACCCATCTGTGTTCTTATTATTCTGTGTACTTTATTATTACTTTTTCTCCCGATTGCGAGTGGTGCAAGTATGATCATTATGTGCTTTGACTATTATATTGTCGTTTGTTTTTGCATACAGCACATTGAGTCTGCTCTATAGTGGAGAAATGTGCTGAATAAATATGTTTATTACGATTAGATATTTCCCTTGGAAGGAGGAGTGACTGTAACTTCTAAGCATTTTTTTCCCAGTCTCTTTCAAGATTATGAAAAGATTAAATTTTCATAAATAACAGTAATCCAGGTTCAAGAGTAAGGATATGCTTCACCCTAAGTAAGCACTGATCTATGTAGAAGAAAAGAATATTAATTTTGTAACTTTTTTTTTATCTTCATGCAGGAAGGGTTGCTGTGGAATATCTTGATCCAAGCCCAGAAGTGCAGAAGAAGAAATATGCCTTTAAATGTCATCGAATCAAGGAGAATGGTGTGGAAAACATCTATCCGGTCAATGCTATAGCCTTTCACAACATTTACAACACTTTTGCTACAGGGGGCTCTGATGGCTATGTTAACATCTGGGATGGCTTTAACAAGAAGAGACTTTGTCAGTTTCACAAGTGAGTACACACTAACCCTAACTCAGCTTTCACATTATTTAATAATTTTATTTAACTTAATAATTAATAAAAGAGAAGTGGATAGCAGTGCGGTTAGAGCAATAGCATTTGTAGACAACAAATACTTATGTTTTTGTCAAGTAGCATTAATCACAGCACCTGTTTAAAAGTGAGTCATTAACATATCTTAGAACACAATTTAACGAGTCACATCTTTTGAAAGAAAGAGAAAGGTGTGTTAAAAATGTATATCAGAATTTATGTATTTTAAAATCTCTTTTCTGTTTTACTTTACCCATCCCTTACCTAATGCTCTTTAAAATGAAGATTTGACGATATTAGTGATTACACCGATGAATTTTTTTATGACATAATTTTTTTTTAAATTTAAAAGCAGAATAGTTGGCCTTTGTATTTATGAGCTTCAACTAGTGTATTAAAGCACTTCATGTTCTTTTCAGGTATCCAACAAGCATTGCTTCCCTTGCATTTAGTAATGATGGAAACGTGCTCGCGATCGCTTCTTCATATATGTATGAGGTAGATGAGAAAGAAAATTGCCCAGAAGATGCGATTTTTATTCGTAATGTTACAGATCAAGAGACAAAACCGAAATCTTAACAGTTTTTTCAAGGTGAACAATCCAGGTTCAAGGGAACAGCACTTTCATTCCCTGCACTGGCATTTGAAGTGTAGACGCTAATGTGCCGTGCAGTTTAAAGCCTTGTTAGAAAGTAATGGGCCTGTGTCATAAAGTTTAGGCTGTCAGATAATATTGTTCATATTGCAGATCAGAAGACATTTTAAAATATAGCATGTCATCAGGCTTTTGTATGATAAGTGCATGCAATATTGCAACAGCATTGGATGTTTTGTGCTTTTTTAATGTTGAAGTGTTCTTTATAGTTCAGTCTTTTACATTTTCAAGTCACATCACAAAGCAGAAAAATCAGATTGTTTTCAGCAGTCAAGATGGAAATCTTTTGTCCTTGTGAATAATAATGGTAATAATTCTGGATAAAATAATATGCTTAATGAAATAAAACAAAAATAAAAAAAAACAAAGGTATTTCTATGTTAAAATTAATTAGATATATACAGAACAGCATGTTACATTTGTTAAAGGTCTTGTGTGATGCATTTTTTTTCTAATGACTGGCAAAAGTTCATTACAAAATAACATTTCCCCAATCTCGTAAATATTTCTTCCAATCTCAAAATACAAGCAGAGATTCACAAATAATGACATCACATGTATCTTTTCTGTTTTCCAAACAAGCAAGGATCCTGAGTTTCATTAAAAGCAACATTTGAAAGAAGTACTAGAGTGTGCACTAGTACTAGGTGTGATAATCCTATGCATAGCTATACTCTGTCATGCTTCACTGAATTTTGTTAGTACAGAATTCTGTGTATGGGCATGTTTTATAGGCAGATAAACCAAATTAACATTTGGTCCCAGTCCTTTCATAAGCTAAAGGGCATAGACATGCCCATGTACAAGCCTAATGTTCATGTTGTTGACCCCTTTCTGTGCATGATGTTTGTAGACATGTATATCTGGTGAATGGAGAGAAGGGTATTTGCCTAGATTTGGGGAAATAGAATCAGAGCTTCACCCAGTCATTAGAATCTGCACTATACTAGACCTTTAAGCATGACTATCAACATCAAAATACTTGAATAAATATTTTAAATTTGTATTAAGTTAATCTGAATACTATATAGGACATTTAATAACATAATTTGTACTTGAATATGAGACTTACAAATCTAAAAATGTAGCACATCAGGTGCAAAGATATCACTTGGCATTCTCTTTTTACACAACCTCAAGTTTCTCACCCCAACCTCTCTCTTTTAAATATATACACCATCTACGCATTACATGAAGAAAAACAAAGTGACACCATATATTTAGCAAGTTCTACTGAATATAGATCTTTGACTGCATAATCAATGGTGATAGTCATGGCACATTTCACTTCAGACCTTGAGTGGAAAAATTGGTATTTATGCAATGAACTTGGTCATCAGAAATAATTTTGTGAAAACTGTCAATTGCAAAGGTGAAGAAAAACCAGAACAGTACAAATGGGATGAAAACATATTTTCTGATCTACCATCTATCAAGACGATTATGATCATAAAACCCTCTTGGGATACCTGCATATGCTCAAGATTCTTAAGACAGCCATATTTGACTAGGAAACACCCAAAAGTAGATGATGAAGTAAAATTTGCGTAGGCAATAATCAGCCATCCACAAAGTCAAGGAAGTATTTTTCAATGTTTCCAGCACACCCATTAAGGGAAATGAAAAACCAGTAGCTGCATGGTACGACTTAATTACCACACAAAATATATTTTTTACTGCAATATTTTAGGCACATAAATTTTATACTTCATTCCAGCATGAATAATTTTTTAAAAAAAGGGATGTCTATTTAGCTGATAAGCAAGAAATTCAAAACTCTGCGGAGTTCATTTTAAACAACTATCAGTATATATATATCGCAGAGGATATCCCCCAACCTTACCACTTGATTTCCCTAAGAAAAAAGTGCCTTGGTGGTATAACAAACCATTTTCAAATTTCCCTTTCACTAGTCCACAACGCAAAATGTAAAACTCCACGGACCTCTTAGATGTTCAGAAGTCACCATCTTCTCATGCTGCCATGCATATCAAAAAGGAACCTATTCCTTACCACCTATAAAGATTCATACTATTTTTACTCATCGTTATTCACCCACAGAGCATCGGGGGAGCGTATCAGCAATTAAGGTCTGAGTCTGATTATTTGCTTTTGAAGCTTCCTTCCTCTGAGCAATGGAGATAGGGAGATCGACATGATATGAGTTGTGACAACTTGAAATCATGGTAGATGGTACAAAAGGGACACGACGTTCAGCTGCAAACCATGCAGTTGTATGGTGCGTGCATGGTTCAGGTCTGGCTGCTGGCTCGACACTACTGGTATAGCCATTCAGCCAACAATAACAAGTTTAATTAATTTTGAACGAGATATATAATGTTGATTGACGATGATGCATCTAGTCATAACACACAAACGTTAAAATAAAATTCCGCGTGCGTACTACGCATGCAAGAGTGAGCATGAATATATATGTGTCTCTGTTAATAATCGATTTTTTTCTTTTAATGCACACGCTCTTTAAAATAAAACTGTTCCGTAATTTCCTTTCGAAATTGGACAGTAGAAGCGATTTTTTCTTTTATTTCCTTACACAAGTATGAGTAGCTGTTGTTACCAGGGATACCAAAATCCGAATTAGCGTTAATCTTAAAGTTGAGATTCCTTAGTAAACATACCGTTGTGTACTGGTTATGGACATGATATTCGTGCTTAAATACTTCCAGTATATCAAATCTTGTCCACACGTCAAAATCGCAAATACATAAGACTGCTAGAATTTAAGTTCTATTTTGAGTACACATCGATGTTGCAAAATTTGAGTGTGAAAATGTCGCTCGTGTATGACCTCAAAACACTTGTCAGAATTACCATGGCTAATCAAACGCTCGTGTTTAAGTTTGTAAATGTACTTTTAAAAAACTACCATGCTTTTAAGTGACCTGTTGTCAGTGGAGAAAAATATTTGCAAGTACAAATCGACGAAAACATTAGCGGAATCTGCATGGGGGAGGAGAGCGAATGTAAGAGTTGTGTCCCTTAATGAAAGTTTTGCACCTTATTTCCTTGAAAAAGCTTATGATTTAGAAAGGTAGACACTTCCAAGATGAAACCATTTCATAGAGATTACTTATGCGTATACTATACTAGAGAATTAGGCTTAGAATGCCCCGAAAAGTGTGCAAAAAGCTACCAAAGGTAGTTTTTGCTGCGCATGCGTACTGCTACAACTACATCAATGTGGAAGCTGTAAATGGAAAATGGCGGATCTTCCACGAATGCACCTAACCATTTCAAAAGGAATGAAATTATCTTGTACAGTTGAACAAGCCTTAGAAGATGTGATCGTTGTTTCCCTGAAATATAAAACTAAAGAATTTCGTGGGATTTTATTGGATTCAAGCCAAAGGTAAGCTGTATTTTCGCTCTAAAATAAGTTGAACTCGAGGGAATTCCAGATGTTTTTCTCCTATGTTTTCATGTGTACCTTTACGAAAGACGTGATATCAACGTTCATCGTGAGTATTTAGAGCAGTGCAGTTATGTATTATGTTTCAGACATCTTCCACCTGGATTGTGCTTTCATCAAGACTCGCAAAAATCTGGTGATGGAGAAGTAACAAGCGGCGAAAACAGTGTTAATTCTCATGACCATGATGTGGGTGTGGATTATAGAGGTGCTACACTCGTTCGCAGGTACTCTTACAACAACGACCCAGCCAAGTACAACGAACAACCTCTGCCCACTACTCAGATTATTAGTATCAGGTCTTCTCGAAGCAAAACTGTGCGCAACATTCGTCTTAGACCCCGCCAAACTCTGTGCTCAAAGTGTAAAAATATGATTCATGACAGCAAACCTAAATCCCCTCATAAAAACTTAAAACCAGAGGGCGAGAATCAGGGAGAAATGATTTACCATAATACGCGTTTCAGAGCGGCAAATGCTAACAAAAATCAAGAGACAAATGCATCTGCAGGACCTGCATTACGGTCAGGATTAAGGAATCGACGAAACTCAGTTGAAAGCCCTAAAGTTTTGCTGGAAAACATTCGGCCTAAACGAGAGGTGAGATCAACAGCAAAGCGAAAAACTAGTCCAGAATCAAGTCAAAAATTAAAGCTTGTAGACAGTTCTGCAAAGCGAAGTGATCATCGAGATCAGGCAGAGAGAAGCCAGAGTCAAAGACATTCCAATAAAGATGTAGACATATATGGTAAGGCTGCTGAAAGCATGAGTGTCTTAAAGCAAGATAGTGAGTTTGGATTGCGTGTTGTGGTTGAACGATCTGCTGGAATAGATGGTAGCAGCAGCACATTAAGTCAGTACAACAAACAACCAGTTATAAAGCTGGAAAAGTCTTTGGTCCAGAATCTTTCAGCAGAAGAAAGAACTGAAAGGCCTCCCACTCTTCAGATAGTGAATATTCCCAAGCCTTCACCTGCCATCAAGATTTCTTATGGAGATGGAGCTGTTTTGAAGATTCCTCCACGTCTACCAGGCACAGAGATGAAAAGCCCAGAAGACCATAGCACTGCCGAAGAATCTCCGATGCACAATCCAGAACCACCTCTCCCTTTAAAGAAAATAAAGAAAGCTTCTAAAAGATCTAGAGATAAGCAGAGATATCGCAGTTTAGAGGATAATATATCATCTGATCCACCAGTGCCAGGAATAAAAATTTCTGTGCATCACAGAAAGCACAAAAGAAAACATAAACATCGGCATGCAAACAATGGAGATGAAAATTACAATCTGGAAGCATCAGCATGTAAGTTTCCTACCATTATTACAAAGTATTCATTGGTGTCAGACAATGTTGGAGAAAGTGACAAAGGCATGGATTTTCGCAAAAGTGACATTTCAGTGAAACAGTCAATGAACATTGAAGATGACTTTGTGGATGACATATCTAAGGCAGAAGATGAGCAGACCACAATTTCTGCTGATCAGATTATCTTTGACAAGGATCCTCTTCGATTAGATGATATGTCCAGTCCTCCTTCTATATGCGGTGTATCTGACCATAGTGAAACAAATAGTTTTGAACACACAAAAGATAAAGTGGGGAAGGCAAAAGCTTCCTTCAATGATGCCTATTCGTCCAAAGTAGACACTAAAACAATACAAATTTGGTCATCACCAGGCAAAGCTGATGGGTTGTCATTTGAGTCAGAAGGGTCACCAGCCAAGATTGAAGCACCTCCATTTCAGACTGATGATTCACCAGACGAGATTGAGATTAAGCCTTTGAAACTTGGAAGCTCACCAGAGAAAGTAGAAGGTAGTCTATCAGCAGAGAAAGAGTCTTGGGGAAAAGCAGATGATGAAAACAGCTCTGTTGAATCTGAAGATGAAGCAAAGAAAGTGTCTCTACCTTATGGACATGGGGTATTTGAAGACCTCACACCAGATGAAGATGAAGGTAGTCACGATGACCTTGATGCAAGTCAGCCTGCTTATCACCTGCCTGTGACAAAGAATGCGCGGCTAGTGTATACTTGGCATCAGGGGGGTGCTTTGGCCCAGGCAGAGCCATCACATGTGTCTGGCATTTCTGCATATTTTCCTAATAGTCCTGCTCCTTTGATCTCAAGTGGCTCAGCATCTTTGTATCAGAACAGTTCCCATGTGTATCAGAATGGTCCATCTTCTGTGTTTCCAAACAGTCCTGGTTCTAGCATTTTCTCAAACAACCCAGCCCCTGCTTTTTCTAGTAGCTCTGGAAGTGTTTTTCAGACTAGTAGTGCCCCACGCATACAGAATAGCCCCACCCCAATCATACAGAAAAGTCCGGTTCCCATTTTCCAGTATAATATTTCTCGTCATCAAGGCAGCCCAAATCGGCGATACCAAAACAGCCCTCAACGACGATATCATAGTGTGTCAGAAAATTCTGGAAATCCCAGATACCAAGCTGTTGTAGATGGAGCTGGAGGTTCTGTTCAGAGGTCGACTACACAACCATCCATAGTTTCTCGATATCATGGTGACGGTTCTGCCATCCGGTACCTTGCTAGTGCCGGTGATACAGCAACAGGAAGTGGTAGCTTTGTCCCTCAGAGTGACAGTAGTGCCCTGTCTGCTATCAAATATCAGAGTAAAGTGGATGGCAGGTCAGCAGTCCGGTTCCAGCCTCAGGCTGACAACAGCATATCTGGCTTCCAGGTGCATGCCACAGATGCCACAGTCAGCACACTGCTTAGAGCCCAAGCCTCAGCTGACAATAGCTCAACTGCAGTGCTCTACCCATCTTCAGTGGATGATAGTGTTCAGAGCTCAGTGGCACAGCACAGTCAGTCCCTTGGTGATAAAAGCAATGTGCCCAGATTCATAGTTCAGAACGAGAACGATCCCACAGCCACTAGGTTTAAAGTTCAGGGAAGCAGTAGTTTGTTGTCGGGCTTCACCATTCAGCAAAGTGAAGGCAGCACAACTGTACACTACCAGACTCCAGGCAGCTCAGTTTCTAGGTATCCAGTGCATAGTGATGGTAGCCTTTTGTCCAACTACCAGATGGTGAAAAGTCCAGCTGCAGGACTTAAAGTGCAGCATGACAACAGCCCTTCATCAGTGACCTACGAGAAGGAGAAGAAACGTACCTCTGTGTCAGTTCCCAGTTTTTCAAAATCAGTCGGTGCAAATGTTACTGCCTCCAACGTGTTCATAACACATGGTAGTCCAGCCACACATGTCCAAAGTAGCTCTGTGCCACGGATACAAGGCAAGCTTCCCCTAGTGCTGCAGCTGCCTTTCGCAGGGGCAGCCAGTGTGGATCCTTTGAGTGGTTCTGGTAGTGTTCCAAGCCATCATGATAGTGCTGTGATGTTTCAAAGTCGTGATCATAGACATGTTAGTATTCAGCAGGGTCAGAGTTCGTCGACAGTTTTTCAAGGTCAGAGTAGTGCAGTTTTACCTCAAGGTCACACATTACCTACTCTTTCTCAAGGTAAGAGTCAATACAGTAGTAACATTAGCAACTCTGAAAATGATTCTGACAGTGACTCTGTGGTAGACTACCTGCCAAACTCAAAAAGCAGCAGTCACCAAGTTACACACAGTGACCAAGACCATGGGCATTCATTAAAGATTCAAGCACAGAGTGTGACCAAATGTTGCAACAGTGAGGGACGTGAATTTCATATTGGAGATATAGTGTGGGGAAAAGACCAAACTTTATCTTGGTGGCCATGTCGAATCCTATCCATAGTAGCCACTCAAAATGACCACGATAAACATTTGACCCATGTGGTTCATGTGTCTTTCTTGGGGAACATAAAAAGGACAGACATAAAGTCTACAAATTTGCGTCCATTTCGGGAAGAGTTTAGGTTGCGTTTCAATAAGAGGAAACAAGGTCAGTATATTGTTGCTGTGAAAGAAGCCCTTGTTGCTACACAATCTTTGAATTCTCAAGATCTTGATTTTAAAGACATTGACTTAGTCTCGACATTCATGTGATCATTGACAATTTATTTCTTTATTACATAAGATGTGCTTCTTACACTGAAGTTTGGTGCAGGAGGTAAAGACCTTAAAGGTGTGGGTGGGGGGCTGAAAAGGATGCTGCCATCTTTTCAAGAAAGGGAGAGATCTGAAGTATTAAGGAAAATGATAATATAATCTTAAATTTTAAATATGCAAATACCATTACATTTTAGAAAAGAGATTGTAAACTCCTTACATTCGAGTGTGATTGAATGAGCTAAACTTCAGCTTAAAGATGAAACCAATAGTTGAAATTTTTAGCTGTGTGCTTATGAAATATGCATCTATTCATGTCTGGTTTTGGTTAGACTTCTGACATTATTGGTGATGATGATAAGTGCTTCCCTTTGTCACAGCCTAGGAAATGAAGAATAATTGCACTAAAAAAGAGTTCTAACTTTTGTGATGTTTGTGTCATTTACACCTTACATCTAAGCTTAGTATTCTTAGAATACTGTCAAATAGTTATATTACTAGTTAGACCCTATAATTTAGTAGCATAATTAGAATAAAGTCCAATATTTCTATTACTAGTTTGGCCCTATAATTTTGTTATACTTAAAATACAATCAGATACTACAACTAGTATGGTCCTATTATTTTATTAGCTAGTCAGCACTAGCACTAGCCATGCTAATGTTACATAGAGTCAGTTAAGAACTTTCAAACTCCTTGTTCTCCAGCCACCTTTTACTGACTCTTTTAGGAAACCAGAATTATGTGTGTTTCTGTACAGTCAGTTACTCCTTTCCTTCCTGGCTTGCTCAGTCCCCTTCCAACTGTAATTTTACAGCCAAAATCGAACTGTCTCCTTAGTGCTTTTTAACTGAGATTCATCATCCACGTCTGATGACTCTTAGGGTCCCTGTTGCTGACAAAGAGTAAATTGCCAAACATCTGCAATTAAAAAAAAATGTAAATCTTTATCTTGGGTAAACGAAAAAGTAGGTAAGCATAAACAGAAGCGGAACTGGTAATTATTTCAGTGATTAACTGAACGTGCTGTATCATGCTGGAAATGGTGACAGTTTTGGGAGACCTACATAAGATCACTTTTGTTAGCATATTTTCAGAAAACACCTTTTTCCTCTCTCTACTATTGAACTTTATGTAGAGACTATGTAGCATTTGAAGTTTTGATGTGGAAATGCTCACTGCATTGTTAATGCTTTTAAGCAAACTCTAACACGAATTGTTATTGTGCACTTAATAGCCTGTTCAGCCTTCATGTGAATCATATACTTTGTTATTTTTAGCAAAGACCTTGACAATAAAATATTATGTCCTACAACTAGGCTGTTTGTGCAAAGGGAAGCAAACATTATCAGACCAGTCAAGCTGGAGCAAAAGTTTGGGAGGGCTAAACAATTTCTTAAGTGCTTTTTAGATTGCAGTGAAGGCCAGTAACTGGCAGAAGTTCAAGAATAGTAACTGATCTTAACGGATCCTAATCAGGGATGATTATCTTGTGGAATATTTTTTTTCAACAAAACTCTCCTTCAGGGGTTGTCAGTCATACTATCTTATCATGTTGGTGATCTCTGCTGGATCTTTTAATCTGGGGAATGTGATAAAAAGAAGTTCCATTTTTTGTGGAAAAGGAAGTTCTGCAGCCATTGTAAAAGAGTTGGGGATAGATAATTTACATTTTACATGATTCATTCTACACAGTTTATGAATTGCTTGTAAAGCAGCCACTTAGTAATTCCTGTCCACGTTAGGTCAATGGTAATTTCTTCCATGTCATTAGACTTTGTGCTTGTGTCCAAACCAGTTTCCATGTGCAAGACCCAGATGTTCAAAGTGTTGTCACAAGTGTGCTTGTTTGTGTGCACTTTCCATCAACACATTTAGCATTAGATTTCCAGTCTCAGCATGGCAAACAAGTCTTCAGAAGATAAAATACAGATTTTTAATGGTGGATGTCTTGATGTTTTAGAGGTTGGGGAGGGGATTATGATCAAGGTCTCCCCTTTACTGAAGTTGTAGAACGTTCTGATACTGGGATAGTGATAGTGTTGGATATATATTTTACATTCATGACAGGAGGTTTTGTGCTCTGGTACTGTGGTTGATTTTTAAATACCACAAGAGCCCTCCAGCAAAGGACAGTATATTTCTTTGAGTGATTTACTTATCTTTCTATTGACCTTTAGACTACTGGTACAAGTGATGATATGGTCTTAACAGATCACCAGCTGTTAATTATTCTCAGCATTTTGTTCTTGCATGCTTGTCAAAAGGGAAACTTGCCCAGTTGTGTGTCAGATGTGATGCTTTGGTGCTTTCTTATCTTGATAAAATGTCAGCATAATGGTTATAGCATCTGTTTGCCCTGCTCATGTCAGCAACAATATTCTTAAGAGAAAGTATAACAGTAGACTTGCTTTTTTTTCATCTTAAATACAGCCAACCAGAAATTCCTTGTTTTGTTGATATTTCTTTTTTAGAAGAAAAATCATCCCTTGGTAGCTTACTTTGTAGGAGTTTTTATTTTTAGTTTTGTTGTTGTTGTTCCATTGCCTGGGCCTTGCTGTCACTATAGTGCAGAGATCATAATAAGGGTTTGGTGGTAGATTACTTGTTTACTTTACATTTATAGTGTAGATGGACAAGATGATGAAACCATTCACTGAAATATAAGTTCCCCTTAATCATAGCACGTTTTCTAGGAATGAAAAAAGTTGTTGGTTACCATACATATTGTCACACCCATCTGCAAGATGCTTTTTATGAAGGAGAGTATTTCCCCATCTGCCACTGAACTTTTTGCCTGCTCATAAATCTGAACTTTGTGGTGTACTTTACACATTTCATGTTAAGACACAAAAGCACTCAAAATCAAATTTCATCCTTTTTCAGCTAAGCATTGTAAGCTAATATAAGGCAGGCTAGACCTTCTTGAATGTGTTCATTTTTTTAAAAGTATTGTTGTGTTGTCTCTTCTAATGAAATGAAGGAATCAGTTGCTAGCTGTCTGAGGATCGTAACAAGTGCAATGAAATGTGCATGTCTTGTTACTGTAGGATGAGAGATTTTATAGTTATACATGTGTGCTTGTTAGTCAGGCATCAAAACCACCTAGTCTTGTAGTCTTGTTTTCTGCCCATGATCAACTATCCTGATGTTTGTTTCTTTAATTCTCTGTCTCATCAGCTGGATGATGATAGTGCATGCAGTGCAAAAATTATTATTTTTTCACTCTAATGGTAGTGCTTAGTGATAAAGTCTTTGTGGCCCTTTGCTCCACTGAGGGCGATTAGGAACAAGAAGTGATAAAGTCATTTACTCATCCGTCCATAGCTCCTCATTGCCCAAATGATGGGTGAAGTACAGGATGCATATGAACAAATTGCATCTTTATGCTTTGCTATTCTGCCCTTTGAAATATCTGTGTAGTCTGAAGCTGTGCCTTCAGCTAGTTAAGTTCTAATTTACAACTTTCATGTCGAAAAGCATGTCATACAGTAGGTAAAATGTTAAAAGAGCAAACAAGAATCAGAGCTTTGCTATTCTGCCCTTTGAAATATCTGTGTAGTCTGAAGCTGTGCCTTCAGCTAGTTAAGTTCTAATTTACAACTTTCATGTCGAAAAGCATGTCATACAGTAGGTAAAATATTAAAAGAGCAAACAAGAATCAGAATATTTCTAGAAGGTAAAATGTTCAAAGTTGTTTGATATTGTATAGGGCTTGGGTTTTTTTTTTTGTTTTTTGTTTCGGTGTGTGTGTGGGGTAATTCTGCTTGATTTGTTTTTAATTTCTTTGAGAATTACTTTGTGCATGTGAAAGATGAATTGGTGAAGGGGGGTTTCAAATCCTAGTCATTCCTGATGTTGACTTGAAGGCATGCTTTTGCTGCATACATACAGTAATTGAGTACCAACAATCTTGAAAGTTGTTCATGGTAAAAGACCAAAGAAGTTTGAGCAGTCTTCCCGAGTATCATTGGTGTCCGACCCTAGGCACAAATCTATAAATTTGTAGACTCCCTTTCATGCTAGCAGACATAAGTAATGATTAGCTCTCAGTCTGTTCTGGCATGACTGGGGATTTCCATAAAGAGGTTATTGAATATTCTTCTCAACTTTTAGGAAGAAGGGGTACTGGGAAGAGCATCTAAGTTGTTCATATAAAGCAGTTTTTGCTGTTTATTGATTTGAATTGAAATGATATCGTTAACTTTTTAAAAATCAGTGATTTTATTTTTTTAGTTATCGAAAATTCCCATATAACAAGATATGAATTGTTTCCTAAATAAGAAGAGCTCTTATGAAAAATAGGAAGCTTTACTTTTCAGTGTTTCCTATCTCATAAAAATATCCATATAGCACATAAGAAAAAAAGACATGACGGTAGAGCATATTAATTACTTTTTATCAAATATTAGTGACATTGTTTTATATGAAATCATGACAAAGCAGTTTCTTGATATCAGGGATCACTATAATATTAGTACATGTATATTTTTAGTTACTTTTTCTGCAGTTGGACAATTTATTTAGAGCATGTTTAAAAGACAAATTTTAAATAAGAGTTTGAAAACTTGCATTTTATGGATGAGAAAAGCTGATTTTTGTATATTTATTATTGAAAAAATAGAAGGTATATATAAGAGTATGGAGGCTATCTTTTATTATTGACCATAATAATAGTTTTGAATCAAGACATCATGTGTTAGCTGAAGTACTATAGTGTATCAAAGGAGACTATCTCTGGACGATTGCCAATGGAACTTTCTATTCAATGCAGTGCTTTTTCTTGAGTGGGTGTTTTGGAGGAGTAAAATGTGCATCTGTAGCAACCACTTTCCAATATTTTTGTAGAATCTTTGGCTATTGCTAGGAGTGGGATGCCAGTGAAAAGCTAGATCAGCAGGGTGGAGATAATTAATTACCCACCCACCCCCCATCCCTGCTTTCCCCAGGAACTTTATTCAGGAACAAGCATAAGTAAGGATTGTCCTTGGAAAATTCTTGTAAAAGCATCTCAACAAAGAATCAGTAGTTGCTTCTGGTAACACCTTCATATCAAAGAATATGATAATTTGCCTGTCATATTGTAGCTAGCTTTTTATGTTCTTGGGTTCCCTCCTTCCATCCTTTCAAGTGTGAGGGTGGTCTGGTGCCTGCTACCAATACAGTGAAGGTTGGCTGCCGTGGGTTCAGATCTCATTTTGGGCATGCTGTTCTTTCTCTGCATGTGGCATCTGTTTTCAGGGCTGGCTGCTTTGTCATGATATAGACTTAGTTGCTGGCTTGGCATAAAATACCAATCCCTTCCACCACCACCACCTTTATTTGTGTTCCTTGTTGCTTTTTTACATTGATAATGGCAGAAGATCTAAAATATTTGGCATGCGAACAGCAAAACATTTAACCATTTGCATTGCCTTGAGAACTCACAGCGTCCTTGAAAAAGTAATTTTTTTAAACCCCCAGAATGTCTTTCACATCTATATTTACAAGCCTGAAGTGGCTTAACACTGGTTTTATCTTAGAACCTAGGTTTGTAGATTAAAGTGAACACATTTAAACTAGCATCTTGGCAGAAAAAATTTTTTTCTCCTTTCCCTCATTCGTCATCCCCTCACAATTTTTTTTTAACAAATCAGGAGAGGGGATAAAGGTTCAAATTTTGTATCATATATACATCTAATATCTAGCACCAGACTAAAATGAACAGGAACATCCTCACTTCAATTATTTTAAATAACTGCATTTATTTATTTTTTTTTAAAGAATAAGTTTAAGCAATAAGAAATTAAAAACTAAACATAGTGTACACTAAGATCACATTATCTTAATTCACTAACCGTCATTCAAATATGTCCATCTGTAAAAATCATGAAATGTATACGTTGATACAAAGTTGGTTTTGTTTTGTTTTTTTTTGTTGGTGTAGCAAGTTACTTATTGAAGGTAACAGAGCATGATGATTGGATTAAAAATACTGGTATCTCATCTGAGAGAGCTGTATTGCAGAATAAACATAGTTCTTGAGGTAAGTTATGTAGCAGGAATCTACTTATACATCAAGGATGCATGACCTTATAAAAATTGATCTTACATAGACAGATTTAGACATGTGATGCCATCATTGTACCCACTAAAGGTAATACATTTTTATTTACAGTTTCATATATATATATGTTTGCACACATACATACCTGCTGTAGAAATGCATGTGTGCTTGGCTGCTGTGAAATATTGATATACTTTAAGGTCACAGCTGCAAATGAAAGAAACTTGTGCTTGTTTTGTGGTGAGAGTGAAACTTGGTCTTTCAAAGGCAGTTGTAAAGTATACCTCAGGCTTAGTCATTGATGCAACTGGTCTTAGCTACTTATGACTCACTTGGTGAAATATGTTACCCTTTTTCTGGCAAGACACAAGTTATAAAGTGTGGCTGACTCATTCTTCCGCTCATTTAACAAACTGTTGGATACAATTGTTGATTTTCTCAAAGGAGTTTTTTTTTAGGATTCCTATGTAAATATAGTATGCTGTATCTGTAATGGGAGCACAAGGGTGTGTGTGAGAACAAATGGTAGGAGAACATGAAATTGCATTTGTGATAGCATTTGGATTACTGCATAAGGAATGGCGCAGAAAAGCGGCAAAATTAAAATGCATGTTAAACAAGATCTTCTTTTACACAGTGTTTTTATTCCTTGTTATCATGTTTAACTGCTGATCTAATTTATTTCTTGTTACACTTCAAGGAACACAGGGCTGCCTTTAAGTAATATTTGACCAATGAAGCAAAACAAGTTGCCCATATTCAAAAGCTTGCGTTCATTTACCTCATATTTTATATTTGAAAGCAGCACAGTAACAAATGAATTTATTTAAAAATGAAAATGCCATTAATATCACTTCTCACTGCACAACAAACTGATTTCCATGAATACAAATATCAAAATATGTAGGTCATGTTTATATTTTTATAGGTTTGTTTCTCTTTCACAAAGTGTAAATCCCTTCATAAACTCTACTGTTATGGTTACTGTTATTGATTCTTGGAACTGGTTCATGTTATGTTAACTGTATGTTATTTGCAACCTCCCACTCCCACTCAGCCTCCACCTCACATACACCCACAGAAGGAAGAAGAAGGCATCCCTCCAATGATGGCAAAAGATGAAAGGTGACAATCATTACAATCAGCTGAATTTTTTCCTAAAGCTGGATCCTGTTGCTCATAGTGATGTATGAAAGGCAAGCAATATCTATAATGTCTTCCAAAAACCAGAGTAAGTTAATTTGTGGCTTTGACATGGTTTCTGAGAGGTTTACACAGTTACTTCTTGTTTACTGCTTTTCAGCAGGTGACAGTCCTCATCATGCACGGAAATCAACATATTAATAACAGAACTTTCATTATATTGATTTCAAACATTGCCTAGGTCTTAGGAAAAAATCTCTGTACACAATATTACCCCATATTTACACTTTACAAATGAAATCCATTAAAATTTCTTTAAAATCCTTTTCATCACTGCCATAAGAAAGCAAATTGTATAATGTGAAATCCATTGCAATTTAATGCAAAACACATGAAGTATACTGCGCTCATAAAATGGAAGTTTGTAAAAACGTGTTAAAAAATAACATGAATTGCATAAAGGATCATTATTTCAATGCACAGTGTCAGCAGTTATAAACATTTACTCCCTTTAATATGCATGCACCTGCACTTGCAGTCTTTCAAATACAGTGATTTGGTAGTTACTGGTAAATTATTAAAAATAAATCGGGAAAAGAAGTTTAGAAAAAACAGAGTGTTAGGGAACAGGTTTCTTTGGCTTTTGCTGTTTGTTTTTTTTTTTTTTTACTGCTCTACAGTAATAACAAGGGAAAAATGCATACTTCATCAAATAAGAAATCAAGGAAAGGCATGCCTAATAAGCAGATCTATAGCTGTACCTCGTCCAGTAGGCCTGCATCTATTTTCAACAGGTTGTATGTTGTGAATGAAACCAGTTTATATGTTCTGATTATTGGATGTGCATCTTTAAATAAATTATTTTTGATTAATTTTTTGCACTTTTAGACTCTGGATGCCACCACAAAAACTAAATCTATTTAGAACAAGAAGTAAATATGAAGTCCAAGATGAACAGGTTGAAAAGTAGAGACAAGGCTAAGAAAGAACAGCATAAAGGGTGAACTGAAAAGAAAACACAGGTAAGGTATGGAATATGTAGTCCTATGACCTACCGGTCTCCAGGGAGTGAAGTTTCAGAAACTACTCTTGAACTTTACGGTCAGCTTTTGTGAAGGCTGCATTTCCTTGCTGCTTCACCTTCCACAACCATCTATAAAGCCAAGTATCCATTCCACAGGTTGGTTACCCGGAGAAGTATGCTTCATTACACGGGCAACGAGTCTTCACCTTTGAATTTGGATTCTTTTGCTTGAACCACTATGATATCCACTTCCACAACAGAAAGAAGCAGTGAAGTGTTATGAGGCACAAAATCTTGCAGCTGAGGTTGCTTGAGGCTGGCCTCATTCACACTGCCTCAGGAAGTTCTTGTCTGACAATCTTCAGATAATCCAATTTTGGTGAAAAGATTCCTCAAAATGTGATGGTGAAAAATTTTGAGGAATATATTCACTTGAGGCAAATGTAGAAATACCAGATAAAAGTGACATGGAGATACCAGTAGCTGAAATCCATGACTAATAAATATGTCAAAGTGGATGAAAAATGCAGCATATTATTTTATACTGTGCATTTCTTTTATCAAATGCTCTTAAAAGGTTCTTGCTATCAATTCCTAAAATAGCTATATTTGAAGTTTGAGCTAGTAAGCTAGAGATCATCACCTGGTATACCTACTTTTTTTCTTGCAGTTCTGTTTTGATCAAAGCAGAAGAAAATCTCATAGCTAGAAACTTCACATGGCTGTCTTCATGTATCAAAACACAGCTGATGGTGTCTTAATTCTGCAGTGTTCAAGCATTATTCTCAACTGGACCAGTTTCCACTACAGTTCTGAGAATGTCATTAACCTCAGCAATCCTTTCTGCTAGAAGTCGATGGTAGACTGGACGGAAGAATATCAGAAAAATGACGACAAAGAACACCATCACTCCATTAAGGAAGAGATTTGGTACTGAAGACAAAAGAAAAACAGTATTAGTTGTACATAAAGACGAGTGCTACCTGCATAATGGAAAGTTTTGATGGTGAGCTGTTACAGCAAGTGTCGTGTACAGTAAACACAGGTCTGATAGGCTAACACTGTGCATCTCTAGTTTGTAACCGTTAGTGTGATGCTCTAACAATAGTTGTCAATATGGAACCATATTTCTGTCTGCAAAAGTTAAGCCACTCCACCAAAGACTGACAGTTGAGCTCCCATAAAAAACATTGTACTATCAACTACTTTTTAAAGCAAAAATTTATTCACTTACTGAATATTTTATGCAATGGCAAGGATACAGACTGCATATGTACTGATGGTGTTATTTAACATGAGTGGCCACACTTCATGCAATAATTTTTTTTTTTTTTTTTTTTTTTTTTAAGATAAGCATTCATTATTAATGTCTATGTGTTTTTATTTATTAATTTTTTAATATTTTTATTTGTAAAGGACTTTGAGACTGCCTTTGATGGTAGTGTAAAGTACTATAGAAATTAACTTTAATAATAATAATGGTATAATACTTTACAATATTTCCCGAGAGAAGTCTACAATATTTCAAATATTTGTCTTTAAAGACTGTACCTTTTCCTTTTAGTGTATATGCATGAAAACAGTGAGAAAATGCACATTCATGTTGATGCTGGTAGATTTTATACACCTCATATTTTATTGGATACACATCAACATATTAAGTAGGGAAAAGACTGATAATGAACAGGCATGGGGACAGGTGAACAAAACTATAAACATCCTTTTTTTTTTTTTTTGTTACTTTAAACACTCATTTTCCAAGTTAATATGTTGAAGTAGTTTCTGTAAGACAGTGTTCTTTAAATTTTCTTTTTTTTTCTTCTAATTTTCTTCCAAATTGGGTCTGTAAAAGGTAGCAAAAAATGCATTACCAGTCCAATCTTGTGGTGTGTTAGATGTGGAGTTGCCATCAGTATAGCATGCACTGGCAAAACTCTGCTCTAAAGGTGATAATGGCTGAATTAACATCTGTGCAGCAAGCATATACACCAGACTCTGAATCTGCCTGCAGAGATGTTTTAGTAAATGCATTTTCAATGTGCAGAAATGAATGTCCCCATTAAAAAGTACCCTACTTCAGCTAAAAAATCATTGTATATTGTTTTTCTTATCCTATGAAAATAAACATGGTATATAAAAATTAAACAAAAATTAGTCTAGTTTATTCCTTGTTACTCCTTTGAGGAGCATAGGGCTATAGTTAAAAAAAATACTATGCTATATTTATTGCTTTGCTGGAATCATTTTATTTGCTTTTAGTAATGTTCTTCTTTACACCACCCCTACTACACACACACATACACAAAGATAATGAAATAAGAAAACTAGAATTCAAAATCTACATGCAATAATATTTTCACACTGCTAGACAATTCAAGATTTGGAAATATATGCTATCAACGTTAACTGAGATGATAAGAGAGGTTTCAAACACTGACATGAAAAGCTATAGCACTTTACCTTTTCTGCTTGACAGTAACATCTGACCCCACATATTTTGCTCTTTCTGATAGGAAAATGTAAGGTGACACAATAATGAGATAGCAGAAAGTGGCAGTAATAAGTAAAATGAAACATAGATGCAGAAAAGGCACTTATATATCTTTCAAAAAGTAGTATTCTTACCCTGATACATACAGCAGCCCAGAACTTGTTGCTTCAGCTACTGGATATGTAACTTCTACAGCCATCTCCATGGATACTGGATATGCACCAAAGCCAAAAAATCCAAAAACTCCTATTGACACAGCAATAGGAATTTCCAAATCTCTGTAACGGCTTATCTGTTAGGAAAAAAGTCATAAAATCTGTGATTCTAAGGCAGTATAGGAAGAAAGTTCATAGTGCATTTATTCTCACCTCAGAAATAGAAAGCTTACTAGCCAATGGATCTGCTCTGCTGCTTAAATGATGTGCACTGATCGTAAAAGATGATGCAGCTGCAGTCAGACACAAGGGTATACGTTATTCAAGAAATTTCAAAAAAGAAGATATAATAGGATCTTTAAACCCAACAACTTTTGTTTTTATATCAATCACATTTGAGGCAAAATCTGCATCTGATATTTCTGGTGAGAAAACATTTCCACACAACCAGCACAGCTGTAAATGCTGTTTCTGACCTACACCAAAAACTAAACAACAGAAGTTACCTCTGTGAAAACAATGCAAGCAAGGACAGCTGCAACATAGCCTCCCTTGGCTACCTCCTCAAAACGTTTGGTTTTGTCCACAATTGCACCAGCTACACCTGCTCCAACTATTCCACAAGCAATCAGTAAAGCCCCACAGAGACCAGCAAAATCCTGAAAAGATAAACACACAGGGGTATTAAAAGCTATGAAAACTTTCAGCTTTTCTCTATGGGAGTGTCATAAGTCTGCTGACTAAGAATGGCAGTTGGAGAAAAAAAATGACAATGTAGTCATGCAGACAACTCTCACATACATTGCTGTAGCCACGAGGACAAAGGATTTGCTCCAGGAATGTTGTAAATGCTGTGAAGAGTGCCAGACCTGCTCCAAAAACCATGAACAGTATCCAGTAGGACTTGACCTTACACAGCTGGAAAAAAAAAACATGAAACATTTTTAGATTTCCAGAATGCTTCAGAGTTCTTCTCTCAATCTCTTTAGATAACACCCATGTGTGTATGTGTCAACATGCTTGCCCATGTAGGGGCTGTATTCAGGTAAAAAATAATGTTACCATGGTTATGCTCAGAGGTATCAAAATAGGACACTACACGGTATCTGTTTCATACTGAAAAAGTACTCCAGTTTTCAGTTCTGTAAATTATTACATTTTACTCTACATCATTTCTTTTTTGTTTGTCTAATTTTTTTTATTTTTGCTTCAAATACATCAAATTTTTGTATGGTTTGTATCACCTTTTTAAGACCCAGGAAAAATGGTTCTGTCCCTTCAGCAGCACTGGTGGTTGGTGGAGTACGGGGTACACTACTGCAGACCCCAAATGTCGCTAGTACAGTTCCAACACCAGCAGCTCCTGTGCATACCCACAGCTACAAGAAGACATAAACAGAACAAGTGTGCATATTTTCCAGTTTTCAGCTTCATGTTTGCCAGTTTATTCCGATGCACTGTTTGCTAAACACCAGAAATTCAGTATTACGTCTGAAAAATTTGTATTTCTCTACAACTACAATATTGACTGAAACTTCAGAAGCTTACAAGTACTCACAAGTTTTGGGATGTCAGCAGGCAACGTAACCAGTTTAGGGGCAAGAAGGTTGGCTATAAGAATGCCTAAAGGATTAGCTGAAATAGACAACTTTGAATGAATACCACAATAAAGACTCCAAAGGAGAGAAAGAGAAAGAAAAAAAGAGGGAAACAGAAATTGTGAACATGCATATGAGTGTGTATATGTGTGCATGCAAGAGAATGTACGATGAATATGTCAAAGCCTGCATGTGTCTGTATGCATGCATACTAGCTGTAACCAATGTCCATGCATATGTTTATGTTGGAGAGAAAGTGTGTGATTGTCTCTCTGAGTTACCCATGGAAGCCAGTGTATTTGCAATGGCACGCTGACTGTCAGGAAACCAAAGAGCTGCCAGCTTGGTTGGCACAAACATGATAAAAGGCTGACCACATGCAGCCAGGAACTGGCCAAGAAGCAGAACTGGATACAAGGAACTCTCAGGAAATATATTCAATGTTGTCATGCTCCTGAGCAAAGCTCCTGTCAAGTTTAGCCATGATGCCAAGATAATCTGGAAAAGGGAGAGGAAGTGACGAATGAGATAAAACACAATGCACTAATACACAAAAAAATGTGGTTTCATCATTTTAAACTCATTTTAAACAAAATAAATTTGACATTGGTGGTAAATATTGGTCTTCCCCATAAAAACAAAATTTCCACACATTAACTGATACATTTCCAGCCAATCTAATTATTAATAGGAAGAAATGTAAATGTTATATAAGAAAAAAAAAATAGCTGGTCAATCAACTGATTTAATAACCCATAATACTGATATATCACTATATATATATATACACACAACATAATAATTATTTTGTAAAACATACCAGATCTTTATAAATATAAGTAAAATTATTTTACTGATAAACATCTAAAAACCATAGTAGTCAATGCTTACACTGGTTCGAAGGCCAAATGTATCTAATAGCCATGCAGCCACAAGGCCAAGTGGTATTGAAGATACTACGTATACCAGTGACAACCAGTTGACTTGCATATCTGTTATGTGGTAGTATTTTGTTGTGATATTTGTGATGGGAGAAAAACAAATCCATATCTGAAATAAAGAAAAATAAACCTTGATGGCTCCATGTACACATGCACTTAACTTCTCAAAGAAAATCAATGGTGATTCAAAAATGGAATAGAATTTATAAGTGATAATCAATTAGTCAATGAAACATACACAAAACATCTGAGGTGACTGAACTGAACTGTTATGGTTAATTATTTGACACATTGCAAAGTCCTGTTGGTTCTCTGCAAGAAATAATTCTTCTACTGTTTCTGTTGGTGCAGTGATGTTTATTTCATCATTTTGATTGTGAAAAGCTTTTTTAATTTGCCTTTGAAAAGTACATTTAATTCATATAAGTATAAGTATACTTACAAAAGGCCCTTACTAACTTAATGCCTCAGCCTCACTTTATGCATACGTAGACAAGCACATTATCTATAATTATGTTCCAGGCAATATCAAGGGTGAGAAGCTGATAATTAAAAATAAAATGGTTGACCACATTTCTTGGATTCGTGAAATATAATATATTCCTCAATTTGTAGATATAGATATACTATTAAATCTCATACCCCGAAAGCTTTTTTTTTAAATTCTGCAAAAATGTATAGAACGATCGAAGATAAACAGTTGGTTGGTTTAGTATTTACTGTAATTATAAATGTTTTCGCTAATGACGGTGTTTTTAGGAGTGGATCAAGCAAATACAATGAGTCACTTAAAGACAAAACATCTTCAGTTCTTGCAGTGGACATCATGCCATGCGGACGTTATTTATAAATAATGAAACAACGTCCACATGGCGCATGATATACAATACAGTGATACCTCGGTTCTCGAACGCCTTGACTTTCGACCAAATCGGTATTCGACCAGGAAATTCGAGAAAATTTTGTCTTGGACTCCGAACAAATATTTGGAACTCGAACATCCGAACGTCCGAGATGAGCCGAGTTGAGCCGAATGGCGTTCATTGGGCCAGCGCGCCTTGCTTGCGTCATCAGTGTGAGTGCAGAGGAGAAAAAAACAGCAAACAATTGACAAATTCTTCCGTAAAGAAATCAGACAAGCAACTGCAGAGCAAGATTCTGATTCTCCTCAGCAAAAGATACAGAGAACAGAAACACCGAAGAGCAGTTACCCTCTGTTTTTATTGAAGAGGACTCCCCTTCAAAACAATAACCACCCCTTCCCTCTCCCTCCACATTCATTCTCTCCTGCCATAAAGTTTGGTACAGGTACAGTAAATGAACACAATTACTGTACTGTACTGTACAGTACATTTTATTTATTTTTGTTTTGTTTTAATAAATACACTTTTATTTCTTATTTCTTGTTGAGACTCATGTTTTTCTACATATTATATACAAATTAGGCCAGTAAATAGGCATTTTCTGGGGCTTGGAACGAATTAATCCAGTTTCCATTATTTCCTATGGGTTTCATTGCTTCGGTTCTCGAACAATTTGGTTCTCGACCGTCCTCCCGGAACGAATTATTTTCGAGAACCGAGGTATCACTGTATATATTCATTCTTTCCACATCCGTGGTTGACTTTTTATTATTATTAATGCGGACAAGAACCGATAGTTACTTTAATAAGACACTAACCATAGAGTTTGCAGCATTCACAACACAAACGACGAATACCATTAGCCATCGTCGCTTATAAACTACAAAATCCCTCGTCAGTGGAGAATAGTAATCGACTTTATCCTCTAAGAGAGAACTATGAGGTGGCGCCATATTGTTTGTTCATGTGATCGAAATCACGTGACTACAGATGCTGTCATGGGTACAGCTTTGTAGTGCAGGCTTTTGAGGACACATGCACTTTAAAATGTTGCAAGAGTCTCATAGAGGTTTGCCATGTTATTCTATGCGTGGTTTTGAGTTTATTTTTGATATTGTAATGTTCAAACATAAATGTAAGTACAAATTGTTCAGCTAACAATAATTAAATTTAACACATCAACCTATATAATAATTACATAGGATTTCATCAGACCTACATAGAAAGGCCATGGACGTGTATAGGTGGATTGCTGTCTGTCTGCCGAGACCAACGCTTAGCCTCTTGCAAAGCTGTTAGTCTCGGTGAGCCTCAACAATGAATGTGAATAAACCGGAAGCTTTGTCGTCTCATGCCTCGCTTTTAGTAAGTTAACTTCATCTGCCAGCAGTCCAGCAATACAAGTTCATGAAAAGGCATTTATACGTATTTATATATTTGCATAAATGATTGTGTGTGTGTTTTGAATGGATGGGGCTGGAAATTTTTAATAATTGGAGTGCAAATGTTTAAAAACTCTTCGCTTCCAAGGCGTTCAGCGCCCTCCGCCACATTAATTCTCTCTACACGTGCTGCCATCCTACCAGTACTTTTGTCTGTGCGTTTAATTGTTCTATCTCGGCTTCATTATTGTAACGCCCTGCTTATAGGCTTCCCCTATACAATTCTTCATAAACTTCAGAAAGTACACAGCTCTGCTACACGTCTCTGGCACTTAGAGCTAGGAAACGAAGTCATTTTAATTACTGATCCTTTGCTATAACGTCTGCACTGCATGGCTATATATATATACCCATATATTATATACCCATCCGTTCTGACATTTAATTAGTACAAACTGTCCGTGCTGTGTTTTAATTTCTTTGCAGGCTCTTGCCCTATTTCTCTGAACTTCTCTTCCCCTACATTCCAGCAAGAGAATTGCTTTTCGTCTGATGACCATACTCGATCTCTATATATCCCTGTCACCAGCACAACATATGGTGACCGAATTTTTTAGTAACTGTGCCTCAAAACAGTGGAATTCTCCTCGGTTCCATGTCTGGCACCTATACCCACCATCGAATCCTTTAAACGTACGCATTAAAAACACATCTGGTCAATGAGCATTGCTCCTTACACCAATCACTATAGCTGTCAGTAGCTGTCATATAGTCAATTGACTATATAGTACGTGGCGTAGAAGCCTCCCTCTCAAAAAAAGATACTGAGGAGACAAGAATATGAACGTTCATGATCCCTGTCAGCATGAATTTGTCCCTCTCCCCACCAAAAAAAAAAAAAGCTGAACATCTTCCCACGCCTCTGGACTAGTCCAGCTGCTCGTCTTCCTCTGCAGATTTATTACACTCTTAATCCTTACTGCTTGTTCCCTCATTGCTCTTTGTGTCTTCTTTATTTGTCTTTTATTCCTTGTCTGCATAGTTGTTCCCCCGCCCTTCCGTCTTTCGTATTCTGTCCGTTGAGCGCTCATGAGAGCATGCTTCTTCGTGCGTGTGATTATGCGTCACATATACGACATGTTTATTAGTTATAAATTCCTGCAGCAGCAGCCTTAGCAGCACGCGAGGCTTACGGGACTCTGGGCGAGTGTCATAAGCGGGGACGTAAGTATAGACTGCATGTATATTATATACCAGACCACAAGAATCTCAAACTGCCTTCCCCAAAGGCCGCGTCTGAATTCTTGCACTACCAACTAGCATATTGGTGCCTGGTTTCTGCCAAAGAATTGTATTGTTCTTCAAACAAAGTCTTATATCAACATTTTCATTACATATGTTTGTCGCTCTTTGGTCTCTCGTCCTGCAGACCATATGCTAGAGTTTATATTTTTAATCGTTATAGAATGTCTCTAACAGCCATATGCAACCACGTACAAGACAAAGGGTGTTGATAATACTTATACCATTAACAGCCATGTGTATTATTGTTCTTAAACATCTCAAAGAAAATCAATAGAATGTAAATATGAATTTAAGCTGTATTTTTAGCATCAAGCTGGAGATGAAATGAAGAAAACTCTGATTTGATTTTGATGTGAGGATTTGCGGTATGGGGAGTACACGCCTGAGGAGACACAATTCCAGCCAGCATCGGTGTCAGCAGCATCTGTGCAGCTGTCCTTCGAGAACGTGTACACAGACATTTTTAATTACATGTTTGTCATTTTTTTGTCAATCGTCTTTTTTATCAGTATATGACGAGTAGATTTATGGGAAGAGATTATTAACACACACACATATCAGTTCTGTCCCTTCGCCTAACAGACTGAGGGGATTGGCTGTCCTTGATTTTGTTTATGTTTTTGTGGTCGTGCTTCAGTTTGGATGAAAGGGTTGACCTTCATGTTTACATGTGCTTCTGCTGCGTCTTCCTCTTCTGGTTTGCAGCTGGACTATATATAATAATTATTATTTCGAAGTGCAAATTGTTCGGATTTATTGGGTGGAGTCCAGTGAATAAACTAAAGTGACGATGACACTTTCGCAGTTTCATATGACAACATTTTTTCAAGATTTCTCAATACCTTTCCAATAGTCTCCTGATGCCACCAACTGTTATTCTCTGGTGTTGTTACCTTTAAAGTTGTTACCTTTATAGCAGTCGGCATTGTTCTTCGTTTTACATCCTGGTGACCTTGTTGCAGCGCCTTTGGCTGAGATACTGCGCTTTATCAATTCTTACTTATTATATACATTTGCATGTGTGTATCTGTCCCACCATTAATTTCAAGTACACAATTGACGTCTAGTCGAAGTAAACAATTAATCAGGTCAGCTCTGGAACGATTTTCAGGGATTCCGAAGTTAGGATAATGTTATTGTCTGTCATAGCTGATAACACAGAACTTCAGATATTTTGTCGGTCATCTCTGTCAACAAAACGAACATTAAACAATTGTACAAATAAGAGTCTCCAAAAACTGTATATCTTATCTTTCGGTATGGTTCTGTGCCAGAGTTAGTGGAAGATAATTAATGGTTCTTCAAGTTGATGATGGCCAGTATTTACTGACCTTCGCTGACTCAACTTGGTTCAGCATGGACTGGGAAGGTCTTTCTGACCCCAGGGAGGCACACACTGACCTGGACGCAAAAATCGATCTCTTACGCAAGGTTATATGTTTCCACCTTTCCCTCTTCCATTCCGCCTCAAAGTACATCGTCACTAGTGACCCGACAGTCTCGCTGGCTTCTCGCCATCTCTCGGGAACCGAGTAGGGGTGTTGGGGGAAGGTGCGGTTACATGAACTGGCTGACCCTGTGTTTCTCTTTCCAGAATCGTAGTATACGAGGAGACATCCCTCATCGCATCATTAAATAAATTCTTGGAGCAGAAACTTCGTGAAAGTGACATTTGCCTGACAGCAAGTCTCGATACCCACTATAACTTCCTCCATTTGTATTAATTAAACGTCTTACATTTCGTGTTCCTTGTTGGTCATGTACCCTGTCGACACCACTGATCCTTTTGTTGAAATGGATTAAAAAGTACATAAATAAATTCATTTGTCGTGAAAATCCGAATAGTATCATCAAGAACACAGTCCAGTGCGCAGGAACCGGGGGAGAGTGGGGGGCAAGGGAGACAGCCACTCCCTCAAAAAAAAAAAAAAAAGGTAAGTTTATCCCACTGACAACTGTGGACACAAATTTAGAGGTGGGCTGTTGCGCAGGAGATGGCGGTTGCATAGGTGGGAACGTGATGTTCAAAATACGAGACATTTCTCAAACAAAAGCTGACTCCTCTCCCCACACGTCTCCTACACAGGGTTGAGAGTGCGATTAAGCAGGCAGTGTTTGCCTCATTGATTCCGGAAGTTTGCTCTGTCCTCTTATGTGGAGTTGGCGGGGATGGGGAGTTGGGGGAAGGGGAATGTGCATGACTGTACTCCCCTTCGCCTCTGACAGCGTGGACGTTAAAACACCTGCAGGGACTTTAGCGTCTACCTGTTTATGCCTCTCTGTCTGCTGGATGTTTATTAAAGTTTTTTGTTTTTTTTTTTTTTTAACCGTTAAGTATGTATTTCTCGCACGACACAAAGTCGTACCTGGTGCATCCACACCAGTTGCACTCTTTGTTCGGCGAACGAGAATAAGGAGGCTAATTGAAAAAACACACACCCTTTTAGCAAGGAATTTTCACGATTCACATTCAATGCCAGAGGATAAGACTCCCAACAGTCACGTGACATGTTCGTGCTCAACAGGTGCGCAAATCATGACGATCGCCAAGATCATCATTATATGATATTACATGCACTTTTATAACGAGATATTTTCTTATTCTCTCTCTCTCTTTCTCGTGTGTGTGTGTGTATGTAAGTGAGCGTGCGGGCGTGATACCTTCGAATACGTACGTTATCCTTCATATTTTTTCATGTTATGACATTTCCTTCACTCGTTCACTCTTTCTCCCTATCTCTTAGGTAAGTTCACATGTCTATGAAATGGCTGAAAGTCTCTTGGCCCTCTCTACACATACAGTCTCTCTAATCGCTCACAAAGTGAGAGGCTCGCTCGACACACAGGCAGAGGTAGTGTTATCCTGGGAGCAGTGTAAAGGCATGACATGCAGTATTTTATCTCAGCTAATGGTGCACACAACACAGTCCCTTTCCCACCATTGAACTTCTCGCAGGGGAAGATATCGGAGGTCGTTGCTTTCTCCTAAGCCGTGGCCTGGCAGTCTACAAGGTTGCGAGCAAATAAATAAAGTTACTCCACACAGACCCTCTCACACATATGGTTAGATACATCAAGAGATTCGCTTCAAATACGTGACCATGCATGAAAAAAGGAATTACAACGAAGACTACACACACATATTTGGTCTCTCTCCCATACATTCGCTCTATCTGACTCACATTTTCTCTCTCACACACATATTCTCCTCCCCCCTCTCTCTCTACAAAACACACACACTTTCACTCTCACACACGTACATTCTCTCTCTCTCACAAACATTCTCTCTCTCTCACACACACACACGAACTAATATCCCTGGACTGCTGGCAGACGATTTTTTCCACTTAACTGCTAAAACGAGGCACGATACAAGAAAGCTTCCGGTTTATTCAGATTTCAGATTAACCACTAAAACAAGACATAATACAAGAAAGCTTCCAGTTTAGTCACATTCTTTGCTACGGCTCGCCAAGACTAACAGCGGAGAACTTCGCAAGAGGCTAAGCGTTGGTTTTGGCAGACAGACAGCAATCCACCTATACACGTCCTTGCACACATTCTCTCTCTCTCACACATTCTCTTTCTCTCACACACATTCTTTCACTCACACACACATTCTCACACACACAAGAACACGCTTTCTCGTGTCTATCACACAACACATATCAATAATCCTGTACACCACACAATCATCCTATCCCCTCATTGATCAATCCACTAGATAGATCCATAAAACCAGACATAATATTATATCTGCTTATAATAAGAACTTGCGATTCAGCTGTAGTTATCCTAAACGGATGTGTTCTCTCGAACAGTTTCCGCGAAGTCAGGAACTTTATAATGCGATGAGCTGAGCTTTGGACACGTGAAGAGCAGCGGGCGGGTGTACAGAGATGACCCGCAGCACGTGCGGTACAAGGTGCAGCAAGTGATGACACGGTGACTGGACCCACCTCCTCAACGATTTAACCGAACAGTAACCTACGAATCCCCATATTAGGAAGTAAATGAGGGTAGGGCACATTAGAGTGTGATGCTGTCACACCTCAAACTTTATATACCAGGAAACATTGCGGAAAACTCTCTACACACTATCCCAGATGGCACGTGACACGTGAAGGGATGCTATTACTATAGTGGTCAGGAAGGGAAACACAGTTTTCAGAGAAAAATTGCTTTCTGCTGATGTCGTAAGCTGGGCTGAGAATGCAAGTCAGTTGGTGGGCCCGTCTGTCAACAGTCTGTTGTCAGGTGTGGGCTAGGTGAGCTGTCAAATTGTGTTTCCGGGCTGTGCATGGGTGTATTCACGGTTACACGGATAGCACATTTATACCCCTTTCGACACACCCCGAAAGAACTCGTGTACCGCTTTCCAACTTTGTCCCATTGGTGACGTATGTGCTTCTTGCTTTGTTCTTCGAGGAAGGAAACTTAAAAACTATTGTAAACACGCACGTACAAAGGTCATCCCAGGTTTACCAAGGAAGTTTCTAAGCGAATATCCCACATGATCACATTTTAGGCCAGCTGTCAAAAACCCCATTCCAACACATGAAGAACAGAACTACCATCAAACTGTGTTGAAGACTGTGATATAGAAAATGCACCTTTGCTGCCCAAAGTTTCTGTGCTTTAGAAGGGAAAAAAAGCAAGAGAATGAAGCATCAATTATCACTATAACTGTTTTAAAACCTTCATATCTGATACTCTCTCCCTTGCACAAGAATGCGCTGACACAAAAACCCACGCACCCACGCCAATTTTTATTACTATTTTATTATCAATATACCCGTTGTTAAATACTTGAGGGATTAGCCGGTATCTGAAAGATGTGGTAAACACAGCTTTGGTCTCGTGTACATTGTTTGCACTGATATTTAAGCACTAAAGCAATCTGTCGCTCTTCTGTGGCCACCTACTGTTTCGAAAGAAAATCTCAAGACAAGGGTATCCAATTTTCTCACTATCATTCTTCAACGGGCTTAGATTTTTGGAACATCATCATTGTAGTCATCATGAAAAATTGCAGTAACGAGAGGAAACCACAGTGGATGACTAGTCCATCAGTAATGGCCAACACGTTGCAAATATCATCCCTTCCCTTTAAGCGTTCCCGTCCAAAATAGGAAAAACAGGATGTTTACTGCAATCTGTTTTTGGAAGCACAAAAGAGACTTGGTGGATTATTAACTTGAGGTAGCGAGTCATGTCACGATGCAACATGTGTATTATGGAAAATATTCTCACACAAACTGAACGCCAGGCTAACGACTCCTCCATGATGTAGCCTCAGCTGCTGACGGCGTAAACTCAACTCACCCTTCAACTTTGACACCAGTAGTAAACATAGTTTATTCAGAGTTCACACGAATTTATGGTCTCTAAACTGCATACTGATCTGCTGTATTTTATTCTGGAAGACGCACAAAATGAAAGAGGACAAGATAACTTCAACGATGACTTTTTCGCTGGCTTCTTTGGGTGTTTGTGTGTGTGGGAGTATTGCATTAAAAATACTTCTCGGTACAAACACTGAGAACAGGAACGCAGACACTTTCAACGTTCACCACGATATGAGAATGCAGGCCCTAGGGTTAGTGAAGTGTCAAGGCTTATCGAAAATCGGCCACAAGAACTGTGTCAATGTATTCCAGGCAAAACAACAGTTGTTTTTTCTTAACTATTTTTTTTTTATGCGCGTGATCTAGATACTGAGCGGGGAAAACGCAAAAGCAAAAGATGTCTATTGTAAAAGTACTGAGACTAAAAAAATGTTGATGCTGCTGAAAACATCTTATCTATATGGTCTGACAACTTTCGTTCCTCCGAATGATTTCAGCTTGATGGAATTCTAACTCATGTATTTTTATTTTAAATAACTTTTGTCAAGTGCATACCACAGTCGTGCAGTTTTCCATGCAAAGTCGAATTCATACAGGTAATTAAAGCGTGGCTATATAAAACTCTACTTGAAGCTGGATATAAGATTAACCCTTGACCCCTTGATATAGATTATACACGAATAGAAACAACACTATGTACAGTGGTCAAATGATCAATTCATGAAAATGTGTTGCTCTTTATATCACTATCATCATGATCATCATATTGTCATCGTTGATTCAATAATAATAATGTGAGTTATATCGGTCACTCACACGGTATCACTTGATTTTATGGCCCATGGGCAGCTATATGCACGATCGAACGTATACCGCTTTCAAAAGCTGGCTCTTCGATCCGTCAATACGTATATATTTGGTCACCACGATATCTATATATATCCTTTTCTCATTGTCTTTCAATCCATCTTTCCCCGGAAATTTGCGCAATTAATATTAATTATTGTTATAATGATATGAGCACGGGCTAAATATATAAAATAATAATAATGGGAGAAATTATAACTAATTTTATGTCAGTTATAGGTGTCCTGCAATTTTTCTCCGAGCAAAGCTATAAGTTGTAGATAAACTCTCTTAAAGCTTTTTCAAGAGATATTTGTCTCCAATTTCATAAACTTAATTAATTGCACTCTGCAAATTAATCGCAAATTAATTGCTCTGACACGATTACTACACTATCTGTTACAAAACTATCATCTTATCTAGACAGTGTCAGAAAATATCTGTTATGTCTCCAGAGGTCGCAGAAACAATTAAAATTCCTGAGGAAATAAATTTTGTTTTGATGGGCAGGTGAATGGGTAGGTGACTCACCCCATAGTAGATTCCCTCCCCCAGATCTATTTTTAGCTGAGTCCTTTTTTTTTTTTCCTTGGCAGAACAAACCAATCGGCGTGCGGAATTTTTATCAATCCGCCAAAAATAAAAACCTTTGTGTAATTCCATTTTGTGTGGCTTTAACTTATTGATCAAATATAAACAACAAAGTCATACAGTTTCTAAGATGACGAAGTTTTATAATAGTCATACCTTTGAGTTTGGTAGTGATATAATAATGTATGTTGTTCGCGAGTGATTGTTGACAACGTATTCATACACACGCACGCAATCAGCTGTGGATATAGTGCACCGCGATCGCAGTTTCATTTGCGCTGCAGCATCTGGATGAGAAAACGGAGCTAGACAGAACACGTATTATAGTAAGTAATTCATCTGACAGCTTTTAAATACATATATTAAAGTAGAGAAGTATTGTAGAATGATTTCTCCATTCTGAGTAACACTTGAGCTGCTTAATCGATATTCCAGCAGACTACTTTTAGAGGACGAGATTTAGCTTGTTGATCACTCGATCATTTTCTGTCCAGAATCAACTGTTCGCAAATGTTGAGCCTCATAAAAATTAATTGTAAAGTGTATTTTTATTACAAACATGACAGAAGTTTAAATTGATTCAGATCCATAGGCCTTCAGCCCAGACGCAAGTATATATATATATGTAGGTGCGTGTGAAATATATAATTGGGGCCAGCTTGGCATAGAAAATAATGTAGTACAGCTGTCCTGGCTCAGACTACAAGTTATGCTTCATTGTTTGGTTCCTCAGACCTTTTCCTGATGCTCATTCATAATTCACATGTAAGAAAGAGAGGATTGGGGCTGGCTGTGGATGGATGAAGACATGATAAAGATGCATTTAGTTACATTAAGCAGCATAATCTATCATAATTACATTATGTTTATTACTGCCAGGTAAAATTTATGCTACCGTACATATAAAACTTAAAAAAATTACATGAAATTAGTAGTGTTGTGACTAAAAGGACTGTTCTTTGCCTATTCAAACTTAATCCTTGAAATGGGAGAAGTCCAAGAGATTACCTTCACGCTGACTAAACTTGAAAAATAGTATGGGTTTCCATAATACCTCAGTTGCTTCTCCCACTATTGACAAATCCGCTATTTAGGTGCGCAGCCCTTATCAGATGGAGTCTTTAGTAAGTGGTTGAAAAAAAATAGGCTTGGTGAAAGGCTGTCATAAATGCCAAAGACTGCAGACTTTTGAAGCCAAAAATGTTCTGACAGATTACATTTGGTGTTTTTTTTACCTCTTGAATCAGCTGTCAGCTTCAGGTCATCGGGAAATTGAAAAGGGAGGAAAAGTAATAGCACGTAGTTTTTCATTCCTGATGTTATCTTGGCTACAGAAAAGACTGCCCAGCTTTCTGAGCAATGATGTTTGAACTTGTAAAATTTGATCAGATACATGCATAGATAAGCATTTAATGGTAGTGCTATAAGGAAGGTATACTTTGAAGAGCATGGCTACGAGACAGAATATCTATTTTAAAAGTATTAATTTTTAACATATTCTGCAAAAGATTACAGTAGCCTAGCTTAAAGAATGTTATCTTCTTTGTGCTTAAATTCTGAAGCTCACACAGAATGCTTGTCATTATGCATCATCATGTATTGAATCAGAATAAAGCATTTCAGTCAGTAAAGAAGCTGTTTTAGTGAAAAATGACAGTGCTGTCAAAACGTTTCATATTTTTTAAAAGAGATAATTAAGAAGCTGAATGAGGTACACGTCAAGTTTCAAATGCCTTGTAAATGACATGTTTTTGATGCATCTGTAAAGCATTCAAATAAAATTATGGGTCTCATCAGTCCCAGCTATATTGATGTCAGTGGGCAAATATGTTTTCAACAGCAAAATAATAGATTTTATGAACTCTTTCTTATCTAAGTGGTTTATGTCATCAAACTGCAATTTTCTGATTTAAAATAACTGTTCTTTTTTCTGGCACAGAAAAATGAAACTGTATTCACCTTTCATTTTCTTTAACATTTTTAACAGAGGTTGCAAGGTACAATTTATTTCAACTTTATTGAAACTGCACAAATATAAATGACACTTTCATGTGCTGTTTACTTAAGCTTGATATCGGTGGAGTATTGTCAGTGAGAGAAAAAATTCAAGTGAGAGGAGATTTCAGTGCAGTAAAATCAAGTCTACACAAGCAGAGATTGTCCTGTCACTAGGACACTGTCAGGAGTGATGTGTGTGGGAGAGCTTTCCCATGCTGCTGTACATTTCATATGAAGCATTTGTTTGTAAGTGGTGTCCTTTACTTCACTGAAAGGGTCAAGGATGAAATACACAAAAACAGTTACTTGGCTGAAGCAGTAAAGCAGCTGTTCTGCACACACTGATTTAGGACAGATGTTCTTTTCAACTTCAGATAAGTCCTGACACCTTTTGACTATCTCAGTTGACTGGAACAGGAGAAAATACAAGGGGAGTAGGGTGGAGGTTAAGAGAACTTAGAAGTGAAAGGTAAAGATGATAGTATTGTCATTTGGAAGTCATAACAGATAATAATTTGATGTTTTTCCCTTTTTTGTTTTTAAATAAAGGCTTTTTTCCAGTGAAATTTCAGCGATTGTTTTAAAACTTTAACTCTAGCAGTTTCAAAATCAGAACCTGCGAGATTGTTATATAACAGTTAGGTAGGCTGGATAAGAATAAGTTGGCAGTGTTGTTCACTCACTTTTAATGCTTGGAAAGAGATATATGACAGTAAATTCTGTCATAAATTGTCTGTATCCACTGTATAAGAAGATACAGGCTATCTATTTTGGTGAATTATTATCCACCATGGCACATGAGTAGAAGTAGCTTTATGGCAGTGCTGTAGCTCCTAACATTTCTGTTTTAATTGTGCAGGAAATTGTGAAGTTTTAAAACATTATGTTTGGTGCTCATTTTCAGAGTGTGTCAGTGTCATTGATACTTTGAAGACGATCTGACTGAGTAAACTACAGAAATGATGTCTAATGAAACCAGTGAGAGCAAAGGGTTTCATTTCAGTGATTCCTCAACATGTATACCTCCAGGTATCAGAATGTACAAGAGAGATCCCCAGAACAGGTATGCTGCTTTATCCATGGACATTTTCTTTCTAGATTATATCTGCTATGTTCAGAATCACTTTTTTCTGTTGTTAACTTTGAAATTCAGTTGTTTTTCATTACTTTTTGAAGTGTATGTCATTCTACTGATGTTGGTGATTAAAGGGGCACATCTTTTCATAGTACTATTTGAATGTAGACAGTTTATAAAACTGAACCAAGGATAGCAGACTTTTAATTAAAAGTAGCAAGAGCTCACCAAGAAGTGTAAATGATTTATTTTTTAAAAATTATATTTTCATTGCATTGGTGGCTTCTGATCAGTGTTTTGTTATTTTAGAGTTGTTTTAGCAGATTTTTTTGGTGTGAAAATGTTTCAACCATGAATATATGTGTATATTATTTGTGTTTCTGATTTAACTCTTTATGAATCACTGAATAATAATGCATTGAAATAAAGAGTATTCACTCCGTCGATATAAATTTTGTTGAAATTTCTGGGAAAAAAATCTTTGCTTTGTCCCACATAATTAACATATAAGTGTTTCAATATAATATTTTAACTTTTGAATAGTAAGTATATCATCACTATAAATTTTTATTATGATCTTAAAGAAGAGGTGAATTATAAAAGTATATTCCTACTTGTCTTTGTTTACATAATGTTTCCTTTAGACATTTGTGGAGAATGAAAAAAACTGTGCATTGATGACAGTGTGCTGGCGAAGCTCTTGGCTGTAGCATATTGTTCAATGAGGAAATTAACCTTTGTTTCACGTTTTAGTTGTCATTTTTTAAGCTTGGATTTGGGAGACCACTTAGTAAATAAAGTGAGCTGATAAATGGATCTTTTTTCAGTCTTTTATTTCCAGTTTTATTTTATTTTTTTGTTGTTGTTCTTTTAAAAAAAAAAAAGTTAACATGAGATACCACCTCGCTATATAAATGGGAAAAAAATTATGAAAGGGACTGCTTTAATTGCGTTGTTAATTTACGTTTGGTATTTTCAGTAGGTTTATACTGCTTGACTGTTTTCATAGCACTGTGACTTCAGTCGCAGTGGTTAAATTGAAATGTAGAAAGTACATGTAGCAAGCTAATCAAGTAAGCGAGGAAAATATTTGTAATAGCTAATATAAATATAAATTATAAAAAATATAAAATATAAAAAATATAAATTAACAATAAGGCACCTACATTAAGCATGTCATGGTTATGATAAAACACTCCGTAACGCCTTAAAATGACTAGACCTAAAAAAGTGACATCAACAAGATTTTTGTTAATAGTCATTTGTGGAACTGTGAGGATCAGGTTGTTTATTCTGGGACTTTACTTCTCACTTTATTAAATTTGCTTCCTAGTAGATGATGGTCACCTTTGGGTGCTTTGCATGTTTCCACGTGCATGTGTTTCAGTTATCATTCTCAAAGCCTCTTGCAGGCCTTCATGAGAGGGAAAGGTGACTGGGAATGTCAGAATATGTATTATGTGAGTATTCTTACTAGACAAAGCCTTCAGTGTGCTTGTGTGCAACACGATAGTCTCATAGTTGCACCTTTTTCACCAGGCACAATGTTAAAATATTGTGATGTATGATTTTTATTATTTTCAGGATTTTTGTTAACCGTAGCCTGCACCTGCAGAAAATCAGGTTTTTTGGCTTTGACATGGACTATACTCTTGCATGTAAGTTGTCTGCTATCAGCTTGTATTGCTTAATAAAGAAACATTATTTCATTACAGCTGATAATTGTGTTTGTGGAGGGGGTTGGCATTGGCGGGGGAGGGGGTGGAGAAGAAGGTGGGAGGGTTTATTATTTTTTATTATCAGTCAAAATGAGTCACCTGAGATGACTAAGATGACCATTAACAAGATGAGCAACCTATCACCCTAATAGTTAGAGTCAAACTGCACAATATCGTTGTAGTTTTATTTTGACAGGTTATATACTGTTTAATTTTTTTAAGAACTTCTTGTGCTAATTCACTTTCCAATTCTTTAATGTATCATTGCTCTAATGCCAGTTAAGGTTTATTTCAAAGTGTAATTAATTTTACAGAAGGTTAACTTAAAAACAAGAACAACTGTGTAATAAAAACTGATCAAACTGACATGTGATTTGATATTGATTTCCAGTATACAAATCTCCTGAGTACGAGTCCTTGGGGTTCAATTTGCTGAAGGAACGGCTCGTTTCAATAGGTTATCCTGAGGCGATTCGTGAGTTTGAGTACGATGCTACATTTCCAGTTAGGTGGGTATTCCCATGATTTTAAAAGCAGATGGATTTAGAATATTGTGTTTGCATTTTTGTTGTCTATGTTTTATATTCCAATGAACTTTTCTTGTCATTTATGTTTCCATCAAATTAATCACTTAGTTGCACCCCGTCCTTTTCAAGTAAAGCCTTTCTAAGAATCTTTATAGTTGATAATATTGTCTTTTTTTTTTTTTTGCATTTTCACTTTTGCAATGTTGGTAGGAACTGAAAGTTTTTTTCAGTTTGGTAGTTTCTTTTGCGATCACTTTCATATGCCATCTTGGTATAAGTATTTCAAGACACACACTTTTTAGTTTTTATTACTCTCTTACCTCTTCATTTTCGCTTTTTAACAGCAAATTTTCTGACGAAATTTGCCTGGGTCTGCAAAGTTTTGTCTCACTTCTATAGAAATTAGTAGCATAATTCTGTCTAGCTGGCTGTATTGTTTAATATTTCAATCAGTGAATTGAAAAATTTATAGTCTTTTGGGAAGCAAGCTTTGGCTTTGGCTGTTCTTTAAACTTTATCTGGTTACAGAATTATTATCCTATTTCCTAGATCGATAAAGTGGTAATACTAGTATGAAAAATATTGTTCCAGCAAAATATTCACTTTCATATTAACCTTGAAAGTAAAATATTAGTTTATATTAATATAGTTAAATGCATTAGATTAATCTAGTTAAATTGCATTAGATGGGCAATTACACAATGACTGTCATAATTGTCCAAATGTTTGCCTAGCAAAGAGATAATAGTGGCAAGTTTTACATACATGTCAGCAAAGAACAACATAGGGACATTGTCTGTCTGGCTGTGGTAGAGAAAGTGTTAAAGTACATTGATTGATTTTTAATCAATATATGGCCGTATTCGCTTTCCTGCTCTTGCCAATAAGTTGGGCTATTGCCGGTAGCAGTAGCAATGAGTATTAGGAACCTCAGACCCACTAACAAACAGCCAAACATGTCCCAAATCACTAAGCATAATAAAGCCTTCACATCACTTCATGTCACTGTCCTTTTTATGAAGGTCATAAGACATCAAATATGCTTTATTGGAGTACCTCTGATCAAACTGTTTTAAGAAATGTTAACCAGATTTGTGAAGATAAACACTCAAGTATTTTCCTAGTCAATAGGATTTCCACTGTGGCTTGTTTGTTGCCGTGTATACTTATCTAAACCTGTAAAAGAGTTTGGCAGGGAATGATAAACCCAAATATTTGTAGTCATTAACAGCTTTTAGATGATTATTACCACAATATCATTAATTTCTTTTTGTTTGACAGAAAAACCACCTTTACAAAAAGTCATTACTTGCAAGTTTGCTAAATTAAGTGTGAGTCTAAGTGTGGATTGATGTGTTCAGCTGGTTTTCTAATCCTGTTACTGATGAAGACATTAGTTTTAGATTTTTGGTACAAAGCAGGATGAATAATTCAACGTCGTTGGCTAATAGGGCTGTACTGTGTTTGCTGTTATTAATATATATTATATCATTTGCTAGCTCATTGATAAGGATTGAGAATAGAGCTGGACTTGCTAAAAAAGCTTGTCTAATGCCTTGAAGACATTTAAAAAATGTCTTACATTGTTTCCACTTCAAAAATACATGCGTCAATTGCAGAATTGCTTTTAATATGCTTAACACTTTCAGTTGTTTTACTGACTTCAAAAGTGCACTCTGCAGTTTCTTATCTATCAATTCTTAGAAAGTCAATATTTGCCACACGAAACTTAATGCTCTTTGAGAATCACTTTTCCACTAGTGTATTTAATGCGAAGATATGATTGTGGATAGTTTTTTTTCTAAAACCTCTTTGGGCATTAGTGATCATCTGTCCAACATGTTTTAGTGATTATATACGTAAACAACTGACTGCGCTAAGAGGAATGATGCCATGATAATTTGTGGGATCATCGAGTTCACCCTTCCTATTCTTATACAAAGATAAAATTATGGCCATACTCCATTTTGATGAAAAAATAGTTTGTGAAGCAGTATATTAAAATTATGGTGACAACTTGTTTTCTGTTGATTTTTTTTTTTTTTTTTTTTTTTTTTTGGGGTGGGGAGAGGGTTGAAAAGAACAGCTGTTATCAAAGATGGTGGTGAGCTGAGCAGTATGTTGAACTTTTGGATTTTTTGTTTTCAGATATTTTAAAAGGAATATAGGAATATTTTTCAGTGGCATAGATAACAATATTTACTTTGTCATTTTGGCTGGGCTGTTCTACTTTTGTCAGTTTCTGAATTTAGAAGTGGCAGTTTTCAAAAGCCTTTTGTAGCTAAAACAATTAAAAAAAGAAATGAATCACTTTATTTGTGGCTTGTAAAGACCTTATTTATTTGGCCAATAAATATTTTAAAGAACATCTGCATGTGCACAAGTACATGTGTGCACTTTCTTGTTCAGAAGTTACTGTAATAGTAAGTTAACAAGCAGCAAAGCTATTTGCACTCATAGAGTAGCAGATGGTGCTGTAAAACAGTCAGGACACTCAAGTAGTGATTTGGTTGTGGTTTCTTTTTAGAAGTGACAATCTGTAAATCTTATGAATAAGTAGGCCATTGACCGCAATTTACTTGATGGAGTACCATGGTGAATAGTAGTGGTATAGTTCAAAGTTTGCCTTGTCACAAAGTGCAACTAACATTATTGACTTAGTCATTCCTTTTTTGTGAGATGAAGTGTCATGCAGAGGGTCAGGTAAAGTTTGCTGAATTAAAATCTGTGACAAAACTCCTTGCACAAAATGGCCTTGTCTGCCGAACGTAATAGTTTTGATTTGGACTAAAGTTATATTTTACTAGTTTTTAGTAGTAACAGTAACATGTTCCACAAAGGGGAATCAACTTCACCTCTTAATGTTGTTAGAACTGTCTGTTAACACTTGTGTAGATTCCTTTTTGTCTCGCCTAGCAGTTTACCCTTTGAGTTTTTCCTAGGGCCAGACAAAGATGGGATTTTAAGCAGAACAAAATTGTTCAAAGCTGAAAGTGTATACAACAGTGCAAAAGACTCCATATTAACCCTCTTAGCACGATAGGCCACAATATTGTGGCTTTGCCAGGGAGCACAGGGAAGGTGATTTTTGTTACTTTTATTGCAAAGTTAAAGTTTTCTCCTTTCCAAAATATATAGGTTTCTTGGTCTAATGTTTATCTCAGAGCAGAAATAATAAAAAAATAAACACCCACTGTCATCTTCAGTCTTTGGTTATAAGTCATTGTAATGTTATGCTTTTATGTGGTGCTAGGAGGGTTAAAATTTGATGGTCAGCACCAAGGTTGGTGATATTTGCTTAGCACCCTAAGCCATCGTAGTGTTCTGATAGAAGTGTTAAGAACTTGATCAGTTTGTCAGAAGTACACCTGTGGTCAGCTTATTTCAGTCATTTTCAAACCTTGTCAGACACTATATTTTTAAAATTAAACTATGCACTTCAACAAATCCTCCGTAATGCTTATGCAGATGTCAAAGTTTAAAAATTATAAACTGATTGACTAATATAAGCCCAAAGCTCAGATTCAATCTATGTTGATGTTAGTAAACAGTACATGAAAAATCTTTATTACCTGTAAATCTGAAACTGAAGCTTGAAACTAAAAACTGTTTGGCTGTGATTTTAGGAAGTGAAAAATACCTTATAAACTATTTATTAATGTAAATCTGACATTTTTTTCCCAAGTGTTCAAATGTTTTCTGGGAATTTCGTTTCTTAGAAGGGGGGGAAAAGTCTAAGGGTGACAGAAAACTTAAGTTGTATTGACTCTGATGAAGGTCATAAATAATGCCTGTTATTTATTTTTTTAAGTGCAAGTAAACTTGAAATATTAAAAAAAAAAATTCAGAACAACCTCCAAGCATTCCATTTTTGTGCATAAACAGTTGTCCCTAAAGGTGAAGTAGAACAAATGAGGCTGTAACTTCACTATTTAGTAATTGGAAGTCTTCATTTGGCCAGTTCTTAATGCTACATGTAAAAACAGAAACCACATATAAAAAAATGGTGCAGTCTCCACCTCACTACATTCAAAAACAACGCCAGCAGAAATATAATAAAATATATGTTGATGCTTGATTTGTTAGGCAGAAATAAAAGCGAATCTTTGATAGTAGTATCTTCACTAACCTTTGGTTTACAAGATTGCTGAGCTTTGAAGGCATTGTCACTGTGATTAGCCAAAGAGATGACATTGTAAGGAAGCGAGTATGTGTCTGTATGGGTGTTTTTTTAAAAAAAAAACCTCTGTATTTGTATACAAGCAGGACCCTATGTAGGGCCTGCAGATACTCTTACAAGTTGTATATGATGTGCCAGGAAAGGGTCTGAAAGGAATCCATGCAGTATCACCAACTCCTGATTTTCCGCAGTATTCCTAAGGCAGCCAGCCAGGCCTGCAAACCCAGCCACACATGGAACTGACCACTGTTGTGTACGGCAAGGTCTCGGGTACTGCTCTTGGTCATCTAGATCATTTCTTTACTGTTTTCTTGCTTAACCCTTTTGGTGCTGGTCACAGTGTGAGATTGATTTCACAGATTTTATTTATTGTCTGTAGATTAAGAGCGTGAAAACAAAATTTATTTAATGATTTGCTAGGATGATAATTAAGTAGGGATTAGACTATACTATAGATCATACTAATTATAAGATAATAGTGACTTTTTTTCTTTACTGAAGTGAAACTGTGACATCACAGAAAGGGTTGGCATGAAACTGTCCAAAGAAAAAAAAATGATGGGGAGGTATAGGATTCCAACTTTTAGAGAAAATTACAGACATTTTTGTCCCTTTTTTTAATATGCCAGGACAAAAAAAAAAAGGCAAATACAAGCCAGCCAACTCCACTGCACAGTAGCATATTTCTAATTAAAATTTGTTAAATTGGAGCTTGCACAACTTTGTATTCAAGTTTACTTACCTGTGCATTCTACTTGTGCGGATGTGCATGAACACATATTCACACACATAGAGGTGTAAACATGCACATATGCTGCATGTTAATATATAATATGCAGAAAGAGAACAGAAAGCCAAGCTAGCATTTCCCTGTATAGAGCTAGATTTCCTACTCATGGTCTGGTTTCCCCATAAGAAGAGAAAAAGCTACATGTAGCATGATGTGCCTTGACCCTTAGCAATATTCAGTCATGAATAATTATATGAACTAGCATTACTACATCAGTTACTGCATTGTCTTCAGCAGTTTGTTTCCTTTATAAAACATATAGATTTTATTTTTTGAGAAAAAGATCTATGACAGGGAAGTGATATCTAGCACACACTTTAATGATCACCTACACATGAACTTATAAGCGAAGTGGAAGGGTATGACAGTAGTAAAATTGCAGTGGAAATGCAAATCAACTTCTTAAATGATAAAACTCAACTTCTCCCTTAAATTCCAACACCCCCCCCTTCCCCAACTCCATGAAAAAGAGCCACAGCAAGATATATTCAAGGATTTCAGACATTTAATGATACAATGGATTTCTGTCTTGGCATTCTTCATTTGCGTGTTTTTTTCCATCAACTTTTTTCCTTTTATCTAAAAATATCACTGCTACTCATTTCTTGTGGTAATTTTTTGCAAAACCTTTTTCTTTTTAACCATAGGTTCTTAATAGGAAGAGATTAATGAGTATATTCTAGGTTGTGTACATGACTGCAATCAATCATAAAAAGATAAAGTTTGCTGTAAGAGTATTATTATGTACGTTATTGTGGTCTCAAATGTAAGTTTAGAGGCTTGCTGTTTCCTTTTCATCACACAATTTAACAGTGTAGAAAATGTGATCTCTTGTTCTGTTTTCATAAAGCACGGCTACAGAATTTTGTGTAATCTGAGCAATATTACGATATCTCCTGCATCACAGCATAGAGCTGTTTGTATTTTTCTTAGAGTAGGTGTAGCTAGAATGGACCATTCCATGACTGCTTAATTGCATAAAATGTCGCCCTGCTCATTGTGAGTGAAATATAATGCACGAAAGTTTTTCTAGGAAAGGCACAAAATTGCACATCTCCAGTTGTGTAAAATTAAGACTATTAACACAGGACTGGGCATATGCAATAGAGTTCTGTGGAAGAGTGTTTAGAAGAAAGCTGGACAGATTCAGTGAAATATTCCCATCAGTACAAAACATGATGGGGAGGGAGTGCTATCATTAACTGGCAAAGCCTACACACATATAAAGGGTCTGATGTGGTAAATAATCTTTGATGGGTCTGGTAAACTTATAACATGAATTAAGAGGGGGGTGTGTGCAATGCTGTGCTCAGACTGTGAACTCTTTTATGTTTGTAGGGGCTTGTGGTTTGACAAGACATACGGAAACTTACTCAAGGTTGATTCCTATGGCAACATTCTTGTATGTGCACATGGTTTCTATTTTTTAAAGCCGTAAGTATGCTCTTATTTTACCTGGCTAGTTTTATAAATTATCTATGGTTTGTGATGGTTGCAGGATGTTGAGTCTATTAAAAACCAATAACACGTGTTCTCTGTGACCTGGGTTGTTTAAAATTGAATGTTGTTCAGAACTTTTTGTTAAAGAAGAATATTTAAATGTTAATTATGTTTAGAAACTAGAAGTCATTTTTTTCCTCCATAAATTTGTTAACAAATGGGAAAAGAAGTATGAAATGAAGTCAAATTGATTACTTCTTTTTATGTAGAAAATAAAATAGTAGGTTTTATAAATACCTAAAATCTTAAAACCTTACATTTAGTCTGTTGTTTTGTTTCAGCCATGAAATTGCTCAGCTTTACCCTAATAAATTCATTCAGCTAGATGATTCACGCCTCTACGTTCTCAACACTTTGTTCAACCTGCCAGAAACATACATGCTGGCATGCATTATTGATTACTTTGCTACCACCAAGATAGGTTATGCTAGGTAAGACATCGTTACTGGCATGCATTATTGATTACTTTGCTACCACTAAGATGGATCATACAAAGTAAGTCTGTGTTAATGTCTTTTGCCACTCTTCCCATTTAGGAAGATATATGCTTCAGTGATGCCTTATCCTTCTTTTCCTGGGCACAAATTCTATATCTGACACCTGTTTACGGAGGTGGCTCTTGAAAGTTTTCTTCAGGCACTGTGTTTACTTCACCCCTACTAACCCTCAGTGACACTCATCCCCACTGTGAAGTCAAGTAGTGTGATTAGTGTGAAGTAGCACTTTCTGGTCAAATAAACTACCCAAACATACCTAGTCATCAGAATACTAGTTGTAACATTGAAGATGGCCTTAAATCAGGGGTGGGCAAATAGCGGCCCGCGGGCCGCATGCGGCCCGCCAAGTGGTTCTCTGCGGCCCGCAGAAGTCCTTTGGCAACACAAAAAAAATATTACCGAAAACAAGTTACGCTTAGTCCCTTCCCACGCCTGCTGCGTACGTAATGGCCGGCATTGAACTGTCTCGCCGGTAACCAGTGGACCCTTTGTTACACCTGAGTTACGAAGCGGCGTGACCAACTTAGGAAGGTCATGACCAGACAGTGCGGGAGGGGGGATGTATGCGTGCGTACCCACCTTCACACACAAACCGTCGCAGCGTACTTACGCACGCACACGCGCGCGCTCACACCCACACACAGTTACCCTCGACACGTGGACACACACACTTAACATGACTAGGAAGTCTGGTCCCACGGGTGGAGGAGGGGGACAAATAAAGGTTGAGACTACGTTTGCGTAACCATGTGGGAACAGACAAAGGACGGTTTCTGGAACGTTCGACTGGGACAGGATAAATAGTGTAGTTTTGAGTGGTACAAGGCCTTTGAGTTGTAGAAGTGAGAGTGGAAAGAAGGCAGCTGGCCAATATTTCCGTTATTTTAAAAGAATTGTTCAGCAAAATTGTATTCAAAAACATTTTTCTCATTAAATTGTGTGTGTTAAGTTGTTCATTCTGGTTTTATATTTATTCCTACAGTGTTACATATTTCATGTGCTCATTATTACATAAATGCGTTTGTTTACAATTTGGCGATTTTACGTCGTTTTGTATTCAATTACAATTAAGGTGCGGCCCTCGGACTAGTCATGACCCAGCAATGCGGCCCTCGCAACAAAAAAGTTTGCCCACCCCTGCCTTAAATAGTGTTTTCATAGCAGTGACCATGAGGATTTTTTTGCTGTCTCCAGGCAAACAGAGGGAATTGACAATGGTGACTTGTTTATGTCTTATAAATCCATCTTCCAAGATGTCAGGTCCGCTGTGGACTGGGTTCACTTTCATGTGAGTGAAATGTTCTCACGATATGTCTTAAGAATTTACACTATGTAAACATGCCTGAAGAGAGAGAACAATCAAATTATATTTTTTTATTATTTCAAGAACTGGTATTACTTTTAAAAAAAGAGATGTACAGTCCAGACTTTTATTCACAGGGGGATTTAAAATCTGAAACTTTGAAGAACCTGGAGAAGTATGTACATCGAGATGCACAACTTCCTCTTTTGCTTAACCGGTAGGACACAGTTTCCTTTTTATTATTGTATGATTAATAACTTAAATTTTACAACTGTAGATAAGCCAGATTGGGGTAATATTTAAGGAAAAAAAGCTTCATATTAATGATGTATCCACCAAACACTTTCAGACTTCTTGTGGGTTATGGGCTTGTAGTAACTTGAGATAAAAATAAGTCATCTTTTAATAAATTATTTCATTACAACTTTATATTACATGATTTCAAACGTTTCTGGCTTGACAGAATTTTTTTTTTACATAATCCTGTGAAAATATGATACTTTTTCTTGAATTTTGGAATTTTGTGTTTTTCAGAATGCGCAAACATGGTGCCAAGACTGTTCTGATCACAAACAGTGAATATGAATATACAGATGTGAGTTGATGCAAAAACATTATTATAATGTGTCTTTATTTATGTGCATCTACCCAGTGAAGTAGTTGTTGCTGCAAAACAAAATCTTTGAATAGAGGGATGGTTATTTCTCTGTCACATCATGTGAGGGATAGATTATTATCTAATTCAAAAGAAGCAGAATAAACTTATATATGCAGTTATTTCATAAAACTTAAACACTATAGAATTTTATTACTAATGCTTTTCTTTAACCTTTACAGAAAATAATGGAATACCTACTTGATTTCCCAGCTGAGGTAAATATTGTTTTGCTTCTTACAATCGTACACAAGGCACCTCATGTCATAATGATTAAAACATTGACTTGTCACAATAGGAGTGAGAACAAAATGGTTGTGGTCATAGATCTCAGGGTGCTCCCTGTATGTGATACTTGTTTCCAAGGCTGGCCATTAGAGGTTTTTTCCTGGTTCTCTGGTTTCCTCCCTTTCATTATTCCTTTATCTTTATAGTGCAGATTAGGTGTAAGCACTTTCCTGACCACCCAGTCATACACATTTGTATATTTGAGCTATCACAACCTTTGTCACCAGCGTCCTGATGCACTAAGGCAACTCACTGGTAGCAGAAGAATATATGTCTTAAGATATATGATCAGCATGTGTAACAAAGAATAGACTTTTTTTTTTTTAAACAAATTATACATTTTGGTGTTTTGATTAATAGATGTTGTTATTTTTGTAATTTTTTTGTTTACTTCAGGGTGGAAATAAGATGCACTGGATTTCTTACTGGGACTGTGTTGTAGTGGATGCCAAGAAACCATTGTTTTTTGCTGATGGAACAATTCTTCGCAGAGTGGACAGGGTACATTGTCTATTCTTAACAATAATGCTATGATGCATTTGGTGGTTGATGGAGCCTGTTGTTTTTAGTATCAACATATGTGATCAGTTCTGACTGGACCAAAAAAAAAAGTATTGAATGAAGTTATTGGAGGTAATGGTGGTGTTACATTTTGTCTGAGTATCCAAATGTGTCCAAGAACAATTCCTGAAGGTAGTTATAAAAATGTTTTTATTCTTCTTCCATTTCTAAAGTGGCTGTATTGAGTAAAAGGCAAGTTTGACCTTCTAAATGTATAGTCCTTTGTATTAATGGGAGACTTATTACAAGCAGCGGAAATACTTCACCAGCTGTACTTTTGACCTTTTGACTGAAAATAGTTTTAAGACTCTTGTCTTAAATGTAGATGCAATAAGCACTACCCTCTTTTTCCTTCAAATAGAAAACAGGAGCATTGCACATTGGACATCACAAGGGACCATTGCAGCAAGGAGAGGTGTATTCAGGAGGTCAGTTGGAAATGTTAGTTTACAGATAAATAACTTTTTAACATTACCTACATTAGGAAAGGAAGAAATCTCTTTTTAAATTTTCCTTTTTCAGACATGCATTTCTACTTTTATAGCTTATAATGTCAGTATATGATATTCTTGCACTATCTGCAACAGCACTAGTTGCCATTGTATTCGGAATGAAAATGTGACATTGTATTTCAATCACCTATTCTAGGTTCCTGTGATGTTTTATCTCAACTGTTGGGTGCCAGAGGCAAAGATGTCCTCTATATTGGTGACCATATCTTTGGTGACATCCTTAAGTCAAAAAAGATCAAGGGATGGCGTACATTTCTGGTGATTCCAGAATTAACTCAGGAAGTGCGAGTGTGGACTGAGAAGCGTGACCTTTTCCAACAAGTCACACAGCTGGAATCAGCCCTTTCAGATATTTACAAGTAAGTTATTTTATACAGTGACAAAGGGTGCGCATGTGTGGTACTCGTGCTGTGCTTATGTTCTTTCGCAATTGCCACAATGCGCAGATTCACTTGTACATATATTCACATGAGAACTTTTGTGAAATCTTGGTCGCCTTCAAGCATACCATCCTGTGTCAGAAAATCCTCTCTAAGTTATGATTTATGCTTTTTATTCTTTTACTCAGTGGTCGCGCTTGATATAAGAGGTTATTTGTTCTTAAAAGATATGTATTTTGTGACTTGAAAAACCTATTATTGTATATATCACTAAAATCTGTCAAGCTGTTCTTACTTGAGTTTTTGCATTTTTAATTATATCCAGTGCACATAAAAAAATGTACAGTCAGGAGGGGGATAGAAGAATCCCAGTATGTAATCTTATGTGGGATCAAAGCATATAGCATTATAATTAAGCATACCTGATATATTAGGTGAGGAATAGCTTCAGATGATGTTTACCCTGAATCCAGTATACCGGCTTTCCACTGTTGACTTTATTATTATTTTTATTTGTGTTTGAACTCCAAATACATTGATGCCTTTTTCACCCATCATGAATTGGTTTAGCTTTGTTCTGTTGGATGGTATTTCTAATATCTGACTTGTTGGGTGTTTTGGAAAGGTCATTAATCAAGCTAAATAATGGCAATGGAAAAAATAAAGTGGAGATTCGGTGAGTGATGCTCTAGATGGCTAACAGCTTTCTCATGACATACAGTTACAAGTTCTGAGTGCTCTCTGAATGGCACTTCTGCTCACTTTTGCTTTTATTCATTATGTATGCGATGCTTATCATCACATATTTTACCATTTGTGATTGTTTTGCATGATGGTTAATAGGGCTGGTTATTGATCGTCATCATAAAGGGGCAACTCATTTTTGAAGAGGTTTTCATATTTCATGTGGGTTTTTTTTGGTGTTTTTTTTTGTTGCATGGGCTAGTTTCCATTGACCAGCAAATATGCTGGCAGTCATAACTCAGCTTATCAAGGGCTTTTTTTTTAATTCGCTGGCGCATGGGTAACTCATTGAAAATTTCATGGAGATGTTGATAATGGAGAAACATGCTTTTAAACGCATGGTCAAGGACCAGTCACTGAGAGGGAGAAAGAGAAGAAGGAAGTCTTTGCTTGACATGATTCTTTAATGTTCTAGCTTGAAGACAATGAGCTAGACACAGTTAGAACACTTAGCCTTTATATAGTTTTGCTGAATGCTGCCATTGTTGCAGCCACATCATCACAGTTTTTAGTAAAGCCACTTAAAGTAGTGGGGTAAATTTTTTCTTGAAGTTCAGAGATGTTTAAAATCTTTTCTAACCTGATGAACTTCCTTTACATGGCTTTGGCTCTGGCAGGGTAAAGCTAATAGCTTACCCAATCTCACATCTGCCCGTACTCATAACTTCAGCAGAAATTAACTGTTGCTATTCTGTTATCATGCAACATGCAGGCTTATTCATAATGAAGTTATTCTAACATAAACAATTTAATAGGAACATTATCACTTGAAATTTTAGGGGTGTAGCCTCTTTTAATTAACCCACAAGCTTATATGCACAGTTTTCTTCTGTTTTTTCCTCTCTCAGTTAAGTTAATTGAAGATGCATATAATATGGCAGTGTTTGTAACTTACTCAGAGAAGCATGGTGACACACATGGGTAGAGTATTGCTCTTCATGCTATGCCATAACTATGCAGGCTGTTAAAATTCACCATTGACTAGAATGACATTGTCAATGCTCATGTATCTCATTTTAAGAAAACTAAATTTTATTTTAAAAAGTTGTTGTAAAATGTATAGTAATATAAAAATGACGGTTTTGAAGGCTATATTTATTATCATAAAGACCTCTGCAGTCTGGGTCAGGACTGGGGAGAAAGTGTGCGCAAGCACACGTGCGCACAAATTGTTTATTTGTCAACAATTGACCATACATTTGTACACAGCGATGGAACATTCAACATGGAAATCTGTTATCTATAATTTTTGTAAAATTTAAGTGATAAAATTTTTGAATTAAAACCTACCTAATTGGGTACCTGAACAAAGTAGCTGCAGAGCTTTGAAGCATTGGACTTGCATATTTTCAGTGTAAGGCTTTAATAGTAAGAGTGTTGATAACTTGCAGTGAAAACATTTTGTTTCAGATTCCTTGACAGCAGTACTGAGGAAAAACCTGATATAAGTAAAATCCAGCTTTCTCTTCGAGTAAGTTGATCATTCTGCTCTAATACTGCTTGTCTCATATGTCAAACATCATCAACAACAAAATGTGTAAGTTAAGGGATCCAAACACTAGCCAGTTATTGGAGATGTATGTCCAGTTGGTTTATTTGATATTTTTGTCCAGTTTAGTTGGGATGTATGTCTAGTTTATTTAAGATATATCTCCAGTTTATTTGAGACGTCTGTCAAGCTGGTGATTCAACTACTCAGATTGGCAACACAGGGTCAGAGTAACGCAGTTTAGAAATTGTAATGTTTGAAATAATTTTTTGAAAATATTCATTTTCTGAGAACTTCAGGTAACTTTTATCTTGAGTGTAATGTTCCTTGAGTATTTTGGTGCTTGCCTGTATCTGTAAGTGAATGCCTTAAGGCTATGTTACTTGGCTGTGGCACCAAGGAGAACTCAAACTAAACAATCATTTAGTATAAATTGTAAATCAGATGCTAGATGTCTTGTGTTTCATGAATGGATTATTTTGTTGTACAGGAAGTTGCTCACAAATTGGATATGTCTTATGGCATGCTTGGAAGCCTCTTTCGAAGTGGTGAGTGGGAACATTTTACCACATTTTTTCTTGGGCTAACTCCCTTGCTGTTTAATTTACATAAATGTGCATTGACCAAAGGTCACATGACAATTTTAGTCACATACAGGGCCTAATGTGTGTGAAGTTTAACATTCTTCACACAGGGTAATTATATAATAGAGACTGTGGCAGTCTTATAATTTCATTATGTCTACTATAGTTAATAGCTATTGTTAAAGTGTTAAGCAAAATGACAATAGTGGAGATAGAAAAAAAAATCTGTTTTCAAAACCTGCAAGGGGAGAACAAAAGTATACAGTTGTGTTTGGAGATGTTTCTGTTTTTCATACTAGAAATGTATGTTATAGTAGCATGAAAGAAAGAGCATGTATCACTGTAAATTATTTTTCAGGTTCTCGACAGACCTTTTTTGCCGCCCAAGTCATACGATATGCTGACATCTATGCGTCAACTTTCCTTAACCTTCTTTACTATCCTTTCTGTTATATGTTTAGGGCCCCGGCAATGCTGGTGAGTATGGTGCAGAGTTTGAATGTAGGGTCATGTCTTGCAAAATGTCAGATGTGAAGAGCGATTAACAGATCGGTTAGGTTATTCCACACATGGCTGGATAGAAGTCTTGCTGTCTTGTCTTACCATGCTTTTGCATTAGTGAAATTATTAAATTCATTTGTCTGAGCTAAATAATAATAATAAACAATGATGCAACATCTTATTATATTTACATTATCTACACATTATTTTTATAAACTGGAAAAATAAGTGGAGATTGTCTTTATTATCTAAGATGGTTACATAATGATGTTGTGAATTATCTTCTGACTCAGTTTGGTTGTATCTTATTATGTTGAAAGATTTAATGCAGTTTCTGATTGTCATGTTTGTTTTCGTTCAAGATGCCACATGAAGCCACAGTTGACCACAGTTCTACTGCTGAGAACACACCTGTGATATTTCGCCAGTCCATAGAAGAAAATGGTGTGAATGATCATCCCAGCCCCAAGCGCAGCCGACTTGATGATGGGAAGGATCATGTTTCACGTCCTAGGCCATCAAAACCTCGCAAACCAACACATCAGCATGATGAAGACTTTGATTCTGATGACTCTGCTGGCTCCAGCAATACAGGAGAGTCGTGTGAAGAGGAAACCCGATGCATGAAAATATTGAATCAGAAATAAACCTGTAGTTAGTAGTTTCCTGGACAAATAGGAGGACCTGTACAACACAGCACCTCACCAGGCATCAGGCCCTCTGAAGATCATTACGTGGAATAGTTAACCAGCTGAAAATATTTTAACTGAAAATTTTAGGAGATGGTTTACAAGGAAACGAGATCTGTGGAAATGTGGACAATGTGTAAATGCATGTGTGTGTTTCTGTGCATGCATGCATCTGAATTTTGTAGGAGTTATTTGTGAATTGTATTTTCCTACTTCTCTAAAAGTTTTTGTTTTTTTGCTTTTTTTATAGTATCATTTGTACCATTGATTGTATATTTGTACGTGTAAAAACATTTTCAGTGCAATGTCAGACTATTATTGAAAAATTCCTTTGAGATGTTAAGCTTTCTCAGTTTCCTTATATTAAATATGTACTCCGTGTTGTATGCTGGAAACACTATAAAGCAAATTAATTTTTATTACATTTTTTAAATAGTTGAAGTTATGTGTATTATTTATTTGTTTATAAAACTTGTAGAATGATACTGATGACTCTTATTTTTAATGGCTACATTCAAACTATTTTAAGGGATGCTGGTCCTTCATGAGCACTTCCATTCATTTCACCTATTTTTAAATGTGCACAGGGTAGTAATAATGTGATATGTATAACACCTTTCCACACCATCAAAGCACTTTACAGATACAGTCACATACAGTAATAACACGGACGTGTATAGATGGATTGCAGTCTGTCTGCTGAGACCAACACTTAGCCTTTGCAAAGTTCTCCGCTGTTAGCATCACCAAGCCTAAACAATGAATGTTACAAAACCGGAAGCTTTGTAGTCTCATGCCTTGTTTTAGCTGTTAACTGGAAAAAAAGCGTCTGCAAGCAGTCCAGTAATACAAGTTCATGATAATAATAACTGCTTAGGGCACACGGTCATCAATTGTGCACTTAGGAAGCATGAATTACCTCGAAGTAGTTGAGAAAATCCATGGAGCAAGACCCATGATAGACATACTTCTCATGGGTAATGCATGTCCTGTGCAAGCACATTCAAAATTTAAATGTCCTGTGCAAGCACATTCAAAATTTAAATGTGTATCAAAAAATGGAGCAACAAAGCACAAGGCCTGTAGAAAGAAAATGTAAACAGGATAGAGAATACAATTTTTTTCCGTTTGAATTAACCAATGTCTGAATGGAAACTTTTTTAATGCCTGTCATAACAAAAGAATATAATAATGTATTAGATATTGATCTTGACAAGTTCCTGTATTACAATGAAAATTTTATAATGTGGCAATGAATTTTAACACTAAGCAGGCAGCACCAAAGTTAAAGATGATGATAGACTCACTGAGACTGGTTGTAATTCGATATTTTATTTGTTTCATTGACAGATATTTGTCTGTTAGTGACATACATTTGCAGCACTTCAGTACAAGGTCCAGAATTATTACAGTGCTAGTGTCAGCAGTAAATGTGTTAATTGAAATGTAACAACTGTCACTTTTCATTTTTCTAGTTAAAAAAGCTGTGAGTGAAATGTGATGTTCTTTTAAAACAGATGTGACTTGTGATGATTTCCTAACTAAACAGCTGTAAGTGTTGTGGTCATTATTATTGATCATTAAAGTTGAATCATTGCAAAACGATTTTTCATCCTCATGAAACTTTTTAACTGATGTTTTTTAAGTTAGTTGAACTATTCAAACTTCTCAATAACTTTTTGATCTGCATAAATTAGATTCAGACTCAGATTATCTCCAATTTAAAAATTCTATTAAAGCAATACAAAGCAAAATACAGCTTTTTTTCTAGAGGTCTGGCTTTTTATCAAGCATGGTTTTAGTTTTTTTGGTACTGAAATAAGCATTAAAAAAAGCAGTTCTATTAGGGTTTATGTTGATTTGAACCGACCCCCTTCCCAAAATCTTACACCAAAGGAAAAGCAAAAAGAGAAGAAGGGTAATTTCTCTGATGGTTTGCTTAGCCAGTAATCTGGAGGCCTTTCCAGGAACTGTCAGTTATATGCATTTAAATTTCTTCAGGGGACTGTTTAGAAGCAGTCATCTACTGTATATTGTGAACAAAATGTATTTTTACATTGTTTTTATCTTTAAGTCCATGTTTTCATATATTATGTTGACACCTTGACACAATGGCACTGCTCTAGTTGTGATTTTGTTAATTAATTATAATTATAGCATTGTAGTGTTTCTTTAATACGTATTTTTTAACACTTGTATTTGCTTTTGGGGAGGCTCTGTATCATTGTGGTTTATGTTCTAGACTGTGGAGTCAGAGGTTGCTGGATTGAGCTTGTTGGACCCCAGGAACTGCTTAGTGATGCTATGCTTTGATTAATCTCATCAGATATAGGTACCTGATTATATTAGGGAAAATAAAGACAGCTGCAAGAGAGGGCTTCACATACTGTGCTTTGAAGTACCTGATTATATGAGGGCTTCACATACTGTATTCTGAATTTGATGAACTACATCCACTGCCTCTGAGGTCGCGTATGTGTTTTATGTAATGCTTGCTGTAGCACCATATATTTTTGTTGATACAGGGTCCAGTGTGGTTATTTGGTATGCCACATATGAACGCTGCTAAGCAGTTTTGCAGATAATAATCATATCAGTGATGTCAGCCAATCATTAGTTACCATGTTGACCCTTCATCAGTTGTACATGGGGTCATCCAGTTCAATTACAAGTAGTCGTTCACTGTGTGTGTGTGCTTCTGTGTAGTGCATGTGCACCCTTGTACATACAGGTGTAAGCATCCGCTCCTGCCTGGTTGCATGTGCATGTGCTTGCATGCATATAGCTGTGCAAAAGTGTTTCAGTGCAGAAAGTATTTACATAAATGCATGCTCATGCATAGTAGCATGCTTAGTTAGTAACTATTTAATATGCCACATAAGTCTTTGAAGCACGTGAAGCCTGCAGCAAAATACACATGGTGATGTTCTGACTGGAGGATTCCTGTATCTTACTGTAATCTATTGCATTACAGTGGGCCATGTACATTATTGTAGCCTTGGAAGACTGTTTTAAAATTGTAGGGTACATATATCCTTGTTTTTGAAAGTGCGAAGGCCAGAGAACCATGCAGACTTTAATTTATTGACTGTATTGTCAGTATTTGCCTTCCTTGTAAATGATTGGAAGTGTATAAACTGCTGATTTTGAAAGGTGAGTTCAGTGTGTCGCGCTGTTCAGTTCAAACAGAAAGAAAAAATGTCACTCGTCTTTCATGTACCAGCCTGCTGCTTGATGGAGACCGTAACATCGCACCCTTGTGACTTTTAGCTATGAATGCGAGAATACATTTTTTCAGATTTTTGTCTGTTTATTATTCAATTCTTGTGGGTTGGCCATGTAGTCTGAAAACAGATGATAGTATTTTCTAATGTTTTAATGCACCGTATTGCAGATTTGCACAGCGCATTAACCTATGCATTGGCGATGAGGGACAACATATTGAACTGATAATGTAATGACATTGAACATATCATGTATCATAAATAAACCAGTTATGTTTATTTGCTTATGTTTTCTAGATATGTGGCCTCCTACAAAGAGTGCGTGCGATGTCAGCTTTTGTTGATGAATGTAGAACTAGACAAAAATGCATATTTCCTTTCACTGTTAATGATGATAAGGAAGGGGTTAAATGGCTGTTTTATTTCAAGCTAGTAACTAAGGCTATAACACGGCAAAGCAGCCAGCCCTGTGAACAGGTGCCGCGTTCAGAGAGAAACAGCGTGCGAGAAAAGATCCGAACCCAGGAAAGCCAACCCTCACTGTATTGATGACAGGCGCTAACCGCTGCGCCGCCGGACCGTTCTCGGATATTGGAGGCACTCGGTCCACGAAAGGATTAAATAATGTGTAAAGGTGAGCATCGATGATGAAGGGCTAAGAAAATAGTAAATAGCGAAAAGGTAGAGATGGTTACTGACAGGTATCGAGCAGGTGCTGCACCTAACCGCTACAGTGCGACTAAGCACTATACTACGGTAAACTATCATGTCAGTATGGCGTCCAGCCGTCCATCTCATTATGGTGGCATCACATTAATTATTCAACATTGTGTCATATCACAACACTATCATATCCCGACAATATTCCGAGGGGGCAGCTGTTGGCTAAAACCCTGAACATCCCGGGAGACTGCCCACTGCGGGCTGACCAGAGCTGGGCTACCACTAGCATGCAAGTCTAAGAAAGATTTTATCCCCCGATAAAATGCAGTCCTATGTGACAGAAAATTTGGGTTTTCTCTTTCATAACAAACGTTTCACGTACTTGCCAAAGTGAGCCAAGTGTCATCAAGTTCACCAAGAGAGGAGAAATGTTATTCCGATGAGTATTTGTTGGCGGAAACCCTGAAGCCCTGCAGGTCCAACATTTCTGGAGATGATCCAGTGTGGGCTGACTTTAGAGCTGGGCTGCCACTGGCCTGCAAGTCAAAGAGATTTTTACCGGTAAAATACAGTTGTATCTTACATATTACGATGAAAATATTTGATTATTGCTAAGCTCGCACCCATAACATTTTGGAGTGCGAATATGTTGAAAACCAGCAGAGCAGATGTGACATTAAAAAAAAGAGTTTAATGCAAACATATGAACTTTTCCCATAATGTTACTATTAGTGCATAGGCCCTTTTATATCAAAAGAATTTTCTTTTTATCTGACATATAAAAGTCGGTTTATCTCTCCTTGTCCTCAAAGCACAAGCGTCAGCTGCGTCAAAAACTCACCAAGTCTTGGCGTAGTGTTATATGGAGGTGAGTTTTATTTTTTAATTTCAAAGATTCTTTATTATTTACTTTTTTATGTTGCCTTCTTCCCAGGTGAGATCGTCACTTACAGATGACGAAGTTAAGTCAGGTTTCTTTTTATCAACACCGCAGGCAAGTCCCGTTCTTCTGTCTCGTCCCGTTCTTCTACACCACAGGTCGTCACACTTTCTCTCAGACATTTTTCTACACCGGAAACCATGTTCTAGATGCCAAGTCAAGGCACCGCCGCTCATTAAAGCCTTTAAGCCCATGTCAACAAAAGAGAACTTGAAGAAAGAAACATAAATTTCGAGGACTATATCAAACGATGACTGTATGCATTACCCCAGCTAAATCTGCCATCTGTTATCGTCGCAGTCGTCTTACGAGTTGCCGTTTGTCTTGCAGACTGATTACATCAACATGCGAGGACTTCAGCTGTGTTTGCTGCTGGCACTGGTGGCTTCTCTGCAAGGTCTGGAGACAAAGAAACGACAGGATTACTAGACTATTGTCAGCGTACAAAGGGAAATGAAGGGACACACACACACCAGCATAGATGGGGAATAGCGAATATGACAATTCTGTATTAACGAAAGTGATAGCTTTAGTAAACAATGCACCATTTTTAATAAAGATCTAGGTCCAAAGAGGGAAAATAATTGTTAAACATCAAAACAATACAATAACAACCAAAAAAACTTGTGAAAAGGAAACATGAACGAGCACAGGGCACAGTGTAATAAACTTGGTGTTACATTTACAGTCCTGCTATAGTCTTAGTGAAGACACTTAATTAGTATACATAATTTACTTAGTATACACTCTATTATACCATAGATTATATAATATCTCTCAGAGAGACTATTGCCAGCGGAAGCTCATCGATTGCGTGATCCGATAAACTGTGGTCGCTGCCAGATGTTGTCTATATTTCAGGTCTCATCACGATATCCACTTATTTATATCTACATCTTGTTTACAGCAGCATGTATACTGTTTCACGGAATTTGTTATGGTTAAAAAAGATTGAGATATTGCTCGTAGAAGCACGGGCTAGGCCATAGACTGGGCACATTTGTGGGGAATCAAACTTCACTTTGTAGGCAAACTCAAGTAATAGGACACAGGTAATCACGTAGGACACAGGTAATAATGTAAATTAATCGACTCTGAAACAGAAAGGAAGTAGACTGGATTTCACAGCAAGAAAATCAATTCAAAGTATAGGAAAACAGTCCACAGGTTATACCGCATTTATGAATGTAAAGTTCTCCCAAAAGCGTACTTTTTTCTGAAAGGAGGGGAATAAAAAGATTAACATCAATAATAACATGAGGAACAAGAAGACATTAGACATGTTCGTGAACCTTTTGAAATTGTAAATCTGTAATTATTACAGAACGGACTCTATGAACCGAGTGGGAGATTATCGTATCCAAACATTGCTATTAAAAGAGGAGTCTACTTATTAGCTCTAGAGTAAGAGAAATCGCTAATTGTTCTCTCTGCCTCAGCTGCCCAGCAGTTTCGAGTAGTCTGCTACATGTCCCAGTGGGCGCGTTACCGGAAGGACCCGGTGACCTTTCACCCGGAAGACATCGACACAAGCCTGTGCACTCACTTCATCTATGCCTTTGCTGTTCTGGACAGCTCGGGTGTCCACATTGTGCCATCTGAGCCTTCTGACCTAGAAATGTGAGCTCACACGATCTGGTTCAAATATGTCAAGGCCCTGATGCCTATTCAAGCATGTAACCGACTGCGCAAACTCAACAGAAAATATTTGGGGGTGTATGAATTAGGGTTATAGTGGGGTTGGGACATTACAACTACTTGAACATCCATCGATGATCGAGAAGGCTACCATCTGCTTGCACACTGAACTGGTCTTTGCACGCACGTGCACCCAATAGGCCAAGCTGTCCCAAGGTCGCCACTACTGAACTGCATTTTATCTTTGTATCTCTTCCGTGATTCCCTAATGACATCACATACCCTGTTTGCTAATTTTCTGTCGTATGCAGTTCCGGTATAAAGCAAACACTTCTTACTGTTCCTCCTTCCACAACTTTTCATCTTCATCTACGCACTGTGTTCATGTCTGTCCACGGACGAATATCTCTGGACTGCTGGCTTGTCTTAGCAACTCGATCAAAGCTTCTCGCGAAGTTGTAGACTGTCAGGTCTGGCTTCGATTTAGCAGTTGTAGGGTCGACTGTCGATTCATTTGTAGTCTTTTGTGCACATTGAGCTCACCTTCAAGTGGGAAATGCTCTACAAATTCAGTTATTATTATTAGCTACATACGGAATAAATATAATTGTCACCGAAGAAAGTAATAACACGCGTAAAAGGTCACTTCTTTACATGATATTTCTAATATTATCTGTGCCTGTAGTTTCACAAAAGTTTCTCATGTTTAGAGCCTACGAATCTTGGAATAGTAATCAGAATTGTTTGAACAGCTGTCGCTGATAATATTACAATCATGTGCCGCTCCTAACACGCTTACTCACAATAGAACTGCACTGCGGCATGGAAAACATTATGCCAGAAATTGCATATATTTGTCAATGAGCATATATTGTATATAGTTTGCAAAGAAAAGAGAATATATCCCACGAGATTATTTATTATCATTTATTATCGCCTATAAATACATAGGTATATCATTCGGATATACACAAGTGTAAGGTTTAGAGTTAAGATGAGAAATTTATTGAGAAAACATTCTTCGACAACAGAATCCTATAAAGCGAATTAACCACTACATGTAGAAAATGAGAAACACAATTTTAATATATACAGTTGTTTACAGCATTAGATACATACAGTTAGCGAGAACTATCGGCGACATCAAACCTCAAGAAGTCTTTGCTCTAAAGATTAATACACTGCACTATGGAATGTTTTCAGTAGAGTAAGCCACCATTAGTCTCACTGCCCGTGTGTGTTGGCGACAACTTTGTAATTTATTTCAAACGGATCAAGGGAAATCATCTTTTTTGTCAGGTACCAGCGTTGGACTGCACTGAAGCGCGAAGCGCCAAGTGCCAAATTCATGCTCAGTGTGGGTGGTTACGCTGTCGGCGACGAGGAGTTCAGGTAATATCAATGTTGCGCGTGCTGTGTTGACGTCATAGGTCAAGTCATGGGTAGGTGCCTGTCTAACCATGACACCAGGTAGGCACCATACCTGTGACCGCGGAAGACTCACGTCGTCACTATTATGAAAGACTTCACGATAATTGGACAAAGCCTGAACCATAAAACATTAGAGATACTTCCCAACTCCAGGACCCTTGTAAATATTATCTGTTTTAACAACTGCTTTTGTACATAATCATCTTCCACTCTTTGATATTTTGTTATGTTTATTACTACTTATTTGTTTAATACTTAGTTAATTATTTATCTTATTCTTACACCGTTAAAGACGAGGGCTAAACGAAAACAACAACAACAACAACAACAACAACAACAAAAACGTCATGCTTACTTTACCTCGCGTTAATAAAGAATTGTCATTGTCAATTGTAATGTTGGGTGTGTAAAGGAGGTACCTACGGTGTAAGGGAAACAACTAGTACAGAGCTTACGATACCAGTTATTGGATACTGCCCCTTTAGCCAGTCATTTTTCCGCTTGTTAGTCATATTCCATGTTCTTTATGTGTATATACATTTGTATGTGTTTATAAATAAATCAATATATTTATCACTTTTAGAAATAGCATCTGTGTGTCTAGTATTTCACCAATGAACTGCAAAAATGCCATTCTGAAAGCGTGAGTATTTAAACTGTGGAAGTAAGGGCAGGTAAACACATGTTGACTACTGCTCTTAACTCAACAGCGGTTGTGTCCCTTTATTTGCATAGCACGTTGGTGTCAAATCCAAACAATGTCGACTCTTTTGCTGCGAGCACCATTACTCTGTTGCGAAAATACAACTTTGATGGCCTTGACATCGACTGGGAGTTTCCTGGCGATCGTGGCAATCCACCCGAGGACAAGCATCGCTTTACGCTTCTTCTTCAGGTGCGTGCATGCGTGCGTGCGAGCGAATGTTTTTTTTTTTTCTTCTTTCTTGCGAGAGAGTGATTTCTTCCTCTACCGTTTATTTCCTTTGGGTTTTGAAAGACTTCAATAAAGCATTATATATAAACATTGTCAAAAACTACCGAACGTATTACTCATAAACATTTGCGCCAAAATTGTCAAACAAAATTTCGATGAAAGTATGAAGCAAAACAGAACACGCCCTTAGCCTAGTCAACTTGCCAAACAAAACAAACTGCAAAATCGCGAGCCCCACCCTCTCCACAGGGAAGGAAATCTTTGCCATTCTAGATAAATAAAATATGAAATAGAAGCAGACTTCAACCGTTTAATATAACGTTCATTTTAAAAGAGTGTAGAGGAACAACATGATTAGTTAGGTTTGATGTATGCAGACGTCAGTACGTACGTAATATGTGCAATCCAAAATGAAAGGGTACCAATGTGAACTAGCAGAATCTGACAAGGTGTAGCCTTCTCATGTCAAAGATGATTCCAAAATTCATTTAGGAAACATTTACACGAATATAGTAGACACGACGAACAGAAAATAGATCGTAGTTAATGATAATGTAAGTGCTACAAGAAGAGTAGTAGTAGAAACAATGGTATTGAGACAGACGACGATGACTATTGCCCTTAATATCGTTGCAGAGGCTGCAGACAAAGTTTGCAGAGGAAAGCAGGACCACGGGTAAGGCTCAGCTCATTTTGTCAGCAGCCATCTCGCCGTCGATTAACCAGAGCACGACGTCCTATGAGCTGCCGGATATTGCCAAGTAATGTTACAGCCCTAGACATCAGCCCTTAACATTATTCCTGTATCTGAGTTCTGTTCCATCAACAACATTTATTAGTCCTGCTACACCAACCATTTACATCTACATCAACCCTTCTACATCAGCTCTCTACATAATTACTTTATCTGACCCCTGATACATCAACCATATCTATTAATCCTACTACATCAACCCTCTACATCAAGCCTGCTACATCAACCTTCTAGGTAACCCTGAAACATCAGCCCTGCACCTGAATTCTGCTACATCAGCCCTTTACAAGAATCTTACACTAGCCCTTCTACACGAACCCTCTTGATCAACCAGGCTACATCAACACTACTAAGCCAACCCTTCTACATCAACCTTCTTCGTCATTCCTGTACCTGAGCCGTGCGACATCAACCATCTACACCAAACCTTCTGATTCAAGCCTCGCAACATGTCTTCTCAAAAATCAAGACCCGCAGTCAAAGACACACAAAAGTTGAAAAATATTGTCCTTTATAGCAAACAACTTTAAAGACCTACACGATTTTCTTAAAATTACAAGATAATTGTAATCTTTAGAGCAGGGGTGGGCAATTAATTTTCCCAAGGGGCCGCATGAGAAATTGGGATGGTTTTAGAGGGCTGGACTAATATAGTTAACTCAGTTTTACCCAATACTGTATACATAGTATATATACTGGCGGGCGGGCCAGCGGGCCGGTCAGAGACAGGAGGCGGGCCGGATCCGGCCCGCGGGCCGGCCTTTGCCCAGGTCTGCTTTAGAGGCTCGAGAACGAAGGAAATTATCTACTTAGATTTTGGGAAATAGTATTTTGGGCGTGACTCAGCAATTTGAAAAATTCTAATTTTGGCAATCTTATGGACCTGTAAATACAGGAGTAAACAAATGTGTTTTGTCACAGCTATGTGGACTTCCTCAACATCATGACCTATGACATGCACGGCCACTGGGAGAGTCAGATTGGGCACCACGCCTCTTTATACCCTCCTGCAGAGGATAAGACTGATAGTGTGGTGAGTTACTGACGACGACCCATAGAGCACCGTTCCCTAATGGCTCACAGCTTTCTAAAAAAAATTTTAAAAAAATAGAAAATACACTGATAACAAAAGCCGACACGATTTTGCATTATCTAAACAACAAAACATATAACTGTCAGAAGCATGACAGAATAATTCCGTCTTCACCCGCTGCTTAAATTCTGACAGTGATGATGCATGTCTCAGCTGAAAAGGGTGTGTGTGTGTGTGTGGGGGGATTCCAGACAGCTGAGGCAACAAAGAAAATAAAGACCACCAAAAGACTAAATTAATCTTAAGAACAGTCAGCAGCTTTTCTCTAGAGGGAGGGGCAGTCTAGAAGGAAAATGGGTGGACAGAGTTGCAGAAAAATAGGCTGGAAGTGTGCCCACAAAATGGCGAGAAGTTTAATTAAGCTACAACTTTGTACTTGTACAAAACTTCACCGACCACCACTGAAATTCCCCGAGCAAGAGTGTAGCAGAAAGCGAGTATCACAGCACTGTTCTGAACTTTTTACAAGCGGAGTTTAAATCAGTTGAGATCATTGTGATGGATCACTACACGCACTGATGCAATGACTCTGTTTCACTCTTACTTTAGGACTACCTCATCAACTACCTGCTAGACTCCAGCGTACCCAGAGGAAAGATGAACATGGGTTTGCCTTTCTATGGACGGTCCTTCAACGTGACTGACCCCACGGGCACGAGAGTTGGCTCACCTGCGAGCGGCGCAGGGGCTGCTGGGACCTACACTGGCGAGGAGGGAGTACTGGCGTATCACGAGGCAGGACTTTGTCCATAATTCTATTGTCAACATCCCTTTCCTAAAGTTTAACATCGCCACTGAATTTCTAAATGATTGAAAGGATATGTCGGTTATAACCCAACTGAAGTGTAGCTGCTTGACTTACACTTGTATGATGGAAGTAGGGATACTTTACAAACGGTTCAATTATTTTTTTATTTAAGAAATATTCTTTTCGTACTTAATAATGTTCCATGTATCACGGCTTGAGATAGCCCTCCGTCTGGGGGGAGCGATAAAACTTTATTCTAAAAGATTTATTGAAAGGTGATTGGTGATTGGTGGATGAAATATGATCTGGAGACTTCCGGTTTCTTACATTTGTAGAAAATATGAAAATCTATTATTGATCTTGCAGTGACAAAATGTCAACATACATATTTTTGTTGAAGGTTTTACTGTGTGTATCGTTGTCTTCATTGAATTCACTTTCTCGAGCGTCCTCACGTTCAGATCTGCAAGTTACTAACGGAAAACCCTGAGACCGTTGTCGCAAGCCGTCTCCCTGGCAACGCTGGTGCCCCGTTTATTGTAGATGGAAACCGTTGGACTGGATATGACGACCCGACCAGTATTCGAGAAAAGGTAAAGAGACATTTTTTTAAAACAGATTTTGCTACCATCATCTGACAAGGAACTGACTTCCAGAAAAGCTTACTGACTGGTGTCATCATCGGCAAACAATGTATGCTGAGTACCACGTGACACGTCAGTCTACAGACGCTGCAGTGAGTCCTGTCATTTAACTTGCATTTTTCTGTGTGGCAGGTTGACTACATGATGAAGAATGGACTGGGCGGCCTGATGATCTGGACCCTGGACATGGATGACTTTCACGGTATCTGCGGTCAGGGACACTATCCCTTGCTGCGCGCCATCCACGAGCAGATCATCGGGTAGACAGTGGCGGACACCAGAGGGTGGAGAATCACAGGACAAACAATATTACATCAGCAACCAGATATAAATATTTGTAGACCTCAGTAGGCAGAGACAAATCATATCACATACTTTAACAGACAAAACGTAGAGAGACAGTTGTGAATCGCGGTGATATTTCGCAAAGTGTAGACTTTAATCTTAAGTAGCTATGGACAGAGAAAAAGAAAAACTACAGTTCGGTTAAAGAACATCTATTGGGAAAAATCAACCGACCTGATAGGATTGCGAACGTTACAAAACAGTTTTATCAACGCTTAAAAAATGTGAATTTCTAAAATTTCAACTTGTTAGCGATCAGGGATATGAAGAACATTACACTTGATGAGTGTCAATGAAATGGAAAGTAGAAATAAATAAACTACAGCTTGCACGTGCAGTCTTGTTTCTCAAAATCTCCCAGATGTGTGTCACGACCACGTCACACACTGACGTCACCGCCTCCCACGTGGTGTTCACGCGCATTCAAACACAAAACACAACGATCTGTCCTTGGGCTTCTCGTCTTTCTTTACTACAATAGCCCGTTGTCGTCTTTGCCGTAAAGTTTCGTTTGTTTTTCTTTTGGCTCTTACTTATCCTCTCTCTGTGTGGACAGTGGCAACAGGTCGTATACACACAGAAAGCAAAATAAACATTAACACATAAAATAAACATACAAGAGCTTTTCTCAAAACTAATTCAAATAGACAGGAACGCTGTCTGGAATACAAATGGTCTCCCTGAAATTTATTTTAAAAAAAGCACTTACCGTTACCGTCTGCCAGTGTCACGTAGACGAAGGTACAAAAGCCAGACGTATCTCTGCGTCACTCCCACTCAATCCACGACGAGCGTACAGGTTCACTTACACACTTCCGAAACACACTAAGGCACATATTCCACAAGGATCTCCGTAGCTGGCACACACACACACACTCCAAACTGACATTCCGAACGCTGGGGTCGCGGAACAACCCTTCAGGACGTCGACGGACTGAACTCCGTCCTGGACGCCTGACACAAGACGCAACTGGAGGGCTCTTCCCCAGGACAACACCTTCGTCTAAGCAGACCCTCCCTTGTGTAGTGGGTCCCTGTAACCACACTAGTACAGCAAGACCTTCCGTCTCGGCGGTTTCGTTCCCCCGGCCAGAGCGTGAGGCGAACTCTCGTCACTACTTCTTGCGGTGGCTCGGAGATTTCACTTTAGGCGAGGACGGTCACACGCTCAAGCACACTCGCCAACCCCGTGACACACCTCCCTGACAATGTGTGTGTGTGTGCTCACTGAGGCCATGAGCACCATTTCTGGATTCAACTTTATTATTAAGCAATAAAGATCATCATTAATCTCTTTGTGTTTTGTTTGATTCGTAGATCGAATAGACTGGAAGTTAAATTTTGTGCCAGCTTAGCAGCATCCAAATAGAAATTACGTTTGCCAACAGTCTCGGCGAGAAGCAAATTTACCATCGTGCAAGAGGACCACCCTCGGTGAAAAAAACCTGAAAAATAAGATTAGTTGGTGGACTGTAGAGAGAGAGAAACGGAGATTGGTCCATAGCCGGTAACTTAGGGTGGTTGAGTTTTTATGCTGTATGAATAGATGTGAACAGCTTTGTCGACTGTTGTTGCCTTTTATTAAGCGAATAGGATTGTAATCAAGGGTCTGCTAGTCTTTTCTCTTTCTCTAGTCTCTTGGATTGTCTTCCTGCTTGTAAAGGGAATGTGCCCAGTGCAAGGCATCCCCACTGGAGAATACAGCAAGCAATCACAAAATATAGCCTGGCCGTCTTTCTTTCTCCACCCTTCCTCAAATTCTTTTACATCTCCAAACCAGTGAAGTCCTTTAAAAAATCTTTCTCTCGAAATGAAAAAAAAAATCTTGTAGAGTGTTAGATAATTTCTTGACCATCACTCACACACTCGAGCACTTGAGACAGGAATGGGACTATTGCATGACGGGGACATGATTACCAGTCCATTGTACAGGTTATAGTTCATACCATAGCGCCATCTAGTGGGAAAAGGAAAAATGGATTGAAGCCAAATCCTTCTGCTATCTGTCTCGATAGAACCTGTCAAAGACACAGAAAATATTAAACTCCATAAATAAAGATAAAGCTTCCTTAAAAAAAAAGTTCATCTGTTGGTACACACGGAACTTGAAGCAACAACCATTTGGATTCCTAGTCTTTCTTCTTTGCTTCACGTGTCTACTACCCTCCTTCGTTCGGAAACCTTCCATACGGTAAGTTGGTTCAAATACGTGGACATTTTTTGTAAATAGTTTGACATAGGTACATGTGTGTATATATATATGTGTGTGTGTCCGTTCTTTACAAAGCTTTCGATGTCTGTCTTCGCAATCTGCAACATGGATAACAACTACAACACAACATTTTTAACTCTGGCTAGTTTGTGGTGTGTGTTGTCAGATGTTCTTTCACACGGCTATTTTCTGTTAGACGAAGCTGAATGCAAACTTTTTTTCAAAATAGATTAATATTACTGAACTATACTTTGTGTGGATAACTGAAATAAAAAGAAACTCGACGAACATGTTTGTGAGTGCAAATGTCAACAATTAAAGTATGAAGAGGAAGGAGTCTCCTCGAACAAACAACCGATGTAATGATATTTTCATGTTTTGAAATGTTGCACTAAAAGCAGATTGTGTTTTTAATTGTTTAATTGATATGTGAAGTTATTGTCGTAGGATTTTCTTGTGATCTTCATCTATGGCGGTTTCAGAAGAAGGCTTCAAAGTTGGCAGCCTTCACACCTGTTTTCAGTAAATGTCATACATGACAGCTTCTTCTGCAAGGTTGTTGTGTCAGCACGATATCATATTATTATCGCTTTCAACTTTTCAGGTGCAGATAAATATGAAGGTTGCCATCTGTTGCGGGTTGCTGGCAGGGTTGCTGCATTTGCTGGCAGTAACACAAACAGAAGGTAAGCACCTCTCCACTCAAAGACAAATTTGCATGGTCTATGAAATGGTACACAGACAAATCAAACTACACTGAGGTAACTTAGAAAAGTAGGGAAATACTTCAATAGAAGAAGAGAAGACGCAGGCACACAGACAGATGAATGTATTATACAGGAAACTATGGTAACAATGGTTTTGTTCATTGTATTCCACACAATATTCTCTGTGTTCGTTGTAGAGAATTTTGTTTAAGCCGAAATTTAGTTTCCAGCAAGATGAATGGCTAGATAGAGAAAATTAAGATAATCAAGACCACCTGTATGACACACAATTCCTGTTATACCAGCGTTTGTCATCACGTGTTTCGTCACCCTCTGGACTCGGTATCGCAAACAACCGGCAACCTTCCTGCCGGAAGATGTGGACACCAATCGCTGCACCCACCTCATCGTTGCCTTTGCCAGTCTGGACAGCACTGGACTTAACATCATCCCACAAGAGACCAGCGACCTCGACATGTACGTCACACCAAATATTTACACAATTGTAAACAATGTTTATGAGGTGTACTTCACAACAAACAGGAGCTTTGTAGACAATCCCTCACTCTTCATCCCCTTTTTGTTGATGTAGTCTGATCAATAATGCTGTGGTGGTGGTAGTGATGATGATGCTGATTGATGATTGATGATTGATGATTGATGATGATGTCGCGTTTCAGTTACACTCGTCTAGCAGCCCTGAAGACACAAAAACCAGATCTGAAGGTCCTGCTGTCCATTGGAGGCTGGAGCATGGGGTCAGAGGAATTCACGTGAGTTCAAAGCGATTCAGTTCATAAGCTGACCTGACACTCGTGCTAATAATTTTTGTTACTTTTACATTGGAGATTAGAGATGACAGTCATATGTCGAGTTGTCTGACCACAGATTTTCTCAACCAAAGTTAGCAGCATACTTGCTTTCCTCTTACACCCCTCTCTCTTTCTCGCTTAATCTTGTCTAGAGTGGGAAGCAGAGGCTATGGTAATGCACGAATGCTTCAAAATATTTTAATTCTATTTTGAGATGTCTCTGTCCACATCAAGACATACTGAGTGTCCACATCAAGACATATTAACTGAGTGTCCACATCAAGACATATTAACTGAGTGTCCACATCAAGACATATTAACTGAGTGTCCACATCAAGACATATGAACTGTGTCCACATCAAGACATATTAACTGAGTGTCCACATCAAGACATATTAACTGACTGACCAATGGGTTGCAGTGCTCTGGTGTCCAGTAGCCTCAACATGCAAAGATTCTTAGCGGGAGCTCTTCCGTTTCTACGGAGACATGGTTTTGATGGACTAGACATCAACTGGGAGTATCCTGCCGACAGGGGGAGTCCCCCGGGGGATAAGCAGCGTTTCACAAGCCTTATTCAGGTTAGAGTGCAGGTCTTGTATGCTACAAGTAGAGTTACTTAGTCACTTACTTATGCCAGCTTGATGTTTTCAGAAGCTAGGGGTGGGTGATTTCGCCTAAGTACACCCTATTTAACTTGAAATTGTCTGACTTGATTGTAACGATGCACTGTTCTGCAAGACAAGAATTCTCTCATATTATAAGACAGCTTATGTCTAGAATTTAACGAGACAATCATTCGCTCATATGCTATGAGAATTTTTGTCTTTGACGGAAGTGACCCCTCACGAAATGACCCGTTGACTCTCACGCGTGCGCACTGTGTGGGGCGAAAGGTTATCTCGGGCGAAGGTTCAGATCGTGACACCGGTATGACCATGGTATTATTGTTTAGGCGGTGAGCCTGGCCTTCCAAGAGGAGATCAGAGGTGAACTGAGGTCAAGGCTGCTTCTGTCGGTGACAGTGGCACCTGCCCGATGGCGCGTCCAGCAGTCGTATGAACTCGAGGAGATCGCGACGTGAGTGACTTGATTTTGTGATGAACTTTGACACTTGCAGTGCACTTGGCAGAGAGGTCTGTCCTGTAGCTTTTAAGTCGAACCCAGGGCTTTAACTACCAAATATTGTTACTGCCTCAACATACAGGTCGAGTAGGCTCTATGGTCGATAGCTGGCGACTTAAAAGACTAGTGGGACGCACATTTTTTTCTCATGACTGGATAAAGCTTTGTGCAAGATAATATTTTCCAAAATCTTTGTAAACACACTTCCTTCCCTTCTTGAGATACACGCCTACAAATATCACCAAACATAGAAAGAGATCATAAACTCAGGGACATCAACGTTATGACCTCATCTAACGGTTGACCTCGCTCCATATGTTAATAATTACCATGTGTGTCTGTGTACAAAGCTGACATCACGATAATCAACTCTTACATATCACGACATTAATCATGACATCTGTCCTAGTGCCTCTATTCCCATTATATTATAATGTTTCGTTTCACAGGGCAGTAGACTTCATCAACCTGATGGTCTATGACCTGCATGGCTCGTGGGAACTTAAGGTGGACCATCACAGCGCTTTATACCCGTCCACCTCCATTGCACCCGAAGGAAGTGTCGTAAGGAAATTAAATCTTCCTAATTCTGTGATTATCATCAATGACATTACGATAAAATTACTTTTCTGTTGCAATGAGGACAAGTCTTTCTTACGATGATGTGACAATAATAACTGTAATGACTGATACTGATGACAATGACTTGGCAATGATGACTGCAATGATCTGATGGCGATCCCGACAGAATTCTATCATGGACTACATCACTACCATCACACGGAACAGGGGGAAGTTGGTCCTGGGACTCCCTTTCTACGGACGATCCTTCCTTCTGTCCGACCCTCGCAACACCAGCATCGGGGCAGCGGCCACTGGTCCGGGGCCAATGGGTCAGTTCTCCCAAGAGGCCGGGGTCCTGACATACTTCGAGGTCTGCTTCCACTTCTTTAAATAAATTAAGTAAACTGTGATGTCGAACGATATTCGAATATAAGTAAACGCTATTCGAATCACACACACACACACACATATATACATAGCACAGCGAGCAAAACACAAAGTGAGAGAGGTCGGACAGGATAATTAATGAAGACAGGACAGTGGACACCAGAGTTGTCTATCCGTAAACTCATGAACAGGATCAGGACAGGGTTTAACAACTTTAACGGTTTAACCATGTCACGTGCAGATCTGCAAGCTGATAACCGACTACCCCACCTCCGTCACAATCAGTCGGGTGCCAGGAACATCATTAGAACCATTCATCGTCGACAGCACGCGCTGGACCGGATATGACGACACAACGAGCGTGCGGGAGAAAGTAGGTCCAGTATTCACACAGGGCAGTGATAATGGTCAGGGATAATGGATAATCCTCAAGGTCCGCAATTCTGTAGCATCTGTACAGGAGTAGACTGCCCACGACAAGAATAAGTATAAGAATAATAATGTTTTGTCTATGTAAAATGTTTATTTAGCATGCATAATGCGTGTATAGAATACCTGGGGTACGTCTAACCCAAGAATAAACTTTGTAGATTTTAATGAACATTGTTGGGGGATGTTTCAGGTGCGATATGCGCTCCACCTAGAACTTGGCGGCGTCTTTGTCTGGGCCATCGACATGGACGACTTCCACGGGCTCTGCGGTCAAGGTCGCTACCCGATGCTGACCGCCATTGAGGAGGAAGTGAGAGCGAGTGCAGTTGGGTAGTGTCCGTACCCGGTTAACAATGGAAATATTTAGGATCGTTGCAAGGATGCAAAAGTGTCATTAAAAATTTGTCTCTGTACCAACATCAAATGCTGTTCATAGTTTTTCGTGGTCTACTGTGGGTTCGTTAACACGTAATTTCTCTCTTTCTTTCTCTCTCTATCACACACACACACACAAAAATACCTTCTGCTATTGTAATCAAAGCAAATCAACATATCAATAGTTGAACTGGGAGAGCCTTCGAATCATCTGGTGTGATAAAGGTGTTCTGATGCAGAAACTTGTTTCGTGATAAACTCTCAAGTCGACAGTTGGACTTACTATTGATGGTCTCACAGAAATGAGTATAGCTGTCAATATAAATATTATATATATATTATAAAATAGTCAGGTACATCCTTAGCCTTCAACTCTTATAGTTATTTATTTGCTTTATTAATCCCCTCCAGAGGAAAAGTAATCACGCGTTAAAAATAAAATTCTTGCCTTTTTCGGACAATATATGTATATAGTTATAAATAGTTTTCTTTTGTCTATTTTTTGAAAGTAGTACTGAAAGAAAAATAAGAGTTTTATAGTATGAGAAATTCAGCCTACTTCAAAAATAACAGAAGTTGTTATTTTTCTTACTGGCGTATGTATACCTGGCTTACAATTCAATCTATTTTTATCTGTGGAAGCTCAGGTCTGGTCACCTGATATGGAAACAATACAGAACAACACATACTCGTAGTCTAAAAACACATTTTGTGGAAGTGTGTCTGTCCCGTTATTTTACTTTGTAGTTTCGTGTTCTAGTGTCAGTTCACGATTTATTTTTTTTTTGTTTACTACCCATTCCCTTTGGAGGATAATCGTTCTATCTTCATTTACTATAATGTGAACAAAGTCAACTTATAAACCTGTTAACATTGTGACTTATTTATACTTACACAGCCGTGTGGACACTGCAAAATGTGATGGTGATAATTTTAAGATTAGGAATAGCATGAAGTTTTTCTGCTACAGGTCAAAGAATGTGTAATATTTCAGCGGTAAATGTTTGTAGGATCGTGAAATGAGCAGTTTGTCGTGTCTATACACAGCTAGGAGAGAACCCACCATCATCCCGCCTTCTGTCTGTCCAGGTGAAGGAGGTATAAAAGTACAATGAGGGACGGGAAGACACTTCAGTTAGACCTGGGTCAGCCTTGAACCCGAGATTTTTTCCGAAAATCAGATCATACCTTTCCAGCAAAACACACTTATGCAAGGTGTAGAAAATGAGTTTGGATTGGGTGCTGTTATCAGAAGCTAACAATGGCAGGTACAGAGTCCTTGACCTAAAAGCTAAAAGTGTGTCACGAGTACTCATTGTCTTCAGGAGCCAAGATAAGTAAAGTTCGACAAAAAGAAGCTTTTGTTTTTTTTTCTGACTTACATCACCCTGGTTCTGTTTTAGGATGTTGCTCGCTTTTTTTCCTCTTTCTCTCGTTCTTCCTTTTTTTCCTGAATCCCAAATTGTCAGCATCATCAAGAACTGCAACAACATCAACAAAGACATGAATTCTTTAAACTTCTGACCAACACACTGTCTTCTATTGTTTATTCCCAGTGAAGCTCCGGCAGACACGTGATATCTCCGTGGTACGTCTTTGTGACCTGAAGATACCGGGAGACAGACCTCGGGTGGGACCAAGACTTGGAGCAACATGTGCATCCAGTCCATGGTGCTCAGCTTTATTTTAGGTAATATTTTTTTAACTTTTCGCTGCTCAGTCAATCCAGGCGTTGATTGAGGGAACCAGTTTTTGACCGTGATGGAAGAGCATATTTGAGTATAAAAGGTCCTCTTGGTGTCCATCAGAGGCAGACACGAGTGACAGTGAAAGGTTTGTAGATTTTGCATTCATCTGCTTTTCTGTGCTTTTTTCTGTACAACTAAAATGCAAAACTATTTTAAAATGGAGAAAAATTTTGAACAGTACCTTAGTTCAGTATATTCATAATTATAGCTGTGCTAAAGTTTTCCAGTAATGTGTAATGTCAACCGTCCTCAGTAACATCTGGTTCACTAATGATTACACTGTCCCGCTGACTCCTGACAAGAAAGAGTTAGTAGAGGGAAGTAATTAACTGCAAGAAATTATCCATATGATGAATTATGTTGGATGTAATTTTAGTTAATTTATTGTACTCAGAACAAGCTGGATTGTCTTTTCACTTCTCTTCCCGCTCTCTTACTCTTTCTTTCCCCCCTCTCTCTCTCTCACATGCATATTTAAATGTGTGTGCGTGTGTGTGTGTTTTCCCATCTGTTCCAACCTTGGTGAGTAAGAGTACCTTCTATTTTACATCGGTTTTAAGTTGTGTTTTATATTTTAATGATGCAAAAAAACAAATAAAGCTTAATTCACAAATTATGGCTGAGACAAGACCGACTCTTTGTATGACAGCCTCACGGGCTAATTAAATTAATTATTTGCACCGATTGAACTCCCTGTGTGCAGCTTGTGACAGACACACCAGGTCCTGGCAACATGATGCTCTTGGCAGCTTTGTTGACGATTTCCTCCGCGTTTCTCTCCGTCAACGGTGAGCAGATTTTTTTGATCAGAAAAGTCTGTTTGTTGCGCTGTTTGTTCTGTTTATAATGTTCTTCAACACCTGTATCCCATCGTTTCGTCCTACAGACATCTTCATCCACTAACGGCCTCTGCATCCTGTTCTTTTTATTTTTATTTATTTATTTTTTTTATTTTTATTTTTTTTTTGCCATCTTTCTTAAAACTTTTAACTTTCTGGGATTATTTGTGCCTATGTCACTGAAACTTGTAACTTTATTGGAATTGCGGACAAGACAGTTTTGTTTTTATTTTCTGATTGACTAACCATGTGCATTCTTGCTGCATGTTCTGCTGATTAGATTGTGTTTGTCTGTGCGCCTAAATGATGTCTGATGATGTGTGTCAGCCTGCATCTTGCTCCACGTGTGTTTCTAGACTACTGGTTCTGTACTGAGAACTTGCTTCCAGCTATTATTATTTTTTTAATTTTTATTATTATTTATATGTAGACACACATAACTCTTAACATATGTAAATACACACTTATATACATATTCGAAAAAAAACTTCACATTTAATGTGGATGCAATACCTATACATTGCCATTTGGCAACAGTAGCTTCTTCCATCGAGACATTATTTACACGTGTGCCTTCGTTCGTGGGTGCTTGTTTGTTTGTGTGTGTACGTGCGTGTTTGTGTGTACGTGTGTGTGCACACGGTCGCCTAGGTTTCCGGGTGGTTTGCTACGTGCAAGCGTGGGCACACTGGCGAGCCGGTTCCATCAAGTTTATCCCGGCCAAAATCGACACCACCCGCTGCACCCACGTGGTGTATTACCTGGCGGAGCTGGACACCACCAGCCTGACCATCATTCCACACGACAGTGGAGACCCCGACATGTATGTACAACTTCTCTCTTGTCCTCTCACTAACCCTGCTTTGTCACTTCCGTTCTCGACGTCCACCTCTACAATCACCAGCCACAGAAAGATAGCGGCAGCACTGACGTCAGGATTGTATATAGATACGCTTGGGTTGCCAAGACTACAGCTAATGGGAGTGCTGGGACTGTTTGGCGTATCTGTAGTTTTGAAAAAAACGAATCAGAGTTTTTTTATGCGTTTGGTGATGTTGGTAGGAGCGTAGGCGAGAACGGACGGGGATATTCAGTCAACTTTAAGAACAAAAATTTCTTTCATTGTGCTCTCCCCTGAACAACTGCACTACAGTTAACCTTTAATTAAGATACATGTAATAACTTTCGCAAAATATTATCCAATCTCATCTATAACTATAATGATTGCCTCGATTATTATAAATTTCTGAACTCATTGAAACAAAACAACAATAGCTTTAGTCAACGACTGCACAGAACAGAAGGGAGGTAAGTTCGGCATCACTGTTTGAGTCAGACGGCGAGCCCTCACCTTTCGTAATTGTATTCCTTAAAAAAAAAATACTTGCAAAGGTTTCTGAGCCATTACCTTTCCGGATGTGACACGACTATGCTGAGGTTCAAGTGCTCGGTCGCAAAAGTTCAAGTACCTGAGTACAAAAGTTCAAGTACCTGGGTGCAAAAGTTCAAGTACCTGGGTGCAAAAGTTCAAGTTTGTAGATTCGCGCTTTTCAAATATCCGGAACCAGGTCAGCGATATCAAAAGCTGCACAGACAAAACTGGGAGTCCGATTGTGGAACAACAAGTTCCCCTGATGGAACATGAGAGTTTCGTCTGCTGTTATCGTCTGTGGTTATCGTTTCAATCCTCCTCTCAACTCCTCCGACATGGACTTCCCCAAAGAATCCAAGGCTTGCAGTGGTCACGACGGAGGTCCCTGCACACACAACACAAACAAACAAGTCGTGCCGGACACGACAAACGAGCCGTTGTTATGAAAGTAGAGACAAAATGGGGAAATCAAGAGCGAACCTCTCGTTTCCATAGATACGAAGCAGTGTTCATAATCTTTACCCCTGCGTCATGATTACGACCCCTACAGCGCTTTACTTTTGTATGTAGATAATCTAGCGAAGCTGTGTGTTTGGTTTAGTTAGCACAAGCTTGGGGCATTCTGGGAATATAATGTTCTTGAAGAAAAGCATTTTTATATAAAAAAAAGAGGTGGAGGAGGACGACGAGGAGGAGAAGGTGGTTTTTTTTACTCGAACACTTCTATTTTCAGGTACTCCCAGCTGGCAGCCCTCAAGACCCAGCACCCAAATATCACGAATTTGATTGCAGTTGGAGGCTGGAATCTTGGTGTTGAGAAATGGGAGTAAGTCTTTCCAGCTCACAATGATACCCAATCAACAACGGTATTACAGTCACTGTTAGCCAATGAGCAGTGGTCTTACAATCACTCAGTGATAACCAGTCTAAATGGTCTGTAGTCACTTAAAAAACTTCTTAAATGAATTGAGTGCACGCAAGACCACTTCTTATTGCCTATTAATTCATTTAAGATGGCCTTATCTCAGAATATAAATATAAACGTGTTCCCAGTCCCCGAAGCTAATGATGAATGTCCACAAATGCTCTTCATTCTCCAGTCGTACACATTCATGACTGTTCTTGCTGTCTCTTGCTGTCCAGCACCATAGTGTCCAGTGAGGACAACATCAACACCTTTGCTACCAACGCCGTCCAGTTTTTGCGCACGAACAACTTCGATGGTGTCGTCATCGACTGGGAGTACCCCGGGGATCGCGGAAGCCCCGCAGCGGACAAACAGAAATACACCCAGCTTCTCACGGTATTTCATCCTCTCCTCCTCTTCATTCTTATTCCTGGCTGAGTGTTTGAGTGTCAGGACAGCGTAGGTGGGTATACGTGAATGTTTGTGTGTGTGTGTGTGCGCGCGCGACGGAAGTAGAGGGGAGTTATTTATAGAAACCGGATGACGTCATGTCCTCTTTGTCTAGTCCACAGCCTAATCCCTCACCTCATCCTAAAGCAGAATTTTAAGTGATGTGACCTTACAAGGCTCGGGGTCTAATTTTAACCGAAGCAAATACTAAACTAAAATAGCCCTCTCATCAGGTTCATTAAAGACAGTTCATTAAGGTCACACAGCTCCACGCGCTTCTACCCTGTGTTCAAAGGGATCGTACCCCATACCTCTGTCCAAGAAAATGAATAATTCTCTTGAATTTTTTTAAATGTATTTATTATTTTGATAGGCTTTACTTTAACTATCACTGGCGGGACCACTCTCATGTATGTGAGATGCTATTAAACTTTCATTATTGAAATATTGCACGTGCTGCACTTTGGTAATAGATTATTTCTCGTTTCTGAACGAAGTATTCAGGGCAGACTGTACATTTCATCAATTTACAGATGAGATATGCGATGTTTGTGCTTCAGCCTCGCTGGCAAGACTCGTCCATAAACCGGAAGAGCCTGACACGATAACTTTCTGCGCAAATGGTTTGCGCACCTAATTAAGTCCCCTAACAAATCTTATTGCAGGCGCTGAAGGCGGCCTTCGTCAAAGATGCCGCGGACACCGGCAAGCCCCGGCTGCTGCTGACGGCCCTCATCTCCCCCAGTCAGTACCGGGTGCAGATGTCCTACGAACTCGCAGAACTGATCAAGTAAGTGCAGTCTCACCACCAGGTACACCAATGGATGGAGTCTGTCTACAGGTGTACAGCATCTTGGAATGTAAAGCCTCGGTTTTTAAACAAGGACAACTCTGTAATAGGGTTTTTCCAATGACAACAACACATTTTTTTGCAAACACAGAAAAGAATGTGAAATGAAATAGCGCTCCCTTTGAAGTAGCCCTACCTTTTTACACACCTAACACTCTTCCCAAAATAAACAATAATGTCAAAGATTAATAAGACAACTTTCTTAAATCTCAAGCAAAACATCTTTAAAAAAAACCTACAAAATATCTGTTCCGTTTACGTGAGGTTCGAGTCTAATGACATACTCAACGTCAATAAATAAATAAATAAATGTTTAATAATAACGCTGACGAAGCGATCATCAACAACTATGACCTAGCTTGAAATTTTGACTAAGATGTTTTCTACTAAATATATACCTGTGCAGACTTGTGGACTATTTTGACCTTTCAACCTATGGCCTGCACGGCTACTGGGAGACCACCACTGGTCACCCCAGCGCTCTGTACTCTCCTTCTGGTGGTCAGGACGCCATTGTAAGTGGTGTTTGTGTTTCCTTTATTACAGTTCACACAGTTCATTATTGTAGTTTCGCACAGTTCTTTTTTAGAGTTTCAAACAGTTGTTTGTTGCAGTTTTAGACACCGCTTGATTACACGTTCTTCTTGTTAATATTTCGTATTAGCAGCATTCGTTCACTCAGTTCCGGCTGTAAACAGTATTTCTAGCTGGCAAAGTCTATGTGTAGCTAATTAACAGTTTGTGTGTGCAGGACCCTCAGATTCAGTTCATCCTCAGCAACTCAGTACCAGCTGGCATGCTCAACCTGGGCATCTCCACCAGCGGCACCAGCTACACCCTCGCCGACCCGACCTCCACCGATGTCGTCGCCGCCGCCACAGGCGCAGGAGCAGCTGGCAGCCTGATGAAACAGGAGGGAGTACTGGCGTACTTTGAGGTCAGCACTGTCTTCTTCTCTCTGTCCATCAGTCTACCCTGACTCCCATCCTTTCCCAATGCCTTCTGGTCACACAGTCCCCTCTCTTATTACAGTCTAGCTGTTCGTTCTTCTCTCCACCTATCCAGGAAGTCATGTGGTCTTGTTGACCCAGACTCTACCCCTATATCTTCCACCCCAGCATATAGTTAGTTGGTCTGGAGAAGGAGGGAAATACATGGTCTGTAAAACATTTTCAGATCTGTAAGATACTCCAGGCAGGCGGCGCTACTAATGGGACCCTAACAGGGAGTAAGGCCCCCTACATCATTGAAAATGGCCGCTGGACCGGATATGACGACGTTGCGAGTGTTCAAGAAAAGGTTGGTTTCTTTAGGACAATATCTTGTAATCTGACTTCTATGGCGTGGATATCTTGCAAACTATTGAAAAACTGGGTTTTATCCTTCGTGACATTTCTTATCAGGTAAAGTTTTGTGACTTCTGTACCTTATCGTGTCACGGCGAGAGGACAGAGAAATTATATTATAACAAAAAAAAAACCCAACAACAACCCTGGATTAAATTGGTTCCAAAAACTATGTATATATAGTGAGTGGATTGCCATGTCATGAACTGTGGTCTGTTTTCAGAAGCGTGGTGCTGTCGTGGACTATTTTTCTATGGGGAGAGCTATTTAAAAATAAATTTTAAGTTCAATATAATTGTTACGAGGATTTATTAGCTGTGCGTGGATTGCTTCATGAGAGGTGATGAAAATGTTTTAAGTTGAATTTTGTGGGGGACTATTTTCAATCGGACTGATTTATGGGTTTTTTTTTAGGTGGATTATGCCGTAGCCAAGGGGCTCGGAGGGATCATGTTGTACACCATTGACCTCGACGACTTCAACGACATCTGTGGTGACGGCAAATACCCGCTCTTGACGGCCGCTACTGATCGTGTGCCTGTCGTGGGGTAGAGACCTTCCCGACAACCCTCAACCTTTGTTCCATACGCCATCTTGTGTCTCAGCCGTGTAACCACAGTAACAGGAAGACTGTCTCAAGGATCACGATGTGTTCTTGTCAAGTAGGGTTCACAACGCTCTGAATGTTAATAATTTGTGTGCAGCTCAATAAACAGATATTTTCTTGCAACTTTTGTTTGTCAATCCGTTTTATTGGCGTTCTTTTCTTCTTTCTTTGACTAATGTCCACACAAACACACAAAAACACAACACAATAAACACACACATGCCCTATCACAACAACTACAGGGATTCCAATGAACAAATTGTGCAGTCATATGCTCTTCCATAAGTCATGCTCACCATCATGCATTCCTATCCTACATCCAAGGGTGACAACCCATGCTTCTTAAACCGTCAGGGGCGACAACCCAAGTCCGTGACACCCGGGTAGGGTAGTCCTCTAACCCTGAGTATGTGGAGTCCTCCAGCTGCACTGATTGACAATTTTTTATAAAAGTCATGTTACTGAAAAAATAGTCATTTCTTATCAATTTGTATTTAGTCGTCTGCCCTAACATCCCGAGAAAGTTTGCAGACACAAGTAAAAAGCAGTTCAGTTATCGTTGGAGTGGAACATATGGAAGATGGTTTCCATTGTGAAAAAGCACAGCCTTTAGACTTAGTTTCTTATACTGATCACATCAAGCATATGCACGACTTATTTTACAATATCTTCTAATGTACATGTAAATAGTTCTGACACAAGGATCCGATACTTATTTTAAATTGTAATCTTTATATAAGCAGGTAAGCGTTATTATTATTATTATTATATTATTATTATTATTATTATTATTATTATTATTATTATTATTATTATTATTATTATTATTATTATTATTATTGAGGACAGGCCTCATTGCAGTCAGGGAGTCTAACCGCCAAAGGGAGTCGGTCTCCCACACCTACCTTAGCAGTCCGCCAGGTTCTAGCAGTTTGGTACCTGGACGGTTGTGGATGGCCGGAGGCCTAGCACCTGTACGTACACCTGTCAGCTTCATCACACACCTGCACGGCGCTACTTTACTCACTAGACGACAATCATCGCTGTTCTCCCGGACACGTGACCGCCACCATGACACCTAAGTCCTGGGCATAGTGATACACAGTTCGCCTGTGATTGCTAATTGTAATTAATGCCATGTGATATTGTTATTATCCTTATTAAAATTGACGATTCTCCGAGCTGCTGTGTGAAGGCCACCAGCTGTTGAGAGGCATATGCCGGTTCACAAGGGTTGTTTTGTTGTTGTTGTTGTTGTTGTTGTTGTTGTTGTTGTTGTTGTTGTTGTTGTTGTTGTTGTTGTTACAGTTATCCTTATTGCTAAGCAAGGAACCAACTTAGTGTTAACAATCGTTTATATAGCGAGACAGTTCAGCGAGGCTGTGACGTATACATCAGGCGAGGGAAGAGACAGCCTCGGGGTGGTTCAACCTACTACCCTGTACAAAGATAAAGAAAGCCCGAACCCCGCCAGTACACTACCAGAGGGCTACATTCGATGGAATGTTTTTAATAAGACAATTTACTTACAGGCTTTTCTCGCTGCCATTGTCCTGACATTACTTCATGAGAACAAGTTTGGAGGCGATATAAGAACATATATATATATGAGCTCGTCATCTGCACCTGACTGCAGAGACATGCTGTGGAAGACAAAATTTCATCGGCCATTTTGCTTAGAGGCACTTTCACTGGAGGATATCACTGAAAATTCTATTTTAAAAAAATGGTTCCTGGGACGCCTTCTTTGACTCAATTAATATCCTGATCATGAATACATTGAAAGGTATTATTATTTAAGTTATTTTAGTTTGGACATTACAAGCGGTTCACAAAATTCAAAGTGTAGCAGACGACACAGTAAGTTATTGGGACCAGTGTAACTGGACGTAGTAAATGCTAAGTGAATGGTTAACTCACATTAATCAGCAAGCTGTATTTTGATCAAGTTTCAACAGTTCTCTGTAACTTCCAGCGCACTACTAAGGACATGCAACGCACCTGGCGCTTTAATATTCAAAAATAAAATTTATAAAACTTTAAAAATACCCCGAGTGTTAAATTAGTTTAAATTACCGCGTATGATTAGCATCCATCACTTTGCTACCCATTGGAGTGAAGACTAGACAGTTTGTGAAGCCCGCCATCATGAGGAGGATTGTGACTAAACTTGCACACCGTACAAATGGCCGCTAGCGAGCTTCTGTACCGTGAAGACTGACGATAGTAGACGAAAGCATGAACTGAGCTGTTCACCATCGAGCTTAACGTTGCCGAGATTCCTACAACGAGGACAACGTTTTGATACCTCTTGCCCAGGTTGAACTCGCTGGAGAACAGGGTCATACCAACGAGGGCGAGGAATGGAAGCATCATCGTGATGTGGATGCACGAAACCAGCACCAGCATCCTTGTCAGCACTAACTGGCGGGTTTGGCTTTCGTAACTGTTGGACTTGATGATTTTGCGCCATCTGGCAGCAGCCTTCAGTCCTATAACGGTCATGGCAGTAGAGAAGGACATGACGACAAAGACGAGGACAGGCAAGGCTGTCATGATCACGACGTTGTAAAGGGTGTTGAGGAAGGCGTAGTTGTTGTTCCAGACGCTGGTGACGACGATCTTCCAGCCGCTGGTCTGATTGGTGACGTTGCTGAGTTCGGGGACGACGTCGTACTGCAGCAGGTGCGTGGCGCAGCAGGCTTGCGTCACGACGTACAGCGCCGTCAGCAGGCATCCCATGGTGCGCGTGCTGACCAGGAAGCTGGCGTGTAACGGCACCATCACACACACGCAGCGATCTATGGCGATCACCATGGTGATGACGCCTGACATGATCCGCAACTCGTCCGTCAGCCAGTTGCCGAAGCGGATGGACTTCAGGTAGATCTCCTTGCCGAGGACCTCGTCCACCAGCTCCACGTACGGGCCTGGCACCGTCTGCCAGAACATGACGAGCAAGTACAGGAGATCTGTGAGGGCCAAACAGAAGAGGCAGAGGTTCATGCGATCTCGCAGACCTTGGTGTTGGAACACCAGGCAGTTGACGACGTTGGCGGGAACACCCACCGCCACCACCGTAGGCTTGACAACGCACTGCGCCGCCAAATAAAAACGTTGAAACGTTTGTAAGGAGATGAGGTCACTGGGAGTGACCCCCTGGATGATGTCGGAACTGTTTTCTGTTACACACGTTTCATTTGTAGCTTGACACATCATCTCCTCAGATATTATTTATTTCAGTCTAACTCAAGTTTCATTACAGCCTCAAACATTTTTTCGTTGTAGCTGAGACATATTTGATTTTGATTCTGATACTTTTTTTTACTGGAACCAAACACATCCGTCATTAGGAACCACTGCATGTTGAGAATGATCTCAATCGTAAACCTGACTTTGTCTTTCATATCAATGATGTTTCAATCGCCATTCTCATATTCGATGCCAGTACACCAACCACGCCCTGAACTGATCGACGATGATAAAGAAGAGCTGAGAACTTTTAGTTATGAGCGAGCTTCTATTTTCCACTCAATTTAACTAGCTTCATAGGAAGTATAAATTATCTTACAATTGTTATTTAAGACTTTCTCAATGTCTAGGGAGCTCTCAGTTGACATATATATATATAATAATAATTTATTTCGTTTGAGAATCTGAAATTCGATGAGGCAACAGGAGCAAGAAGATTGTATTTTTTTATGTGCCTAATAACCAAAAAAAAAAAAATTAAAACATTCGCTGAAAATAATAGTTGATTGCAGGAGGGAATAGATTTTACACATAAATAGTCTTTTGCAGGAATCAGTGGTGTGTTGACATATCACACACAAAAATCAACAACTCACATATTTCTATATTTTTCTATCGTTATTACGAAAACAATCATAATCATACTGTTGGATTAAAAATCAACAAAGGACGGTGAAGATAATTTTACAAATTCCGGTGAAACTCCCATTGCTTATTATCTCCTCTAACTAATGATTTTTACTCTTAAATAAACAAGATTTTCTATTTCTGTTAACATTCAAGCTGTGTTTGTCTCTACTATTTTCAAAATAAATAAAAACCAGATTTTAGCAAGTGTATTATATACTTTATTATTAAGTGCCACAGATTTTTCAAAGTTTCCTGCAAGCGTCTTTAAAGGTGCGATTTTTCTCTATGCAGTCAAGCAGATGAAAACATCACATGAAAGACATGAAGCTGATCTTGTGTTGAGGAGGAGGAGGAGGAGGAGTAGGAGGAGGAGGACAAACAACACATCCTCTATTTTTTCTTTGCGCTTTCTCTTTCATTTCACAAGTTTGCTTGTTCGCACAATTGGTCTTGAAAGAAAACATTGTCTCGAGGCTGGAGACTTGTAATGGTAGCTTCACAGGCCTACCTCAGAAGGTAAGCAGCCGGAAGTCATTGCACTGTCCTACTTCCTCTCATGTCCGGTTCCGTCTTGACGACCTGCACTTCCGCCTGCGCTCAACCCGAAAAAAACATTTTGACAACCGGAGTCCGGTTGTGGTCTCTTGATTCAGCTGTTGGCGTTATGTTCTGCTTATAGCATCATCATTGTGAACAGTTATCATCAGTTTTATGCAAGTTGAGAACTAAGGTTGTCAATTTATCTGCTGTCACGTGACTTTTCTCGCCCCAAGAAATGTGACCACCAAAACTCTTATCAAAATGCTTCTGGTGGTCTGTTGGTGTGGTGCTGTCGTGGACTATTTTGATAAATGGAGAGATATTTTTAAACATTGTTTAAAGTTCTATACAATTGTCGTGAGGAGGATTTAGTAGCTGTGGGTGGATTGTTTCATGGGAGGGGAGAGCAATGTTTAGGTTGACTTTTGTGGGGGACTATTTTCAGTCCGACTGTTTATGGGTTATTTTCCAGGTGGATGTTCATCAAGAGTTGTCGTCAGAGGTTGTAGTCATGAAGCCAGAGCAAGTCGTTTCTCCAGGGCAAAGTCGGGAACTCATGTAAAAGCTAATTCTTCTCCGAAGTTACACAGCGATGTCTAGACCCCTGTCAGGTCTGGACACTGTTTTGTTATTGCCATGTGGCAATGGGGTGTCACTTCGAAACAAAACACTTTTCCTTGAGTTCCGCAGGTTGCCACAGGGCAATGACTTGCACTCGCTTTATAATTACAGGTAGTCCTCGACTTACGACGGGGATCCGTTCTTAACGCGGCGTCGTAAACCGAATTTCGACGTAAGTCGGATCATACGTTGATACAGTACTGTACCATAATAACAGTACAGTACTACAAACATTTAGCCTATCCAAACACCTATCCTATCACAGTACCCTACATAATTATCAATAAACATAAGTACAGCAAAATATTGTAGTACAGTACGTTTAATAATGAAATACTGTAGTGTAAGTGCTGTAAGTACTGTAAGTGCTGTAACAGTAATAAACAGTGTTAAGTTAGGCAGACGTTTCCAAAACAAGCCTGTCTCATCCACGTTGAACACTTGTTGAGCACAGTAACCACCCTCCTCAATTATCTTAGCCAATGCTTTAGGAAACTCAGTTGCTGCTTTCTCATCAGCACTAGCAGCTTCACCTTGCACTTTAATGTTATGGAAATGGGCACGATCCTTAAACCTCATAAACCAACCCCTACTCGCCACAAATTCTTCACTTTCACTTCCTTCCCCCTTTTCTCTTTTCAACGCCTCAAACAGTCGCCTAGCCTTCTCCTGAATAACCATAAAACTCACAGGGATACGGCGTTGATTTTGGTCTTCCAACCAAAGCGCCAATAATCTGTCCATCTCAATAATAAGCACCACGTACGTTGCTTTGTTATCACTGTCGCTGTAAGTGGGAATGAGTGTCGTAACCACGAAACGACGTAACTCGAGACCGTCGTAACCCGAGGACTACCTGTACAGTCCCCGGATTGTGCTTGGTTTTAAACGGTCTGGAAAATAGGAAACATAATCAAGAACTGAAGGTTTCTAAAAAAAATTTTCAAAAGACCTTTCTTGGCCGTTCAACTTTGGGAAGACGGTGGATCAGGTTTGGCTAATTTATGAGTGAAGATCATGGGAAACTATTGGTTTGGGGGCCAATGTACGGGTAACACTGAAACTTTAGTCAATATGTTGAGTTTGCCAACAAGTTTACCATACAAGGGGCTGTTGCAAGTTTGATTTTGCCGCCATTTTGCCGAGTAAACTGGTCCTGCAACGTGCACCTATGGGACTTGAGCCATCGACTTCAACAGGTTGTTCTAGAAACTGATGACCTGTATTCCGAAATAATGTCTGCGCGCATCTACAGTTGATGCTTTATAAACTCGCATGACACTGATAAACACATGTCACCCTGTCATAAACTCGCATTTAATGAACTACATCACCTTGTATGCTACATTGTTCTAAACTCCATTCCTTCCGTACTAAAGGACATCACATGGTACTACAATTACTAAACCCAGTATTCAACTCACATCAGTGAGTAAACAAAATCACACAACAATACTCAGATTATATAGCTGATATTAAAGGTAGGTCAACCCTTACAAGTAAAACACAATACATAATACTGATTGGTTAAAGAGAAATGTTTTTATTCACTAAATCAGTAGGATATATTTCCATTACAACTGAGTTTACTTTCTTGTACACAGTAAAGCATAACATCGGTTTCAATTAAAATTGGTCATATAAACAGATCTTGACTAATATTAACTCAAACACATTTTCACCAATGAAAAAAACACACACGCGCGAGCGAACACACAGAAAAAAGCGCACGCTTGTATCCTAACGCCAGCCAGAGACTCAAGAGTGTAATTGTGTAGGGTACACTACAACAAAACAAAATATTTTTTCTACTATGTACAATATTTTACAATCCTGCTAACATTCCCTGAGTATGCGAGTCCTCCAATCGTTACCAAGAGTCTATAACAATTCTGTTCAAACAAGTCATAGCTGCAGTGTCTGTAACCTCATCGCCGCCAGTGTAAATAGTTCAGTAGACATGCCATCAAATATTATTAATAATAGATAACGATATCGCAGATTTTAGTTAAACGTTAAAAACGTTATACATATTAGGATGTTATGTACATATTACAATATATACCTTATACTGATCACAACATCAAGCATTTGCACGATTTATTTTAAATATCTTGTAATGTACATGTAAAAAGCTCTCACATTGATTATAAGGATACATAGTAAATTGTAATCGTGATAGTAGCAGGTATACGTACTATGTACACGGGGGAATTAGCACATTTGGGACCGATATGTTAGAGTAATAACACCATTTAGTACTATGTATAATCCTCATATCAGCAAGGTAGGTACGATATAGCAGAGTTCTATCAGCACTGAGATGTTATTGTACAAACACGCGCTACACACTGTGTACCTAGCTGCTGTCAGAGGTACAGGTCATATTGTCTCCACACACTTCTTCATTGTATCGCGGTTTTATTCCAGTAAAGTTAATTCTTCTTTTGACTTACGTGAGCAGATATGTGTAGCTCCCATGAAAGCTAACTGAATTCATGATTATTTATTGTTGCTGCTGCTGCTGTTGTTGTTGTTATTATTATTATTATTATTTTATTATTATTATTATTATTATTATTATTATTATTATTATTATTATTATTATTATTATTATTATTATTATTGAGGACAGGCCTCATTGCAGTCAGGGAGTCTAACCGCCAAAGGATTCCGTCTCCCACACTTACTTACCTTAGCAGTCCGCCAAGTTCTAGCAGTTTGGTACCTGGACGGTTGTGAATGGCCGGAGGCCTAGCACCTGTACGTACACCTGTCAGCTTCATCACACACCTGCACGGCGCTACTTTACTCACTAGACGACAATCATCGCTGTTCTCCCAGACACGTGACCGCCACCATGACACCTAACCCTGGGCATAGTGATACACAGCTCGCCTGTGATTGCTAATTGTAATTAATGCCATGTGATATTAATTGTTGTTATATCCTTATTTTAGATCGACAATCGTCCTCGCCATTGTGTGAAAAGGTTACCAGATGTTGAGAGACAAATGGCGGTTCGTACGGTTTTTTACAGTTATCTTTATAGCTAAGCAAGGAAACCAACTCAGTGTTAACAATCGTCTTGAACATGTCGGACAGTGCAGTAGAGTGACATGTTCATGTTCACACACTAACTTGACTCTTGTAATTATTGCTGTGCAAAGAACTGGATTACAGAGGTTCACATGTCAGCTCCACAATTAACGTCTTTACTGTCGTGAACTCTTGACCTCTACAGTACGAGACTAGGATAACTAGCTGCACTACAAACAATCGCTGTGTTTACTGAAATAGTGATTGAAATGATCATGACTGCCATTTTCGTATGTACAAGTAAACAAGAAGCGCTATTCAGTGATCATCGGTTTATCCGATATAAATAAACAGTTGTTAATGCACGAGTAAATACTTGAAACTGTTGATGACTGTCAGTTTTATCAAGGATACAGTTTTGGGTGGTATGTCCTTAATTAGACAATTTAGTTACAAGCTTTTCTCGCTGCCATTGTCCTGACATTACTTCATGAGGTCTGTGGAAGACTAAGTTTCATACATCAGCTAACACAAGATCACAATAGTCCGCCATTAATGGAAGTTTCACTGGAGGACATCACTACAAATTCTTTGAAAAAAGGTTTTATAGATACCTACATGTGTTTATTAAATACATGAAGCGCGCATTTACGTATATTTCAGCGTGTTGATTTTAAGCGGTTCACAAAATTCAAAGTGTAGCAGACGACACAATAGCTCATTGGGACCAGTTGAACTGGACGTAGGAAATCGTCACTGAATGGAAACTCACATTAATTAGCAAAATGCTTTTCTTTTAGTAAAGTTTCAACAGTTCTCTTTAACCGTCCACAGCACTAGGACATGCAATGCACCGGGAGCCTAATCTTTAGCAACAAACATTATGAAACTTTAAGAATAATCCGAGTGTTAAATTATTTTAAATTACCGCGTATGATTAACATCCATCACATTGCTACCCATTGGAGTGAAGACTAGACAGTTTGTGTAGCCCGCCATCATGAGGAGGATTGTGACTAAACCTGCACACCGTACAAATGGCCGTTAGCGAGCTTCTGTATCGTGAAGACTGACGATAGTAGACGAAAGCATGAACCGAGCTGTTCACCATCGAGCTTAAAGTTGCCGAGATTCCCACGAGCAGAAAAAAGTATTGATACCTCTTGCCGAGGTTGAACTCGCTGGAGAACAGGGTCATACCAACGAGGGCGACAAATGGAATCATGGTGGTGATGTGGATGCACGAAACCAGCACCAGCATCTTTGTCAGCACCATCTGGCGGGTTTGGCTTTCGTTACTGTTGGACCTGAGGAGTTTGCGCCATCTGGCAGCAGCCTGAAGCCTGATCACGGTCAAGGCCGTAGTGAAGGACATGACGACAAAGACGAGGACAGGCAAGGCTGTGAGAAGGACTGCGTTGTAAAGTGTGTTGAGGAACGCGTAGTTGTTGTTCCAGACGCTGGTGACGACGAAATGCCAGCTGATGGTCTGGTTGGTGACGTTGCTGAGTTCGGGGACGACGTCGTACTGCAACAGGTGCGTGGCGCAGCAGGCTTGCGTCACGACGTACAGGGCCGTCAGCAGGCATCCCATGGTGCGCGTGCTGACCAGGAAGCTGGCGTGTAACGGCACCATCACACACACGCAGCGATCTATGGCGATCACCATGGTGATGACGCCTGACATGATCCGCAACTCGTCCGTCAGCCAGTTGCCGAAGCGGATGGACTTCAGGTAGATCTCCTTGCCCAGGACCTCGTCCACCAGCTCCACGTACGGGCCGGGCACCGTCTGCCAGAACATGGCGAGCAGGTACAGGAGATCTGTGAGGGCCAAACAGAAGAGGCAGAGGTTCATGCGATCTCGCAGACCTTGGTGTTGGAACACCAGGCAGTTGACGACGTTGGCGGGAACACCCACAACCACCACAGTCGGCTTGACAACGCACTGCGCCGCCAAATAAAAACGTTGAAACGTTTGTAAGGAGATGAGGTCACGTGTTCCTCCCTGAATGATGTCGGAACTGTTTTCTGACACACGTGTTTCATTTGGACCCTGATACATTTTTGTTTTATCCCAAAACATGCTTTATTTGTATTCCGACACACATTTTGTTGTAGTAGGCTACACCTTTCATTACAGGGGAAAACATTTTTCTTCGTAGCTGACACATACTTCATTTGAATCCTGGAGCTTGCATTAATTTGGAACCAGAAACGTGCTTCATTAGAAACCGATGCATGCATGAAAGGTCTCAATCGGAATTTTTTTCTTTTTCTTTCATGTCAATTGAACCTCATTCACCTTTTCATTGAGAAGCGTCGTCAGTCTTAATTCTGGCAAGTTTATATCCCACGGCACCAGCCACACCCGGAATTGATTAACGGGGATAAAGAAAAGCTGAAAACATGTAATTATGAGCGAACTTGTGTTTTCCCCTCAACCTAACAAGTTTCATACGAAGTGGAAATTATCTGCCAATTGTCATTTACGATTTTCTTGAAGTACAGAAACCTCTCAGTTGACATACATAAGAGAATATATTTGGTTTGAGAATCTTAAATTCGAGGCAGAAACAAGAGGAAGACGATTGTCTTTCTTCGTGTGATTATAATAAAAAAAATGTTTGGTAAAAATAATAGTTGATTGCAGGCAGGAATAGATTTTTACACATAAACGATCTTATGCAGGAATCAGTGGAGTGTTTAAATATCACACGCATACAAAGATCAAGCCACTCACAGATTTCAATATTTTCTATCGTTATTACTAGAGAAATAAAATCATACCCTGGATTAAGAATCAACAAAGAAGGACGGTGAAGCTAATTTTACAAATTTCGGTAAAACTCTCATTGCTTATTATCTCCTCTAACTAATGATTTTCACTCTTAAATAAACAAGGTTTTCCATTCGTTGATTTCTGTTAACATTCAAGCTGTGTTTGTCTCGATTATTTCCAAAATAAATAAAAACCAGATTTTAGCAACTGTATTATATACTTTATTGGAAAGTGCCTTTTATGAGATCGATTTTACCAATATTCCTGTAACCTCTTGGAAGCTATTATCTTCCCCCTAAGCAGTCCAGAAGATGAAAGATGAAAACGTGAAAGAGATGAAGCTGCTGTTGTATGAAGGAGGAGGACATTAAAGAGAGACTGTCAGCCAAACAACACATCCCTATTTTTTCTTTGCGCTTTCTCTTTCCTTTCAAAAGCTTGCTCGTTCGTGCAAAGTGTCTGCTAGGAAAACAGTGTATTGTTTAGATGCTGAGGACTTGAGTGTTAACTCTACAGGCCTACCCCTACCGGAAGTCCTTGTTCTTACACTGTCCTTCCACTTCTCCTCATATCCGGTTCCGTCCCCACGAGCTGCACTTCCTCCTGTGCTCAACCGGAAAAAAACATTTGCACAAGAGTAGTCCACACATTCGTCATTTGATTGGTGGGCACTTGACTCAGTTGCTGACGCCATCCCCTGACTTCCGGCTGACACTGGCAGCTGTCCAAGAGTGAAATGATCTTCGGGAGAGAAAATATCACGCGGTTCTCCAGCGGAGTGTCAGTGCAAAGAAAAACAGATGTGGTGGGTGGAGATCAAACGGAAACAATGAAAGGGAAGAAATTAAGAAGCACGAGGACCGTTACTTTAAGAAAGAGACAAATCAGCTAAAAGCGCAGAGAACCTTTAGAATAGTATTCCATCTTTTTATTTTGCAGTTACTTTTTATTCTTCGTCTTGCCTATTCCATCTGAGGTTTTTTTTGTTTTGTTTGTTTGTTACCTTCCTTTTTCATGGATTCAGAGGCACATTCACAGATTCTATTTGCGATAGGTTCCTTCAGTGGTCTATGAAGGAGCCGTTAAGTGTGCTCTGTAACAAAAGAGATGAGTTTGAAGTACCCGCTTGAAACCAGAGACATCCTGGCAGAGATGCAAGGGAAGAGTGTTCCAAGCATGGACACCAGCGCAGGCAAAGGGTCGCTGGCGGGTAATGTGGACTCAGCCACCAAACGATAATAAGTTCTTTACCAGTGTCATCCATTCAGCATTTTGAACAGTTTATACTGCACGTGCATGATGATTTCCAACCACACACCTGCGTGTGGATAGACTGCAGGCTGTCGTCATTCGAAACATCATCCTCACCATATGCATCCTCCTCACATGGAGGACCGGCAGCAGCAGCCGCAGCTGGGGCCGTAGTCACGAAGTAGTGGCAAGTCTTTGCCCTTGTGGAGATGGTGGGTAACTTGGAGAACCCATGGAAAAGCATTTGGATTCCAAAGTTATAAACCGGTGTCCAAACTCGTAGATAATGCGTCACCCTTAGTTTTACCCTGAGCAGTAGTTATAAATCGGTGGCAAAGATGCCCTGAGGGTAGAAACACAAAGTTTTGTGAGCGGGTCTTGGCATCGCCTTGTATTTAAGAAACCTATACACTTTTCCCAATTTTGCCTTAGGGAATCAACTTGCTCCTCCGTAACGACGGCCCCTAGTGAGTGAGTTACCCCCCTCAAACCCTGCCCCCGTCAGTCTCCGTCTGTTCATCTTCACCAGCTCTCAATCTTAACAGAGCCTGACACGTTTGTTTGCCTTTATTTCGCAACATGCTGACATTTGCTACTGTAGTGACGTCATACGGCGGATGTGCTTATGGGAAGGTTTTCTTCTCGGTTTGATAATCGTTTCCGGCGAGAAAGCAGCGGTTGGACTGATCTTGGCAACAGTTGTGCATGCTCAGTGTGAAGGGGAAAAAATAATCAGACATATAATCGTCCGAGAGAAGCAGTCCTCGGGTTCGTTCTCATCCATCACATTAATCGTCTACACCACGTACCCCACAATTTAACCACGAACTTGTATTAACGGACGACTGCTGACAAACGATTGTTTACAACGAGGCTTTTGTGCAAAAAAAGCTTCCGGTTTAGCGAAGGACGACTGTGGATGGCTATGTCAGCAGAGTGTCAAGATTAATAACAATATGTAAACAATCAGGAGGTGGTTCATGCTGCTGCATGGAAGGATGCGACTAAGTACACTTCCACGATTTCACGTTTGCAGTTATTTATTTAAACAAAATAACTAACGAACAAACAAACAAAAATTATAATTATTCTTCATTGCCTTCTCTGTATTATTTTTTTCACTCATCATCAGTGCTGTTATTTCTTCTTTCATAATTTATATGTGGTTAGTTTATTTTCCCGTCCCTTGTATGTTGTCTCGCTCTTCTAACCCTGATTTTTCTGACTTCATTCGTGGGTCATACGAAATTATTTACTTGAACGTTAGCCTTCCATATTTGGCTATATTTGTGTAGTTTCGTCACAGTGTGTTAAAGCTTTTGCAACGTGTGCAACCCCAGCCTCCCTGACACTGCGGTCCTCTGAGTCACCACAATCCGCCTGTTCGTAACTAGGTGCGCGAAAAATATCCTGTGCCCTCTAAAAAGCATAGCAAGACAACTTTTTGGAGTCTGTAAAATATTTATACATAAGTGCCTAAAAGAGACCGAGTAATTAGTAACAAAACCTGTTTATCCTAATTGGGTTTGGATAAAATGATTTCGAGGACCGGAAGTTGCCCACCCCTGGTGTACTGCGTGAATAGCTTTACTGTGTTGATGACGTGTGGCCAACATTGGCAAACACATGATCTGGGTGTCTTCTGGCTACCATGGGGGTACTTCTCTATATCGTTCTGCTATCTCCTCTATTTACAACGAACATTTATTTTCTTCTTAAAATGAGACTATGATATCATCGTCTTATGCAGCAACGGTTTTAACAAATATTGAAGTTTACGTGCACCATGTTGTAGCAGAGTAGTCTAACTCATATGAATATAGGGTGAATTTAATTCTGATGAAACGAAATGAATCATTCTCACATAATACCGGGAAAGATAATATAATTTCAGATTAAACAACTCTTGTTTACATAACGCATTAAAGGTAATGGCTAGTTCATCACAGAAATTACATTAAAAGGGGCTTTAAGCTGCAACAGTCCAAGATCATAAACAGTCTCGAAACATGGCAGTCTTGACAATTGTCACAAGGTTCATCAACATTCATCAGCAGCATTAATTATCCACATCATGTATTCAAGAAAACTCAACATAATCGCACATTTGCAGTCATTCATTCAAACAAACCAGTGAAAACAATATTAGAACAATTATAAGTACAAATACAAGTGAAATAAGTACAGAAGTATATAAAAAAATGAAATAAGTAAAGTATAATACTTAATTAATTTCTTACCCGCTAATCACTCTTGGACACACAAAACATTGTTAAACAAGCTCAACTCAACCCAGACGAAATATCATTTTTCCCGCTATTCCTCCCAGACAACTGGAAAAAAAAACCCTTATTTCTTAGTGATATCAAAAATGTGTTGATGCAAAACAGAAAGGAAGCCAAGTAAATAATCCACTTTCCATGACATGACCACCAGAAGGACAGCAAGGAATATATCAGAGGATGGAATATAGTACGAAGGGCGTAACCGACGTGAGTAATAAAGGAAACAAAAGACAAATAAAAACCTAAATGTCTAGAACACTGGAGCCCAGAAGGATGATAACGAATCAAAGACCCCACCCTGCTGACCCCTGCTCCTGCTGACATGAGCCAGAAGATGGCGGCAGCACCCGGGTCTGACTACATGCACTTCCTCCCGTCTGCACTACACCTTCACCCCAAAACACTTTGCTCCAGGAACTGAGTGACCCAGTCTGGAGAAGCCTGCTTCCGAGTGCAACCCAATTAGCTCTTGTCCTGCTAGCGAACGCTGGTTCCAGAACCTGCTGTCACGTGGTGTCTGCCTCTCAGACTTGTCGGAAGAGCTTGATATACACGAAGGTGGAGAGAGAAAGCTGAGAGTTCAGTTTGTATGGCTCGTGCGGTTTCGGGAAAAACAGAAAACAAACAACGTTCTTCTGTGTGTGAATGTATCTTAAGATTTAATTTGAGATTAGTTTAAATGTAAACTTGTCTTTCTTTCATCAATGATTTTTTTCTAAGCCAAAGATGCTCTCAAAGAAAGCCAGACAATCAAACTGTTGTCAATGCCTATCAATTTGTGAAAGAATTATGTTTTAGCAACACGGGTGGAGACTCAGTAGATGTGATGATGTTTGTTAAGCATCAAAAAACGAAACAAAGCGAGGGTGTCAGAGAAAGGATTTGCGATGACTGGGAGAAAATGATGAGGACAAGGGAATTCGGTGTTTAGAGAAGAACAAGAGCGAGACAAAAAACCTGTTATTATTAAAAAGAAAAGTAAAGCTAGAGAGAGAGAGAATGCAACACTAAGCAACAAAACGAGCAGAAGCCAATTAATTTGAGCTATGAACTGGAACCGATAAATGTTACTAGTTTGTTTTATATCTGTAATACATCTTTATATCTGTCATATCTTTCATTCTTACTCTGGATTAGGTTTTGTGTATGAAATGAATATTAAAAAATCAACAACAATCAGTACAAACTATCATAAATGGAGACCGAGACATCTACCAAGATATTAAGCGGTTAGCATACTTGATACATGGTAAAATCCGGGTGGCTAGTTTAGTTTTTAGCAAATGATTAACAATGTTGTTGTGTACAAAAAAGTCCGAATCAATGAGCGGGCAGACATTTTTTTAATAACAACTCCTTCCGCTTTAGAGATTATGGGGCTCTCAGCAACCTAAGAAACTAGTTCACGTAAATATAATAAATTATAGAGATAATTTAAAAACAAACTTTTTATAACTTACAAAAGATGTACACCCATACACATAGAGATATCCTTAGCATAACACAACCACGCGCGCAAATGCCACACACACAGTGAGCATAACATAACCGCCACCACTACCAGCCAGACAAGCAGACGAACAGACATGGTTATCCTGTGAGGTCTCTCATATCGATGTCATCTACTTTTCAAAAATCAAAAATTAAAAATTAAAAATTAACATCCGTATTTTCGTGGCCATCGGATAAACAAGTCGCAGTGCTGAATGTGAATAGCATTGACACTAAGCCACAGAGAGGAGGCTAATCATCTTGTGAGCGGGTGTCCGTGTGTTTAGCTGTGTGTGTGTGTGTTCTGAGCATGCATGCACATGCATAACGCTAGTTGAGTGCAAACACCCGAGGGCGCCTCACAGGTTTAACTGCCGCGTGCCGCCGCAGGGTACATGGCTTGGTGTTTGCTTTGCCGGGTGGGAGTAGTGGGTGAGGGTACAGCCGGGTGCCTGTGAGTCTGTTTTTGTGTCCTTGTGGGCGAGATGTCAGTGGCTGGGTGTCAAAGAAGCCTCAGGTTATCAGACACACGCGGAAAAGGCCTCACAAACATACAGGTATCAGACATACCCGACAAGAACCTACAGTCAGTTGCACTCTCAACGCCAACGGAAGGGAGCAGAGTGACCATGTCACAGAAAACACAGAACTTTAGACATTCTGGGCTCTCATTGTATAGTCTCCTCCTCCTCCTCCTCATCATCATCATCATCATCATCATCGTCGTCGTCATTGTTAGCAGAAATCCTTCCCAGACAACACATTTCACAACAGACATACATTCCACGGCAACTTTGTTTTTCGTGAATATACAGAGATCAAATGTTAGTCTTCGGGTTTTCACATCTGTCAGTTACTATGGTGGATTTGTCAGGGTCAGAGGGCATCAGTTGTTGACACGTTTTGCATGTGTGAGGATTTCGACCACTTCATTACCAGTTCAGCAGAATTTACAGGATTACATAAAATCGAGCAAAATATTATTCAACAAATAATAAATATAAAATATTATTTGTTGAATAATATTTTATCAAACAACCTTGGGTATGTTGACGACTTCAGTCTGCAGATGAGAGTGAAGGGACTGCACGCATGTTGCAGCATCAGCAATTCTAACTTCTCATCCACCGACCTACCATTACACTTATCTTCTCACCACTTCTGTACTAATCCCCCGAAAAAAAAGTCGCCTCCCCCTCCTCCCAATTGTGCCGACTCATCTTCTGTGTTTGCTGCGGGTCAACAAGAAACGAACGTGTGTATTTGTAAGGTGTTTCTTCTCCGACTTTCATCCCCCCACAAGTTCCCTCCAAGTCTGAAAGTCGGGCTGGGGGTATTTTTACTTCGTCCTGATCTTGACATTTCGCCTTTCTGTATCTAACCCTCCGTCCTCATCCCCCATCCGAGTTGGGTGGCAGGCTAAAGGTTTCATTGCGAAACAAGCAGCGAACGTTAGGCCAAAGGAAAGCAGCTGCATGCACTTTGAGGCGGACCACAGGCTGCACGTGCTGCCAGCTGCAGATCACGTGACTCGACTGTCTTCACGATGACGCACCGTATGCAGTGTGGTTGCACGTGGTTACTGGTGTGCGGTCGAGCGCTCACCGTTATGTTTGTGGGGGTGGAGGGGGAGGAGGGAAGAGGGGGAGATCCCCACCCTCGTGGAGCAAGACTGCCCTGTGCCCTGTGCCCTGCCCTCTTGTGGTTGTGGCAGTAACCAGTCGTCTCCTCGCCCTTCTCTGTCGGGGCTGGGTGGCTGGGTTGAGGAACTCCATGAAGCTCTCTCGCTGGGTGAGCAGCAGAACCATCCTTTGATCCTGTCAGGGTCCGCATTCGCAGCTGCCCGACTTCCTGCTGTCTACTTCATTACTTCCTTAGTGTTCTTCCACTGGGACTCTGTCCACAGGTAGAATATTGGGGGTAGAGGTGGGGCAGAGGTATGTCTGTAAATAATTCTCTTATTTTAGTCATGTACTAGATTGACTGGGGTCTGTCTTCTCCAAGTTAAGTCATGTGGTGTACTAGACTAATTAGCTACATCGTCTTTTGCTTCTCATTCGTCCTCTTCTTTATCCTCGTTTTCTTTTTCCTTTTTTATGTTCCTGGGTTTTTTTTTTTTTTTGTTTTGTTTTGTTTTTTGTTATTATATTATTATAGTCACTCCTTTTTTTTTTAAGTAACTTAGACTAAGTCTGGTGCTACAGAAATCTCATCATCATCATCTGGAACGATCGTAAGCTGTTTACTGTTCGCTGGTGTAACCTTTCTTGTCGCTGTCCGAAAGATGAAATGAGATTATAATGTGTTCAAGGTTGTTATTCTGATGGCGCTCCTCTAGATGATGTAAGTGATCATCAAGGATATCCTTCAGAGGGCAGTCCTCCAGCACTCTCTCTATCACTTCTTGTAAACATCTTATCGCATCCGCATTTGTCCAGCTGTCTCGCCACTTTACATACCCGTCACAATATTTTATACAGCTGTCTCCCAGTCTAACCAGTTGCCGTGATATAGCCCTAGTTGCTGGCACGACATAAAACACAAACAACCAACCGTATCTTAACCTGGGTTGAGCTCGTCTAGTTCATACTCTTCATGTCTTTAGTATTTAGTATGTAGACATCACTTTGAGCGTCCGTCTGGACATGAGTTTTGTTTTGCAACCGTTACCTCTTTTGCTTTTACATACTTAATTTCCTGTTGGTGGAAAGTTATTAATCTTCGCCAGTTAAAATTTGTCCCTTTACAGAAGCCATTATCCATTTTAGTAAACCTCGGCTGCTTGATTTTTGCTTTGTTTTGTTTTGTTTTGTTTTGTTTTGTTTTGTTTTGTTGGTGCATAGTCTCGTATGCATATTTGCGAGTTTTGTGCTACAGTTACCAACAGGAGTATTGACTAACTAAAGGAAAACGGAACAAGCAAATTCGACTATCTGGAATCAAATTCTAGTGCAGGTATTGTTACCGAATTGATAGAAAATACAAAACAATGAATAAATGTCAAGAAAAACAAGGAGAGAAAGAGTGAAAAAACTTTAAATAATGAAAAAAAGTCCGCAGATATAAGATGGTTAACACTGTGGATGTTGTCAACTGCGCACTTAGCGACTCCTTGACGCCCAAGTCACACGTGATCTCGTCCTCTCGAAGCTTAACATCCTGTCACCAAGCCTCTGCGGCGCCCTCTGTGTATTACATCATGAGCCTCAGACTTCTATTATTGTCTGTGTGATGAGCTGTTCTTATGTTTTCTGGTAAATAAAGGCGTTGTGTCACACGTCATGGGAAAGACCCGAGGTGAAAGATGTCTCATTGTCCATCCCACCAAGCCTCTCGTCCCCTCTCTCTCTTTCATCGTAAAGGATATGAGGTGAATAAGTTGTTCATTGTTGCAAATGTCTAAGGTGTATCCAGGTTTTTTTCCTCCCAACTAAATATCCGTTAGCTTGCTGATTCTCAAGCCCTCCCTCTCACACACACACAAACATGGCATGCACCGACTTTTCCCCGTCTATTGTCAAAGCTGCTAATTAGTAGTCAATGAAACCATTTTCACCCTTAAGTAATGCAGTTTTAATTGTAGTTGCTCTGAAGTGCACTTTAATTGTTTTTCTTTAGACTTATTTCCCCCTTGTAACAAGCAAACTTTTCCGTTTCCACGTCCAGCTAAGCCAACGCGGAAGCTTTTCCTCCCTCTTCTCTTTCCTCCGACCACCCAAAGGACCAATCCACCCTGCCTCCTTTCCCAGTCCCCCCACCCTTAGTGCACCATCCCACTTACCACCACCAGCAACTGCAGCGGTACACTGTGTCTAATGTTGGGGCTTGGCCAGGTCTGTGCCACCGCAATCTCCCCTCGCCACCCGCCCAGCATCCCCCACACCGCAACCTGTCCCGCCAGCCCGGCATGGCTTACTTTCTCTCTGACAAAAGCCAGCTAAACATCCAATCACATTCACCCTCCTGTCTACCTACCAGATCAAAAGCTTATATAGAAAGACCCGCATTGTGTGCCTCTGACTTTATTTTCACACCCAGAACAGGACGAACAAATTTTAGCCAAAGTTTATAAAGTGGCGGCAACACACAGAGAGACTCTAGTCACCGGGTACTGCCATGGCAGCAGTTGTTGTAAGGTTGGAACCATCGAAGCAAGTGTCTTTATAAGTTCTTGAACAGTTCTTGGCGTTTCCATGGTGACCACACTGACAAAGCTTTGTGTACACCTGGTCGGCTCCCTCCAAACTATTAGTTTATAAAGGTAATGTGTGGTGTTGTTATTAGGACACAGAGTTCCTTTTAAGACACAATATTTTTGACACAGATCATCGAAACAGAGACTTGACCATCAGGTCGCACAGTGTTGTTGGGTTTTTTCCCTCATAAAAGAAGGTAAACAGCTGTAGGAGCTCTGCCATCATGGCTCTTCCTCATCGAATGTCGACTGTCGTTGTCTTGATGCTGGCTGTTGTCGCGATGCTGATGGAGGTAGGAGGAAGTCGACAGCCACGACAAGGAAGGAGGACCAAGCGGGGTAACGACATGTGCTCCTCCAATTCCGTGGCTGAGTACAAGCTCACCTTCTACGGAGCCTGGTCCAAGGAGAAGTTCCCCAGAATGTATCCCACATCCCGGCCACATGCGCAGTGGTCCAAGCTTGTTGGTGAGTTCTACTCATTCATCTTTTTTTTTCCCCTTTCCATTCACTTCCTACTTTTGATCTTTCTTCAGTCATCTTTTTGCGTCTTCTTGCTGTCTTTCTTTCTCTTTTTATCTAGCTGTCTTTGTAAAAATCTTCCTTCTTCTTCTGCATGTTTTTTCCCGGTGTCTCCTTACTTGTGGGATACTTTCAAAAGTCTCTGTCTGCCTCAACAGATGTTTGTATATGTATGTGTTCGTGTGTATGTGTGGATGTACGCGTCTGTATATAAATGTGTATGTCTGTGTGTTTGTGGGTGTGTACTTCATTATTGCGTTGATCTACATAACAATCATCAATCATGATTAGCATTTTGAAATCGTGTAAACTTGCTGAAAGATAGACGACACAAGCTCCTCCCCTCCTTATGATCATATGCGCAGTTGTTTAACATGATAAAAGCTGGAGATTACGAGAGGAGGAAAACATGTTGGAGAAGGCAACACGGTGAATACCCTCTGTGTGCACCACGTCCTTGGGTCTCAAGGGCCACTTGCTCCACGTCTGCGCCCCGCCACTTCTTAAAACCAGTTTTATTTCCCGTGTTGTTCTTTCTCAGAAGAAATCAACATCTGGAGGCTAAGTTGCTCTTTCCTTTTTATTTCAGAGCAATGCAGCGATTGTAGACTAAACCATCGCAAAATGTTTAAAGATCTCTTACTTTCTGTAATCATTCTGTTTGTGCGTGTTCGCAGATGTCGCGCGAGGCAAAATTATAAACGGCTTTCATACCCCCTACACACACACACCTCTTCCTCCCAGTCTTCTCTCTCTCTTCCTCCCCAACCCTGTCTCTCTAGGCGCTAGCTGAGGGGCTAGTGTATAGCAGAGACTTAAAGAATAACACGAGCCAAACAGTAAAATTCAGTTTAAAATTACTAGAAAATTCACAAAACAAATCCATGTCCTGAAAATTCGTTACAGAAATCAATTACAATTTTTTTAAGAAAAAAAAAGACAGATGGCCTAACCTAAGTTCTAGTTGCTTGCGTTACCTAGGATGTAGCCAATGCGAGAGCTTCTATCATATGTTAACGAGGCCTTGTCCAATCAGCAAGACTTCTTTTGTGACGTCACGGGAAATAAGTTTTTTTTTTTTTTTATCTTTTCCGAAATCCAGGTGAAAGCTACGCTGTTTAAAGACTTGTATTCCTTTCATCGGATATCCCGGTTAAGACTTTAGAAAGTAAGGACCAGAAAGGTACTGAGAGATAATCGCTTAACTGATGCATAACAATGGCGACGTAAAGATAAAGATGCAATCGATGTTTCACGTCGAGCCAGCAACAAAGGCTCTACCTTTCACAACAAAACTCAACAATCGACATGAGCAGAAGAAAAGGTATAGAGAGAAGAGAAAAACACCGACAGATACAGAGACAACAAAAAATAGATTGAGAGACGAGCAAAGAAAACCAGTCACATGGACATAGACATATACACAGGAAGAGAGAGATAGATACACAGACATAATATCGTCCTAATCTCAGCAGATATGCTGACCAACTTATTTTAAACCCCAAAACAAATTTTTAAAAAACCTTTGTTTTGTCCCAGTGGACAATTTGAACACGGGTAATGCTCTAGTAACAAAGTAAAAGAAATAAAATACAAACTAATATTACAGTGCAACAGAAACAGATATCTGCAGAAATTATCTCTACATAGATAGAACAGAGTAATAATCTGTAGAAGTTGCTGCAGCGTTTCTAGCTCTTAGATATACATATCTGAGAGTTTTGTATTTCGCGATGTTCAGTTTCGTATTTTCGAGCAACAGTTTCATATTTCACTTATCTAGCGAAGAACACTTTGCCCTACTCCCACACTGCCATCCTAAAAATATGTTTGCATTTCTGTTGGTGGTCGTTTGAAGGACACAGCGGTGGCGGCGTAGGGAAGTAAATGTTTACAGTTGTTTAAATTACTCTTTCCCTCAGTTGTTTAGCCTCTCGCTATGACGTCAGTTATGTTTACGACTCGGCATCTGCAGTGCTCGAGAATGATACACGTTTGTACACAAGGGTAGGCGGACCAAGTTCGAGGTCGTCTGGTTTTGCTGCAGCAGTCCACCCGTTTAACTGGCGCATCTTCCTGTCCTCAACGAAGGAATTAACCCCAGAGGTCAAAGATTGCAACCTGAGCTGTATGCGCATGCCTCGTGACCTGCTCATGAAACAAAGACGGAATTGAGATAATGTCTTTGTTTCCGTGTTGTGCAAGATGTCAGTTATCAGGTAGAGGTTGACTTGAAACTTCTTGTCACTTGTATGTCCGGGATTTACTTTCGAACTTGTCTTTTTGTTTTGCTGTTAGTACGATGTAAGTAGTTGTTTCCTGTTTGAGACCTAGGCTGTGTGCTTTCTAGTGGACACTAGAAATGATGATGGTGAGAAGACGACAGGACTGCAGTAGGGACAAAGTCGTCAACATCTTGGAACAGCAGGAAGACAAGGTTGTGATGGGGGTCTCCACGATGCAGGGGATGGCAAGTGGTTGGAGGAGGGATAACTTTTGTTATAAGCTCCAAGGGTGGGCAATGATCTGACTGGACGATTTCGAGAACAGCAACACTTCATCATTATATGAATTGATTATGTGTTCTGGAAACAAACACAGAACACCATTACCTTTGGTAACAGTGGACTCACATAAAGATCTGTTTTCAGGGCACTTTCCTATTCCTGTGGATGAATTCAGTGTTTGTAAGACCTCGCGAGTTCATGTGAGGTTATCGCTCTGTCGTAGAACTCTTGAACCGTTTCCCTTCTGATTGTGCAACACATCAGCATTGTCCTGTGTGTTTTGTCTGCTGGCATTTCAGACATAAACAGTGTTAGTCATTTGACATTTCTCACGGTTATGAAAAGGGGGTTAGTCTGGCGCTGCCTGCAAAACTCTGGTCACACAGGTGGTTGCAGGCTCCTGTTCCTTGGAGTGCAGCTCTCTCTTCCGACTGTCATCCATAGTGCAGCTGCTCCATCTCGCGAAGACAAACAGCTGCGATTACTGTGACCTTATCATCTCCTACCTCTGAAACATCCTTAACTACTGCACTAAACCAAAGCTTACATTCAAGCAAACTTGAATAATTCCGTTTTCTCACAACTATTCAAGACTATATCAACAAACCATTTCGGTTTGATTGGAATGACTTTGCTGTGAAGAGGGTAAAGATTGTTTCTTGCAGTTTAGAAGTTTCTGTGAATCCTTCGTACTGTCTCAGACAGTTACTAACCTCTTACCAACAAATATGAAAAGAAAGTTGAGAGTAACAACGATGTTTGCTACTGCACCGCCGTCTGTACAGTCGCCGCTTACTTTTAATTACTAGGGTACAGAGGAGATGAGCGTAGATACCCAAGGAAAGTTTGATAGAAGTGCACCCGACGGCGATGGCGGCTTGGCAATGTACACAGGAATCAAGGCCGACACCAATGAACTGTGGTGTGCGACTTGGCTGCGAAATACTGGCTCCTGATTGTCTCCAGCAGACCCCTTCATCTTACCTTCCTCAGGTGTTTGTTTAATGTATGTATGCCTTTGAGATAGTCCAGAAGGTTATCTTCAGAAGGGGTAGAATACCTATCCGTTCCAGCATAAAAAAATACCGAGCCAGTTTTAATTCGCTTACGTGTGCATGCAACCCTCTCCTCTCCCCGACCTCATCACCTACACTTCTCATCTTTCCCGCTCTCCGTTTCTTGCCACCCTTCGTTTTTGTTTTTTTTTAATCGCTCTGTGCATGCGTGTGAGAGAAAAAAAAGACTATAGCTTATAACCTACTCACATGTTTAGAACAGATCCAAATGTTAATGGCAGAAGAAATGATAGAAGCCTGGATGTGAAGCAAAATATACTGAAGTCATTAAATAGACGGTGGTGCTTTAATACTAAGTCGCACAACCCTGGATTTTGTTTGCAAACTCTGGTGTTTTGTTGTGCTGACCTGGAGTGCACATCACATATGCAGTGCAGGTTCCAGCCGCTGCATCTCTGGACTTCCGGCGAGTGTGCGCCATCTGCCGGTGTCTCAGCCTTTGATGTGCTTGCTAACATGTGTGTCAGGGGGAAAGTGCTCTGGCTTTCATCATCACGCTGATCATAAACTCTCTTTCTGTCTCTCTTTCTGTCTCTCGTTCTTGCTCTCTTTTCCCTCTCCACTTTCTCTCTCACATACATTCTCTCTCTCGCTTTCCTACCTGTCCCACCCCACCCACCCTGCATTGTATTATAATGGCGGAAACTCGCCGGCCATATTTCCCTGCTGTGTATCGAGAATTGTATTCCTTTCTCCGCTAATGCATTTGCCCCGTTATCATTTTAAGAGCCCACCCTTGACCCAGCATCGCCGTTATTTGACTGCGCAGTCAACCCCAGGAGCGTGTAACAGGTTTTAGGGAATTACAGTATTATGTTGTACAGTGAGGAACGTCACTGTATTGAAACAAGGCATCGGTTACATAACACTGCAAACAGGACGGTACAGCACTTGGTGATGAACTCTCTGAGCATTGGCATACAAGAACCAGAACTCTCCATTGTAGATGGCAAAGTGCTTGTCTCATAACTCTTAGATGTGTTTGACCCTTTGTCCTGACGAAGTCTGATAAAAGTTTCTTTCGTTTGTTCGTTGTTTTGTTTTTGTTTTTTTTGTTTGTTTTTTTTTTTTTGGGGGGGGTTGGTGTTGGGAGATGACCTATCCACAAAACACAGCAGAAGGTTTAGTGAGTGGAAAGTAAATAGAAAGTTTCCTCTATCACCACCAACTAAGCGCAGCTTTGAAGGTTTGACAGGGAACAAATACCTATTAGGACAAGTGCGTCACACGACTTCCATTGAAGGCAAAAATAGTACATGCTGCTTTGATGACAGCAATAAATAATAAGTTCTTTTTTCTGATAATGTTTTTGTTAATATAAAACAATAACCTGTAGAAGGTTATCCGCTTTTCACTCTTATGGACTTGGAAATTGAAAGTAAGCAGAAATAACAACGGGTGGAACAGACCAAACAATGCGACATACCTTGCCTAATGCGTCACATGTTTTATCATTTTTTTCCCTTCACTTTCGCTGAGTTTTGCAATCCTTTGATTTCCTAAGAAAAAAGAAGAAAAAAACAAGACTTATGATTCAACTGTTATGCAAATGCTTTCAGCGAGAAAAAGCCCTAGTCGGCATAACCCTGATTGTGTGTTTACTAACCAAGGCTGGTTCTCTGATGACGAAGAATGAGCTGGCTTCTGTCAGCTCCTCGCCTCCTGTCTGGCTCTGCTCCACCCTTGTGTCTTTTCCGGGTCGGGGTACACTGGGCTGTGAGGTCATCCCATCTGACTGCCTCGTCCCCAAAGCCAACATGGCGCCACCTCTGAGACAAGCAAGAAAAGAGGGAAAGTATTGGCGGGGGCCTTGATGTTCTTGGCTGGTCGGATTGTGTCCAAGCCAAACACCGCAACGCCTCACCTGCTTGTCTTGGTTGGTCCTGCAGGTGCTCCGAGGGCGTCAGGAGCAAAAGGAACATAAACAACCGCTCGCCCCCAACCTGAGACTGAACTCAGGGTGGGAAGACCGGGCTGTGAGTTTTTGTTTTTGTTTTCTTAGTTTGAATCCTCGATTTTCCACACAAAAAGTCGAGTTTGTCTAAATCCTGGCAGAACCACATCAGGTCTGTGATGTGCGGTTGATGAAATGGCAAGAACCTTTGACCTTTAAGATATTTTTGCAAGCTTTTCAGCCCTGACATACAGTCATGTAAGGCTACTCTAAAGGAACTATTAGAATTTGTGAATAAAACGAATGTGTCTGCCCCTGTTATTAAACCTACAAGTCGTTTTGCTGAGCGGTTGTCAGCTCTACCACAGAAACCCACGTGACTCACAGAGTGCTGATGACCTTCGACCCACCCCGCTAGGCCGTCTGCATAAGCTCTGTGAAAGTTTTCGTGTACATGTACCCGGTCTAGACGCCTTTACCCGTTTCCCAAAATGCTGCTTACACGAACGCTTTGACTTTTGTCATGGCCCACAAACAGGAACGGGTCATCATGGGGGTCAGGTGCGAGGTCTTGTGAAGGAGGGGTCTTTGTCGCGACATTTTGATATCGGGTGGGTATTACCCAGCATGCATCATCATAGGTACTCTCGCGTGCATACGAGTGTGTGGATTCTTCTCTTTGGCTTTCTGGATAAAATGTGTATTGCTCTATGAGAACCCAAAAATTTAGATGGAAGTGTTGGTTATGATATATGCAGATATTTTGCTAATACAATTTCCTGTAATATATATAATTCTTGCTATAGCCAAGTGAATTTATATCCAGTCTAAAGACTTATCTAAACTTAAAGAGGTTTAATCCAGGATATAAGAAAAAAAGTCAGTTATAAAAAAATTATTGTATTAATAAAATTTTGCTTGAGTACGCACTTGCACACACACACTAGCATAAACACAAGCACGCATGGAAATACCCACAAACACAATCATTGCTTCGTTTAGAAAGATACTAAATTGTTACTTCGAGCCTTATTACTAACGGTCGTGTTCACCTGATGATCAAAATCTCAACGTCAGCAAATAACTTTCCTTGTATAGACAGTACAGCCTCGTTTCCGTTTCCCCAAAGGACATCACAAACATCCTCTGTGCCTGCAGCCCTCATGCTGTCAAGGTGGCCACAAAGGGCCCATTTTTTTTAAAAGTGAAAAACCAATAATTAACAGCTATTTTCAGAGTCCTGCCCCTTTGAAATGCGATTAGGGAAACTTGTCACGTACTTGAGGCTGTCTGGATGACTTGATTAAACGTGCGTGGACCTGCAGCAGGTTAGTCATCCGCCTACACCACCTCGCCAGCCCCGGTGGTCGCTCAATCAAAATCCGCCGAGAATTTGTCACAAGCGTGCAAACTTTACGAAAACATCTGGCGACCTGACGCCCACTGAACCCGACAGGACCATCCTCAAGATTTTAAATCCCTTAGAAAGACTGACACTCATGTTGAAATTTTTATAGACTGACCCTCACATTCTTCTGTTCGGGCCTATGTTTCTCTGCTATTAAAACAAAAATATATGAAGGTTTGTGTCTCGTAAAACGACTTCTCATTCACATTTTGGAAACTGGCATCGTAAAGTCACCAGTCTGAAAAAATAATTAACCTTTAACCTGGTGGTTTGCTTTGGCTGGTGTGAAGCTTGGGTTACGTTGACTGGACGAGCTGTTCCTAACTGCTTAAATTCTTGTCTGACTCTGTTTATTAAAAACTCAATCCGTCTCGTTTTTAATATTTAAATGTCTATAAAGTCTTACAGTAGCACTGTTTAACTGTTTGTTAAGCTTGATATTCGTAAGAAGCAGCACTCATTTTTTAGAAAAAAAAGAATAATTTCGTTTGCGGCGAAAGTATTAGCCTACTGATTAAACCATTTCTTAGTTTTGTAATTCAGTTTGGTGGAAGAAATACATCGAAAAATTGCATGAAAGTTCGCGAAAGAACAATTTGTGTTCATTGAGAAAGGTTATAAATGGCCACTGGCATGCCATAATATCATTTGAAAGAATTTTGTTTTTACATTAGAAATCCCGCTAACGGCTACAAGTTAGGAATGCTTAAGTTGCGGTACAACCTGAGAATGTTTCTGACAAATTCTATCTTGAATGTGCTCATCATTTATCTCTCTCTCTTTCGCCTCGTCCAAGGAGATCGACTGCATGAAGAAGGCTTAGCACACTGCATGACAGGCTAAACTTAAGCACGAGACTGGGCCCGACTGCATGAAGAAGACATGCTACATACACTACTAACAACATAGCGACACTGGTTTGACTTCATGACCCCATCTTTCACTACTATTATCACAATACTACAATGATGGACTGAGCGTGAAAGGTCTAACAAAGTCGCTCTGTTGATAGTCACAACATGTTTCTAAAACTTAAAACTGTCTTAAAAAAGCTAATTGATACACCTTTTTTTTTTAAAAAAAAAATCGCTCCTTTTCCATTTAGATGCTCTACCACGTGCGTACGAAAAACTTGTGCTGACGGGAACGAAAATCTGGCATGACAGTTTTCTTTACAACAATTATAGTATAAAAAAAAGGTTCTAAATATGTGTTATGCCCAGTGTTTCCATTAACCTGATTATCTAGACAGAATGAAGGCCTCAACGTGTTTACAATTATCGCTTACGTTGTGCAACTGGCCCCTGGCCGAAGATTCACCCAGACGGTTGCCCATTTTTGTCGGTCAGTTTCGCCGCCGCTGTAAGCAGGACAAATAAACACTGTCTAATATGAGGCACACTTAGCAAACAGAAGCTGTTTGCATAATGCACGTATGTTGATCTTGAGGGCGGTGGATTAATGTTATGATGGCGGCAGCATAGGGGTTACGTCAACAGACAGATGCGGAAGCTGGTGGTTTTGCATCCAGGCAAACCATGTCCCGGAGTGACAAACTAGGTCCAGGCTGCAGACCTGAGGAGAACAAAGAATTATGTTAGTTCAGTTGCGAAACTTTCCGGCTGGTAAAGAAACTCGAAAAAGCTGTGTGTGTTTGCATGTTCATTTTTTAGCAGATGCTTTCTTTAGAAAGTATGTATACGAAAGAGTTGCAGATGAAAAGAACACAGAATGGAAACGTCTGACAGACTGTATACGCACAAGGGAAAAAGAAAAAGCTGGATGTGTGTGTGGGTACGTGTGTGTTCGCGATCGTATAAGTAAGTTTGTGCAGACATGTTTGTATGCACGTGCATACGCTTTTAATCACTAACATGAAAAATTCATGCGTGGAAACTTGAGCAGCAGCTGATTGGTCAACATAAACAAAACTTTCAAGCAAATCACCATATGATGGACATAGAAACTAAAGGGTTAATTAAATTTCGATATGTGAGTTTCGTTCAAAAATAATCATCTATAGAGTTACATTGAAATTTAGCTGTTAGAAATTTTATGTTGGACTCAAGTTGACCTCTTCACATCTTTGTGTCCGCAGGCCGGACGCACGACAAGAGCCACCAGATGTGGTCGGAGGGCAACACGTCCAGCCTGGCATTTAAGAAGTTTGCTGAGGAAGAAGACTCGGAGCTGCTGGAGATGCAGGTGCAAGGATACGACGGCGTCTACGATACCTTCAGCTGTGAGCCCCTTGCGCGTGGCGAAGGCAAAACCTCTACTGTCATCCTCGCAGACGGAACCCATTCGAAGGTAAACATCGACACCAGGTGTAAGCACTGACACCACCAGGTGTAAAAATTCACACCACCAGGTGTAAGCACCGACACCATCAGGTGATGGTCATGACAAAGAATGGAGATGGCCATGAATGTTTTTATGTTCGAGTTGACGGTGCACGAGATAGTATAATTGTGTTGCCTCGTGTTGCTTCCTCAAGTATGAAGATCATTGCATCGTTTTACATACCATCGTATGCTATTTCCCTGTATTGCACCGTACTTTATCGGACTGTATTAGACAGGATAGCCTTCCATTACATAACCGATTATTCTTCGAGTCATTAGTACAGGCTGCTTACATTTCTTTCTGACCATCTCTTTATCACAGGTGTCGTTCGTCGTCAGGTTAATTCCCAGCCCAGACTGGTTCGTGGGAGTGGATGGCCTTGACCTTTGTCAGAACGGTCGATGGCGGCAGAAAGTCAGCGTCAACCTGAGGCCATACGATGCTGGCACGGACCAGGGCATCACCTTCACAGCCCCCAATTATCCTTCCCACCCTCTCCAACCCGTGCAGAAGATAACGGCTTTTTTTCCTTCCCACATGGCCAGCCCCTTCTACTACCCAGAATACAGGAAACTACCCCGAATAGCTCACGCCGAAATGCAGCTGGTGGCTCAGTACCTGAGGAGAGGGGCCGCGTCCTCTCACAAACCGAATGGTGAGTCTAATGTCATTGTTTATGGGGATGATATGGTGACCTCTGCACCTGCCACTGTTGCCAGTTCATCTGACAGAGCATTGGTGGAAATGACCGACGAGCACAGTCACAGCGCTTCAGGGAATCCTAGTGCAGAAGGTTCAGTAGCCAGCAAGAGGACAGAACAGCATCCGCAGATAGCAATAACAGGGGCCTTAGATTCTTCTTCCCGGCGACAGATAACTCAGCATTGCCCTCGCAAACGGAATCGCAGGTATGGACAGAAGAGAGAGGCCAGCTTCTTCAGAGACAGGGGGCTCTGCTGGGCGGTAACTCTGACAGCGAGACGAGCATGGAGAACCGGGAGGATCAGACTGGACATGGAGAAGACCCCTTCCACAAGCCACTAAGCAGCGTCCAGACGGACCTGACCCACGGATCTCGGGACAAAGAGACGCGACTTTCCGTTACCCCTCTCGAAGACAAGAAAGATTTTCTCCCTCGGGAGGACGAAAACCTTGGAGAACCGTCAACAGAACTGAGCTTCCATCATAAATTCTACACACCTAACGTTTACAAAGCGGCTGATACGTCCACTCCTCAGATACTGCAGGCTGCAGGCTCCTCGCCCAACCAGAGAACCCTGGCACCACAGCCAGAGGATTCCCAGCCATTCCGTCCTGCCGAAGATACAAGAAAAGAAACCAGTCCCAATTCGACGGATTCGCCTATGAGAGTCGGAATCAAAGAGCAGGATGACCATACTGACCTGCGGGAGGTGAAAGGTCCCGCCGAGACTGGGGGTAGCCAGTCACGTGGCACATTTCGACAGCCGCAGTTTGCCGAGATCTCCGCAGACGGCCCTTACAGAACGCACGGTATGTTCAAGGGACAGTAGCATTAACAAGAAAACCAACCCCGAGAATTCGTCCAGATTTAACCAATAAATTTCAGCGTCGACATGTTTTATTTTCTCCATTCCGTTTTCCCAACTTTCTTTTATTTGTTCATTTTTCTCTTTTTCTTTCTTCACACCGTCTTTCTGTTCTTCCTTTTCCTCGTTTGTTTTGTCGGCTTCTTTCCATTTTTCTTTCTTTCTCTCTGATTTTTTTTAAGTTCTTATCCTTTTGTTCCCTTTTTTCTTTTTTTTCTTTCCTTCGATCCCAATCCGTCTTTCCTTTTTGTTTGTTTTTAACTCTCTTTTTCAATTACTTCGCATTTCTTTGTTTTCTATTCTCTCTCTCTCTCTTTCAATTACTTCTCATTTCTTTGTTTCTATTCTCTCTCTTTTTTCTTAAACGCTTTCATTTTTTTTTTCAGAATTAACGGCTGAACCGGTGGACTGCCGCGTGACGGAGTGGAGCGAGTGGGGGCCCTGCAGCAAGACGTGCGGCTATGGACAGCGCGTGCGCAGTCGTCGGGTCCTGTCTCACGCTCGCAATGGCGGCTCCGTCTGCCCTCTGCTGCAGCAGCAGGAGCTGTGTGGGGGCATGAGCACCTGCAACTGGAAACACTTCGATTCCTTCTCGCAGAAGATGTTTGGCACCGGACGGAGACAGCGCTTCAATGTGGACCACAGAGCCCAACAAGGGTGACAATACTCCCATCTCCCACCCCACATCACCACCCCCAGCCAGGGACGAATGATCACAATGTGACAGTCATGTTGTCAAGTTTGATGTATTGCAACGTGAGGTTTATATTTTTAAGCTTCTTACAGAAGCGCTGTTGGTTGTGAAGACTCGTTGAAGGCTGTGTACCGAAATTTGGTGATCTTTGAAAACAGGCTAGAAAAGTAGGCTTCAAGCACAGTGTATTAATGGTTGCTTGACATTTTACACATTAATATAGTACACATGTTGGAATTACTTTGATTACTACAGTACACATCACATTGTAGTATTCACACAGATTACTATAGTACTTATGTTGGAATTACATTGATTACTGCAGTTCTCATCACATTGTAGTATTACTACAGTACACATAGTGGGATTACACAGATTACTACAATACAAATGGTTTGATTACATAGATAATTACAGTACACATGGTGGGATTACATTGATTACTACAATACAAATTGTTTGATTACATAGATAATTACAGTACACATGGTGGGATTACATTGATTACTATAATACACATGGTGATATTACATAATTACAGTACACATGAGGGTTGCACAGATTACTACAATACACATAGTGGGATTACAAAGATTACTACAGTTTACACATAGATAATTACAATACACATGGGGATTACATAGATAATTTCAGCACACAATGGTTGCACAGATTACTACAATACACATAGTGGGATTACAAAGATTACTACAGTTTACACATAGATAATTACAATACACATGGGGATTACATAGATAATTTCAGCACACAATGGTTGCACAGATTACTACAGTACACATGGTGGGATTACATAGATTATTGCAGTACACATGGAGAATTAGATTACTACCATACACAAGGTGAGAGTTTATAGATTACTACAGTACACAAGGTGGCATTAAATTACTACCATACACAAGGTGAAAGTTTATAGATTACTACTGTACACATGGTAGGGTTACATAGATTACTACAGTACACATGGGGAATTAGATAACTACCACACACATGGTGAGATTTCATAGATTACTACAGTACACTTTACTGGAATGCCAGAAAAGGGGGGTGGAATGTTTCTTGTAAGGACTAAAAAGTCAATGTATTCTCCTAGGGGGCTCCTCAATGTTACCTGAGTAGCTTCATCAGCTGTATCTCAGCCAGGCTGATAAAGTTCACAACTGGTGTGACCTGGAGAACAGGTGTATACCGACAGTAAAGAATGGTGTTTGTGATGAGGGTGCGATTTTTAAAACCCTTTTTGTGGTAAAGTGATCTCTCTTGGGTTTGAAGAACGCAGGAGGAAATCCGACAATAACATGTTCATACACCTTGCTGCCTTGAAAAGGCGAACAATCTGCAAAGTAAAGAATTTTTTACGAGGCAGAAATGTCCTCTCAGAATAGAGTGTGTGCTTAGTTCCAAGAAAAGATTACATGCTTTTTTGGAAAAACTGTAGTTGACATAATATAATGTTTTCTTGTACACCTGGTCTTACCGTTTTATTTAAATTTTGGGTATGTAAGACATGTTACAAATGTGCAAAGAATGGATTTAAAAGAAACAGATAATTTTTGGAACAAAATCTGTGTTGTGGGACTTGGGTTTAATCTGAAATTCTGTGATGAACATGTCTTTTTATTTGTATTATTACAACAGCATAAGTAATAGAAGGAGAGCATGGTACTTTGTCCTAACAAAATCTTAGTCACGTGTACACACATAGATAAATGTATATCACATGTCAGTCTTTAGGAAATGTTTGTTAATTAGATGAAAAATATTTTATGGATAAATGAGATTAAGACAAATTTGTATCAATCACTGTTAGATGAGGCTATGAGCAGATGCTGATTATGGTTTTGTGAAATGTAAAAGAATAGGTATCCCTAGAGAAAATTACTGAGTTACTAAAGCAAATAATTAATAAATGTTGACAAAGTGCGAGTAAAGACTACACGAAATTCCTGTAGGGTAGTCTACATACCCTTTCCTTCTTATTTTATTAACATAAGTTTCTACGTATCACATTCAACAAACGTTAACGTTATTAGTAGCCAAGAATACAAGGCAAATTTCAGAAAAAAATAATAAAATTTTTACTCAAGATCATCCCCTAATCCCGTAGTTACAGAGTATATAAAATAGTGTGTCAACTGTTCGTGTTTGAATTGAAAGTCGTTTTGCTTCGTTAGACTCCTGATACGCAATGGCGATCGTGTAGGTCCGTGTTCTGCCTTCATTCTAGGCTTGGTAAGCTTATTCAATGAAATTTTTTCGACGGAAACATTATTTTGGACACAGGTCTGAATATTGAAGGTTGTGCATTGTTTACATCTTACCGTGAGGTTTACTCCTTCGATTGATTTCGCAGTTGTCGAGATCGTCTGCATTTTTTTTTTTTTTTAATATCACGTGACGCGTTTTTTTTTGCGCATGCGTTCTTGAGCCTTGTAAACTTAATGGAGAGGATAACTGGACGCAGATTTTTTTAACTTCTGGGAAAATAAATTTATGCTTATTCTACGGACAGGCGAGTGTAAAGGTTGTCATTCAATGTCCCAACGCCACGTCTACAAATGCGATGATAAATTAGCGGCCTCAGGTCAGGGGCGTTTAATTTTTCTAATTTTTAGTGGCTGGCGGCTCATTTTTAATTACAGCAACATACAACAGTTGGAAACATTTGGCTAGGTGATAAAAAAAAATTTTCAGTCGGTCAAAAGATGGTAATAAATAGAAATAAATACAAGATTTTCCAAGGAAAGTAGCCGAAAAACTCCATTCTAACAGTGACTCAGAAAATATAAAGTAGCCCTGACCCAAAGTATATAAGCTGCCGTATCATCGCCATTTATAGTGAGCCACACTGTGGCAGGTGACTTGCCTTCTCCCAGGATGTAGAGTTTGGTCTGTGTTACTGTTGTCCTAGTTCGATATGCTGCATTGGGTACTAACAGCGAGAAGGTCTTGTGCGTGCGTGTGTGTGTGTGAAAGAGAGAGTGTGTTTGTGTATGTGAGAGAGGGTGTGTATGTGTGAGAGAGTATGAGTGAGAGAAAGAGAGATGGTGTATGTAAAAATAATAGTGACGCTAAGGACTGCGGTGGATGGTTCGCCTTGAGAAGGAGACATGGAACAGGTACAATGGATATGGAACTGACATGTTGTACATTTCTTGCATGAATATGCTATTTTCATACTTTTTTACTGCTATAATTTGTTGTCTTAGAAAGTAAAAGGTTTGCAATGCATCGAATGTGACAGTTTAATTCTTGTTGATTCTTTCTGATCTTCCTCTCTTGCTCTGAGCAGTTCTGTGAGGTTAGAGCACCATATCGTTCAAACCCAGAGGCGTGCTGATTCGATACCCGTGTACGTAGCGCAGCAAATTTTCTCAGCTGACTCAGCTGACGGAAATGGATACCTGACAATATAATTTTGAAGAGGTAAGGCAGTGAGGGAGAGGAACAGATACCGCCATTACAACAGTCTGACCCCAGAGAAAAGTTAGGTCTCGCTCCCCAAGGATCCTGACTTTAGAGACTGGACAGCGTCCTCTTCTGAACACTTCGTCACACAGCATCAGATACAAACAAAAATATCGTCAGACAGAAACACAACATGAGCTACAAACAGTCAAGTACAAACGGCATCAGATGCTACACATGGCGTCAGACAAAACACAAGGCGTCAGATTTAAACAGTCGTTTACAACAATGCATTATCAGACATAAATATATAGCATCAGATATACACGTACGACGTCAGACGCAAACAGACAGCGTCAGATATCATCACAAGGCGTCAAACACGAACAGCGTGGGTTATATCATCGGCCACAAACATACAACATCCGCATAAACAGTTACAAGCATAAAACCGGCGTCTGCTGCTTGCATGTCGTCAGCATCAAGGTGTTTTATATGTTTGTTTATTATGCTTCCTTTCTCTTTCGTAAATCAGTGCAGATGTTTGTACGGATGTTGAATATGCGTTTACATGTGGACGACAGTAAGGATGTGTATTTAATGTGACCTGCCACTCACCCCAATCTACTACCACCCTGAAAACAGCCAAACGTGGCAAAACACACACACGAGCATGCACTGTCATAAATATATGTTCCTGTGGACTCACACATACATACACTAGCAGGCACACGAACATACTTGTGTATGCTTACCAGTGCTCACACCAAATCCCAATATTCATCAGGGGAGGTAAAGGCGGCAGACAGAAAGAGATGAGCTCCCCTTACATAAGCTGTGGCCTACTTCGAGTTTGTGAGCGTATGTGTGATGTATGGGGAAGGCATCAAATTAAGTTTCTATATATGCTAAATACGTGTTAATCCAGCAACTACTTATCAACGTCTACATTCAAAACTTTTTTCAACATTCAATGAATGATAGAGTTTCACATCCACAGTCATGACAATGTTCTTGTTCTCAGCAAAGTGTAAAGTGGTTTGAAGAAATACAATTATTTTTTAATGGAAGCTTTTTCAATCCGGCTCTTCTTCCCATTAACTGATTTAATACTTTTGAAAACTCAATTTAAGACTAATAGGCACATAGAAAAATAGAAGACTCTAAGCATAAATATGCAGCTGCGCTTTTTATATTTTTTCATTTTTATCTCCGTGAGTTTTGTTTGTTTATTTTTCACAAGTAACCATCTTGAACTTAAATATATATTTTTTATTTCAAGCATAAAACGGGGCTTTTTGTTTACCAATTTCAATCTCTGCAAATTTAGTTTAATAACTTTTGCAAAGTCTTCTTGAATTTCTAACAGTGAATTCTCTCCATTCGGTAACCTACCAAACAGCCGTGTAGCAAGGGACGTAAATGCGTTAATCGTGAACCTTTCTCTGTCTAGATTCGCGTCCCTTGAGTTGTAAGACATCGCTCCATCTGCCGTAGATTGCATGAGGAATAAAACGAATTTTGTATTCTCACCCAGTTTTTCCACTTTACACGTCCCATATTTTTTAAAGACTGAGTAAAAGAGATAATTAAAGATCAAAACTTAAAGTCTGTTCATGTCTTGCCCACAGCATTACTATGAATGAAACACTTCCGTCCCCCCCCCTCAAAAAAAAAAGAACAAAGAACCATTTATTATCAAGATTGCATTAAACTAGCGTCCTAACCATCTTCTGAGGTCCCTTTGTAAACAAATTAAAACCTTAAAAATACAATTTTTGTCTCTCCCTCTCCCCACACAATGTTGCCCTGTGCTGTACATTTTAATGATGTGTACGATAAAGCTTTGACCATTCTGTCTCCGTGGCCTCTCTCTTCAAGAAGTGCAGACTGCTTCATACGTCAGTGTATTTATCAATTTTTCTTTTACCTATGCTTGGAGCAACGAAGTACACTGCATAATTTTACATGGGAGTTCTGTATACCACAATCGTGTCCTGGGCGTTCGTGATGTACAACAATCCATCGCTGCCGATCTCAATCCCTCTAGGGTCTTCCACCCCATCCTTCAAGCGAAGTAAGGTTCGGTCAAGCTGACCCTGAGCAGTAAGCCTGACCACGCCTCTGTTCTCCGCCACGTACACTCGACCATGACCGTCGCTTGCAACGCCGGCTGGTTCCTGTAACCGCATGCTGCCGGCAGGCTGGAAGATAAATTTGGTTCTTCCAGACACATCCATGCAGACAACCGCTGCTTTGCGACGATCTGAAACGATGAATTCGCGATTTCCGGGCAGAACCGACAGGTAACCAGGGTAAGAAAAGAGTTGAGTGCCCTTGGCGACATCGTGAGAAAAGGATTGGAGGACCTCACCTCCCAGGTTAATGATGTCTACACATGGATGACCATCTTCTGCCCCGCTGGCCACCAGAGTTTCTGAGCTGAGAGAAGCGAGTCCAGAATAACGTTTCTGGAAAGAATTAAATATAAATTAATTTGAAAAGAATAATATACCTGATACTCACCCACTCATACCTATCATAGATAACAGGACAGTGAATGAAAAAAAAAACAGTTTAAATTATTTTAATAGACTACCCAGCAAAATATTAAAACAGGATGCAAGTCACCTGCGCAAAAAAGGATGATAACAGAGCCAAGCGAGGCACCACTTTGACAATGCAAATCTGACAGGAAATCGGAAGACTAACAGCGACCTGCGCGTCGGAGATGCGCGTAACACACCAAGGTTTCCCACCAAGAGCTAGGCGGCTGTCCAGCTCCCTTCTGCTGTGAAAAGTCTGTCAAAAGGACAAAGAATACAGTTGAACAATCTGTCGAAAAAAAAACTGTAAATAGATTGCTTTATCTTTTACAATGTGTCACATCTCACTCTACATTTTTAACTGGTTACCATTCGTCACTCTCATTTGGCTGCCAAACTGTTACAGGAACCAAATGTATGACTGTACTGGAGTCACTGACAGAAAAGAACTCGGCTGTGATGCCCAAGATCACTGAGGTGTTAAGATGTTTAGATGTTTGCGAGGACACAGTCTTACCTTGACACACTGGTTTGCCCAGTCCGTGACAACCAGGATGTTCTCGGCACCAAAGACGAGAATATCGCGCAGCTTTGGTGGACACGCGTCTTCTCGAAATTTCGCCGAGATCGTCCTGACCTTCACAGGTGTGTTGATTCGGACAACAACACCTTGACCCGAGGGCAAGGTCGTAGAGCGCTGTCTTTTGGGTGGAAGAGGGGGAGGCACTCTCTTCCTGACTGCGGTTTGTTGGTCAGGTTTTACTTCCGGGTCAGCTCTTACTACCACCTCTCCAAAGTTCAGCTTGGGAACGAAGGGAACGAACTCTAAGTGAACTTGCTTCAGACTCGACAACAAGGTCTTCATCTTTTTCGTATCTACGTTGAGAATGTCTGTGTCCAGAACAGACGACAGGCCCTGGATGACCTCTGCATCGGAACTTCCGGCCAGCCTCGACTCGGTGAGCTCCAGGCGCTGTTTACACGCTGCGATCTGCTGGTCGGCTGTCAGCAAGCGCTTGGTGACCCCGCCATATATGGTCTGGAACCGCTGGGCCAACTCCTCCACATACTCAGTCTCCCGTCGCCGAACGGCGGTCACGGCATCTTGGGACGCCTTTCTGATGGCGCTCTCCGCGAGCGCTCGCTGCTGCTCCAGGTCCCTGATGGCGCTGCGGACAACGGCGTGCAAGCTTGAGTCATCGCTTTAATCTTTGTTCTTAAAGCTCTACAAAAACGTTTTTCTTGTAGTTGGGGCAACGCTAAAATGACTAACAACTAAAGAAAATTGTGCACTATTTTTATTTCAGAGTCCAGAATGAATGCCTGTACTTGCAAAGCTTGGCCGAGAAAGACTTCTGTGAACAAACACAATAACGATAAAAATATTTTTAAGTGCTTTATAGATGTATGACTACCTGTCGAGGTCGGTTCTGAGTCGTTGTACGCGGCCCAGACGTGCGAGGAGCTCGCGCTTCTGCAGGTCAAAGGTCACTCTTCGATCAGAGGCAGCGTCGGCGAGGGTGACGACCTGCAAGCAGCCTCGGTGTGAGATGCCGGCGCACAGATGACAGATGCTGACGCTGCAGTCGCAGCAGTACAGGTCGAGCTCCTGACAAAGAACAGAAATGTCAGTAACATCAGATCGAAGCCTTCACACCTTTACACTCCACCTATAATTTTGTAACGAGTTAGCGGAAGTGTGAATTATTGAACACAACATTTCCATGATTGAAAACATTCAATAAAATAATCAAATGAGCGTAAAATTATTGTCTCCTCTCTCTCTCGTAGAGTGAAGTCCCCACACAGTTTATTACCCCTGATCCTGAAGGTATCTCATTCCATTTTGTTTTTTAGTGGAACCAAAAAAAAAACCATATTTTATTTCTCAAAATCATTCTTTCTCAGTTTTTTACTCTTTCTCTCTCTCTCTATTTCTCTCGCTTGCTTGTCATCCATCACCTTGTCGCCATGGAGACTGCAGGGATTCTCTGTCCTCTGTCCCTGGCGCCTTGTCATGGTTGGTGCCGGCTGTAGAGCCTTGATGAGACTCTTGATGTGGAAGTCTGTCCGGAGCAGCGAGGCCCAGTCTGAAGGGGGTCGGCGTGTGTTGGGCGCAGGGTTCAACTCTCGACACACAGGACACAGAAATCCGTTCTTTTTGGCTCCTCCTCCCACTAGGTAACCCTGCCCCATCCCCCGCCAACATGGAGCAGGTCATCAGTGTCTTCCCTGACATTTCTATCGTCGCTAAATTCGTGACATAATTGCACGCCAGCTCACACCATCCTTTCTGAACTCTTCTAGAGGAGGACATGTTTGTCTAATGACTAGATAAAGCCCAGTGAAGTATCTGAGTCAATATTTCCTTCTGGTTAGGAGGTATACGCCTAAATTTATCGACATAAGCAGAAAGAAGTCAAACTTGTGAGGTCACATTTACATTTAATTAAGATGAGGCCCCAATTCCAAGACTGCATCCAGTCTTTAAGCTTTTTTTTTCCCTCTTTCTTGCCGATCTAAACAGAGTATTTCCCACACAGACAAGTAGATATGTGCATGGAATGAAAGAAAGTAGGAGAGATGGGCAGAGACAGACACACTCTGGAAGCTGTATTTCAGTAACGCACCCCAGACAACATTCCCCTCCACAGGCGAATACCTAGCTTTCTGTAACTCACTCCAGACAAAATAAGGACGAATGGGGGCACAAGAGCGTGAACCCGTGCACAAAGTAAGGCGGGGGAGGGGCAATGGTCTGTGCACGTCACGTGCACGAACCAACCGAGCTGCACGTGCAGTCGTCGCGCCTCACCTGTAAGCATTTCTCGCAAAAGCGATGCAGACAGGCCAGAGTCTTGGGCTCGGTGAACACATCATAGCAAATGTAGCAGGTCAGGTACTCTTCTCCTACAGACTCGTGGGTTGCCATGGTACCGGAGCAGGACCATGCTTTGTGCTGTAATGGCAAAGAAAGTCGACATGTTGAAAAGAGTAGGGAGGGTGGTTAGGGGGTTGTTTTTTTTTTTGTATGGGGGATTTTGTTGTTGTTTTTGTCTGTTTTCTTTTGTTTTGTTTGTTTGTTTGTTGGGAGTTTTTTTGTTTTTGTTTTTTATTTTGGTGGTTTTTTGTTTTGTTGTTGGTTTTTGGTTTTTGTTTTTGTTTTTTTTGTTTTTTTTTTCTTCTTTAATTACCTGAAAAAAAGCGGTTATCTTTCTATGCATATTAATGATTTTGTGAAATCTTGACAAAGAAAGTCTTCGCTTAAAAAATTGATTGCTTTTTGTTTTCTTTGCCCGTAGTTTCAATATGGAAAACAAATTTGTGTGTGCGTGTGTGTGTGTGATTTTATGCATGTGATATCGCGTTTCGTACTCAGTTTTGCAGGCCATTTGACCGTATGACAGGCAGGTTGACAAAATATTGTAGCAGTGCAATAATCTGTCGGCCATGCTAAAAAGAAGAATGCAACAGTGTAAAAAATGTGTGTGCGTGTGCATGTGTCCTAGTACTCTACTTTTCTTACTATTTATAGAACGTGCCCCTCTTCCGCTCTATTTACTAGCAATGTGATTTCTGTAAAAATCTCTTGTAGACCTTTCTGCACTCTAGACCTGGTCGTCGGTACATTCCTGTGGGAATTCAACAGTTGTCAAAAGAAGCAGCGAGAACATACAATCTCAGGCGATATATATACACACACCAGATACACATACATGCAAGCATTACAACATAGATGCATATACATAATGCTCCTGTGTACAAACACATACCGTTCAATATACTCACATGTACACATAAAGCCACATCCATTCACATCTGAAGGTACACGAACACATAAACATCCGCAATGTGTACACTGGACAGGTAATGTACAATGTTTGTACTCATCTCAGTGGACGAGTTGTGTTTGTTTTTCAGTATCTACATTGTGTAATCACACCTATACACACACCTTCGTGTCAGTTGGACTAGACTTAATGAATTCATGTCAAGTGCAGTAGATATCCTAATCTATGATTTCTTCTGTATACTGCTAATACTAATAATTTGCTATTGTTGTTGTGTATTGGAGATGGTGGGAGTAGCACTTGTTGACTGGGGAGTTTTCAATGATTGTACTTGCATTATGTATGTGGTATAATGGTATTTATTGCTGTTTAAATACTACAACATCAAGATTATTCCAGTTGATTACTTCAAAATACTACAAAATCAAAACTTACTAGTTCTGTAGGAAATGATAAGCTTTCACTTACATATGTTTGCTGTCAATTCTGTGAAAACTTTCGTCTTAGTTACACCACTTGACTGAGAAGTCCTGTCTGGCAGCACCATGTAGACATGTTAGTTGTCCACCTGACTTCCCTTTTGTCAAACTTACTGAGAGGGTTTTTCAGCAGCTATATACGAATGGACAAGATAACTATAAGTTGCTGATAAACGGAATGGTGTCACCTGATGCGCAGTAACTGTGTATCCGTGTATCAGTGTACGAAAAGCATTATCTTGTTTTGAAAGAGCTTGTAACCTGTAACCTGTAACCTGTCTCAGGCTCACAAATCCGTACACCCCACCCCGCCAAAAAATAAATTCAAAATAAGCACAAATACATACAAAGCTCACCTAGTTCCCGACACAAGATGATCCTTGAATAAGTGTTTGGATATCATTATCAACCAGTATCTGTTTGGCACGAAGAGAATGAACACTAGTGATTGCAGCCGTGTATGGATGGAAAGTCGGTTGTGAACATTGTGAACAGACGGTGGAGTGACAAGGAAGGTTATCTTCACCAGGATTCACACAATGCGTGTATTTTCCTCGACACACTCACCACACGATTATACAAAAGAACTTGCAGCATGTGCACTACTCAACACAGGAATGTTCACTGCCCTGGAGACCCCTGTGTGTCACTGTATGACACAAGGTGAGCCACACCAACTAGGATGCGAAAGGAGCGACCAGGGAAAGATAAATCAGTTATGGGGCAACTAAGAAAAGACAATTACACGGACAGGAGTGTCATTAAAGAACCTTTATTTAAATCACAGTTTTTAAAGGCGATAGAAGTCCATCCGCCAAGTCTTGCGAATATTACAAATGAGTGGCCTAGATTCTCTCCCCTGTCACAAACCGTCGGGTGCACACCCCGGGTAGGGAAGGAAACGGATACAGGAAAAGACGGGTGGATGGTGTGGGTGTGCGAGTCTCGTGACGACGATGTAACTGAAGGGTTATGGGAGCACAGACTGTGGAGCTGAGGACAGCTGTTATTTTTGCTGTTGTTTATGTTTGTTCATTTTGGAGTTGTTTCCCCATTGACCGGAGCGCAGATCTGATGGTCTCCTCGTTGTTGTCAATCTTACCTGACTTAGTCCTCACCAGACTTGTTAAAACAACTGTTATCTTGAAATCCTGTTTAGGATGAGTGTTTCGAAATGTAAACATTTCTTTAATTATTGTTTTAATATCTTGTGTTTTAAATGAGGCATAACTCAATGGGTAAATCATAAATGCGTAGCTGAATGAATGGTTCGATTTTTCCGTCTATGATTTTGTTTCTGATGTTGGTGCTCTGGGCCTCACTGAGACATTGAAAATATTAAGAACCTGGAGAAAAATTTCTTATATCTTGAATCTGTTTTCGCCTTTATATTTTATATCCAGAACTGCGGAGATGGCTTCGAGCAAGAGATTAAAGCTGCCAGACACTTTCTTTGACGGAATAAACTATTATTTAAACGTATCTTAATGTATGTGTGTAATGGACTTTAATCGTTTGCTGAAGAATGTGTGATATTATATTTATTTCTTATTTCAAATTCTAATCGTCCAAACGCAGGAAGTCGGACATTTAAATACCTGGGCAGCATTTTCAACAGAAGACTTGCCTGGGATACCAATACAAACCATCGTGAAAAAGCTTGTCTGGAAGCTGAAGTGTTTCTCACCTCCCACAATGTGACCTACAGGCTTCCTTAACAACCAGACATTTTCAATAGTGTTCACAGTTCTACATTATGATAAACATGTCTTGTCGGGAGAATTCAGTCAGACCCCATCGCGCGGCTGATTCTGTGTGAATTGTGACTTTTTGTGGGTGTCAGTTGTAATTATATATGGGTTTCAATTGTGAATATTTGATAGTCTGTCTGGTGTGGCGGACATAAATGTGTGAGAGTATTGTTGATTGTTGGTTGTTGATGTTTTACTGTGTGACTCTTGACTGCTTCCTTTAGAGCTTCTTACTATTTACTCTCGAGGATAGACAAAGTCGCGGTACACTTTTGATCATTCAAGGGTCGTATATATTTTATAGTACAGTTCATAACTAACAAACAGTGACATAAGGGTTTAGAAACATACAGCTTAGTACTATAGAGTTTAATTACACTTTAGTAAGTAATACATAAGGCATACTTTGGTAGGTAAGTGTAAGTGGCTCACCATGTCTAACCTAATCCTCTACTTCCGTCGCCTTTCACCTTCCCTACTAAATCAGGGTAAAAGGGTGGGAAGTGTTTTAGTCCAGGGTGAGCCGTGAATGGTGACATATTGAATTAAAATAATAAACGCAATGATACCTGGTCTTAAAACCTCGTTTAACAGAAGTACAGTCCAGAATGGCTCAGTCAATCAACAACACACCTACAGTTTATTCTGGCTCAACCAGTAACACAACTACAAATAATTATGGATCGACCAGTAACACTAAAACTCATTCTGGCTCAATCACCAAGTCGGCCCAGCTCTACAGACCAGTATTTCTTACACACCTCCCACTGCCAGTGTCTACCCGTTTTTTGTTTACAGAATCCCCAATCTCCATAGTCTGGTAATTAAGCAAACCCAGGTATAAACATTGTCTTATTAGCAAAACAAGATGCTGTTCTGTATCACTTTAAGTTCGAATAACTCTGCAAAGCCCGGCATCGAACCTTATCAAAGATCAAAGACAGACGATGGTAGTTGGGGCGTGGGTGGTTCCAGCAGTTAGCTACTTCAGTGATGTTGTGCAGAGACCTGCTGCTGACGAACAACGCTCCCCATCCTAACCTCCTGCCAGGTTGTGCGGGTGGGTGGGCCTGGGTAGGTAGGGGGGTGTCTGCACATACCCATAGCGGCAAAGACACAGGCTGTTCCTAACACTACATCCACATTCCTGCATCTTGCCACATGTTAGAATGCTGCACCCAGCCTTACAAAGAGAGCCTAAGGTTGCAATGAGCGATCGTTAGTCTCAACTGCAGATAGTGTTGGAACTATATAAAACCATTTCTTCCCACCCCCCCACTCTCTCTCCAGGGGGGGGGGGCTGGCTGACAGTGATACAAAAGATTCAATGTATGTAGAGCTATGCCAACAAATCAAGTACACAAGACCCACCAGTGGTCTACCTCAGCCTTAAAGGCAAAGATTATCAACCGGCGATCACCTGTCTACAGAATGTGCAGGAAAAGCTGCCTCTCACCTTCATCCGAGGTCATCCCGGAGTAAGAGACGAACCTGCAGAGCTAAGCCGCCTTTAACTAATAGTTTCCCTGGCTACAGAGAGAAAATGGTATTATATAAGTTGCACCACATATTCAAATTACAGGACTGCATATGAGTTCACTTTCCTTCTAGACTACAAGAAGTACTAAATCTTTATTTTGCTTTCCTCCTGAGAGAAGAAGGCCTACTGTAACTTGTAAACAAAATATAAAATCCATAATAAATCCTCCAGATGTACCGGATAAAGTGTATTTTATAAATATTTTTCACAGTTTTTATAAAATCTCGTTTCAGGGGAAAAATGCTCAGTCACGGTGGTTGCAAAGTTTTCCTTACATAACGAGGAATTAATAACATTGTTAAGACCTTCCTCATTCCTTCACCGGAAACACCACCAGCCCTTCAAAAATTTGTTTACGGGAAAAAACTATTAAACTGTGAAGCTTCCTGCAGCAATTTTTCCGAAAAGGAGGAAACTACTGTTGGTTGAGCGCCTGGTACCCGCCAGTGCACACGAGTTCGTCACAAAGCACGTGCAACACTGAAGCCATCGGATGTAGCTGCAGCCTGACAGGCTCCGCCTCCCGCTCGTGCGTTGTGTACCTGCAGCAGTTGCTGTGCGTCTCGTGCCTGTATTTGGCGAGGGTAGGGATGCGAGTCTTGCGTATCGTCTGTAGCTTCTTTTTTCCTGCCAACAAACGCGCCGCAGGTGACGCGCGGCAACGCTCGTGCTCCGCCCGCCTCCAGCCCAGAGTAGATGATGCAGATGGAGTATGTGTCCTCAATCTTAGCGATGTGTAGATGATGCAGACGGAGTATATGTCCTAAACAGAAATTTTAACAATGTGTAGGATTATATAGTCAGAGTATGCGTACTAAATATATTTTAACAATGTGTAGACAATGCAGAGGGAGCAGCATTTTTTTTATTTTTAGATGATATTAATGGAGGGTGTAGAACAGATTTGAGGGAGAAAGAGAGTGAGATATAAAATAGTATTTTGTATGATAAGTATCAGGACATTTAAAGCAATGGCGGAGCATGTATAGTGACATTTGTTCACGAATTGTCTACAAAATTTCCTGGCAAAAAAATCTAATGGAATATTTTTAGCTCATCGAAGCCACCTGACCCATTGCACAGGTCAAAATATACTTCGTTAAATTTCATATAGAAAAATGACAAAATCTATGGGCGTTTGAAGTGTAGCCAATAGAATTTAGACTCTCCACGGGACCTTGCCATTAAAAAACCTTAGAGCCTGACATGAAAGGTTCCCTTTATTTACCCCCCACTCCCCCCGAAACTTTGTATCTGTTAAAGGAATTGTGAGTGCAAAATGTTTTTCTAATGATTGTGTAAAACCCAGAGCAACACACTGTTTCCCCAAATCAGAGTGAATACCCCTCCTATCGGTTCTCGAGATACACTCTACAAACATCCTCATGCACTGAAAAAGGTCAGGAGACGTCACAATAGTACACGTACACGTGACGTTGTAAAGGCCTCAGCCAATGGGAGAGCTGGGAGCATATCTTAAAACGATTTTGATATCTGTGATCTCTGTTTGACCCCACATAATACGAGAGACATTTTACACGTCTAACAACACTTGTGGCTACTAGTACAGGTCTACTACTTGTCAAACGAGATCAGCAAATACATCCAATGCTCATCAGCACTTCACCATCCCTTCTACTCCGTGATCTACTTTAGCTCTACTTTTCCTACAGATGCTATGATGCTATTTTCATATACTCTCGAGGGATGGGCGTACAGTATATTCAAGTCTGCATAATTCATTGTTAACTCATTTTAAAAAAAATTGGAGCTGGAGCGTCCAACCACCAAAGACCTGCTGACAGAAGTCGCTGTCGACCAGTGTTCTGCACGCTGGGCTCACGTGCTGTAAAAGTGCATTGAAGACGGTAAAGAGTACCATAGAGTACGTGTCAACAAATCGGAAAACAATTTAAAAAAAAAAAGTTACTTCAGAAATAAGTCTAAATGAATTTTCCAAGCAGCCACCGCGCGCGTGCGAGTGTGTGTGTGTGTGTGCACAACCCACCCACCCACACACCCACACACACACTCACGCGCGCGTAATGGTTGCTTGGAAAATTCACTGCACATATATATATAGATATATTGTGTTTGTGTATTTTCAGTTATAGGTATATGTGTGTGTGTGTGTAATAATACAAGAGGATGAGTCTGTCAGACGTTGTGGCATCTGATCTTTCCCCCAAACACACTCTGCTCGTCTTTAGGCAGAGGTGGTCAGGTCTTGGAGTCTGTTCTCATGTTTCTATTTCTGACTCGAGTTGGGGGACATTGTGGCCTCACCATAATGTCACCTGACCTGGGAATCCTTTCGACATTGTTGAGATAGTGGTCGAAATATTGTTTATCCTGAATTCATTGTTCACTTCGTGAATTCATTTTGTCACTCTTTCGTCACGTTGTGGGGTCTGGTTCATACCTTAGTTTATCTCCGTTCTTCTATTAAATACTGTCTGTAAAACACTTAAAGCCACACACTCTCAAGTTTAAAAAGTAAAGTTAAATTTTTAAAAATATTTTCCTCAAAAATTTTCTTAATGCAAGTCTCTTTCAGGCTGGTTTTTCAAGATATAATTATGACAACGTTAGCGATGCGCACTAGAATTCTTTAAAATATTTTTTTCTTCAAGTTCATGTTTCTGTTTATCCAGGTTTTCTTCATAACAATTTTTTAACACTTTAAATGTCTTTAATAATAGTTCGATGCCTGTGTAGCGCAGTTCACTTCTCCACAGTTGACCCACTTGTGGGAATGGGTTCCTGACTCCTCCGCAGTGTTGTCCCATGGGAAACGCATGGGATGGGATGGGATCTTCGATCTTGAGCACAGTCGATTTAAATCTTTCCCTGAATCCCTATGAGGACCATGGGCATTCCCATGGGACGGGATGCTCCAATGGGAGGGTGGGGAAGGTAAGAGCGAGGAAGAGGAGATGGGCACCGCCCTCACCGAGAGAAGTGAGGTCTCTAACACCTCACCCCCTAACGACTCGAAAAAAGATCGTGAGACAACCTTTACCTTTGCATCTTTTGAATATTAACAATAATGGTTTTCATGAATGAGTGTTTCTATTTCTGCAAATTGAAGTCTAATCACAGATGTAAACCAAGGATGTCATGTAGAGTTGACTGCTATCAAGGTGAACCTTTCATGTTAACTGCTAGTGCCAACCTTTTGCTAATGAGATTTTGGTTTCGCTGTCATGAGACGAGCAGACGATGAGAGCTCTCGTGGTAATGGAGGTGTAGAAACTCAAGATTTATGATACCTTGTGTTTTCGACTCTAAGTGATGCGGGGAAGGGAGTAGAATTTATTGTTATTATTAAACTAATAAAGTAGCTCAGCAACAAAGTTGAGGCAAGTACATGTTTAGGCTGTACCTCTTGGTGTCAGTTACTTCTGCTCCAGCAACACGTGTTCTCACTGAGGTACCTTAATGACCCACCTGTCATCTCTAACTCTGATGGATGCCGGAATTGTTAACACCAAACCCTCTTCTTTCCCTCTTCTGTCCATCAGCAACTTCCACGACCGGACGTGTGTGTGAAGGGGTATCTGGTCATTCTAATGAATACAATGGCCCTGGTGCCATCTAGTGGTCTCTCCTTAAAAGGTCTGTGCCATTCGTCGCCTCCACCTACTTGTCCTGATCTCGGCGAACTCTCCGGAAGAACAGAAGCTCGGGAAAAAGAGCGCGTGAACCTTGGCTTTGAACTGACTCCCTCGCTCTCCTGTCTGGTTCCTGTGCTGTTGCCAGCATGGATATCTGTCTACAGAGAATAACATAATGTGTGTGCTGCCGACCACCAAAAAAACGGTGCAGTTACCTGAATGATTTTCACGTGCGGTCCCCAGCGCGTGCGCGCCGCGAGGATACAGACGCACGCGCATGATGTACGCGCAAGCGCATCGCATAACATCTTCACCCAAGGGAAATGGAGGGGAAGGGGAGAGTCGGGGGTAGGGGCACAGAAGCAAAGAAGCTAAAAGTGTTGGAAGAGATTGCCGAAGCCTCGGTATAGTTATAGCCTTCCACCTTTTTCCGGAGCTTGAACGCCGAGCAAAATACGAACGGGGGCGTCCGAGACCCGATAAGGGAGGGGCTCCCCCCGGTCTAGTGACGTCACATGGGACCAGCATCCCATCATCCTCCATAAGACGAGAGCAAAGAAGTGCTCACTTTCGCTGTACCCGCCAGTGTGCCCGGTCGTGAAAGTCAGGTACCGAGGAAGAGCTTTTGTGGAGCCCATCTTGTTAGCAGCTTCCTCTTAGGTGAGTGACTGTCCTCTGTCTTCTCCCCCCTTGCTGCAGGGACAAAGTACCGCACTGTACCACCACACTGCGGTACTTTATTACCATAACATTTGTCTTGTGAGAACTCGTCACCTGATATTAGGTGCAGGTACTAACTCTTGAGTGGTCTTTTTTTTTCCTCTCGATGATTTCCATTATCTATTTTCAAATTCTCACAGCTGTTGGAACTGTTCTCTGTGGAGAGTGGACTGTAGTGAGTTTCTTTAGCAGACACAATGGCTGGGCCGACATTAATTTTTGTTTAGGTTGATTTGATGTTATGCCGAGGAAGTTTTGGTTTCATTGACATGTTCAATCACTAGGTTTTTATTTAATTCCCTGTCTGCTGAAAGTATGACCACTACATGAAAGAGAATCATATTTACAAAACTTTAGAGTAAAGCATAGTTCTAATCGGTTAGAATTTGCTGACGAGGGACAGAATGGTTGAATGTGCTTGTCTTGCAGATCTTGCTGACCTTCTGGCTTGTGTCCAAGGTGATAGGTAACTGCCAAAACTCAGGAATCTGCCTGAACCTGCAGGGTGGGAAGGGAGGACGACTATGTGCTAACTTTCATGTTAGATATCGAGTCTGCAGACAGACAACTTTATTCTAGGCAACAAACTTCAGGTAGAATACATTATTGTATCATCAGTGCTGTGCTGGCAGACAGCTTCGTGTACACATGTTGTACACATAAACACTTGTTTAACATTCGATATCAATCTTTACATGAAGATGTGTATTCAGAGGCAGATTTCAACAGCATGCAATCAAGAATATATTTACTGTTACATGTCAGCGAGATCACGCGATGTGGAAGTTTTTCTTGTGCTTAGCGCTGATGGCTGGATTTGACCTCTGAACCCATCTGTCTCTTCAAGGTCATCTTGGCCTTCCCGAGATGCAAAGTTTGACTGTGAAACGTCTTTTGATTGGTTCGTTCGTTTCAGGGTCGTTATCGGCTGCACGTTTAACCGTTTAGCATGCCTGATGACAAGGTGTCGGAGAATTTGTCACGAGAAGAACGAAAGTTCTGGCGAAACAGTCGTTTGTAAATCGAACGTGCGTGCGTGTTGATTACCGTTTATTCAATTAATTTCTTTATTAACTAAACCCTTCTGTGACAAAATCAAAACCTTGTTAAACTACAGTCGAAGTCACCTTGACATCAGTTTTAGTAGACTTGGTCACACGGAGAGAACGAGATGAAGATTGAGTGAAAGAGAAGAAAACACGAAACTTGCTTTCCTCCAATCTTGAATTTGAAAAAAAAAATCTGCAGGTTGTATGCTAGATCAAGAAAGAGCACTAAAGAGGTATTTTCATTTGTACATAGACATGTACCCATAGCCAATGTCTAAAGCTAACCAGCAAAGATCATTCTAGAATGCGTTTCATGAGCAGCAAGGAATAACAAGAAGTTAATTGTTTATAGTGGAGTAGAAAACCAGGGGGCAGTGGGGCAAGGGGGCAGAACCCCCTCAAAAAAATACTGAGGGGGCAAGAATGTGAGCGTTGTTCACTATCATCAAGTCTCCCCCCACCAAAAATATCTTAGCATCTTCCTACGCCACCGGCTTACAACCGTTGGGTTGATACAGTACAGGATTAGATAGTCTCTGAATCCACGAAAGAAGGAAGTTGTGGATGGGGAAGCATAATCAGTGGGGGGAGAGAGGAGGCAGTTCCTGCTGCCTGAGTTCTGAAAATAGCCGGCATGGGGCGATAAAACCACTTCAGTGAGCTGTTCAGTCTATGCACGATTGCCAGCTCGCTCTCTCGCCCCTCCATCCACTGGCCTGGTGCCAGTCCCCCCATCAGCCAGCGAGGGGCCAGCAACCCACCTGAAGCATCAGGAGAAACTGCTGCAGAAGTGCCTGAAACTTCTGCTGCATGTACACAGGATGTAAAGCGCCGGTCATGAACACATCCTGGTCTCTCCTCAACAGATCATACATTAACGATGAGTCATGTTGTAACAAATACTTCTACACCACACCGGGAAAACAGAGCAACAAATAACAATGCAATCAATAATACAGATTGTAATAGATTTATAAATGCATAAATGAGTTTAAAACAATTGCAAAAAATAGTAAATAATAAATATGCAAGAAATATATAATACAATAGGACATAATGTATATACTCATATATTCCCATTTAGAGCAAAAATTAATAATGTAGTGAACAGTAAATGAAATAACACGATGGATGAGAAGCCAGGTGTGAGATGATCTTCCGCACGTGCACGATGCAGCAAGGTAAGAATGTGGAGCCAGAACGTGCCTGGAGCTGCCTCCCCTGATAGCCAGGGCAATGATGTTTCCATGACAACACTCAGGAATGCATTCGCTTATCGCTCCTCTCGCCCGTTGAGCTTGTCAGTTACGACCCTCACATTCAGAACTACAACTCTTTCATTTAGCCTATACGTGTATATCTTGAAGTCTTTCATCTGGGGAAATTTTTTCTTTTCATGTTTCTAAGACAGAGTTTTAAAGAGTTCAGATGTTATAATTTATTATTATTATTATTATATAAATATGTAAACTGCTTAAACTTAAACATATGGCCTTGTTAGCTCACCATCATGTCCAACATAAATAATGTGCGAGAGGTGAGTCTGGGGACATAAAAGGGTAAATGGTTCATTCTGGAAATGTGCCACAAAGTGTGAGGAGAAGCGGTTAGTGAGATTCCGTGAGGTGAGACGAGTTAAGACTGGATGTTTCTTTTATTTATTTACAGTTAAGAGGCTTACTTTGTGATTCTCGTGATTCTTTTTGATTCAGCTGTTTTGAAAAATTATTCGTTGTATTATTGCTTGAAAAATTTAGGAATACTTTTCGTTACATTTGGCAGTCAACTGTGGGATGAACAGAAAATTCTGAGTGGATTGAAACCTGCAGACTAGCACGCGCCTACGAACACACACACACACACGTGTTTAGTCTCTCTGATGACCAAGTATCAAAAATACACAAACATTTTTACAAGCATTACAGGGAGTCATCTGTTAAATTTCTTGAAAAGCACTGAATATTCATGTCACCTGTGGCTCACCCACCCACCCGACTTCTCACGATTAGTAAATTGTTTATGAACCGACTTTATTTGTTATTACAATGTAGCGACCATCTTCCCTCTGGCTCTCACTCCTTCCACGCTCACTTGCCTTGTGGTTCGGTGCCAAAACCGTTCAGTGAACAGCAAGGTTTGGCGAGCCATGTGGATGTGCGCATGCGTGCTTTTGTTTGCACTGAGGACGTGCAGGTGCGCGTGTTACCGAACTTCCCGGCTAGACCGATTCCCATGCACCAATCACGTGCTCTAGACGCATGCGCAGAGAGATCTTTAGACACGGCCCGACGTGGGCTTTGTCCACTACCTCTGTCTTTTGCTGGCTGGCTCCAGCCGAGACAGGTAAGCGTGGGCAAGGCTCGGTGCTGTCGTCATCCTTGTACTTTCCGTCAGTCTGTGGGTGGTAGTACCGGAAAATGTTTGTCACAAATTGCTTGATGAATTGAGATTTTTTTTCAAACCGTCATTAATTAAAGAAAATAGTTTTATAGATTGATGAACTGCTCAACAACAATGCGCAATGTGTGCGTGAAGATACGCGAGATGTTCATGAGAATTTTCAGACTAGCAAAACTGGCAGAAGGAAATGATTTTACTATTTACGTACTTTTGTTAATATTGGTTTGGTATTTTATATTATTTTCATGTTTTTATTATTGTTAAGAAATTTTTTAATTCTTTACAAATCAGTAACTTTAAAGGATAGAAACATACTTAAAGTGTCTAACCTCTGTAGCAGATTCAGGATTTTCACTTTCTAATCAGGAACTGTTCACCTTGTGGCCGATTTATAACAATTCGTGTTCAGAAAACCAGGTGTTTCTTGTTGGTTTCCTTTTTTTCCTTTAACAAATGGAAATCCTTTTTCGTGTCGCTTAAATTAACTCCTGTCTCTTCTTATTTTTCCAGAAACAAAATGGCGGAAGACGTGAGTACTGTTGACCTTTCTTAGCATGTTAATGGAAATGTTTTGGTTTTGTTATTGCTCCTGAGTAGTGGATACCAGCTACCCTAGAGCTGCACTGCAAGTCCTGACCACAGTCTGTCAGGGTCTGGTGAAGCTCTGTGGTTTGGTATTATAGTAGCACGCCTGGCACTGTTGGCGCAGACCCATCGTGGGCACTGAGATACTTAGTTGCAGGGACTGAGACGTGTTGTAAAATGTCCTGTGCTTTTATTTCCGGCATAAAACTTATTTAATCAAACATTCTCTCATCTGTCATTTCAAAAATGAACAACAAGTTTCATTTCAGCAGTCTCACATTTTATTTTATCATTTCATTGACAGTACCTTTACTCACTAAATTATTGGATTGCTCTCCTGTCTTGAGTGTCGGGACAAACTGAATTCTCATTTCGATGATATGCTTAACCTTAGTAACAGCTGTATTTTCATTTTTGTTTAGAAGTTTACTTTTTTGGTAAAAGTATTTTGGAATAAGTTTTTACTGAAGAACATGTAAATAACAGATTTTGACAATTTTTACCTTTAGTCTGATAACAAATTCCTCTTTTCACTTAGACCATTATTTCAGGGTAAATTACAATAGAATCACAACTGGTTTTTGTTTTCAGATTATGCGTGCATCCTTAGTCTTTTTACAGAATTTGGTTTTGGTAAAACATCTTTTTAGCAGAAAAAAAATGTGGACTAAAAGGTTTTCTGACCCTCATAGATCACTCGTTAGGGATGTTGGAATTTTTATCACACTTTAATGAAATTTTTAGAGAAAAAGGTAACGATATCTAACAGTAAATGAGGCTCAGGGCACTAGCTGTGCTTCAGGCTTGTGTCTTTGGAAAGTTTTCTATACAGCATGTTTTTGATCTTAGACATCATCATTATAATCATCATTATCATCATTATTATCATCACCACCATCAAAAACAACAATAACATTTCTTTTTCGTTGTTAATGTCATCATCATGAGCCCAGACATAATTTATAACAAAGATGTAACACATCATAACAAATCCACACAAGCGGTTTTCGCCCTCATACAAACAAGAGTTGTTTCTCTATAATCTTCTGTTATTTATCGTCTCAGTCCCTGCCACTAACAGATCCTCTCCTGTGTTTTAAGAACCACGCCAGTAGTGCAGTTTGCTGTTAGGCTCAGCACAGTGTTTTGTTTGCACTTTACAACAAATCCTGAGTGCCTACAGAATCCTCAACAAGCAGATAAGTTTATGAGAGAGAAATAAATCTGATAAATATATAAATTAACAGGAGGAGCAAATGCTCAAATGACCTTCTGACTCACATGTAAGAAAACTGATTAAATATGAAAAGTGAGTGTCTTCAGTACGGGAGGAACAAAAACGGTGATGCCTTCCAAGTTTAAATCGTAAGTTGATATTATATTAGTAAGTTAAGACAGTTATTAATTTCTTTATAGCAAGAGGAAGTACACATGTATGATAGTATGTTTGTGTGTGTGTGTGGAGGATGCTTGCAAGTAGGATGCGTGCGTGCGTGCGCTCGCTTACAAGTCAGTGGACTGTGTTCGTGCTGCGTGAGTGTACAACTTCTGCTTTATTTGCATCTTCTTGTTGAAATTATCCCTTCTATCCATTTATGCATCTTGCTATGTATGTATTTTTCAAATGTAGCAGTGTCGAGCCTTTCATTTTGGTGTTAGTGGTTTGTTTTTTTCTTTTGTTTTGTTTTTTTGCTAGACATTATTTTAGTGATGTAGTATATGGTTTCTTGGCTGTTGAAAAATTTGTGCTTGTGAGTCCAATGATGCTTGCTTTGAAAAAAAAAAAAATGTTATGTCTTGTGATATATTCCATGTTTTTTCATCGTGTTTCTTTCAGCTTTTCATTTCATGTAGTTTCTCCCCCTTTCTAGGAAGTCGTATTCCCAGCCCTGTTTGACACACCGGAAGTAGCGGAAGTAGACAGCAGTGGATGTGACATGCGTGTTGGTGTGTTGCTACTAGTGACGAGTGTGCTGCCACGGTGACGTAGACCTAGTCTGTCTCAGAAAGGGTCAGAGGTCATGAAAATGCCACTGTCATTGTAAAAGAGGTCAAAGGTGGTCAGCAGCATGGCAGTTTAGCTTTCTGAGGTCAAGGTCGTCGTGACCGTTTTCACTATATTCTGCTCCCTGAGTGAAATTTAAATTTCAGGAAGCAAAAGTACAGACTTGGCTGCCAGGCCGCTCTCCTCTCAAATAATACAGACATGATATGATAAAAGGAAAGTAAATGAGTTTTCTTGAGAATAGTTCTTGTAAAACTGTTTTCACTTTTAAAAAACTGTGATCATATACTTGTTGAAAATACTGTTGAATCAAGCGTTTTATCATTTCAGAAATTATTTCTGGTCACCGCGAGTCTAACAGTTCATTAACGATAAATTCCCTTCACCCTGACCAAATCTCAATTGTAAATAAAACTCAGTAGACAAAATTCTCAAAGTTAGCATAAGAGTACAGGGTCTGTTTAGAAACTTCTGAGCAATATTAGAGAAAGATGGGATTCAAGGTCTGTTTTTAAGTGCAGTCCTCGTTTAACTAATACAGTCTCTTCTTTTAAAATGACTCATTTTGTCTGACTAAAAGAAAAAGTATTCCGGAGATCATTATTTACTCGAGGCTGCTTCAATAAAACGGGCCTGACAGTGGCAATTTCAAGACTTGGGTACCACGTGACCGTAAGTGGTAAAACCACGTGACCATGTATTTTTTCACCTCACTACACAGGAGGAGAAGAGCAAGACCCGCTCCGGGCGTGCAACCTCCAACGTTTTTGCTAAAATGTCCAAGAAACTCATGCAGGAGATGAAAGAGGTATGCCCATGCGTGTGTGGTTAGTTCGTGAGTGTGATCGTGTCTCGCCGTTTCTCTCTTCCAGGCGATAAGAGCCAAACAGGATGAGCCTAAGAGGGCTCAGAGGGCTACGTCCAACGTCTTTGCCATGTTTCGACAGGCTCAAGTGCAGGAGTTCAAAGAGGTCTGAGGTTTATTGTTCGAACAACACAACAGTTCTATACACACACGCACAGTGTAATGAAGCTCACAACAATGCGTTCTGTCCGCAATCCAAAGAATGCTAACTCCTTCGTTCTGTCACTATTTCTCTCCCTTTTAACTTCCAACACCGGATTGCACTGCAGAACAAACCTTTCGCAGTCCCGCAAGCCATGATATAACCCTCTTTAACCTTTTTTGCCACTCCGTTTCCATGGCTACTTTTGACGAACGCCTAAATCTTTCCGTATGCACCCTGCCTTCATCCTTTCCTACGCGCTATTTTTAACCGAAGGAATTAGTTTGCAAATAAAAGCTATATTTCCCTTTTTCTACTCAACCGAACAAGTTTGTTCTACATTTTACTAATTATTTTGTAAGCTCTAACCTTGCAAGACATGAGCTGTTTAGTACTAACCGATTAATCTGTTGCTTTCATTCGCCTATATATGTACTTAAACACTAATACGACTAGGATTTCAAGAGATCATCAACATCGCACACACACAAAAATTGCGAGACTTTTTTTCTAGTAAAAACAGCAATCAAAATATATATAATACTTTGAACAATACGAAATTATTTCACGACCAATTACTCCACAAATAACTTGAGCATTCCAGCGGTGGCATCATTATAGACAGTGATTGCCTCAATATTCAAGAAATTTCTTTTTTAAATTACAAGTTTATTTGCATCAATGACTTTATCAAAACAGAGAAACATATAGTTGCCAGTCAGTTCAGTGGTAATCACAACAACAAAAAGAACAAAAGCAACATTAATGTTGATAGAAGCCCTACAAATGATTAAGATGCAATAGAGAAGTTGATTCCCGAGCTTTTCTGAGATCCGTAATTAACCTCCAATGCTAGCTTCAGCACTTCCCTACTCGAGAAGCTTTGCTGCGTCCATCTCGTCCAACTTGCTTGCACAGCGAGCTCTGGTCCGTACTAACCCAGACCGCTTTCTGCCACGTGATCATCTGATCTCGCTGGGCACGAGCAAACACGAGAACATTTTTTGCAGCTGGATAGTTATTTCAAAAGATAATAACACTGTAGAACTCCTAGAAGGTATAATAAATAATATCTAGTTGCTATGCAGCTTTCGTTGTGCTTTTCTAGTTGCAAAGCTTCGGCAGTCAGACCCCAAGCTGTGCTGCTGAAATTGATGCTGGTGGTGAAAAGTCGTGCCCAGAGAAAACAAAAATACACATTTTAGAAAAAAAAAGTAACCATACCCTTAGCTCTTTGACAAGGTAATGCCTTCCAAAACATTCTCAACTTTTTAAAGGTTGAAGAACACAAAGATTCTTAATCTTTCACGGGCGAAAAACAACATTATTCAGGTAAGGATACAAGAAAACCTATATTCCCTTTCGTTAAAAAAAATAACAGTAATAAGGAAGAACACATGCTCACAAATACTGTTAATTATATCACCTCAGGAGCAGGAGAAATCTAGCAAAGGTCGCAAAGTGCTTCCGAGATCATCAACATCGCACACACACAAATTGCGAGACGTTTTTCCTAGTAAAAACAGCAATCAATATATATATAATACTTCGAAAATATGATATTATATGCCTTATCCAGCATATTTTGTCTGCACTGAGTCAGCAATACTTACTTCAGTCATCAAAGTTGAGGAGAATGTTTATTGACCTAATATTTGATCCCCGTCTGCAAGGGGAAGCAACTTTCAAGACCTGACAATCACTGTACGCCATTTTTAACCTAGCAACAGTCTATTGATAATCACCAACAAATTCTCAAAAATTAAGTCCACACTTTACACGCAAAAGAAAACAAAAACAAACTAACTATAACAGCAGGAACTTCGGCACATGCGCACGTCGTTTAGCATCGAGCCTGGAGTTACTGGCCTTTGTTTTTATTTTTTTTTTTTTTAACTGTTTACTTGGTTTGAGCCTTGTCTTTTTTTGTTGTTACTGGCTGTCGTCTGCATTGGAGTAATTTGGTGTCTTGTAAAACAAGCTGTGTACAATGTATGAATCATTTCAGTTTCTTTTTTCTGTGTGTGAAATGAGTGTATAAAGTATGTCTTAAAGTATCTTTTCGTTTTATTTTCCTGTGTTCCATAATTTTAAAAACTTATACGTGTATGAACAACATATTTTCTAAAGATTCTTTCAATCATTTGTCTTTTATTTTTTCTTTTCATTGACAGTTTTTATTAACTGTTATCCATTGTTGTTCTCATAACATTTTTATGTATTGAGTCACTTCATAGCTAAACAATGTAGAAGTAAAGAATAAATATTATTTATTTTGTTTTACTTTCATACTTTATGCCTGTTTTAGTCATGATTGCATTACCTTCACAAATCTAGTTTTGTAATTTGTATTCTTTAATTACTTATTGTTGGACGAAGATAGTTATTCGTAATACTGATAAAGAAAAAAAAGCTGAATCAAGTAACTTTCTCGAATAGGACGCTTTCTGTATTTTAAGAAAATAATGTATAAAAACAATATAAATATTCCATTGCATATGTTAATATATAACATTTTCTAATTGATTTTCAATAAATTTCTTCAATTTTTTAAAGTTTAGGGTAGAAGTGAGAAATAGTATGCCAAGATGTAAACAGATTTGACTGTCCCATCCCTGCAATGATCACTGTAGATAAGAAGCTGATGAGAAGAGGAATATGGGGGTGGGATTTACTTGCAAGATAAGGCCGATCCTAAGTTTGCAAGGCTTCCCTTTACTGGTGAATTTGCAAAGATGTACAGGGTGGGTTTTCAGAAGCACTTAGTGCATACGTGTGTATTTCAAATGACAGGCCTTCACAATGATCGACCAGAACCGAGATGGCGTCATTGACATCGAGGACCTTAAAGACATCTACTCCAACTTGGGTGTGTACATCATCTTTCTATATGTCCCCTTTTTCTAATTTTTCTCATTCAAGATATGTTTCTGCGATTCACAAGTCCCGAACAGTGTCTTTTTTGTAAGGAATCTAGCCCCTCGACCTCATGACAGAATTCTTTTGTTAAAGCAAGCTTCCTCTAAACTTGGAACGGTGTTACACTTTTGGGCAGGTCGCATTCCTCCCGATGAAGAGCTCAAGGAGATGCTGAAAGAGGCCCCTGGACCCCTCAACTTCACAATGTTCCTCAACCTCTTCGGCGAGAAACTCAGTGGTAAATATTTTACTGTTGCTTAGCAACTAATGCAAGGGGAAACATAGTTGAACCGAATACCACTACTTAGCTTTTCTTGGTAGCTCTGTGCTCCATTAGCTGCAGGATGTTGTCGTGTACCTCTCAAGAGATTAGTAAAGGTGAACCTGGCATCATGTATTGTTTATGTCATTAACAGTCTACTGTTGATCTTGTCACAAACAGGCACAGACCCAGAGGACGCCATCAGGAACGCCTTTGCTATGTTTGACGACGAGGGCAAGGGATTCCTCCCCGAAGAATAGTAAGCAGTCTTGATTACGACGACGACGACGACGATTATTATTAGTAGTATTATCATCGTCATCGTTTTCGTCGTTGTTGCCTTTTTTAGAAGAATGAATGTCGATAGTTTGAGCGTGTAAATGTCTGCAGGCTTCCTCTTTGTGTTTTTGCCAGTCCACAGTTATCATAACGGGGTTCACTTTAGGTGAAAAGCACCGACATATGTGTTATTATCCAAACTTTGACCCGTGGCTTCATTAAACTTTGTTTCAGTTTGAAAGACTTACTACAAAATATGGGTGACAACTTCACAGCAGACGAGGCAAGTTATGTCCTTAGTTTTCAGCATTCGCACACACACACACATAGAAAATGTTTGGCCTGATTTTAATGGGGGGATATGACAGAAAGCACCTTTGTATTTATTTAATATCTGTCTGTACTATCTGATACTAGTTGATCTGGAAGCAACTAAAAACTGTATTCAATAGATGGCCATGAATCAGTCTCATACAACTTATACAGCTTTGCATCACAGGTCAGTCACCTGTTAGCTGATGGTCTTACTTTACTTGCTTTGTTCTGTTTTGCAGATCAAGCAGACGTGGAAGGAGGCCCCACTGGAGAAGGGCAAGTTCAACTACAACGAGTTTGTCTCCATACTCAAGGGCAAGCAAGAAGGCGAACAGGCCGCCTAACTCGCTCTTCACTTTACCCTCAGACCCCTTCAGTCCTCCTTCTCCTTCCTGAATCCCTGCCACACACACTCACAGCAGGTCACACACTCGCTGGTGGTGCCACGCCATCAGCAGACGACGACAGTCCTGGACTCGCGCACTTGTTGGCGAAGACGATAGCGACGATGCTGGTGATGACCAAGGACTTCACCGATGTGCTGCTTAACGACACGAAGATGACCATCTCGACCGTTAAGGACGAGAAACGGTCGAGATGATTTTAAACAGTTGTCGGAGTTCTGGAGGGATTCGGAAAGGACACAGGGGGGTTTAGCCCAAGTAGTATTTATAATAAATATAATCAATCTTCACATAGGGTTGGGACTGTCGGATCAGAACCCTACATTTTATTTCAAAGAAATTTTGTTTTGTTTTTCTGGTAATATCCCGGGCCAAAGAGTGTTTAGCATTCCATGTACCACCTAATCTTTGCCGCCACGTTTACTCTGGTCACCATAAGCAGAAACAGCCACCGCACAGCGACCATGCAAACGTCCGACGATCGCCAAGTCACCTGCCACCTACACTGAGAAAGTAAAGTTCACTTGGACTAAAAGAGGAAGCAATACAGGCTGCTTGTTCGGCTTTCGCTCAGGGTGAAGAAAAAAATACTAGAAAGACCGAGACTGGAGAATTAAAAACAAAAACAGACTTCCTCGGTACCGGCTCGAACCAAAGATCGAATAACTGTAATCAAAGGGCTTTAGCGAGCACTTCAGATACATCCCCCAGTCGCCTATATTTTGAGCTTGTTCCTTCCCGCGAAATGCCATTCCAACACTACCTCTTTACTGCTTATCAGACATACTTGGTTACCATAGCGACGGTAGCATGGGAAGGATGGGCTGAGGGCTTGTATCTAGGCGCCGGAGTGGCGAGAGAGGGGGAAGGAGGAGGAGGTAGAAGAATGCGAGCTGTGGGACGGATGCCACCATCTCGGCGAATCTCTCCTCGCCACCTGTAACACCTGGACTAGTGAACGAACGACTGCTTACTGTTCAAGCCCAAGGTAAGACCAGCCTGCTGGATGCTGCAGCTGACATTCGAGACGATGAAAACAAGTTACCCCGGGAAAAAAACCGGGGGTGGTAGCGACTGCCCTTGAGAAAGATTTCATTTTTAAAATAGGGATCATGTCTAAAGGTGAGGTGGCTGGGAAGAACTTGGTAAGAGTAACAGCCGAACACGCAGGCATCGCCGACTCCAAGTGAACAGTGGGATGGTGGCTGGCTGGCTGTCTGGCTGGCACGCAGCGCTGCTCAGTCAGCTTTGTGCATGCGCGGGCACGGGAGCTGTGCGGGAGGTTTTTACTTGCTTTATCTGTTGGCCCGGGAAACTGCTGGAAAACCGACACCGCTCCATGCAGCTCTGGAACCACACGCCTTACCAAATTTAGTGATATGACCTCTCCATGGCATGCATCTCTCTTTCTTTCTCTCTCTCTCAAACGCAGGGCATGTTGGACTTGGTCTTTGATTCCCAAACGGTTGTCTTTCAATAAACACGAGTGTTACCTCCAGTAGCAAGTGAAGTATGTTTTGTTACAGCGATTGTGCATCTTATAACCCTGTAGTCTTTATAAGCTTTCGTGTATATCTCGTTCTTTAAGTTATTCAGTTATTTAATCCAGTACCCTAGTACAGCCTGGGGGGATGGGGGTGGTAGGGAGCTGGGAGGGAACAATCCATCATCACAAGCAAGCCAAAAGAAGCCTCTCACTTATAATGCAGGTCACATTATATATTTTCTGTTTTCTTAATTTATGTTGTTTCTTCATCTTAAAAGGAAATATTGCTGTGTCAAATGTGTATATTATGTGTGGGTATGAGTCCACTATTGTCATTCATACATCACAGAATAAGTGAATGTCAAGTTATTAAACAAATCAAGATCAGTGTAGCAGCTCTCCTCGCACAACTAGGCGCCTGGGGCTGCCAAATGCTTGCTGTACATTCAGTTTTTTTCACAGCGTGGCGTGTGAGGCAGACTGGGATAATGAAAGGTCCAGACACCTCAAGAACAAGTAGACCGAGTACTCTTTCTACTGGGGGGCCCTAATTTGGTTTGACATCGGACCCCAAGTAGGGCCCCTTCATTCTGCATACGTTTGCACCTTTGTGGAGTGTTCCCTCTGTCCTGTTTTTCAATAAAATGGAAACCTCTGTGCACAGAGTCATCCCTGTTGCAGGAGTTACATTGTGCAATAGAGTGGATGTGGTGTATGTGTGGCAGGAGTTACAAAGAAGCGGATGTAATATTTATGATGCTATGATATACGCTTCTGTTAACTAAAGTCTTGACTTCCTAAAACCATAATGCACACATCAACATGCCCAGAGGGTGGGGTTTTTAAAAACTCTTTTTTTCTCTCCCTATCCCATCTATTCTTCCTCCCACACCAACCACTTCCTGGCCCTGTTTAAGACATAAATTCATGTGTGCATTTCTGTCCACTCTCCACAAAGAATAAGGCAGATTTTAAATTAGTTACAAAGTTGAATTGCACATTCAAGGTTTGCAAACATGAATATACATGCACGATCATATATTATATAACCATTTGTACAGGAATGACTAATGAAGGAAAATATCCTTCAGCTGTTTATCACAATGAACAACAAATACAAGCATGTAACAATACCTATCACTCATTCACAAAGGTTTAGCTTTGCTTCTGAGTGCATGCTCACACACTCTTCCTCTCACACACAAGTACTCATTCTCTCTCCCTCTCTACCCCCATGACACACATACGTTTGTTACTGGCTACTGAAAGTGACAATGGTGTCAATGCTAATAGCTGTTAGCTCTGTGTTTAAATTACAGTCTTGTCTCAAGGCAAAAGAATAAGAATCTGGAGATGCAATTCAAGAACTGATCTCATACACAATATTATCTATTAAAGCATGACAAGGTCCAACTTTTCAAATCCTTGCACAAAACCTTCACAGACAGAAGTGACTTCCTGGCATTAATCTTCAGCTCTCTTTCAATGCACTACTTGCATTCTGATACTCTCACATCTACCTCCCTTCTCTGCAGTTTCCTACATGTGCATTAAAATTAATTCAATGTGAAATGTACTGTGTTTCATGAAAAAATAACGCCTCACTAACATACTATGACAACATGTTCATCCATTTCACTGATATCTTGCTTAAGTTCAGTGATGTAGCATTGCTTCCAAGACAAGAATCCCTTCTTTAAAGTCATTTTCCTTCTCCAAAACTTCCCTCTGCGGTGCAATGATGGTATTCTATCATACAATATTGTAATATTATAATAATATTGTAAGCAAAAACAATAATGTCAGGTCAATCAGAAGGGTTCTGTACTATATTATCTGTACATCTGTACAACTTAAAATTAAAAAGCTCCTAAAACACAGGGCAGGGAAGCAATTTACAATCTATCCTAACAAGAATTTACAAAAGTTTTGTAAACCCTTGTTTCAAGAATGTAAGTCAATGTTTTTTTTAATTAAAAACACAGAACTTAAAACTGTCCCAAAGGTTCAAAACATGGAAAATGTCCTACTGCATAGTCACAGTAGGAGGAATTAACTGTAAATGGTTCCACATCTAGAATACAGACCGTAAGGGTAAAGAACAACCTTCTCTCCTTGCTGTTTTTAGTTCACCTAGAACTCAAGTATTCATTTTATTCAGTCATGTTACTTAGACACTCTCAAACCAGTGACCTGCTTTAAAGATGAGTGGACTAAGCATCAGCCATCCAACAATAATCAACTTTATTTTATTTTTTTTAAACTGTTCTATCAGTATTGAAGTTTGAAATTTGTCCATCCAGCCTAGCATCTAGCATTGTTTTACATCCATATTGAAATGCAATCTTGTAGGAGCATTCATTAACAGAAGTCTTGCTTGCAAATACTCTCCTTTTTTTGGAAACAGGACAAAATTCTAGGAAAACTGCTATTTCTTCAATTAGCACTTAAATATCCATAGCACTAGGAATGGTCCCATCATACCATCTACTACTAAAACTGCCATCTTATCATTTCAAAAAGATATTTTATTCTGCCCTTATGTCAGCGATCTGCTTTTCTCACAGCTCATCAAACTGTCTCACTTTGCCCCTTCTCCATGATCTCTCTCAGTCGCTTCATGCGAGCCTCCTGCACCGGGATGGGGTGGCCAGGATGACTACGATGATAGAGACTGATCAGGTGGTCATATTCCGAGCCAGTAAACTGTGGACCCTTTTCCGCAATGCTTGTAAGAACATCCTGAACAGAAATTTGATCAACGAAAACAGTTTTTTAACAATTCATATTTTCAGAATGACAGCATTATGGCTCATTCAAGGAAAGGTACTTGAAATAAAAATCAAAGAACACCAGTTATTCCTGAATATGATTTCCTGTTTGTAACACACACTTACATCAGGACTAAGATATAGAAGCTCATAGAATTGCCTGGCACGATCTAAATCTGCTTCCCGTGTCATTGTAATGTTGGTCAAGTTTTGCTGAATTGCCAGAATGTTTCTGCACCTAAATGTAGAAAAGAAATTTATAAGTTTAAGTAAAATTATGACCCAAGTGAGAGTGTACACACAAACATGCACACACAAACGAGGATGTGATCACAGATACATATACACAAACATGGTTTATTTTCGTGTTAATCATTATTTCCTATTAAGAATCACCAATTTTGATATAATTTATGTATCAACATTTTAAATAAGACAACCAGTGTGACAAAAACACACACAGACAGAGATCTCAAATAAACAAGCAAGTAAGTCTAGAAGTACAGCAAAACATAACTACAAACTGTGCATTCTTGTTACAGACAGAAAACTTGGACCTGTAGCAGAAAGATAAATAAAAAGACCCATGAGAAGCATATTGTGGTCACTTACATCTTCTTAATCCCATTCTCATTAATTTTCTTTAAGAACTGAACACTGCTGATAATGATTGATGCCACGAGGTAACCCAGTGTTTCAAAGATGTACCTGTGCTCAAAAACAAAATTACAAATATGAATTAAACATATCAATCTTAAAGACAAAAAAAAAGTACAGAGAAAGCTTGGGTTCTTCTAATAGCTTCTATTCTATGCATAGCCTAACATCATTAAACAGAAGAAAATATTAATAGTGTCAGTAATGATGAGATATTTTCTTCAAAGGAACATTTTTAATTAAGAACATGATATATCTGTTCTGCTTTATTTATACTTTGCTAAAATTAATCCCATTCTTATCTTCTGCACACAAGCCAAACTCTATTCACTCTGAGTTTCTCTGTAAAAATTCAATTTTAAATGATTCTGTAAAAAAAAGTCCTTATAAAATAAATTATTTCCTCTATCTTCAAGTGCAACAGTGCTACATATATAAATCAAGACAAAGTAACTGTAAATTAACGCATAACTCAGCTACATGTCCCCAGCTTAATTCTCCTACCAGTTCTCTACTGCAATACATCAATAATACAAACTTGAACTTTTTGGGCTGCAGACTCTGTGACAGCACCTCCTCCATGCTGCTTAGGTCCTTGTTTAGCTTCAGAACATTGGAATCTGGGTCTAGGTCATCAATGGGTCCAGCGTAGTTTGACTTTAACAAGCATAAATGAAGTTTGTACAAATTATGTACATAATAAGTCAACATGCAGATAGAAATACAGTGATGTAAAACATCTTATACAAAGTTTTAAAACTCACGATGCTGCCATCGGCAGTGCAATTCCAAAATCTAAAATGCATTTACAAATTCAAGGAGCATTCTCTTCTCACCTGTTTGGCAACAGGCAGCAGGTAGTAGAAGCAATGTACTCGAACCTCCAAGTGCAACAGTAAAAGGCACACTTCTGCCAGATCACGGAAATCCTTCACAAGGCTTCTAAGTGATCTGTTCAGTGAAAAATGACAAATCAAACATTGAAATTAGTTTTAAAAGTCTGTCTTACAGCTGTAACGCTGGGTAATAACACTGCTATAATAATTTATCATTTGTTTCCATTCTTCTGTTCTCTTTATACTTTGTTCGGGAAAGAAAATTTGACAATCACTGCTACACAATCACTCATCAGACAAATCTTTATGGGAAAGTGTTCTCAGCTATTTCAGCAGCAATAATTGCAGTATCTACTTATGATACCTGATAACTACACATGTGCTGTATCTGTGATAATGATGACAAAAGAGTGTACTTACTCAAGTGTTTTAGGTGATACTGACACAGCATCCTGTCAAAGAAAATTCACTTTTTAAATTTCAAATATTACTCTAAAAAAATAACAGGAATATACTTTTTTAAAATGTATACACTTTAATATATTTACACACATTTTTATCATTTGCCTCAGGACACAGGCTATGAATCATATTTGATGACTCATTTGTTCTTTACAGGTGTCTTAGATTTTGGGATCTTTACTTCGACATTCAGTAATTTGTGGCTTAATATTTTCATCAAACAATAATAAGCTCTTTAACAAACTCTGAAAATTCCTTTAGCTAAGCAAAATCCCTGCAGAAAAAATTTTCTTTTTTAAGGTAGAAGATATCTTACAACAAATGCCTGAACATTCAAAATATTTATTTACAAAAAACGGGTCTTGAAAGGAAGCATGCAATATTTAGCCTACCCCGATGACCTGCAATGGGAGTTCTGAGGCAGGAAGGTCAGGTGCTAGTGCTGGCCTGCTTTGCTCTGCTAGACTATCTGCCATCTGCTGCAAACGACTGGCAAACCACTCCTGCACATCAGAAAAACTTTCAAGGCACTTCAAACGCCAACACAGCAATACTGCAGCTGTTTTTTTGCAATAACTAATGTCAGGTGAGCAATGCATGACAATTTGGTCATACAATATCACAATGCTCACTCTTAATACAGTGATGCACCAGGACTTCATGCTCCACTACCCCACATTAGAATATGTATACAACCACTTAAGTACTTGTGCAAATGCAGTTTTACTTTGAATTCCTAAGTGAACTTATCTACATGCATGTGCACATGCGCTGATGTATGTCTACCCTGGCTGACCTGACCTACAAACCAACTGTTTGATTACAAGACATCATCAAATGGAAAAAATGCACTTTAAAATACCCTACACATAAGCAATCCTCTAAAAGACAATCCTAGAGGAAAATTATCATTCATCAGATTGTAATCTTGATACAATCCTTAAAGAAAAACACCACTCACTAGACTCTCGTGCACATTGGCAACAGTCCGCATCTGTGTCACATCTGTGATGATCTCTTGCTGTGGGATGAGGGTCTCATCAGTGGAAAGATTGGTGATCAAAATGATAGCTTCCTTGGAGTTAAGTGCTCGCATTTCCTGCTCTGAACACACAGTTCCATCTAGTTCCTTTCCATCAGCACTTGGCTGAAGTGTATGCCAACTGGGCAAAGACCTGTTATCAAAACAGCTACACAATCAACGCTCATTATATCACCATAAATAATCCCCACATATTAGTTCTCATTCTGGAATAAGACATCTCTTTCACAAGTCACTATGAATGAAGATCTCAACAAAATATTCTGAACTTAATTACCAATTGAATAAAATCATAACCAGTCATATATAACCAGCTTTACTATATTCTGCCAGTTGTCATTTTTGCTACTGATGTTATATAACCCCACCTCAAAAACCTGCTAATGTCTTCATCTTTGGCCCACATAGCAGAAATGACACGGCGGTCATCAGAGCCATGCTGGACAATGTCGCGGTAGGCGGAGTGGCATTTGTCTCTATATTCACGCAGAACATTGCAGACCATGGTCAGAAACTGATCAGCATAGTCTGGCAAAGCCAGCATTAGCTCCTGCAGCTCTCCAATGCTTTCGTCCACAGTCACCGTGCTCTGAGCAGGCATCAACAAATGAATATTATCAGTGATAAGGAGTTTCTACACTAGTGTAAGAGTTTCACATAAATACCATATGTTTCTCCTGTAACTATGATTGGCAAATAACAGAAAAGATGGATGAAGAATGCATCAGGAATTGTGGATACTGATGTTCATGAGGAAGTACAAATCCTTACAAAGCAAGACTATTAAGATTTTACTTGTGCACTTTACAAATTATTATTGCTATTATTCACACCTGCAGTAGTGGTCTTGGCACACCCATTTCTCGCCGAACTTTTTCATCAATCACATTCCTCAAGGCATCAAAACCTACAGAAAGCAGATGCAATGTTTTTGTAAAGATCACAAAAAAAATACAATTTTTACAATCAGCCAATCTTTTCTGGTAAAAACAATTCTGACTTACTGCAATATGAAAATCTGTCTTATTGTCACACACAGAATTGTCTACTATCCCAATATCAGAATGTAAATATTCCAAAGTACTCTTGATAATAAACTGTTACAGCATGCACATCAGATGCTAAAAGATTATGAATGGAATTATGAAATTACTATGATATAATTCATAATTTTTTTTATAAAAAGTAGATATCAGTCTGCTTTTAAGACAACACACTAGGTACACTGCTAAATATAAACTGGATTTATTCTCCAATATCCATCATGTCATTTGCCTTCTGAACACACTGAATGCAGTGACTGAATACAGTGACCTAAATTAAACATACTCGTGATTTTCTTGCTTTAATATATGTAAAACATTTTCTATTAGCAGAAACACAAATCCAGAATATGGAACAGAAGATGACTGCATGTGTGAAGCAAACAATATGACATTTACAGGCAAAATCAATATCAAACTAACATGGTTTTTTTTTGGAAAAAAAGTCACACATCATTTAAGTACCATTTAAAATGCTCCATTATACAAGCTAAGTCATCAAACCCAGTTTACTTAAGCAACAGTCATATTAAAAAAGTGCCACTGTACTCCACAAAATGTTAAAAAAGCTCTTACTCATTTGTGTTGTAAATATAAATCTTAAAAGTAATCTCTTACACAGATTTTCTGACCATTGAATACACATACCACAAAATAATCAACCAAACAGAAAGAAAGTAAGAAGGCAGTAGCAAACGACCTATAAAGCATCATTTACTTAGTAAGATGTTTAAGTGAAATTGCATACTTAACAACAAAGAAACCAAATATTTTCTAAACAAAACAAAGAAAACAGCACAAAGATTATCACAATATTATAATCTGAAATCAAACTGATAAAAATGAGAAATAAAACAATAAAACTGTTTCTTGCATTCATGACACAAAACAGACTCTAGCAACTGCAAAACCAACATTTGCTAAACATTCATTACAACAATAATAACATTTTGCAAGCAAATTTCAAGTGTGACAGATGCTTGTGGGAACTGGTTGCCATAACAGCACTCCCAACTTACACTTGTGCCCCTCCTCCTCATCCACTGGCGTGCACAAACAGAACAGTGTTTTTTAAATACATTCATGCATCTCTAAAATGTTGTAATGTTGTACTGTTAACTATTTATCAAAGTGAAGGTCAGTCATTTCTATAGAGGAATATCATAACAGATACCATGTATAGCATAGACTATAACAGATATGGTGCAGACAGGATATATAATGCAGGTTTGATTCAAAAAGAGATTGAAATATCTGGCAGACAAAATTAAAACAGGCTTTGAAGTGCTTACGAGTGGTGGGAGGGTAATCAATAATGCAGACTTAACAGCAATTGTGCAGCTAATTGTGATGGACTTAATAAAATCATAACTGTACACCCATAAACTCTCACTTTTTAAAATTAATTTATTTTGTTGATACACTCCGTCAAAAAACAAAAACCTAAAAGAAATGTGGCCTTTTCTCATACACAGGAAGGAAAAGGTTCGCATTTGAATAAAAGTAAGGGACTTTAGGGATATTTCTTCCAATGAGAATGCAGCACTCATGTCAGTAAATGTTTGTAAAAATGATGCTAACACGATAAATGCTGTAGTAATTACTCGAATGCAGATGTTATCTCATAAATGTATATCCCGGAATGACTATATATGCTTTTACAAAATAGAAAATGTCAATGTGAAAGTAATTTCTCAAAACATCAGAAAATGAATTTGCAAAATTTGACTCCTTTAACAGACACCCATATTAATGTGAAAAGTGTTTTGAAATGTTTTCAAATAGCCCTGCTCTCAAAGACATTATGAGATAATGTAATAAAAAAAATTAGAAGATAAGAAAAGGAAAAACAGTATTCATCAGGAAATAAAAACAAATGTTGCATCTCATGCAAAAGCATTCAAAGAAAGGTTCAGCTTTACAGACATGCATGATGAAAGAATCCACAGCATAATTAACTACTAACATATTAACAGTTTTCAAAACTGTTACATCCAGAACTTCTGCATTTCAAAATTCATAAACAAGACAGGATTTTTCACTCTTGGAAGTAAGTGTAAGTTTTACTGGTTTAGTCACTAACCTAAAATCCTGTCATGTATCCCCACAACATTTACTCTGAAAGTGCAGATTTTCACAGCATAGTGTGATGCCAGTTTATCAAAGTTTAGCACGCATGTTTATGAAACAAACTATATTTTGAGGCCAAATTTGATAAGGATTTGTACAATGTGTAATGTGGAGCAGTTTTTTGGGGGCAGAGCTTTTACTGTTTGTAATTTTTTTAATTATTATTGTTTAGTTTGGGGTTTTCATAGTCTGTGGGGTTTTGGGTAGACTTAATGATTCTAAAGGGATAAATCTTAAAACTTCTAAAATTTTACGATTTTAATTTGAAGCTGGATGTCTAGCTTCAACTATTATTTTTTTTAATTTATTTATATAGCACCTAACCCCACCAACAAGATTAGCCTCAAACACTTGCATGAAGTCACGTGAGCACACACGTATCAAAAAGCATCCATTGCATCGTACAAATTCATTCACCATTAGTCAAATCATAACCATTCACTCATTCTCTCTCACATCCCCCACACACACACAGAGTGGAGGAAACCAGAGTATTGAAAATAAATACTGCCAAGTTGTAAACAGGTGTAACACTCAGAGACAGGGATGTCAGAGCTGAAATATGAACCCACAATTCTCACTGTTGTGGTGAAAGGTGATTTAGCCATTGTGACACCAACTGCCCCATTATATGTTTTAACTGAACCATGTTTATCATTTGTTGGCTTACTCTTTCTCCATCAATGTTATGTGTCAGTAGGTATGCACATTATACATGCATCCGCATGCATCATTCAGTCATGAATACTCATGTCCAAAGCATGCACTTGTCATTAAAATGAGCAGAATTCAATACATCAGAAAAAGAATCAGCCACAGTATGGTTTGCAAGTGCAAAAGTGTTGGATTAAAATACAAAATAGTGTTTCATGAAAAAGCTTGTCGATAGAAGTAACAAAAAAGAAAGAAAACTTCCAAAAAAATGTACCCGATGTTGGCACCACTGTAACAGTAACATATGTCTCATGAAACTCTATGATAACTATGCCATGAGATCAATAAAAGAGTAAAAATTTCAGGTTCGCATGCTCCCAAAATAAGGAATAAAGTTTTGCATAGTCTGGACTAGTGCAGGCAGAATGCAGTCACTGTGGCACTTCTTCTTTGTGTCCACTGAAATTTGCCAGTGAAGAGTTTACTCAATATGAGTAATGTCTAGATAACTGACAGATCCCCTTCCTAGCACCAAGCCTCATGACAGGTCAGTTAACAAATATCTTGAAGTTCAGGGACTAAATATCTTAAGAGATGAATGAATTTTCTTTCAATGTCTGAGGTACTTGTTAGGTGACCATTCCACACATTATAGCTCAAGTGCATTCTACTTAACAAAATACTACACTCATGTTATAAAAAAAAATCATGCATTTAAAATTACGATTATGGTGAAAAGGCTGATAGACAAAGAAATGGTGAGAATGATAATAATGAACATATAAATTAATAAATAATATCAGTGATCTACTCTGCATTTATAATATGTAATACAAAGCATCATCACATTCTTCTATCAAATGTTTTTATATTGGCCAATAACAGGTTTTTTATTTGTGTAGATTTATGTGTAGACGTATATGAATCTCAGTGTGCTTTTGACTATATACATGTATGCATGCTTGTGTGTGTGTGTGCATGTGTGCAAGCACATCTGTGTCTTTGTATACAGATGTATTGTTTTACTGTTCGTTGATCTACCACTCAGGAATTTGCTTATGTTTCTTGTTGAAATTTCGAAGGGGTGTTTTAGTGCAGTAGAAAGATTACTGTTTCCATACAAAGTCGTGCTTCTATTGAAAGATTACCTCTTGTTGCCACGTCAATACTCTGTGAAACACGCTGGTGAACTTGTCCCAGAAAGGCGTTCTGAACAAAGTCTGTGATGAATTCTTGTAGGCTGGAAAAGCACCACAAACACAGTTTTATGCTAAGATAAAAATGAGTGATATAACTGTAGAGGGCCGGTAGTCCGGCGCTGTTGTTAGTTTTGGCGGGGTCAGCGGATGATTGTTGTTGGCGGGATCTGCTGTGTAATGTCCACTAGTGTTTATACTAAAATGATGTATAATATCCACTGGTGCTTATATTAAAAGCATGTATGTCAATGCTAATGATGGTGTCTGGAGCTTCCAGAGTTTAAGCATGATAAATCCTAATGGATGACTAACTTTATTCACAAGATAATAATATTTTATATCAACAATAATATTGCCTATCTGTTTCATTTTCTTCAAAATACATACCCAGCTGTTGACTCCATGGCATCTTCAATGTCGTGAATAAATGCTTTTAGTGGTTTGTATATGGCTAAAGGTAAACAAAACAAAACTGATTGTATGTCAAAAAAAAATCATATTTACAAATAAACTATATACACTGTATCTGTTCTGGCAAAGGAGACTAAACTATCTGAATTTAATATTCAGACAGCTGCTTAGATATTAATAAAAAGTATTTAATATGCCCAATCAAAGCATAAATAATTATTCCTTCATCATATATACTTTGCTTAATTTTATCATCAATATGTTGTCTTACCTGTAATATTGAAAGCTGAGGGTTTGCAGATTTTCTGCTGCTTGCTAATTAGAGTCAAAAGACTTTGCTGACCCACATCTGACTGGAAACAAAAGAGATGCACTGTTATCTTCTTTTCTTGTTATCACATGTAACATCTAATAATGACCTTTCTAGACATTTTTGTATGCCTGCTGTTAGTGTGTCAGGCAGACTTATGCCTTTGGTGAGCATAAATTAAAATAAAGTCTGAACAACATAAACATAAATGCAACTATGTTTAAACAAATAAAATACAGAATAATGTAGTCTGAATTCTTGTAAGGGTAACCACACTTACAGCATCAAACTGACGAGTATCCTCAATGTAACTATTTGTGCTCAAAGCATGGAGGGAGGCATCAAAGCGGAATAATGTCACCTGCAAGCAAAGAACAGTAATTTTAGAACTGAACTGATACTAATAAACTGATAAAATGCTGAAAGCAAATGACTTTAACTCTTCCAACCTTTTCATTTGTATACATCAATCTGACAGTTTTAGCTGTGACACAGAAATGAACAAAGATCACGAAGTTTTTCAAATTTGTAATTATAAAGGTCATATCTAAAGATACATTAAAAACAGTAAGGAATAAAAATTTTATGAACTTTGAGGAAATTAAATTAAACTTTAATATTGTAAAAAAGTAAATTACATATTATTCACAAATAGTTATGTGCATAGAAATATTAACACATACATAGTTAAGTATACTCATGCTAGAACCTAAATGCAGAAACACACATATGCATGCAACACAGGCACGTGCACATGTACATCCACACACACATATATATATATGTAGGATTGTTTCTTACAATGAAGGAATGCCATTTTGCCAATAATATCACCAACATTTTGTTTTATACCTTCTTTGGTTTGCCAGGTCGCTTTTTGCCAAAATACATGCTGATATCCATGGTTGGCTCATCAAAATCACTGGGTGCTTGCTGCCGAGAGGATAGACTGTTGCGTACATCTAAATACTCACTCAGCAGCACTTGCAGCTGTCAAAAGAAAGTGTAGACCTGAGTATTATAATGCAGTTTTCAAGCGTCAATTGCACCGCTGTTGCTGCCACTGGCACTGCTTTAAAATCAGTCTGTCTTGATATCACCTATGTTGCTCTGAGCAACATACATTTTTTATATCAAATCTTATGTCATCTATGTATTCTGCAGCAAGCAGGATGGAGAAGCAAAGTGTTCTATGTTCACAGGTCACACAACCAGGTTAATTATTCTTGATTTGAATATGCAGCAAATGTTATTTTGATTTTGTTGTTGACCAGGAATGTTAATTCACCTGTTGCACAAACACAGAGGACACATATGCCTTACACAACTCTACACTAAGCATGGAAAATCATAGCTAGGACAGGCAATACCACTAAGCATGAAACAAATTACTAATTTTCAATTTAAATATTATTAATATTTTTTAGTTTACTATTTTAATATGCTGGACAACTTATTTTTAAATATCTATATAATTAAAAATCAAGAAAATCTTACCACTGCTTGAATGTTGGACCAAACATCCTTCATGTCATACACAACATCAGCATGCAATGGCATGCTTGAGGTCTGTAACATTAAGTGACAAGTGTATGCCACCACAAAAAAAAAACTTAAAAATAAACTTGACTAAAGAAGTGGCATACAAATTAAATGACTGCAGTAGTAACAAATCAGTCTTGCTAAAAATTATCCTGAACTATTCCCAGTTCAACAGCATTAGGCCTACAAAACATTTCCTATTTCAAATCAAATATGGTCCTTTAAGTCATTGTAGTATTTACATCACTAAATTACAAAATAAACTAATGTCAAAAGTTTCTATTGCCTAAGTAATTTCTTATTTATGCTGATTAAATAAACCAAAATCATTGCCCGTTCAGTTTTATTTTATTCTGCCATGTAAAATTTTTTTTTCTACATACACTGAAAAACTAAAGGACTTGCCCAATTCTGCCCTGTCAATCAAGTTTCTTTCTTTGCTCTTGGTAGGGCTTTTAACCAAGCCATTGAACAGTTTTCTATAAACTTGAGAGTCAAGTCAACCATATTTCAATAAGTTCACTGTTGAATTTATTTGAGTCTTACAAGTTTTTTCAGTTTTATATAAATCAGCCACAAGTTTAAAATATATTTCCTTTCATACAGTGTTTCCTGAGACTTTCATAAACTAACCCAGTGACCTCTTTTTGTATACCAAGTTTTATAGATAAGTAGAAAAAGTACTTTCTTAGGTTTCACAAAAAGAAAACAAATATTTTGAAATAAAGATGAGGACTAATATTCAGATTGAGAGAATTCCTTAAAAGCTTTGTGAAGCAAACATTTGTACTGAAATAAGAAACATGACCTTCTCATTTTATTAGCAAATAATTTTAAGAAATACTAAGCTCAGAACAGCTAGTGAACTTTAAAAGAACAAAGGAGAAGTGAGTACATAAACAGCTTTGAACACAAATCAGGCATGCTTAAGAGATTATCAAGACAATTAACTAGAAAAAGCAAGCAAAATTAACAGGAATAACAAAATAGCATGGCAGCAATAAAAAATGCTGAACTCAAAAAACATAGCACTAAGCAGAATTGAAAATCTGTAAGCATATCAGGCAGAGGTTAATAGCACCATTCATAAAGACCAGTTTCATAAACTGTCAAAATTTAAAATTTTGTTTAATCTTCATATGGTGCATCTCTAATAATTATTTAGCTATGTTATTTAGCTATGAAGGGAACATTTTTAGAGAGATGTAGTGCATATGGACAAACTCCATGTAAAAAAGATCAATATGGAAATTTCAATTTACATACCTGCACAAGGTGATTGGTTTTAAGATATACAGAGATTGATTGTTTACATATGATAATGAATTTCTCGTTAATTATTATTCCTCAATCCTCAGCTCTTCATGGGCTGATCTTGAAGATGAATAAATCTCACAAATGTGCTATTACCAATGTCACGGCCAGTAAATATAAGTGAAATTCCAGAAGCAGCCAGTATTGAATACTTTTGACTTGGTGTAAAGTTCAACCACAACCAAAAACATCAACAAAAGCAAACATTATTTTTTGAAAATCAATCTACATGTCCTTGCTCGTTTTTGGCTGGCATCTTGATGGCAAAATTTCTTAACCATTCTTCATGTTCCGAGACCTCATGGGAACTCTCCACTTCCAAGGAATCAGCTTCCTCCTCAACTCTTCTTGTTACTTCCTTCTGAAAGTTGGGGAAGGGGATACTCCAAGCAAACATAAGTAAGCACGAACTAAAACTTTTTGTGCCAAATTTGTTTCACAACTAAATTTGGCTCTCAGAGATTTGCCCTAACTCATTCATTTGTGGATAAAGGGATGGGCACAGAGTGCTTTAAGGACAGAGTTTGAATACAACCACATGAGAGAATTATTATTGCTATTTATGCAGACAACTGCATTACTGTTATTTATACAGACAACTGCATAAAAAGATGAAAAATAAAACCAGTTTCAGTCTGGTGAAAAGCTTTTCTTTGAATTCCTAAAGGACAAACACAAAAGACAGCTATGGTAGCTTTTCTAGAATACTGCTCCCAGTTTCAAAAAAGTAAACAATAAATGAACGAACAAGTAAATGAAATTCAAAAGAACTCCACTCATGGCCATCAAATCTGAATCTTGGCCTTTTATAAGGGCTTGGCACTGTTGAGCTGTTGTAGTAGGGGTGGGAAGGGGAGGACAGTGGGACTTGATTTGTTATTTATTCACTGCTTTACTTTCTGTTCCATTTTGTTTACTTAAATGCATAAAGGAATATGTCAAGACAAATTACTAGGCTGCTAAAAGTATTTAATGAATATCAATGCTAACACAGAAAGTCTCATGTCAAATGATGTTAAAAAAATTAAGGAGTAACATGACAGTGCTACATATAATGATTTTCTTTGCAGAAATTGGAATTCCAGTCTTATTGTATGGTATATGGTATTAGTGTAAGAGATACAAGTATTTTGTACAAAAATTTTATTGAGAAATTCTTAAACAGCAAGAATATAAAAACTCTAGTTTTTAATCACCTGAAATGGTCACTTGAAGCATTACAACACTGAGCTTCCCTGTGATACATGCATATACATGCCGAGTGCAAAAGAAAAACTTGTGACCCTAGTCTGCAATAATCTTGAAGCATCATAGGCTAAGCAAGATTTGCAGAAAACCTAAGGTCTAAATGAAATGTCCTTTCTCATAAGTTAAAAGCTATGTGTTTTAAAACTAATTTTTATAAATAAAAGCATTCTAATAAACTTATAACTCTACAAAAAAAAGTTTCTCTCCCTTAATTTGTAGTACATCATCTGCTAAAGCTAAAATCTGGTAAATATTTCAAAAATTTCTTTTCTTCGCTGTTTAAAAATTGACTTACAGCATTCTAAACTGAAATTATTAAACAGATGCAAATCCGCACAAAGTGCAACTCAACGTTAAAAGTTCAGACAGGGTCACAGCCGAAGATCATGCCATGCAAAATAAACAAGAGGGGAGAACTCTTTTCAGCAGATAGTGGATCAACCATCTCCTTTAAGCTTTGCAGACAATACGAGCATCCATGGCATATTGCACAACAAAAATGTGTTACACGTGAAAACAAAGTCCTGCAAGATCAGACCACTACAGTTCAATTAGTCAGCATTACCTCCACTTCACTTCCATGGACTTGCTTCAAATGGAAAGCAACAAAACACAATTCAGCATTTTGTACAGACTGGTACTAAAAACTGAGCTAATGATGAACATCACATATTCTTGCTGTTTAACATGATCACATACTCATTTTCTGAATAATTTGTTATCAATTTAATAAACCAAATGTTTCGAATTTTCATATATGTAATTTATGGCTCCATCATTTGCTTATTCAAAACACTGTTTATTCCTTTCTTTCAGGTCTGGGTACATCTCTAAAAAAGACCACTTTAACAACAGAAAAGAATCCGAGGATCATAACTGATTTGACATCTTAGTACCAGACTGATCAGTTCTAACAAGAAGATTTAGAGGAAAATTGTCTTGATATTCAGAAGGGGAAGCTTGTTAGCACAGAAGCCTGTATTAGTGACATTAAGGACTGGATGGTAACAAACAAACTTAAACTCAACGATGATAAAACAGAAGCCCTCCTATGCTTGAGAAGAAGAAATTAATCTTCCCTCTTTTGTCCACCAAATCACATCAAGGTGGGCGAAACTAATGTCCCCTTTAAGTCCTCCTTCAGGAATATGGGATTCATTGTCACTCTTGTCTGTGTGATCATTCTTTCTGGGCTTGATTACTGCAACTCCTTGCTTGCCAGCTGCCCTGAATACCTTCTTCATAAACTCCAGAACTCTGCTGCACATATGGTGCTTAGAGCAAAGAAACGGAACCATGCCAATCCTCTCCTTAGTTTCCTACGCTGGCTTCCACATGCTCTCACATCCTGTACAAATCTGTGTTGCGCTGTGTTGTGTTGTGCTTTAATTTCTTTGCTGGCTCCTGCCTCTGGCTATTTCTCTGAACTTCTCTTATGTCTAAGCTAGACAGCTCCGCTCTTCATTTGACAACCATCTCCTAACTATTCCTTTCACTAGAACAACAACATATGGTCACACAATTTTTAGTTACTGAAGAAGAACAATGGAATTCTCTCTCTTTCCATATCCGCTGACTACCCACTATTGAATCCTTTAAATGTGCATTGAAAACTCACCTCTTCCTTACTCCTAACAACAGTCCACACAATGCTAGTCCTTTTTCACACCCTTTCCCCCTTTTCTGCTTATTACAGAATCACAATAATCTCAGTCCTTGTTACTTGGTTCCTCTTTGCATTTTATGTATTTGCTTTTAATTCGTCATTGGTACTTTTCATATGTTGTTCGTTTACTCTTCTCTCCCTCGTATATTGCCCATGTCTCATTCTTGTTCTTAAGCGCTAAGAGCATGCCTCTTAGGAGTGCGAGTACACGCTACACAAATTTTGCGTTATGATTATTATTATTCAGTTATAGCTATGCAACTGTAACTGTAGTTGCAAATATATTTCAACAAATAAAAATTCTAAATCACTGGATTACTTTATCTAGGATATAAGATTTAGCACAATGCCAATTGCAAAACCAAAGTTACATCCCCTGAAATGTGGCTCTAACTGAATCATTGGGTTCTGAGAACATGGGAGGCTCTGTGACAAGGCGCTTAGTGCGCTTGATGTTACAGCAGGCAGTTCCTTGCCTTGGTCGACTACAGAAAAACTTTGTTTGGTCACTGAGCTGGTGTGAATAGATGAATGATAGAAGGTAAAAGGGAATGGATAGGATAGTCAAAAGCCTTGTCAAAATCCAAAGTCATGTAGAGTGGCAACTGCCATTTGATGGACTGTTCAATGATAATTCGTAGTGTAGTGACATGGTTTGTTCCCTCTCTACTGCCAATAGGCTAAGTGACCAATCACATTTCCATCACCTTTTAAAAGCTATATTCAAGAGATTATCTACCTTTACTTTCAATCTCCCATATTTTTCATGGGTTTTGTGATAAGACAGAATGTTCATCCTTTAACATCAACTTATCAAAGAAATTTTATAAAAATTGTAGCTTCATCATCTTCTAACCACTGTTCACAAACTCACAGCTGAATCCTTAGCACTTATTTCTGTCTGCAATTTTTTAACTATTTTAAAGGAAATTTCTTTTTTATATCATTTCATGATTCATGTCTACTTTGCCAGTTCAAGAGTGATTTACATCATGATGCAACTATATCAGGTTGCAGGAAATGTGCACGTTTGGGTGCATGTTCATTTTTCTTACGCAGTGGGATGTACCCAGGTGAATTAAACAGTAGGTGTCAATGTGCTGGTGCACATGTGCATGCTGATATGTGTCAAGGAATTCAGATGCAAATGAAGTTTTAATAGGCTCAGGAAGAGATCACCCATATAAAAACCACCCAGGATGAAGCTTATAGAATTTCCTCAATGTTTCAAAATCCTCTGAATTTTGAAAATGAAATTCAGAACTTTTAAATGTGAAAAGTATAGTAAGAGTTTCATATATAAGTAAATGACTTTTTTATTATCCACTAGAAACAAAAAGGTTTTACTTCATCTGTTAGCTTCATCTACTAATGATTTCTTACTAAGACAGAATAGAAGACAATTCATAAATTGCACAATAATAACAACATTAAATGATAACTATGTTTGCTTTCTTCTGAAGTGCAAAAAGCAAAAAAGACCATGATCAATGCAATTTTGGCTTTGTCTTCATGCTACATTTACAAATTCTTATGAACCTCTGCTTACAAAAAAAAAAACCTATAAGTTGCAAAAAATAAAAAAGCAGCCAATAAAATGCAAGACTTCAGCACAAAACATCAGCTTCCAGTTACACTTAGTGAACTGGTATGCATGCATAAAATTTTTTATTACACTCCACCTGTGCACTCCCCAATAGACTGTCACATATGATCTCATAACATTTAAGAACATTTTAAGGTTTATTGCAGGCTAATATTCTTTATCCTTTGCACACATGCAAACAGTTTTTGTCTGACCTTAAAGCTTGGAAACTTCTTTAACCTCAAAGCTGTTATTTCCATATATAAACATTTCAATCACTTACATAAACCTAGCTTAAGCTGATGTTGAGTAGTCTCCACTTACAAAAACTAAACACTAATTACAAATCCCCACACATACTTGTAGCTAGAATGTATATATTATAGAGGTTTCACTCATCATCAAAACCAAACACTTCACTCTTTTGCTCTCATTGGTTCTTCTGCCAATTAAATTGCATACGCAGTCACACTTCCTTTTGTGCAAGTATGAATACAGTTCCACATCTGTGTCCTGTTGGACAATATAGGTAAGCAACGAAAAAAAATGAAGGTGCTATGTATTGCTTTGCCTACTGTAAAATGTAGTCAACACTTACTGTCAGTCTCCGCACATCGTTGAGGATCAGCTGATGTGTAGCGGCAATGCAGCGAAACTGCTGGAAAATAAGCTGCAGTAGGTCTAACAGATGTCGAGGCTCTGACTGGCCAGCTAGGCTATCACTCTGCTGACCAGCACTGTGAGAGATGAATAACACGTCAACCTTTATCGTGCAAACAAATCTTTTCCAACAGGTCATGAGGCAGTGATACCTTAGAATTCCTCTATCTTCTAAAAGGAAGGTTACACAACATAACCTATGCAGTTACATCAGCAATAATAACAATCATTTACAAATATTCATAGCTTATTCTTAGATTTTCTCAATACCTTTTCATGCTAAAAACTATAGATATATATATATTTACATATTATGCATCTGAAATCAGTATGTTTAAAGCACAGATCAGTACACAAACTGCCACAAACAATGGCACTATCGAATATGGTGCATAATGACAGTAATGGAATATCCCTGACTGTACATATTTTCCCCAATTCAACACTGCTTGGCAAAATGTGACCTTATTAACTCTCTGGTGCCTACTTTTTACTGTGCAATTAGCAAATTCTAAAGTATTCATTGCAAGCTTATGTCATGATCAATATGTTATGAATAGTTGGAGTTAGTGTGTTAAGCTTTACCAGCATCTTACACACTTATCATTCTGTCCTCAACTTTTTGACAAATAACTGTGCAAACTTCCCACAAAACAGTTAAGTCGAATGGCTTTCATGCAAGTGCAATCTCTAACCCAGTTATTAGACTGCCATAATGCATATCCAGCAAAAGACACTTAAAAGATTTATAGACATTAAGGCAAGGATGCATACTGACATAATATTGTTACCTTTCAGCTATTTGCTGGGTAGCTTTAGAAACTAGCGAAAGGAGTTCAGGTTCAATTCGCATCTTAGTAATCTGCACATAAGAAATCATGAAGAGAATACAAAAATAAAATGATGCAACAAATTGTCTTTTTTGTACTGAGGATACTTAAAGGACTAGAATTAGATAAAAGCTTAATTCAATATAGTATTTTCTCCAATCTACAATATACTATTTTCTCCATGTTTCTTGAACAAGTATGTTTTAAAGGCATGTTGGAATGACTCTACTGACTGCTAATGGATTTTCCAATAAAGGAGCTCCAACAAGCTTATGATGAACGGGCAACCCTGCATTTGCCAAAGGTTTTTATCTTGATTCTGGGAATGGAAATAAGCAAATATATGCAGAAGCATAAAGATGCCTGCTTAGAATGTAGCAAGTTCAGAGAAAAAAGAAGGGGCAGAGCATGTCAAGAATAGCAAAGTGTAGCAAGTTGATGTTCTATGCAAGCCTGGACAGGAAAACAGTAGAGAATATGGAGAGAAGATTTTGAAAGATCTCATTTGTGTGTTTTAGAGTATAAGTTGTGCTGGGTTTTGGAACTGTTGAAAAAATACAGAGGACAACGGGACAAGCAGTCAAATCAGAAGTGTAGAGCCGATGATCATTAGCAAAGAACTGACTGGAAATAGCATGAGAAAAAAATCAAAAGAGATAAAGGCTTTGTGATTATTGTCAATTTACTAGTCCATCTGCTCATCTTTCTCTGCAGATTTAAGACACTTTCCATCCTTACTGTTTGTTCCTTGCTTTCTCTGTCTTCTATGTTTGTTTTTTATTGCTTGTCTGAATAGTTGTTTCTCCTTCCGCCCTTCATATTCTGTCTGTGTCTCCTACATTTAGGAGTGTGAGTATGCGCTTTACAAATTTTGCATATTATTATTATAATAAAATTTAAAATTTTGTTCCTAATGCCAGCCCCTGAGGGACCCCAAAAGTCAAAGGATGACTGTTGAGAGCTATCAGCTGGTATGGCCTGGGACCTACCCAAAAGGTAAGAACTCAAAAATGTCATTTATGACCTTCAGCACTGTGGAAAGGGTGGTAAACAGACTGAGACTGAGTAATGAGATTGCTGAACTCAAGATAAGTTAATAGTTGTTTCAGGGAAACTTTTTATAAACACTTTAGAGAAAAAGGACAAATTTTAAAATGGAGGGTAATTCTTCAAATCATTTACATCAAGGGAAGGCTTTTCAGAAAGGGTTTAAGCACAGCATCTTTGAAAAAGGTAAGGAATATACCTGATGTCAAACTTTGATTGATAATGTGGGTCAAAGATGGAAGGACAAGGTTAATAATACACCTAAGAAGAGGATTGGCCAGGATGAGATCTAGCATATATGTGGTGTTTGGATATGAGAACAATGCTCTTTTTTATCATTCTCAGACTCTGGTTGAAATGACAAAACTGAGGGTGGATCACAGCTACAGTTTTTTACATGGGATGTGGGAGAAAACAAAGAAAAATAAAGAATTGGAAAAGATAATAAACAGGGCAAAATAAGTATCCCACACTACTGGAAAAGATAGAACAAATGTGCAAAATTAAAAAAAGGATGCAGATGCAGAACAAAAACATAAAAATAAAAGAATGAGTTACCTCTACAGCTTCCGGAAGCTTGCGCAGCACAAATAGTGATTCCATCAAGATGTTGATGAAATGGGTTAGATTTTCTGTAGGGTCCTGGTTCAGATCCTCTGTTACCTCCGAATGCACCCCAGATTTGTTTGGATCTGTGGGGGCTATGGATAAATATCAACCATGACACGCAGAATTAGTAAGCATAATATTCATTAATATCCTGAATGTAAATTACTTAGACACGAATGCATGCACACACAGTGACATGCACAGATGAAATATGACACAGTATATAAATATATGAAACAGTAAAATACAGTATTCTGAATTCTAATTAAATTTTACATTTTCTGAATAAACCCATTGTGTTTTGTAGTGTACTTTGATACTGTCAAAAGGCTCAGGAATTGGTCTTACCCCCTCGTGAAGGTACAGCATTATTTGATGTGCCATCAGTCAACCCCCAGACACTGGCATCTTTGCGTGAAAGGCGGGCCGATCCACTCCTCTGCATACTTTGCGTCTGTACAGCTCGGACATAGATCTGCTTGTTCAACTCCTCAATCAGCTTTTCATGCAAGGTCTGGAAAAAAAAACAAAATAAAATGATGAATGCGCTCTATAAAAATATATTCACTCACTGATACTATCTTTACTATTATTTTCAATATTTCTTCAGTTGTGGTCAGAACAAGTTATTGAATGCCTTTTCACATTTCTCGTCTTTCTACTTTCCTAAGGAATCAGAGATGCTGATGACATTTTATTGTAAGAGCTAATGTGTGAGATATTTCTCTTGCATGCTGTCCAGATACTGGCATGTTCAGCAAAATTGTGTAATGATCTTCCTAACCAATCTCTTCATTTAACTTGCCCCAAGAAGGACAGAATTCTGAATATGTTTACCATGCCAGATTTTTGACTGATGTAACTGCAACTGTTTATACTATTATAATGCCAAGTGATGTAACAGACACGTGAAAATCATGACTACTAGGTTTGATTTACATCAATGATATTTGGCTGATAAATATTATTAAAACCCAATTCTCATTTAATATATTTCATATATCTTCCATATTCTAACTCGATGGAACATATGAATTTGCCCAACTTCAGAAGTGCAAAAATCTTAATAAATTTATAACATAATGAAGATGGTCTTAGTCTTCAAATTAAAAATATATGTAGTGTGTAAAGTGTGATAAGTAGGAAACTGAAATACCTCTTTGCGACTAATCAGTTCAACTTTCAAGTCCCGCAGAGCATCCACTCCTGCAAGAGGTCCCTCCAGCTTTGCCACTAGCCAAAAAAGAAACATTTCAAACAAGATAAACACTGCCCTTAAATAACTCTTAAAATGGTGGTTATACAAAGTTGCAATTAAAAAAATCTATAATAGGTCTTGGGCATTACATATATCTGGTAATGCAGTAAGCCTTATGTTTAATTAAGGTGTAAAAGATGTTGCAGAGAAAGAAGAAGAAAAGAATTGAGAGTTCAGTTGTTTTTTTTTTTCGTTACCTGCTTGAACTATCAGGTCTGTGGCATGCAGATAATGCTTTTTAGCAATGAAGTTGTCCATTTTGTCAGGCACTTCCTTTATTTGTTCTCTGAAAAAGGGATTGACTATATTCTATGACAAATTTTTAAGGTTTTTTTTTTGTCCATCAGCAACCAATTTTACTTCCCAAAAGCATATCTCAAAAAGCGTGAAACTACTAAGGTTTTCTACTGATGTTAATAATATGACCAAAGAAGAGAAATAAGAAGGCATATAAATATTTATATTTTCTTTTATCCTCTGCATGTTATAAGACAATGCATATAGTGTGGAAGGATGCTCTAGAAAACTGGACATTTTTCCTTCTATTGTGTTTACAAGTTTATTTGGACAAGAGTGGCAACTATTTTAGGAAACAGATTAACAGTGGCAACTATTCTAGGAGACACACATGTGCAGACAACTGTTCAGAAAGGAATTAGATTACTTACATCTGCTCCAACATGCTAAGGACTGCCTTGTGTTCCACACCATCTCTCCATAGCTTGCGAAGTTCGTCTCGTTTGAAATGCAGCAATGTTTTGCAAGAAGACAAGTCCTCCTTGATTTTGCGTATCTTTTCACGTGAATCTGAAGTGATTTACATTTCTTAATCTTATTTTGGATTTCTCATATATTATTATACACTTGTTAATGTTCAAAACAGCATGAGGAAACCTGAACAAAAATATGATATGAATACTGAACACTGGCTTCAATCAATATGTATCTTCATAATCTTAAACATAGTTTTTGTTTTCATGAACTAAAACAAAATTTTTCTCTTCAAAAAACTTTGATCAAAGTTGTACCTGAAGTTCTTTGAAATTTTTTCCTTAATATATTTATTGATATTTCAAACTTTCTATAACTGATGTTTAACTCTTAACTGTTAGACACAAACTTAATCCTCACTTCACTCTAGAAACAGCCAATGAGCTTCACACTCTATCTTCTACCTGCTCATTATTTTTATGGTGTTATTCTGCTTTTGAAGGAATGCTAACTATAATAGGTTATGTGTCCATGATGATGAAATCTTACCATTTATACTCTTTGTCATCTTGCTAAATGACTGTAAGATTTTTGTCACATTCTGATAATCATCTGAAAAATAACCATCACTTAATTACAAAGTTATCATGATTGATAAATTGCTATACATAAAATGTAATAATCCTTAAAATATTGTACCCAATTATGACAAGAGATATGATAAGTTTGGTACTCAGATAACAACATAATTTTCTCACTGATCAGATCACAAATATACATACATAAGCAGGGAAAGTATTGTAATTGTACAACAGACCCTGTTGCCTAACCTTGAAAGATATTCAAAGTTGTAAGTTTATTGCTTATGAGATAGTTCACAATGTATGTCTTTTTAAATTTATCAAAATTGCTTTTGTCAGTGAAAGTGTAATTTTGACTAAAGGCCAGCAAGACTTCATTTATAATTACATTCAAACCTTAAGAAGACCCAACCAACATAACCTTTTTTATATTTTCTAATTCTCTCACTTATTTTATATAATAAACAAAATTATATTATACAATGTCCAGAAAATGAATCCTAATTCTCTGTAAACTTGATGAGTTATTCTGCTCTGAGAACTGTATCTGACATTAAAACAATTTTTTTCAAATACCCTGTAGCTTTACTTACTTGCTACAAGCTCTCCAAGGCGCTTGTCACTTTCTCGAAAAGCCTTTTCTATTCTAGTCTTTTCTTGTTCTCGGTGTTCAAAGTCAGCACTGAAAAAAAAAAAAAAAATCGCATATTAAAACTTTTCATAACTTTCATGATGTTTGACTTAGCTGATTGACCACTTCACAGTAAGGACTGGAGTGAGGTAAGGTTGTATGCTCTCGATGACAATCTTCCTGATCGTCATAGACTGGATCATGAGAAGAACAACCTCTAACAGCAAGACGGGCATTCAGTAGACTTTGCCAGGCAACTTGAGTATCTTGACTTCGTGAATGACATCAGCTTATTGTCCCACAAGCAACAGCATGCACAGACAGAGGTAATGCGGGTCAACAACAAGCAAGAAGCCTTCTACATGGAGAATGTATTATGGAGTCTTACCATTTCATCTACCTTGGAAGCTTAGTCAGCAAAGATGGAGGTGCAGATGAAGATGTAAGAAGCCGAATAAATAAAGCCAGGCTTTGCATTACACACCCTGCGACCTATCTAGAACTCCAAGGCATTATCTCTGTATACTAAGATCCGCATCTTTAACGCAAATGTAAAGTCAGTCCTTCCAGAGACATGGCATGTGACAAACACCATCACCAATAAGATTCAGATATTCACCAACTGATATCTGCGCCACATCCTCAACATCAGATGGCCTGAGAAGATCTCCAATGCAGACCTGTAGGAGAGAACCAACCAAAAACCTTCCAGCCAAGACATCAAGAAGCAGAAGTAGGGCTGGATCGGTCACACCTTGCGAAAACCGGCAGACAATGTAACAAGACAAGCTCTGGGCTAAGACCTACAGGGGAGGCGCAGGGTTGACCCAGACAGACATGGAGGAGATCAGTCCACAGCGAGGTGGAGGCAGCTGGCATGACATGGTCCCAACTGTATGCCCAGAACCAGGTCCAATGGCATGGTGTAGTTACGACCTATAAGCTCCACTGGGGGTAATTAGGAACAAAAAGAAGATGCTTGACTTGCTTACCTATCCAAAACAGACTGTATCATCCTTCAACAATGCATTGAGAACATGTCTTCAATAGTATTTTTGAAACAAAGTACTAATTTGCAGGATAGAATGCTGCTTAACACAATATTTAAATGTAAGATTGATGCAAGTGACTGCTTGCAACAGAAAAAGACTTTATATGCATGAGTAGGCAAGAGAGAAAGAATGTTTGCACACATGTATGTGTGTATACCTTAAAAATACTAATATCTTAAAAATACTAACAAGACCAAAGAATCCATCGCATAGTATGCAACTACCAGGTTCAATAACTTCAGGCTGCTCTGAGATGCGATTTGTTTTCTAAGAATGGGGAGAAATAGGAGTGGAGGATTTAAAGATTACTTTCCTTTTTTTTAAATATTTGAAAGTGCCTTGAGCAGTAATTTGTTAGTCGAACCTTTACTTACCTTGATGACAGAGTCCTCACAATAGACATCAAGTAAGCTGACTGCAAAATTAACAGATTTAATCATTTACTCACGTGAAGACACTGGATAAATTTAGAATTAAATAAATATAATAGAAATACATACTATCATATTTTATAGTAACCAAGCTCATTTTATTTCGAACATAAAAGCTAAAATTTAAAAAAAAGACACTTTAAAAAATCGTCTGCTAAGACTGCTGCTGAGCGTCGGCAAGATATTAGCTAAACTACGATAAAGTCAAACGCTATTTTAAAGGTCAACTGTGAACCAGATGTCTGTTGAATGTCTTACGCCAGTGCAAGTATCGCTAACCGAAGAACTCAAAAAGCTTTGTACTCACAGAACCTTTGCTGGATATAGGCGTTTTCGACTCATCCGACGCCATTTTGGAGGAAATATCAGAACGGAACTTCAACACAGAAGAGCTTTTTTTCTACCAGCCTCATCTTTAGGACTAACCCAGATTTGTCTCTGCAAGTCAGAACTGTCAATGAATATTGGTGTCGTCAGTAAAGAGATTCATGATCTAAGAAAAGTCAACATCGTTGGAGCATCCAGGCCAAAGCATTTCATCTCATACACATTTACCTTCCTACCATCATTCGTACAGAACAACATCGGCTAGAGATGAGGTCACCAGCATGAACCGTTATATCGTCCATTGTTAATATGTTCGAGTTCGTTCATAGCAGTTTTCTTTATAAAATGATGTATTCCTTTATTTCTTGGTGATCCCCATTTCCTAACACATCGGAGAACCCGACCTTGTTCTCGGTTTCTGCATATTATTATAATCATCATGCATCATCATTATTGACCATGCAGGTGCATGATCGATCCTTCGTATGAGGATATGTGGGGGCAGACATTTTGCAAGATTTCAGCTCTTGAAATATGCGTTTTGTACTTAAAAGGAAGTCGGAGGGGAGTGGGATTTCACTGCTTTTCTTTCATTTCTATTTTTAACGAAATGAAGTAACTATAGCTTTCATTACTGTAAAATTATATAGTTATCATGCGACCATGGTGAGCCCACCATGCCAGGTTTTGGTTTGAGCTAGCTAAAAAATAAAAATTCCTTGTGACGCTAATAGAAACATTTTTGGGGACTCATATTGCTGTTAGATTCTATATGTTCGATAGCTTTGCAGAGTTGCGATTCTCATAGCTAAAACAAGATATATATATATATCTTTTAAGTGGGCATGTGTGAAACTTATAGGACTCGATCCATGCTTGTTCGTGGCCTATTGCTAAATCAACCTCGTGGTCATTTGACAGTATTTGCTCTAAGGTAATATTATAGGTCTTGCGATCAGATCGAATAGCGACTGGTGTTAGGGCGGCACCGTATCTACACCCATCACGCACAATATCTATTTTCCAAGGCGTTCAGGGACGAAGCCTTCGCAACACAGCTGGTGATGTATTAAATCTGTCAAGAAGTTTCTGTTTTTGTCAGAATAACTGTTTGCTTCTAATGTCTTTCCATCAAAGTGCTGCTTGTGCTATCCTATCATCTTTTGTTCAATACTGAGTTAATTTTTTTAGACCATGAGAGTATTCTTTATCGCCCTTGACAATTCTTCAATAAGTTTTGTATTTTAGCCCAGTTCCTAATTTAGAGACCATGCATGCTACGTTTCCAAACTACAGGGTGTGGTCTGATTATGGCCGCAAGAAAGAGTCAAATAGATGGAAGATCGAAGAAAGAAAAAAATATTTTAAGACCAAATATATTTGTTAGCTTTATTTACTTTTTCTGTGTGTGGCGGGTTACTACTTAATTGTGTTTCGAAGTTTTTGGTCGTATATGTGCCCGGTTACTGATTGTATGTTAAGTTTTGGTTGTATATGGTGATGCTGACGTAGATGACAGCTTCCGTATGGGTGATCTCTGAACTGTCTCACCGCCTACAACAAAGGACCTGACTGTGAGCAATATTTGCCCTTCGGCTATACCAGGGAACTGTACCGTTTCCTCACTTGATTGTGCCGGATGTTGACTCAATTAAGCCACCTTTGCTCCATCTGCGTTAGAGAGGTCCAACGTCTAGGTCTAGACATTTTGCGGTCAGGGAAGCTACTATATTGCCTAGTTTCAAAATGTCGAATGACCAAGGACAGCTGTAAAAACTCTGTGCACCATCTGTAACTTCTTCGTTTATTTTTTTTTCCCGCAAAATGTCTGTAAAATTACTATCTACACTAGTAATTACTATTACCACTATAATAAGTATTTCTATTTCACTACAAAGTTACTATTGTTATCTCAAAAAGTGATCCGTAAAAAGCCATGTCATCGGGACACTGTCCAGAGTTGCTTTGGTCACTGATCCGACACAAGAAAGGTGACACAGCCAGCTGTGTTGCAGCAAATTTTGTCGAGCAGATGCTGACATGACGATGATGTGACTTAGTGACAGCAAACTGATTTCACAAGCTTTATGTGATCACTGATAAAAGATCAGTTGAAATTTCGTTAATCCCCATTATTGTAGGGTCGAAAAGTTAACATACAGTTTTGTTTGATAGTCTGCTCTATAATCTGAATACAGCGGTGCCTATCATTTTTTTTTTTAATTCCCAACTATATCTGCAACAAGCATCAAAAATAAGCTATTCGAGGAATAAATTTGTCATAGATAACAAATTTTAAGTTGTCCGATAAGCACAACTCCCAACATAGTGGTCTCATTCATCTTTCTAACCGAAACCACTTAAATTATGCCTTCTTCCGTACCACATTTCGTCTCCAAGGGCACTTCACGCGAGGACTTGAGACACAAGTGGATTTTCATGCATTCAAAAATTAAAATAGAAACACAAAAGTATTTTACTAGTGAATGTCCTGATGTCATATAGTGTAAGCAGCTCTTAAAGCTAGTGGATCATAGGGTTAATGTAGCTGTATGTCTCCCTGTATGGCACACGAAAGAAACGACCCATCAGGTAACCAAGGAACCAGGACCTCCGAGAGAAAGACGACCTTTCCGGGCCCTTGCATTAATCATTAATTGTAATCGCTTTTATTTTCCAGTATATGAAGTATGCTTACGACTGGCAATATCTACATTTCGTTCAGTAATGTAATATACACAACAATCGTTAGGGAAAAGTGCACAACTCTGTAGCGCTCTTTGAAGTCATATTAATCAGAGAGTGGCATGTTTTGTCTTTTGGGATGGGGGAGATGAACGCGTAGTTTTGGAAATTTACATAAATCACACACCTTTTTTTCTACCTCTCACCAAACTTTGACAGAGAACTTGAAAAGGATTAAATGAACACTAACGCGAGAGATAAACAGATTTTAGCAGTATATCATCCTCACAATAAAACAAGCTTTAGACGATAATTCACGTGCGTTTAGGAAGAGACTAGACAACATCAACACTTATTCAGCCCTTGTCCAGTCTTTTCATTGCCAGCAAAACCTGATCGCCATATGCATGCAATTTTTAAACAGCTTGTTTTATTGTGTAGGTGATAAACATCGGTAATGAACTTTGTCTTTATGCACATTTGCTAACCATGACAAAAGGCTCATTCCATCCCAGGCATCGGGGCAAGCGACACCTGTGACCCTTCGACCTGTATTGCGGTCACTCAGAGGACAGGAACCCTGGATTGTACACGTTGCAAAAGTGTTAACACACTATATCTAAACTACAGCTTTTCCAAATAATGAAGACTTATTTTTAAGTTGACAATTTTGGCCCGCTTAGAAGAATGCCAACATTGGACATCAGGGAATTTTTCATTGTCCACCCGCTCCATTCTTCCCTGACACTACATTATGAGCCTCACTGTTTGTGCCACAACAATTTTAAAATTTTCTGTTAATAAATCGTTCTATTCTGTCGTCTGCGGTATTTGTTACTGGTGTTAAATCTATATCACGATGTTTTATTCACATGAAGCTTCTGTGTACTTAGTGTCTGGGAATGGAGAAGCAGAAGGAGAAAAAGTCTTCCTTGTGGCCTTGAAAGTAAGTACAAAAAAATGTGCACTCCCTCTGTTCAGAGTTTCCCACGCATCGAACTCATACCTTCCTCTTCCCTGTCAATGCATACAAGCGATTGCATACAGAACACCCTTTCCCTAATGGCTGATAAACCCAGCTATTCTCATGCTTCGATGCACAAGAGAATAGTACATTGCAAACTAAAAGTCGATTTCTCAATGTGTAATGCTTTGATATTCTTTCCCCAAACGTATTTATACCAAAAAAATACGCTCATCAAGGCCAGAACCACTCCACGGCCATGGGCACGGGTACACCAGCCCTCCATGTCCCCCACGCACCCACCCTCGTCAGGCCTGCAAAGGACCAGCAGAGTGCTAGTAAAATGGTTAACAAGTAATTAAGCCACTTCTCGTTTATGAGGATTTTAGATGATTGCTTTGAGATAACCACCCAGCCAGTGCTTATTAAAGCGACATGTGTTGTGCCCCTGGGCCCAGTTTGCAAAGAAAACATTTCTGCATCATTATTGCGAGAAACAGTATTATTACATAACAGATCACTCCCTTTTCGAACTCAACCGGTCGTTGCATGCCGACTAGAGTGGGTGAAACTATGTCCACCAGATATCTGGTTTCAAACGCAACATAAATCGATGTTACAAGTCACACAAAGGCTGGCCTAACGGGATGTCATTGATCCGTGCAATGGCCACAGCCTCCATCACGGGCTTCAAATTGTTGCCATAACAGCCGCAGCCACTTTCTGGTGTCGTCACGGAAGCTGACCTCATTTGAAAAATAGCGGTGACAGTTCGAGAGGCTGTCTCGTGCATGAAACAGGACTTGACTCGGTTTGGGGAATCAACCGGTATTATAAAATTAATAAGGAAAGCTCTGCATCTTGGGTGATAAGTTTAAAACTGAGATAGGCGGTGAATGTTTTATGTGGGAAGTAATAGGACTTTGGCAGAGGTCCAGACTGGTGTTTGAATGTGTTGAAAACGCATCGAGCCAGAGGTGAAGCAGAGCACTAAAGAATGTAGGTAGAAAGTATCTTACAGTCATGTGAACATTTTTATGTGCTCACCTTTTAGAAAGCTTGTGCAGTTTATCTCTATTTGTGGGTTCACTTAGAAGCTCTTCTTAACGGACAAATATGGATGTTTGACCAAGTATGGGAAGATTTTTATATAACCGTCATGTTAAAAAAAAAACTTGGTCACATATTCATCCATATTTGTCCGGTTGATGATTTTATTGCAGAGCATCTGTCTTTTAATTTTAAAAAAGTGCTTGATTTACAGCCAGTCTTGAAGCCAGTTAAGGAATGTTATAATTTTTTATTTTATTTTATTTTTTATTTTTTTTTTTTTTATTTTTTTGTATAAAATGTAGAGTTTCGCTCCCCCTGTCAGTTGCTCTTGAACACTGCTACCAATTATTTTAATATTATATACTGGGTTGCAACTCAGTAAGCAAAATATTATTCTGAAAGATAGGTTTGTTAATTTAAGTTTTAGAAAACATAGGCCTGCCTGTAGTTTCTTGTCAATAAATCAACCTGAGCGAGAGACATGCATGCACAACAAGTCTTGACAAAAAAATTATTTCAAAAGAGAAAAATCTGTCACTCATCTCGTCCAGCAGCTGTCTTCAATTTAGTTAAAGGAAAGACAAGCCGTCAGACTTTAGCATCTTTGTTCTCTAATGGCGAAATACCCAGCTTATTTAACAACAGGTTCCTTTATGTTTGAGAGCTTTGATTGTGATGGCTAAAGGATTGTGGTTTCCTTTTATGGTGGCTTAGGCAGTTTGTGGAATTCTGTTTAAGATCACACCAAAGATTACGAGCAATAAAAGGCTTTCCAAAGTTAAAAAGAAAATTCAGCTAAAATTTTAAGTTGCTGCTAACGGCTTTGTGGATCGTGATACATCGTTTTCAGAAAAAAGTGTCCTCGTAAATTTTAACTTCTGACTTCACTGAACGAAGGAGCGAATGCAGAGCTTTGAGCACTTGTTAATGAGACCTTGACATGATGACCTTACGGGGAAACGCATCCCACTTCTTTAATCTACTTTCATATCATTCGATAAAGCAGTCATAGTATTTATTTACTGAGTTATTTATCGTGTGTGCCCCCCTACCGCAAGTGGTTCGTGGGGAAATATACAGCAAACAGAGCCTGTGCACTCTAAAACTGATGATACCACATTTTAAAACTGGCGCGGCCACTTTTCCTAGCTAGTGCCATGTGTATTTACTTATATTCCCCATTTTCGTTCATCTGATTTTTATCTTTTTCTAGCACTGTTGCGCGGCGGATGGCAGTTTCCTGTGTACCTCAGAAATGATCAGTTTAAGAAACTAGGTTGCACTCTTGCCACTTGCATTTGGTTGCAGGCCGCATTTCGCCTTTGGAGCAGCGCCTTGGATAATATCTCACGCAATTAAAGCCGCTTTTCTTCTCAAAATGATAGAGACACTAAGTAATTCCTGTCACCCTTCGAGCATAGATAGTTTTCAAATCTCAAGCGTATCCAGTAGCAAGAATAAATCGTTCTTTGGTGTTCTGCACAGGTGGCAATAACGTTAAAAAGCTGACGTAAAGACGTGATCTCGCCCCAATCTCGTCCGCACACATCAACGTGGCGTTATGTCCCGTCTATCAACACGAGAGCAATCTAAAACTTCCTTCCGCGGAAGCACACAGCCGACCCTCACACAAACTTCCTCCTAGAAAGTGGCGATCGTTTTTGTAGAATTCACTTCTTTGGCAGAATCAGAAAAAGCCCTAGCTGATTTGAGAGGAAATCCAAGATGCTGAATTTCCTTCGCGTGTGAAAGTGAAGATAAATGTCTAGCCGGCACACTCGTTCTCGATGACTTCTCAGATAGACACGAGTAAGACCAAAAGGGATTAATTGTATCAGGCTCAGGGACAAGCTGCAGAATGCCATGCCTAGAATTAGGTTGACTGGCTGAGGCTGAAATGCAAATCGGGGAAGGAAAATGCCTTGGTGAGCATAATGACCTCATGGACATGGCTTCTCCGACGAATATGTCCTCGACAAATGTAACCGTTCTCTCTTACATCAGTTCATGCTTGCTGTTATGTGGTCAATTAAATAAACTCGCGTAAAAACAAACGTAACTATTAAAACAATCCTACTGATTCGTCGTCGGGGCCATGGATCTACATGAGGAAATTATAGATAGTTGACCACTCTGGTTGCTTTGGAGACGTCAGGATCTCGGATATAAGACCTTTGTCGGGTAGAGGGTTATAGCGGCAACATCAGAGAGTTCTTGGGATAGCTGATAAGTTCATTTGCCCGATAAGAAAACATAAGGGCAAGTCAAATATGGGTTCCGCGGGAAATCTCTGCTGGAAACAATAGATAACAATTTTGGCAGATTGATTCAACCATCCCAAAGAAGCAATTTGAGGTTTATTGAATTTAAGCCTTTCTCATAAGTAATCGAGCAGACATTCTTTTAAATATTGTGATTTTTGAAAACCAAAATCTTTTCTATAATTTTTTTTTTCAGTTTGTGGTGTCGTAGAGAGAGTCTTGAGGAAGAATTGTGGTGCAGGAGAAATTAAAGGTCCATGTATTTTTGGGAGCTGGTTGGACGATTAACATGGTGGTTATCGCAGCATGGATTATCTGGTAGTGACTTTTAAAAAAAAAAAAAACTCATGTTTGTTACTGTATGGTGCCGCTTGCATACTTCATGTAGTCCTTTCACGCTTTCCTCCATTTGTCAACTGTCATCTGAACAATTCTGGCTCTGAATACTAATGTCCAATTTGTACAAGAAAGCTAACAGACGGTACAATGAAACGTGGTCAGCGTACATATTTGTGTCACGTTTGCGTGAATCAGCTCAATTGATTGTGCAGTTTACCTTTGACCAGGTCTGTCTCTCCCATATTGTCTTCTGTATTACGTGTATGATGAATTGAAAGCAAATGGTGACATGTGCTCAGAGGGCGAAACAATCGAGAAAAGTACGTCGATAGCATTTATTTGTGTTAGTATGGCAGTGACAATTAGACGCACGTGCAGCTTAGCCGCCCATGGATCGGTGTGTGTGTGGGCGTCCCGGAGGGGCAGCGCGTGCGAGAGTGAGTGTGCTTCTCGGGTTTTAGACTAGAAGTGCGACAATTAACATTTTCTTTCTTCCGTTTGAACATGCGCAGTGAGCAGGACCGGAACTGTCTCTTTACTCTGCACTTATACCCTCCCCTGTGTGGTTCGTTACGATGTCTCGGCCTCCATCCGTACCCTCTTTCCCTCCTTTGCATTCCGCATATCTCTCTCTCTCTGAAAAGATATGAAGATTTGCTTTTTTTTTCTGGGACTCAATGTTAACAAGCACCTTTAAGAAGAAAAAAAAAAAAAGACCCAGCTCTTTAACAAAATAAAGTCAGGGCAAATTTTGAACTGATTACAAACTGCAATGTAGATACCCTGAGAGCTATAGACCTTTACGGTCACTCTTTCAATGTCATCAGATTACAAACTGTGCTACGTAGATATAGACCCTTATGGTCGGTCTTTGAATGTCATCAGATTATAAATTTGCAATGTAGATAGACCCTTATGGTCGGTCTTTGAATGTCATCAGATTACAAACTGCGATTGTGGTCGGTCTTTGAATGTCATCGAAACTGGATCAGATCTCCGAAGAAAGAGATTTCATTTGAAATCTCAGTGAGAAGTTGCGAGAGTAAGAAAATATGTTGCACACTAATATATTGTTCATTCGAATCAAGGCGCATGACCTTCAATTACCTTTCTTCACCGACGCATTATAGAAACATCACCATCGATCATTATATACTGTTCTATTTGGATGCATAGGTGAGAATAGAGCAAAGCGATATAGTGCCTGGAACACGGATAAACATTTTCTCTTATAATGATTATTATTATTATTGAGATCAAAACGATGAAAATATAGTCTGCGCTCTGCACATAAATTGCAGCATCTATAATTTTCCTTGAATGTTTTTACACATAAAACATTATACAGGTGTACACAGAGAAAGAGAGAGGATAAGGGTTTGTTTTGATCTTTTTAATTCAAGAGGTATTGGGACACTATAGAAGAGGTCTACATTTAAACGCACATTCGACATCTATTTTATGTTTTCCTCTGAGAATTAGAAGTTTGAAACTTCTCAAGTTTAAAAAAAAATCATGTAGAAAAATGTTTCCTTATAGACAGAACGCAGAGGGAGCTAAAGAAGCAGCTATAACTGATCTGTCATGTTTTGACAGCTAATTTTAGACTGACCTCTCTTTATCAGTGACTTGTGCGGCAGTGCTGATTGTCTCTACAGGTCGTCGTTTGAGTGTCACTGCCTTGTTTTTGCTGTGGACTTAACTGATCCGGTTTTGCCATGGTTAGGAGTAAACACCTGGCGATCGATTTTCCTGTACACGAAACTCTACACTTAGGTTAGCAACACCTGTACTGAGTTTGTCAATAACCCAGTCCTTCCTCCACGGTGAGTTATTTTTTTTTTCCCTTCATGTCCGTGGTTTGAACTAGAGCTGTCACTGCTGCACGCCCGTTCGAGTACCCTGCAGTAGGTTATACCTTGTCCGTGCTGCAAAGGCAAAGCCCCAGAGGCGGTCACACGGCTTCCGCAAGGTGTGGATCGACTGATTGTGAACAGGAGAAAAAAATGGCAGCTCATCTTTTTTCTGCTGCGATTTCTTGGCTGTAACTAGTGCTTGAACATGGCGGTGACAGGACCTCATACCTGGCCGTGGATTTACCTCATCAACGGGTTTAGTATTCTTACGATGCATTATGGGCTATGTAGTCATATGTTCAGCCATATTTGTCTACAATTTAGTCACCTGTCGTTTGAGGTGTATGATACCCACTGAGCAGCGAATGCCGATTTTGCGTCAGCCATTTAATGGTGTTTTTTGTCTCATAATTGCATTAGAACTAATAAGATTGAGAACTTTCAAGATTTACTTTACCTGGACCAGGGAATGTTCGAAATTGGCAAACTGCACAGCATTTAAAAAGAGGGGAAGGTCATAAATAGGGCCAAGAATAATGCTCATAAATATTGAAATTTTAGGCTATTTTTAAAATGTGACATATTATTGCTAAGGGATTATAGTAACAAAGATAGCATACAAAGTTTTATTTATAAATAATATTTATACATATATACACACCAAAGCTCAGATTGCAGTTTTATGAGAGTTTGGTTTTCTAAACAGGGCATGAACAGCTACCAAAATTTCAGTGATTGTTATAATTTTGAAAGAAGATGCATGTAATGTCATTTGCAAGGGCAGCACTGCAGTATCTTTGCAGCCAAATTGATGCAGATTCAGAAATTCAACACAATTTAATTATTGTTTCTGCTCTGATATCAGAATTAAGCATTTGATACATTCCTTCAGTTTGCTTTTGACACCTTACTCAAGTATGAAAGGGCAAATTAAACAACCCCTTATATTAAAAATAAATCTCAGTGTTAAATCTTTATTCAAAATATCATACATATACAAATGACATTTCTAAATTAGTGCTAACAAAAACTGCTTAATTCTTTGTACTTTTATTAGAAGTTTTGCAGTTGTATACCTTTGTCTTGTGATATGATGCAGTCATAATCAGTATACTTTTGCGGGATTCAGTTGTAGCTATGTGATGTCTCAAATTTGTAGTTTATTCTAAATTATTGTATCATGATTATGTATGTACCTGTAGGAAAGCTATGTAGCTTGGCAAGCAGAAAGATTGCTGCTTTAAGGCATACTCAAATTTGTGATTACACAATTTATCCTGCCCGCTCAGCAGAGAAGGGGAAAGCTATTTTATCATCAATAATCAAAGGTTGCAAAAGTAGAGGGTTGGGCTATGCCTTCCATATTCAGTGCCTAGACACAGTGAACCACTTACACTGTAAGCTATAGGTCACCACCCCTAAGGCCATAAAGTCGTTGGCCCTTCACCTTATCTATTATCAGTTGAAAAATAATTTACACAATAAATAAATGCAAACAAGAAATATTTTACAAGCTCACAACTTGAAACATAATGTCAGTAACCTCCCGTAAGCTGAAAAACACCCACTGGTATTTTTTTTAAGGGTTACATGTAAAATTAGTAAACACATATAATAACTGCATATAAAGCTCTTCTTCCTTTAATTTTAAATGAAAGTATTTATATAACTCGCTTAAATGCAATTTTTCATGCTCGTGCAAACGTATCACCAGCAAAATCTCTACAATCGCTGGTAATTTCTTTAATTTCCTTTCCATAACGATGGTGAAAATATGCTGCAGACTGCATGTTATCTTTTTGTTGTTCTGGCCTCAGCCGAATAAGCGAAATCTGATGTTCAGCTCCTCCTTTTCAGTATTGTTTTCAGTTTCTGATTGAGCAGAGTCAGGCGATCAATTATATATATGTATTTACACACAACACATACACACGTATTTACTTAGAGTTTATATGAAGCCAGCGATGTGTGCAAGGGATATAACTCGTACAAAGTTTTGCGGGCTAAATTGACCTACTTAAAGTTCAAGGTCAATAGCAATTACTAACGAATATGGCCGTCAGCTCGCAAGTCGAGGTAAGTAAAGTAAAAAACATTTTGTTTTTTGAAAAGTGCCTTCATACTTAAAGAATTGTTTTCTTTAATTTTCATTCATTATCAGAAACAGCTGATTCGGGAGGCTGACTGCATCTTTTAACGTCTAGTGGAATGCATTTACCAAGCGATGTTTCTCATTTCTGCCATCATTGAATAACAGGCTGTAGTGTTTGTGTTACGTGTTGCTGTACAAAACTAAAAATTCATTGATGAGCTTTTGTTTCTTCTTAAATTATTTTTACATTAAAATAAGCATGCTACATGATGGCACTGTTCCTTGTCGTGACTAAGGCAAAGCTCATTTAATTGGGAAGTTTGTGTACGTGTTTTCCGTCTGCATTTCCGCTACGGTCACGAAAGACTGAAAGATGTGGCTGTGACCAGGAGTCTGAGAAAATACATAATGCATTTAATGTAGGAACTGTTTTTTTAAAAACAATTTTATCAAGGTTTTACGAATCTTTTTAGTTCAGTTCGTCTTTAAACAACACGGGTTATCCAGCTTGCCAGAAGCACGCGCATTTTTTAAGGGGTGGGGTAGTAATAGCTAGAAACTGAGTTGGGACGAATAGTTCAGCGTGCGTGCGTGTTTTAGATGAAAAAGGTGGATGGGTACGTGTTTGCGTGTGCGCGTGCATCTTTATCAATATAGCCATGCATGCGGGCACAGACGTATTCAGCGTGTCCATGTCACAGAGACCGAAAGTGAATGACTCAAAACATGGGTGAATCAGTACACATCCGGGCAATGGCGTTTTGAGGTGTAACTAGCGTAAGTTGAAGTGGAATAATATACAACCAAGAGGCTCACTACTTGAGATTTAGTAATACGACTAAGCTTTTCCTTCCAGACTGTGGGCAATTTAATATATTTCCTTAATACCTCGGCCCATGGTGTCTTCATATCATCGGTAATAAAAGTGTTACACATTATAAAGAGTAAAGAGATAAAAACCAGATACGGTTTTCCCATCCTAAAATTAATTTGTGTATTATGACTTTCGTCATAAACTGAGCCAAGATTATTTTAATGTGATATGTGTGCACATTATTTGATACTTGTCAGGTCTAATTCAGAAGTGCAGTTTTTAACCTAAGCTTCTGATAGTTGCTGCAAGTACTTGCTCGTACATGTATAATAATTTTAATTGATTATAATTCATTAAAACATCTGTCACATCTACTGCTGGCGCATAACATTAGGAACAAGACAAAACCATTATTTGTGGTTAGTTTTGTCAGTTTGACCTTCTCACAGACAGGGACAGAGAGGACAATTTTTCATTATGTAATATATTTCCTTGAGTCTTGCTATGTTTTGCTTATATTTGATGATGTTGTCTAGCCCATTGGCAAAGGCCTTGCTGTCTTTGAAAGCTAATTATCTAAGTCATCAAAGGGGTAGAGAAGAGATATATTAAAAAAATTTCTTGAGAAATGTGGAATGATCAAATACTAAGACAGCTTTTTATATAAGCGTCAATATTGGTGTATAAGAGCATTAACTTTCTTATGTAAGCTTAAATATTAGTGTATGAGTGTAGAGGAGCATAACATTTTTATATGATCATAAATGCAAAAGATTGTGCCCATTTAAACAGAGAAAATGAAAAAGGACTACCAAAAAGATACGTTGTGTTTTTTGTGCTGCAGAATATTTCCTTTGTTGAGATGTGAAGCCTAACACACTGATCCTGATTATTTTAATGCATAATTGACCTGTTATGGCTTCAGAAACTGTCTACTATAGTGGACTGCCAGTCCTAGTTTATGAAACAAGATGTTACTATAACAGGTCATGTTATATAAGTATATTTATAATTCCTCAGTTCAGGTTTTGATAATGACCTTGCTTTCCCATTTCATTCTTGTTTATATAAGAATTAGGGTTCAAAATATTTCAAAATAGAACACCTAACATTTTTTGCAACTAAGTGAAAGTTTTACAGATGTTTGATCAAGTAAGATTGTTCAGATCATAAACATAATCCACAAGTGACACAAAAACTATGTCCAAAATTTAAAATCTGAATGTAGTCCTTATAACATATTTTCAGTCTGTCTTATAACATTACATTTTTTTTATTAAAACACAGGGTTGTTGCAGAGATATATTTATAGTACAGTAGGGTTTTGGGTTTTTTCTTTTTCCTTTTGTGCATCCAGCACCATTGTATCAACCTATGCGTTTTGATGTTGTCCTCAGCCTTGTGTTGGACTGTTTACTTGCCTGTTTACTGGCCTTTTGTTTTTCATCTCCTGATTTTAATTTCTTTGGCCAGTCTTCTTAGTCTTCTTTTACTAACACCATAACAGTTTATACGTTTGCCCTTACCACGATGGACTGTAGATCATCATTAAACAGCCATATGTTTTAACACTTTCATGGTGATTTTCTCTGGTGACATGTGATTGTGTGGATAGCAACAGTCTTCTGACAATTTTAGCCATGTTCTTGATTATTGATGATTTATTCTGCTTTTGACAAAAATGATGGTACAGTCTGTAGATTAAAACTGTGACCCATTGACATCTTGATCTAAGAAAAGGATATCATCTTCAGAACATCAGCCCTGTCATTCAATTAACATACTTGTGTGTTTTTTTGTAAAGCAACATTTAGGTATAAAAGTTAAGAAATTCTTTTCTCTTTGTATTGGTTACTTGGAAATAATTTTGTGGTTTTTGCAGAGAGAGGATCCCAACATTGGGGCTTCTGAGGAAGAGGAGCCTATGAACTCGCTGTCAGGATTTGCTAAAATGATGTCTAGTCCTGAACCATCTGGTGACTCGGAGAACTGCACCTCAGAGAATAGCAGGCCTTCTGAAAATGAGTCTCTCTCCTTCAAGCGTCACAAAGCTAAAAACACCAAAATTTGTGGAGTGTGTGGCGATCGGGCACTTGGTTACAATTTCAATGCTGTTACTTGTGAATCGTGCAAGGCATTCTTCCGCAGAAATGCTTTTAAAGATAAGGTGAGTACATTAATTATTTGGTAAAACTAAAAAGTTTTTCATTCACTACATCATCAGACTATTATCATTTATTCATTTTAATGCTGAGCCCTATGTGCACCTAATATTGCCATGTGACTTTTGTTCACTGCACATTATCATTATATCGATCAGAATTATGCAGATATTGCCTGTTTTTGTATAAAAATGGTCATCAGCAAACCACTTTGGTAAATTTCATGTATTATGCAGCTTCTTTTTTGAGGGGGAATTATATTTTGCTCTGCTCTGAACATCACTGTTCATTGTCTTTCTGCGGTATCTAAATTCACATAAGCATTTTGCAGCAATCAGATCTTCATTATAAAAATCCTTTTGCCTCATCATTGCTGTCAGTGACAAGTTGCTTAAAGCACTTTTTATCACAGAGATGTTAAAGTGAAAATTTTTGCAATGTCAAAATCTCATTTAAATTGAAAATGGCACAGATTGATAGTGACATGCATGCAGCTTCTGTTTGTTTCAGACTAATGGTTGATCATGTACAACTATTTATTAACACAGTAAAGATGAGCCTCTCAGGCATGATACTCATTTTGTATAAATCTTCATATATAACAACAGCATAAACTTTCAAAAGGCATTGCTACCAAAAAGAGCATCCACTTTGTGTTAAGTGCAGCCTAGATTTGACTTTTCAGTGGAAAATGCATTATCTTATAATAAATAAGGAAGTTTGATTTTACACAGATTCAATAAGTCACTAAACAATTACATGAGGTATCTGAAAGTATCAGACAGTGAGACCTTTTAGCATAAATCATAAATGTAGCTGATTTCTATGGACCATTAGAACCAGTTTGCTTACTTGTGGTTTTATACAGCTATGCTAAGAATGTCTAATATATCACATTTGTGCAGACATATATATTCAATTCAATATTAAATTCAATATATATTCAATGTTGTTTTGCTTAACAGTAGTACATGCAGTAATGTGTACACGTTTTTTATGCTAATGATGGTCTGTTTATAATAGACCTATTTTACTTCACATAGTAGCACTCGGCTTTGATTTTTACAGGCACACAACATGCGTAATTGGTGTGAATAAAAAATTGTTGCCAAGCAATAACACCAAAGTGTTTGGCTTGTAGGATAAATTAAAAATAGCAATTTAGAAGATGGATTTGTATCATTATTCTTTAACAGAAAAGAAAAAAGTAACTCTTCATCAAAAGAGAGAGCTTGTGCCTGGGTAGTGTGGGGGGGAAGGATCAGGCCTAAAGAATGGTGATTGTGAATGCCAGAAGTGTATTATCGAACCGTGATGGTGGAGTTTCATGCTTTATAGAAATGCTTTATTGCTGTCAAAATGTTCATTATTTTGAGCATTAATTGAATTTGTGTAAAATCAGCCAGCAGACTGTTGGCTGGATGTGTCATTGCATTTGTACTGTGGATGATCATATTCATTTAAAACCTGCAGATGTTACATGTGGGTAATGTTATGAGCACTTCTATTCATTTTGCTTCTAGTTCTAGGCATCTAGAAATGTTTTAGTCATTAAGGTAAACTCTGAGCCAGTTTGGAGTACAAAGTTCTTTTTAATCACTTTTCTGTTGGACCTAAATATTCTGAAGCTAACTGAAAAATATATTGATTAGTTTCTGTATTTTGAAAGTAGAGAAGAATATTTTCTTTTATTTACCCATCTTCATTCATTTTTTCATATATGTGTTGAAGCAAATCAAGTGCCTTTTTAAAGGAGACTGTATAATCGATCTTCGCACAAGAAGATTCTGTCCAGCATGCCGAATCAAAAAGTGCTTTGAGATTGGCATGAAACGAGATATGATCCTAGGTAAGATGGCCTGTCTTTGCTGAATATCATTTGATTTATGGGCAGATGATTGCAAAGACTGCAGACATTGGATTTTTAAATCTGTGGTTTTCATGCACTGAAAAACAATATAATTATGCTATGTTGGCAGTCTTAATGCTCTTTTGGAGATTTGCCTGTAATGCTATCTCAGTAACACAGTGTTTTATAAAAAAAATGTTAAGCAATTGTTAAGCTGGTATTTATGTTTCTCATTTATAAAGTGATGCTTATATAATTGTCGTATTTGTATTCAGTTGTCATTTGTTTTTTCACGAACGCTCTTTGTAGCTGTCATGTAATTCTTGAGGTTTTTGGTAACATATGTGTGATGGTTGGTGGTGGTTGTTGTTTTATTATTATTTTTAAAGAAAATTAGTTTTTTGTCTTCTTTTTGGTTCGCAAAATTTTAAGTCTTGTTCAAATGGCACAGTTATGAGGTCTGTTTATTTTGCTTTGTTTAGATGAAAATGAAAGGAAGGCAAGAATGGCTAAAGTTCTACAAAACCGAGTGAAAAAGACATCAGTTCAGTCAACACCAAATGCAGACATAAAATCAGAGCCTCTTGATCCAGATGAATATCGAGTGGAATCATCAAATATTAGTTCTCCTGGCTTTTCTGAGTGTGTGCAGTCTCCTCCAGCACCTTCATCAGAACCACCTGAACGAGTGTTCCAGCAAATTCCTCGTGAAAGGCTACCAGCAGACCCGCTTCTTTACCGCAGGCTTACAGAGGAAGAGGATCACATGTTGAAGGATTTTTCCTATTGCTATGAAACCACAATAGCAGCTGTGCCAGACCTGGACCAGGCCATGCGAGAGAACTACCACAATGCCACAGACCTTGTTAACAACTCAGAAGTTTGTGTGCGACAGTTGATAAAGTTTGTAAAGCAGCTGGAGGATTTCAAACTATTGCGTCAGGAAGACCAAATTTCTGCCCTGAAGTCATGCATTATGCGGTCGGTCTTGTTGAGGTCAGTTGCCTTTTACATTGTAGAAAAAGATGCCTGGCTGACTTTGAAAGGTGAAATCCCCACTAGCATCCTGAAAGAGGCCACAGGGCTCTGCACCCTCCACAACCTTCACGTGCGATATTGCAGAACCTTAAAGGCAGTTGTGCAGAATAACTTCACTTTGTATGCTCTTATGCAGGTCTTGATCATTTTCAATCCTGACGGCAACAACCTCATTGACCGAGAGCTCATCTCCAACCTGCAGGATAAGTACATTAACATACTAAAACATTACCTGGAGGCTCAATACTCATACGAGCATGCACATGAGTATTTTGCAGCCATTTTGGACAGACTCTCAGAGCTCAAATCGGTCGGTGAAGAGCATTCTCGTATTTTGTTGCAGGTGAACCCATGTCAGATTGAGCCTCTCATGTTGGAAGTGCTCAACCTGAAGTAGTGCCATATAGTCCCCCGTTTTTGGTGCAAATAGTGACAGCTTGCTGTGTCTTCACAATTAGACTTGCATGTGTCTAATGGTTCCCCTTTTGAGTTTTGAGAAACCAAAGTCTCCATTGGGCTCTTTGGCTTTGGTGACCACCTGTACTTGGTGGAGGCAGCAGAACTGGTGATGAATGCCAGATTTAAGTCATGCAGTCAGTAGTGGTAGCAGATTTCACTGACCATATGATCATAATTCATATCTGAGTCGGTGATTATGAATGCTGCTCTGTCTTAAATGGTATTTTGCAGTTGACTGTTTTCTACATGTGTTGATGCTATGGGGTAACCAGAGCAACCAAATAATGTGAGAAGACTTGTTCATAACAGGAAAACTGGTGGCTATGCTACAGCCACAAAGAAAGTGCTGACAAGTTTTGACCTTATACAAATTATGAGGGAATTTACAAAAATTTCTTTCCATGTTTTCAAGAACATGGCTTTTCAGAAATAAAAGATGTAATCTGCATGTAAGTTGTAGAGCTGTCAATAGCTAACATTCAGTCTTGATGCTGACATTGCAGTTTTCTATCGCTTCATCAGGTATCTGAATACTCCCTTATCAGTGATACCGTTACATTCGAAAAGATTGTCAGCATTAAAATACAGATTGATTGGAAATAGTCATGACAGTACAGTTTTCAGAGTTTGTTTCATCTCATTCTTAATGTGATATATCACCATCCCAAGTTATGGGTAGGATTTTGTTTATTGCAGCCGCTACACTAGTATTGGTAACCTTACTTGGTTACAGTAAGACAAATACCAGTCTTGTTCTGGTCTTTCTTTAGAAAGAATTTTTTCATCTGCCTTCTGATGTAATTTCAAAATAGGTCTTTTAAGACAGTGCTTGTTCACACTAATTCTGAACTTGTTAAATAGGCTGTTACAACAGCTGTTCAAATAGTGCAGTGTGTTATCTGCCTTTGTTCTTTTAGTTTTATTGTGATTACAAAAGTGACATTTGCATTACTTTTTGAGTGGAGAAATTAATGTGGGCTGATTTGCCATGTACTCAGCAGTAGCTAAGATTTGCCCTCTTCCCCCTTTTAAGGTTCTTTGGTGTCATTGATGTGTTTAATTTTATAATAATTAGAATTTGAGACTTTGTGTAATCTACTTATACAATTCTGGCTGTAACTTTCTAAATCAGAATTAAGAAAGTGATCACTTTTTGAAATGCTTCATTCGAAGCTTGCACTTTTGGGACAGTAAAATAGTATTTTTGTGATTTTTATATGATGTGTAACGTGATTAACAGAGTGCCATAATTTCAAGATTTGATGCAGTCATGGATCGTGACCAGCATAAAGTGGATATTTTTGCTCAACAATTTTTAAGTTTTGCAAAGTGGTGTTTCTTGTTTGTAATCATATAATAGAAGATTGATATGCAAAGCAAAAACAAGTGAAATAAGAATGAATGATGAAGGGCAAAGAAGTGAGGAGTGAAGATTATAGGATAGATGGTTTATGTTCTTGTTTAATACTAAACGACATTAAATTCAGAAACAGACATGACAAACATTAATGTACTTTTCCTTATCTTTCAACAAATAAATCCTTGTGAAAATGTTTGGTTATTGTCGATTCCCTCATCAGTTATCTAAAATTTTAAATGTAAACAGTAATCTCTTTAGGACATAGCAAACCTTTTATTATCAGGGTGGTGTTATTTGAAAAAAATTGTTGATCAAATGTGATTGCGATCTGTTATGACAGTTTTCATTCAAAAGTGCTAAAGAAAAATGTAAAGGACGTTTGTAATAAGTTCGTGAGAGGTACTGTGACCACCATGGCCAACTTTTCCAGTAGTGGCTTCTTGACACTGCCACACTATATCTCTCACATGTCACCGAGTGAAGGAATGCTTTTGCACTTAATGAAACAATACAGTTAGGCAGACTGAAGGCTAAATATTTAAAGGATCTCAAGGAACTTTGTTTAATTTTCTTTGACTTAGCATCATTCATAGTGAATAATAGACGTTTGAAATTGTGCCATATTTACAACTATTTATAAATCTGTATGAGTATATAACACATGCTTGGTGAGCTTGCAGAGCTGTTGATGAGCAGAAACACCTTTTTTCTAATTTGTAGATGAAAAATGTTATGTGCTTGAATGTGTAGGAGTATCCAGTTACAGTTTTCCCCTCAGTAACAGGTAATGCATGCTATATTTTATTTATCATTGTGCAGGCACAGACCTTTGTACTAGGTCATGTAGGTGAATAGTCACCATTCGCTTTCTTTATAAGCAGTAGGCTTATGACAGCTATTTAAGTGGCGCCATTTTTACAAATTATTCTGCAGAGCTGCACATTCTGTGGTAATCCAGGCACTGCATAACTTTTAAGTATATATTCTGTTATTTTTATGCTTAGCACCTAATTTGATGCATGCCTGACCTCTTATATGTGCTTGAACACAAATATATATGTACATTTTGTTACTTTTTCTGATATATTCTGTGTAACAGATTTTAACTACAGTGACTTTGTAACTCCAAAATATTTTTTAAATCCAGCTGTTGCAATCATTATTTCATTTGCCCATAGATTAATATTAATATATTTATTTTGCTTTGTACGTCTCATTATCACATGTGCAAGCCCTATACTCATGCTTTTTTTTATATATATAGTTTTGTATTACATTAATGGTATCCATTCCACTTGTGAGGCTGGAAAGTCCTTGCTGAGGGCCTCTGAGGGTAGTTTGCGGCTTTAGAAAAGCACAGGATTAGAACTGCCAAGCTTTTGCCCTATGCAAAACAGCCTTCCACGTGTTTATGTCTTGATGTATACATATATAAACACACACACACAATAGTTTCGGATTTGTGCAAAATGTAAAATATTGATGCATTTTGTACGTTTGATTATGCAAAGTTGTTTTATACATGCAACTACTGTTAACTGTCAAGTACAATAGTCTAATATTTTACTAAGACGCAAGCTGATATATGCTAATGCTAGATGTTAATAGATTTCTTAGTGTATGGTTTTTAACACATTTCATTTAGTATTGTCTTTTTTTTTTTTTTACCACATTAACTTTAAGCAACGTTTTGATTGCCCATGTGACAGTCTTGGCTGGTAAAATTCCACAATTGATTGATATGCCTTTTAAGTTTTAACTTGAATACTTTGCTCCTAATTATCCTTTTACATTGATTACCCATGCTTGTCAAATTAGGGTACATGAGAAGTTGAAGTGGACCACTAGGTTTGTGGATAATCATGTATTATTGATAACTATCAGGTGTCAAGACAGTGTGCATCAGCATGCCAGAGCTGGCAAAGAAGCAAAACCCAGATGTTGTATCTTCAGCTTATAACATAGCAGTTCATGTCAGGTGATGTGCCTGCATTATTTAAACATATTATTACCTCAACCTGTGATAAATTCTTATTTGCAAATTAGTATATTAGGTCTGGTTTAAAGGAAGCTAATTCACAAGGGGGGTGGGGGAGGTGATGGTGCATATAACAATGAGATTCCTTGTTTCATTGCATGGTTTGCAAAACTAATGTGGCTTTTCTGGGTTGTCTGTGAAAAGTAAACTTTTATGTAAAGATCTGTGACTGCATTTGGCAGCGACCGAGTACTTTTTTTTTCAAAGAAGTCATAGATTTTTGACAAATTCGTTTTTAAAATTGACATACATTTAAGATATGTAAGACGGAGATCATATAAAATCTTATTGATCAGAAGAAAAAGCATTTTCTTTTTCTGTGATCTATATTTGTTTTCCAGTCACTTATCAAGGTGGAAGACGATAGTATCAGTAGTGCAAGTAATTTTTTTTTTCATTTTTTTTCCTCCTGCATCTTAGTAAGAAATTATGCAGATAAACTTAAATGTTTAAAGGATATTTGGTTGGAGAAAATGTACGCTGCAGCCCGGAGGTAATCATGGTTTGCAGTAACACATGGTTGGAGTTAGCTCCAATGATGCTAAGACAATATTATGTGTACGTTAACTGGTCATTGACTCCTAAATGGCATTTTCTTTTTCTAGCACTCTCTCTCTCTCTTTCCCCCTTTATCTCTGCACTTCTTGATTCCTATTTTTGGAGTGCAAAGATGGAGCATTGTATATTCTAAAAGTATTGTATTCTTAAAGCACACATACTATAGAAAATCAAGCATTATTTTTAACGTTTTAAGCACAGGACATAATATTTGATTCTCTTGCACACTTTTTCATTGCATCCCCCAATCCTTCTGAAAATGTTTTATTTGTCATTTTAGCTCATGTAAAAAGTATATGTATCATTTTCCCTGTGCACATAAGCATTTAGCACACAAAGCGCAGTTTGGTTAAGGTTTGTGTCAAATTGTTCTGACCTGGACATCACTCTGTGGTCACTGTTTCAGTGTTAGGCTGGTAGCATGCTTTTCATTCTGGAGAAAAATTTCACACATATTCAGTCCTGTTAGCTTGGATCGTTGAAGTATGAGATCAGAATTGTTTGACAAAATACAGGAAAATAAAGATAGCATATTATCAAAATACTTGCTACTTATATCATTAATTAATTTCTAGTTAAATAAAATGTTTTGTGCATGGAAATGGAGAACATCTTACATTCAGAATCAGAAGGATATCAGTTAAATGCTTTGATGACTGTTTTTAGTTGAGGAGGGGGTTGGGAATAGGTGTTTCATGCTAAGCCAGCAACTAAGGCTATATCATGGCAAGGCTGCCAACACTGTAAACATATACCACATGCAGAGAAAGAACATGCCCGAGATGAGGGCTAAACCCAGGACTACCGTCCTTTGCTGTATTGGTGACATGTGCTAACCATTGCACCACTGAGTCACCCTTAATTGAGGAAAAAGAAACCCAAGATTACATAAATGGTAACATAATAAATTTTAATATGAAATTTATAAAATTTTAAAATTACTGAAGAATAATAATTGGTCTTTTTAAAAATGTCAAAAACTAGAAATATATAGGAAAGGAGAGAAAACTAAATTCTTAATATGACATGACTTCTATAAACTGCTTTTGAAATATTGGGAGGAGAAATGTTTTTATAATCTCTTGGATATGAAGGAAAGATGTTGATGAATATGTGGGATTCTTTACTATTGGTGTGCTTGTAAAAGAAAAGATTTTTGATGGCTATTTTGTGTTACAGACTCTGATGGTATGTTTTTCTTCACAGATATGTACACTGGATATATGAATGTGCAGGACTGTATCTTTTTATACACGCCAGCCTTTCATCATAACTATATGCACTATGATATTGCAAACTGTATAAAGTTTATATTTTTTCCATTTGCATGCTGCAGTTGGAGAAATTTTTTTCATAACATAAAATTGGTTTGCACCATCTGTTAAGCACTGAAGAGTTTCACCTGATTGTAATTGTGTGAAATAGGATTGCCCAAGTTCATGTATTTGTTTTGCTATTTCCATGGCAGTTACTATCAGTAGTTATGCATGAACTGCATTAACCAAGCCATTTTACTTGAGTTAATTTTTATAGCATTTAAGTACATGCACTGCAGGAGCTGCTGGGGGCATAAGACCAGTATTGCTGTCATACACCCAGAGCACTTCAGTTCCATCTCACTTGCAGATGTTTTTATGCTTGGGAGAAAAAGAAATTTTGATCACTTTGTTTGGAAGAATTTTTTTTAGGGTAGCTAAAGATATGAGGACCTTTAGCAAATTTGCTTTCTAAGAACTAGATACTGTCATTGTACTTGGTGCCTTGGATCTCAGCAAAAGCATGAATGAACTTTATGCAGTGTCAGCAAGCACAAATACATCAGATGAATGCAGCCATACTGAATGCTAACTGGAACTTATTTAAACAAAGGTAATTTTTAAAAAAAACTTGAACTCCACCTTCAAGATCAGTGAATGGTCAGCAGAGAAAGATCAGTAAATGTATATCAACTTTAACTGATTTCAGGTCACATTGGTAATAGTGACACCATTGTATAAACATTTGTGTTGGAATTACACTTAAATCGAAACTCCATTTACTACATACAGCATCATTTGTCTGACAGTTGTCAGGTAGTAGTTAACTAATCTCAGTTGCTAATGGCTCGATAACACTTTGTGGACAGAAATTTGTAGTCTGTGGCCTAATGCATGGCTGAGAATTAATGGCCTGCAAGTTGTATGCCTGAGACCGGTACCTGTTAAAATATCTTGGATATCCATAAATAGGAAAGAGATTTGTTCACTTGATGAAGTCTTCAATAGTTTCCAAAAAATAGCTGTCAATGTTATGATTGTTACCAAATATGGGATTTGTCTGAGCAGAATTTATTGAAGCGTCATACATTTATTTGCTTTTACCTGTAAATATATCTGATGATTGTAATTCATTCTAGTATTCTCCATTGCGCTGCATTTGAGTTCCCATTTTAAAGGTTAGAGGGTAGACTTTTGAATGACTGAAAATGTTAAATCCCATACATTTTTCATGGAACACACATCAATGTTAGTCATGCTTTGAAACATACCTATTGAAACAGTGATGAAGGCTGCATTTTAAGATCTTAGCATGATTTTGTCTCAACAAATATTATTTAATAATATTGCCATACCTAAATCAGTGATTCCTCTTGAAGCAGTCATCATATTTATCTTTTGCTCCTGTGTTCTTTAAATATGAAATGCCATATGACTGTGTGTCTGACAACTTTATGTTGTGCTGTTGTTGATACCGGTGCCTGAAGAATGTAACGATTTTATTAATTACATCTCCGTTGTAATCATTCTGTATTACCATCAGAGATAGCGTCTGTTCAGTGACTGTCAGAACTTCCTGTACATTGTTGTGTTATAACAACAGTAAGAAGCGAAAACGCTTGGAATAATTGTTTCAAGAAATGTGAATTAAACGATGTAGAGGTATAGAAAAGAGAAAAATTGATTATAGGAGTGTCTGTAAACATTGGTCATGACCTCTGAAGTAGTTAATAGGAAACCTGTCAATACATTTATTATCGATTTTTTGGCACAATCTAAGATGTGCAAAATATAATGTTATTTAAAATACAGACTGAAACCAGTCATAAAAAACGTAGATTTAACTTAATTTTGGATTTCATGTAGCTCAGAGTTGCGAAAGCCTGGAAAAAAAACTTTAGAGAATTTTACTGTATTTAACGCCGCTGCTATTTTATTCCCAGCGCACGCACGGACTGTGTGTGTGGGTAGGCATGAGCGGCGCGTGCGTGCATCCAATTCTTGTAGACAAGTCTTTGTAATCGCTTACCATTTAGGCCACAGATGTGTATGTGGGTTGCACACTGCCATCAGACCGTCTGAATTAGGCTGCTCCACGTTTTAGTGAGGAAAACAAGATGAAGACGTGGCGGGCTTTGTTCGTAGAACTCCATAGTCGCAAACATCTCAGTCGTTTCAACCGCACGATTGGTTGTCCTTGCTGTGTAAGATTCGCTCTCCGTAGATGATGTATGTTATCTCTTGCTGCAGGCAACAGTGAAGGCGTTCTTTCCCTTTGTCTTCAGCAGTGACTGGCTCGTGTAGGCCAAGGCAATGCGGACAGTGTTGGATTACGTTTTACTCTGCTTATTTCTGACTCTTTTAAGTACAGCATTATTTATACCGGGTATTTGCACAGGCTGCTTATGCATAAACACGATGGGAAGATGTCGAGACTAAGTGGTGTTTGCAGATTTTTGTGGCAACGTCTGACGGGCAAAATGGAGTTCTTTAAATAGAGAATGGAGTGTTTTGTTTTTTTAATGCATGACTCATAAGAAGAGGGTAATGAAGCTTCTAAAAAGAGACCGCTTGCTCGGAGGACAGTAGGCTACAGACTTCAGAAGGATGCGTCAGAAAGACACCGTGGAGACCTGAGATTGTCTTACCAAACGCTGATGAAGGAAAACTTTTTCTAATGTCTCCTCTCCGGATACGTCAACGAAACAACGAGATATCGCGTGTAACTGTTCGTCTGTCTCTACTTTTTGTCCATTCTTTCGCCTAAGACCCGACTGCAGGCCTTCGAGCTCCGTAGTCGATGATCCAGCGCTTAGTAAACTTACGTTCACCTCATGCAGCCCGTTTGACGTTGCCTGAACAGATGTGGTATGTAAGACTTGAATTCAAAGCAAAGGCTGATGTTCTGCACGGCCCCGCCATTGTGTGTACATAAAAAAAAGACACCCAAGTTTATAATGCCACTGGAAGCGCGGGGCTGTTCAGATGCTTGCCATTTTGCTTTCGGTGCACATCCATGCAGTAGGAATGTCGGTAACTTGAAGACTATCAGACGTGGATATTCTGCGTCCTTTTTCTTGATCGAATGACTTTTTGCAACTTTGCTGGACTCGGTTGTATCGCTAACCAGCACTCACTGTAAACTTTACTCCATCGTTCGATTTTTTTTTCCTTATTTTTGACACATTTGCAACAGGCAAGAATGATTATTACTTGTAATAGAACAAAGTGTATATCATGGGTCGGCGTTTTCTGTCATTGTGTGTGCGAGTGAGAGAGAGAGAGACCAGGGAGGGGGTGCCTGGGAGAAATGAGAATTGTCATCAGTGTCCACACTGTGTACAAACATCGACGCAGATCATGAAGAAAGCAACGAAAAGTACATCGTGCATTTCCACGGTTTAATTCTTTATTTGCTTAAAGATTTAATTCTCATGTTTACCAGATGATATGTCTAAACCGGAATGCCTAGAAGAATACTACAGCAAATAGGGTGGTAAGGCACTTCCGCCCACCTTCCACAGAAATGACTCGAGCACAAAAGGCTGCTGCTGCTAATTCCCGTATTCGATAACAGCATCGCATTTTAGTTAGAAAGACATAGTAGTGGCATCTGCACCTAGCTTTTAAGTTGTGGAGGCGGCGGACCTTTCTATAATCAAAATAAATGTTTCAGTAGGTGGGCGAGGGATAAATTTTGGTTTAGTAATAATCTAAGCTGAACTCGACCACACAAAGGAAATCTTTCTCACTTTTTATTTATTTTTACAATTTGATTACAAAACCCACCCAGTTCCTAAGTCGGCAAAGTTCCAGTGAGTGGCTCAACTGTCAAGGTGCAGATCTGTGACATATTCTCCCAGTGGATAGTCGGCTTCTTCGTACAGCTCCAGTCTTCTAATGACATCGGCCAGTTTCTTGATGTGTTCCGTCTGCTTTCCTAAGAACTCCTGCTCCACCTTTTCCTGCAGCTGTGACAGCAGGCAAAAAATTGGAAATGAATCGAACAGACAGCTGTGTGAATGAAAGAAGTTGATGGAGTGCTTGGCTCCAAAGCAGCATTCAAGTAACAAAGACTTAGAATGTCTGATTTCCTCATACGCCATTAAGTGTCATTTATTTCTCCTTCACTGTGAAAAAATACCTTGATAAAATCAGTTTTAAATACACAGATAATTTAAATACTGGTTTTAATCTTATCTGGAAGTCGGGCAGAGTATCAGTAGCACCTGCTTGTGAAAAAGATGAGCAGTTGTACGCAAATTTTTTTAATTGAGTTCTATCATATGATTGGAGGAACACAAAGTGCACGCAACTCACGTGGTAATCATTCCTGTTCTTGGCCTCTGACCTCAAGTTTAACAGCAGGCGATTCAGTTCACGTTCCATCAGCAGGGCATCCTTCAGAGCCAGCAGCCCGCTCTGCCAGTCCTCAGGTCCAGACCGGTCCTTCTGCCATGAAAGTTCAATATTTTTGAAGAGTCGCATCAAAGCTCAGTTTTAATTTCTTAATACTTAACTCTTCTCTGGATACAGTTCCTTAACTGAGACTCCATATCGTTCTTTCCAGTTCTTTGTTTCTGCTTCCCTAATAAATGGCAGCATGCTGGGGTCAGTGTATTGAAATATGTTAGTACTACCTCTTTTTTCTTGTCCTTCAGAAAAGATGACTGGTCCCTCTTTTCGGCAAAGCGGCATATCTAAAAAAAAAAAAAAAGACAATAATTGTGTATTTCTGGCTGTAGCAACAAGGTTGTGTACAGTACTCTTGGAAATAGAATTTAAGCAACACAAAAATTCAGAAATTATGCGATTGTTCTCCAGACATGTCTGTGTACATCTAGTTTATTCAAACCCTGTTAATGCCACAGTGTTTGGAATAATTTGATTACTGGGCGTGTGATACTTCTTAATGAAGTGGATATTGACTTACTCGAGGTGTATAATTCGGTGGAAACAGGTCAGCGAGATCTGAAGAAACTTTCATCATTTTACAAGCTTCATTCATCTGAAACCGAGTGTAAAAATGTCTAATGTATACATAATTTGCAGTGAGAAAATGTTCAGTACTAAACGGAAAACGATATTCAAGATGTACTAGTATTTTCGAACTTAATACATTATACAGCCTTTCATTAGCAACTATTAAGATCCATTATCTTCAGCAAAAGAAAACCCTAGAACAATGTAAATCTTGGTAAAAGAAATTTCGCACTAGCACTCCTTTATTCTGCACTTTGATCTTAGTAAAGGGGTTCACGCAGATGTTTTCCAACATCCCAGTTCAGCTAGCAAAAAAATATTTTTGCGGCAAAAATGCCGTATTCAATTACAAACTATTTTATTAAATTAGCTACATCTGCTGCGTCCAATTAATTATGCTTCATTAGTTTCTTCTACGTCCCACCCTCCCCTCACATTGATGATGGGAAACTGCAGATGGCCGCCACGGTCATTAACGTATTCGATGAGGATCCTTGAACTCTTCAGGGCGTCTTCTGACGCTGCAAGAAAGAACTTCCGGAAGCCAGGCAAGTGGACATCCCCTCGATGGAAATACGAAGCCTGAAGGAGAGAAAGCAATATATGGTTATTTCTAGCCCGCCGTGCCTGCCGCCACGAAGAACCGTGGCATGACCATTCAGAACCTGTAAATTTATAGCTTTATAGAACCTATTACATGTTCGTATATCATCAGGGGCTTGTTTTCTGAATGTGATTTTTGTCCTGACATGAAAACGAGGATGTCATTATTTCAAAATGTTGGTTTGGGAGCCTTCCTTAGATAAATGCGCTTTCCTGTCACTAACACCGGACATTCCCTGTGGCAAAGGAAGATGCTCGATAGGCTTTGTGGGATAATTTCATGCAGACAGTGAACGAGAAATGTGTAGTATGTTCTGATTCTTTATCAATAAGCGATTTCCTGTTCAATGTGTTTAAAACACCACAGGACTGAGAGTGGTCCAGTCTGTGCATTATAGTCATCTTCAGAGTGTAAGATACACCTAATTAATAACAATAAATGCAAAATTTGTAAAGCCCATACTCACACTCCTAAGGAGCATGCTCTTAGTGCTTAAGAACAAGAACGAAGCATGGACAGCATAATAGGGAGAGGAAAACAAACGAATAACATATGAACTATTAAAGAATAATCAACAGTACAGTGATACCTCGGTTCTCGAACATAATTCGTTCCGGGAAGACGGTCGAGAACCAAATTGTTCGAGAACCGAAGCAATGAAACCCATAGGAAATAATGGAAACTGGATTAATTCGTTCCAAGCCCCAGAAAATGCCTATTTACTGGCCTAATTTGTATATAATATGTAGAAAAACATGAGTCTCAACAAGAAATAAGAAATAAAAGTGTATTTATTAAAACAAAAAAACAAAAACAAACAAAAAAATGTACTGTACAGTACAGTAAATTGTGTTTCATTTACTGTACCTGTACCAAACTTTATGGCAGGAGGGAATGAATGTGGAGGGAGGAGGGAAGGGGGATGGTTATTGTTTTGAAGGGGAGTCCTCTTCAATAAAAACAGAGGGTAACTGCTCTTCGGGTGTTTCTGTTCTCTGTATCTTTTGCTGAGGAGAATCAGAATCTTGCTCTTCAGTTGCTTGTCTGATTTCTTTACGGAAGAATTTGTCAATTGTTTGCTGTTTTTTTCTCCTTTGCAAAATTTTGCGGAAAGTGGACATAACATTGTCATTAAAAATGTTAACTGCTCTATTTGCTACCACTTTATCAGGGTGATGTTGTTCAACAAAATTTGCGATTTCTGCCCATTTTGCACACATTTCATGACTCTCTCCACAAAACGTGACTCTCTCTCTCTGCACTCACACTGATGACGCAAGCAAGGCGCGCTGGGTCAAATGAACGCCATTCGGCTCAACTCGGCTCAACTCGGCTCATCTCGGACGTTCGGATGTTCGAGTTCCAAATATTTGTTCGGATTCCAAGACAAAATTTTCTCGAATTTCCTGGTCGAATACCGATTTGGTCGAAAGTCAAGGCGTTCGAGAACCGAGGTATCACTGTACTAATGATGAAAAATCAACAAATACAGAAAACTCAAAGAGGAACCATAAAACAAGAACTGAGAGTATCATGATATTACTTTCTCTCTCCTCCATCAACTTCACTTTTTCTGTCATATTTTCTTTCACATACAGTGATTGGACTTCCCTACTGCTACGTACCGCTACTACACGCTATGTACATATACATGATCTACCTACGTAAGCCATGTACGCCAGAGAGGCTCGCTGGAACGCTGCCACCTGAATCACGAGGTCGGAGTTGGTTTTCTCCTCAAAGTTTTGCCTCACCTCCTCCACAAAACCTGCATAACATTCACCGTGAGGTCAGACGACTGACATTTCTATAAAAAAAATCTGGAGAGCAGAAGTTAAGAATATAATATTTCGTTTATCAATAAACAAAGAACGTTACTGGCATTTAAAAAAACCAGACATCATCGAGGACCTTTAGTTTGTAAAAACGCTACCAAAAGAAGCACAAAATTAGGTTTAAAAAAATAGGATTCAATTAAATGTGATGTATTCGTGTAAAGTATATTTTATCTTTTTATTTGGTAGATTTGTTAATTTCCGGTCAACTGATAGCTACTCCTCTAAACACTCATACGATCTAGTTGTATTTTTTTAAAGGATAAATAAACGATAGAAGTCCTCTACCTTTGCCCACAACCAGGGTGACCGGGATGATGAAAACATAAAATGATGCTAGCCGTCTAAACGCCATCTTCGTCGCCTTTCTTCCAGTACTGGTGTTGGTTGTGTTTACTGAGTCCAACGGTAAGCAATGCTTTCAACGGCCTCACTTGCCTTATTCTCCTATTTTCATGCACGTTCTAGGCTCGTTCTAATTAGTGATTTCTTCTGAGATAGCCTCCGTTGACCTTTGGTAAAGACCTTAATCTCTATTTGATAAATTTTGACCTGGACACTGTTGATAAGTTGTACCGGTTCAACAAAATCTGTGATATTCGTGGCCAGATTTATGACTGTGCAACTAGTTATTTTACTGATTTAACTTACAATGTATGCTTTTTTTGGAGAAAGGAATTTCGAAAACGGCAATGGATGCTGTTTGTCAAGAAAACTTCCATAACGGTATTGTCTCAACCGTCAAAGGCTGTTGATAGACAGCTCACCCTTGCAGAGCCTCAGAGATGATAACTACAAGGCACAGGCGATGAACCTGGGTCATCAGCTGACCGTGCGAGGAGATACAGTTGACGTGATTGCCGATATATGAATACTACCTTTGTCGTGAGCAACAACGAACTAAAGGTCGCGATGAGAACTGATACCTGTGATAATGTACTCACAGGTGTGCTGTGTCGCATGTAAGCATGGCAAGATGACAGTAAGATGTGTGTATGTGAGTGAGAGAGAGAGAGGCTCACCATGAACTCTAAGCTTTTTAGACAGCTTGTTTCTTTGTGTACAGCACTTTGATGGTGGGGTAAAGCACTACATAAATCAAATAATAATTAGTATAGCATATTTTTAATCAGAAGTTGTACATTGTTGGTAATATTCATGGTTGTGTGTACTGATGTTTTGACTACAACTTATTTATGCGGTTTAAAACCCATTGAGAAATAGAGAATAACACGATATTTACAATTTTATAAAGGGATTAATGTCATGAATCGGTTCTGGCAAAAACAACTGAGAATATCTGAATTGATTGTCATGCTTAGCAATTTTTCTTCTCCATCAATGTCACAAAAGTTTGCAAAAACAAAGGGAAGGAAGAAAGGAGGCTAAATAAAGAATCAATTAAAAGTTTATACGTTTTCTTTGGCAGATGAACGAGCTGAGCTGGTTAGTGTCAAGGCTCATGCAGAATAAATCATTTTAAAATGAGATTTTTCGGTTGGTGTTTTTGAAATTATTGTGCACCACTGATTCTTATCAAATTATATAATCTTGATTGGAACCTGCAGTGATTGAAGTTCATCGCCTCAAGTGTTCTGTCGTCTTCTCCTCTTCTCAATGTTTGTCTTCAGGCACACAAAAGCAAGCTGCCTGATTGGGCAATGTCTCATTAGCATATGCTGGAAGCTTTCCCATTGGCTGCGATATTCGCTGAAAGTTAAAATTTGTAGGTCCATGTGCCAATGTGTCTTAAAAAAAAAAATTTAATAATTTGCAACTAATTTTGATACAAACTAAAGACAGAGTTTTGTTTATTTAGATGGTGGCACAACTTAGTCTATCAACACATGGGTCTGTTGGTGATATTTAAAGTAAATAGCTACTTGTGTCCCTCGACCTTCGGTACTGGAGCGATGTAGTCACGAACTGACGTGGGCCGAGATGGTCAGGGTGGGGTCGAGTCAACTAAAGGTGAGTGGTCGGTACGGTTTGGGGTCAAAATGACCGGTGACCTAAGGAACAATGAATCTCTTGCAAAATGTACTTAATTTCCTTTATTTCTGCATAAAGTCGTCATAGAAAGGAAACGGTCAGCCAGAAGCAGTCTGTGTACATAAGTAATTTTTTTCAGTACTCGACTTTTGCAAAAATAGTTGTAATAGAGTTCAAACTGTCGGTCGAGGGTCTTATATAGCAAAATACGTCTTTGAAAATTTTTATGTCGTATCTAAGGCCTTACTGAATTTTTATTGCATTCTCTGTGGATTCCTTAAAATTCAATAAAATGGCCAAATCAGTGAACGTTTAAAGTTGTGAACGCTTAAATCTGATCTTAAATTTTTTTATAACTTCCTAATATTTTTCTCAATTGATTAATTAATTGAAAGAATATACTTTCAGAAGAATCTTTAAGATCAGAAAGCTTGGCTATGTAAAGGTTTAATTACTCCAACTGCAAACTAGACATTAGTTAATAATGCAGTGTTGTTTGAAAGCGCGTCTGCCTTACTTTCACACCAGCAAACACATGCAGGCAAACATACACAAAATAACACCCTTAAGCATAATCGTGAATGGGCAACATATTTATTCCAGTATTTACAGTTTATATAGACTTGAAATAAACCCCTCCTTTGCACACTCTTTATACGGTTCAGGGTCTGTTTATCTGGGGTATCAAATATGTTGTCTTTAGACAGAAGAAAAGAGTTTTTATAGGAAAACAGACATTTTATTATGTTTCTGTTAACAGTCTCTCAAACGTCATTGAACCTCAGTGTTAAAGGGTAGTGTAATGATTTTTCCTGGATAAGTATTAGGAGAGTGGCTTATTTATCCAGAGAACGTAAGAGTGCGCAACAAAATCTTTATTAAAAAAAAAAGTCCAAGAGAAAGAACTAGATAATTATTCTACTGCAGCTTCTGGTCAAACATGTATTCTCCCAGTGCGTAATTGGTCTTGAAACTGCGAAGGCGAGTAACGAAGCCAGCAAGTTCCCTGATAGAAGAAACTTGTTCCTCCAAAAATTCGTGCTCCAGTACGTGAGTCAGCTGTTTGAGACAAACATTAAAAAAGACATACAAGACCAAGAACATTCGCTGTCATCTTTCAGAAAGTTCAAGAAACAGACCTTGTAGTTTCTTAGGAGCTTAAGCAAGATTTCGTAATGAATGAAATTAAACTTAAGTATGTCTTTCTTGACAAGAACTAGAAAATATTATCTTATTTTTTATTTTATTGTTCAAAAATGATTAATTGCTTGGATAATTACATCGAAATTATTTACAAATGTCGAGACCTCAAATCCTGGTAGAAAATCACGATCACATGTATTTATGCCATAAATGTTAATGTTGTTGCATATTTTTTCAAAGTTTCAATTTATCAGAAATACATTCATTAAATCAGTTCTAGTTCCTGTGTCATTTTTGTCGCGATATTTTTCAGGCAGAAGATGCACAGGTGGAGAGAAAGGATGCGATGGAGAAAGTGGGACTGTAGCGGGTGGTTGATACGGGTACACGTGGGCCTTACGTGAGCGTCACCGGCCGTGTCCGCCAGGCCGTGCAGGTCCAGCAGCTTCTGGTTGACGAAGCGCTCCAGGGCGAGTGCATCCTCCATGGCCTGCAGCCCGTACTGCCCGTCAAATGAGGGCTGCACGTGCCACACACCAACCAATCAAATCACCAACTGGACATCTCATCTTCCATGTTGCTTATCTTTATCATTTGTTATCCACTAAGTCTTCAAGCTATAAATGTTTTCCTTGTCATCCACTACTCCTTTATGTAGGATAACTACATTTCTTGTCATCTACTAAACTTTCACGCCACGCAGGCTGCGTTGCTCGTCGTAGGAGACTTATGAAGTTAACTGAGTCATTTATGTCTATAATAATAAGAAATCCCCTTGGCAATGTGAGTGATTGATAGATAGATGGATTGATTGTTTGTGTAACAATACGTTTACTACTTTAAAAAAATCTGATTCTTTTAATGTTCTGCATCACGTCTGCTAAACCAGGGATGTAATTAAAAATGTGATTCTACAGGGAGTTGCACAGTAATTTAGCCCACAACTATGTATATGAAAAAAAGGAAAGGAAAGGAAGGAAGGAAGGAAGGAAGGAAGGAAGGAAGAAAGAGAGAACATGTTCAGCTGAAATAAAGTGAATGTATAAAGCAGCTGACAAGAATTTTCAGTTCAATGAACATAACGTATTTGCAATGCAATTGTCAAGAATGTGTAATGTAAAGAACAAAACAATGTAATGCAACAAAGAAGGTATGGTGCAAGGAACAAACACATGTAACTTACTCCGCACTCGTTGCTGGATTTCGTTCTCAGGAACTCACAAATCTGAAAAAAAAATCCTTGTTGCGTCAGCACTACAAGATTAAAAAAACTGAGATAAAGTTTTGTAGGTATGTTGATAAATCACCGTTAAATGAAAAGATAACCTGATTAAATCAAGTAGGTGAGACCCGTGCTTTGCATCTTATTTCAGGAAGATAACAGTGAGACTATGAAAGTAAGGCACTCATTACACAAGCACTTGCCTCTCTCTCTCTCTGCCTCTCTCTCTCTCTCTGCCTCTCTCTCTCTCTCTGCCTCTCTCTCTCACACACACACATGCACGCACGCAAAAACTTACGCATGCTCGGGATCGGGTGCCACTTAGGATGCTCACATCAGCCATAGCATCGCATGCTGTTGCAATCTAAAATCAAAGACAACAATCACTAAAACATGTTAACTACTTTAACCACTTTCAGACCAAACATAAAGCAGCTTTGTGTTGACTGTTGCGGTTGTCTTATGCGACTTAAAGGTCCTTAAAACTCAGAGCAGGTCATTGAAACAAATCCAGACGAAATACCGTTCCACAAATATCATTTAAGTCAACGGAAAAAAGAGAAGAAATAAATAAAAACTGAAGCTTACATCTGTTTCGCTGAACTGGGCGTGGCCTCCACGTTGATTGACATAGTCGATCAGTTTTTGCGCGTGCTCTCGCTCTTCTGTCGAGGCCTCGGAAAAGAACTTCTTAAACCCAGGCAAAGCAATGTCTGCTCTTCCAAAGAATGAAGACTAGGGAAACAAAAAAATTTCAGTCTTTGGTAGAAGAAGACGGAAGAAATTGTTTTCTTTGATCTTTAGCAACTTGCATAATGTTCACTATATTAAAGTATTTTTTAAAGGGTTGGGGGTAAGAGAAATTTCGTTTGGTGTTGAGCAGCAGGATGAACGAAATACAAATATGAAAAAAAAACTATATCTAAAATCAAAGCGAGGGGGACTACAACCCATGTGTGATGATACCTGTTACGCCTATATTCCTCGACAAAATTTAACCAACCCATAAATACTGCTGCGAAAGGCGACTATTCTTTTAAAATGCGTTTAATTTCGTGCTCTTTTACTCACGCATCCCTTTTATCTTTGCAATATGTTCTAATATCTTCTATAGATTTACATTCTGTCTGCTCCCCTCCTTAGTATAAAATAAATCTCAAACTTTCTTTTTCTAATGCCATTCTCTGATGAGATGGTAGACAAGAAGTGTCTTCGCAGGATTTGATATCAAAGAACGAAACTTTGAAACTGGAGTTGAGCCAGGAATGTCTTGATAGAGGTAATAAATGCCCAGCTGTGTATATCAGAAATGCCCGAAGATGAACGATGAATACATACGTAAGCCTGATAGGTGTAGCTCGCAATCAGCTCGCGCTGAATCTGTTTCACGAGTTCTTCATTGATGTTTGCCTCGTAGTTCTGTCGGACATAGTCTACGAACTTCGTGTCTGAAACAATTCCATAACAGTCATTTATTCATTCTTCGCTCTTTCCTTTGAATTTTGATCCTTCTTCTACTCATCCTTTTTTCAGTGCACGTAATAGACATTTTCAATAATTAATAAAACTTCATAATTATGATAGCTCTTGTTCTACAAACCCACCTTCACAAGCAGAACGTGAGCTCTAATGACATCCTCCAAACGCATACACAATATTCATGCTTTAAAAAAGAAAGAAAGAAACCACTACGAAGTAATCATACTCTCAAGAACTCGTTTTCTGCTCGAGGCGAAGAAACAAAATTTACTGGATCTTCACATTTTTCTATTTTTTATAGAAAGAGAGGAACACATATTGTCAGCTTAAACTCGTCGTGGGCCATCCCTCGTGAATCATAGCTTCATTTCCACATGCGTAAATAATGCAAAATTAACTCTTTAGTCATTTTTTTTTTACCTGCCGCTACCAATGCCAGAAGTAATCCCAGTGACAATATCCTTAACGCCATGATGTGAACTGGAAAGCTTGGTTAACTTAACTTGGTGAACTGGAAAACTTGACGGCTTGGTTATAAACTGTCTTGTGGCTCGTATGATGCTGGGAGAGAAAGAACCGATTGTTATCGTGCTCTTTGCACCTTTCGCACTTTTGAATGTAGGTGCGGCAAATAAAGGTGATCATCCAGGTCCAGGTGTCAACAGGGGCCCTGCATGGGTTAGGGATAAAGAGGGGTTCTTTTTATATCATTTTGCTGACAGACGATGTCGATGAAATGTGCCACCGAAGTCGCGATAACGCTTGTTAATACATATGTATGATCCATCTTCCCATATAGCTTTATCAAGTCACATACAGTAAGCTGCTGCTGCTTCTATTAGCTATAGTCAAATGCTTTGTCTTTTATTTATTTTTCCATTCCAAGATTTTCGATTGTTGACACTTTCTTCTTGAAAAGGCGTCGTCTTGACAAATGTGGTACATCAAGTGGATGGGTTGCGTACATGTGGGTTCTTTACCCTGTGGGTGTACATTTTTTAGGGGGTGCGTGCATGTTGTTGGTGTGTTTGAGAGGTTGAGAGGAAGATAGAGAAAATAAGAATAGGTGATTGTTACACTGCTTTAATTTGAAGCCACATGTGTAAAATAATATCGAGGGTATGGCTGCGAGAGGACACACACACTAAGACGTCAGATAGTCGTACGTAGGTCGTTGTCACGTCATGATATAAGCAAAAGTCAAAGATAAAGGTAGCCCCGTGACGTTACGGCCATAGGGGAGTGAGGAGTTGCAGCCCTCACTTATCAATCAAGGGGCCATTTGTCAGGACGATGCTCCTCTCCGTTCTCTCGCTGTCTTGTTTTCACCAACACTTTATGAAGCCATAGCTATAGGTCAACTGTGCGAAAGTAGGCTGCGTCAAAAGAGTATCGAACCAGATACTGTGCTACTTCTGTGCTGTAGCTATACTCTCTAGCTGACCTCCCATCATTCTACACACCACCATACAGACCGGCGCCTTGCACACAATTCCATTTCCTCTCTCATACACCCAAACGTTCATGAGCCTTCTGGCCAAAGCAGCGAAGGCTCATATCTTACTTGTCCTACACGCAAGCATACAAATCGGCGACCCGAAGGTCCTTTTTTCGTCTATGACAGCTGTTCGCATGGCCGACAAGCTGGGTTTTCTCCGAGTACTCCGATTTCCTTCCCATCTCCCCTCCCCCTCTAATAGTGCGCAAGCACTTAGTTATTTTCATTGGCAAACACCAATCAACCAGTCGCCAATACTTCTCTGATGACAGGCCATATTCATCACTGCGGAGAATTATACAGTACAAAAAACAAACTCTCTGCCCTGGCCTATTCCAGTTAGAATCATGTACCCTCACCTTCATTATAATCTTAATTCGATTTTCTTTTCATCTCTAATGGACACATTTTGTGATAGGATGATCCATAGACATACTATCAACCTCGATCATCAGCCCACAGCGGTCGTGAAGTTCAGTAACAGTAACTCTTGTAGTTATGGAGGGAATAAATTCCCTTGTAAACGATGCTTAAAACATTGCAAAAGTATTATTTAATATGTAAGTTATGATTTTTGGGACATAATAATAATATATTAAACACTTATTAAAAATTATTTTGAACACTTTGGTTTTGATGAACATTTTTCAAACGGCGTCTCATTTTTTTGTTATAAGCGACATATTTACATTATTTTGCCGCCATTTGTCGGCTGGAAGTCGATGTTTTCAACATCATTGACAATTACGTAGTATTTTTTAGCGATCGGAAGAGTGCAATGCAATATCCATAATGTATATTAAGCAGGTGAATGAGTTTGGTCTTTCATTAATTGCAATTAAAGTTCCAATTTAGCGAAATAGTATGTGTGGGATGCTAATACTAAAGAGTTAAGGTCGGTGTGCATGACGCCGAGTTTTGCTAGGAGATGATACGTAGGTCAGCGTTTAACTATAAACATTAGAAGTGTGCATGCTTCCAGACAATTATTTACAGAAACTGTCTTTCATTACAGTTAGTTGCAGCTGTGTTTAATGTAAAATAACTCACCAAACGAGCATCGATAGAAAACATGGCTTCAAGATGTGGAGTGTGCGATTTAGTAAAAAAAAAAAAGAGAATTAAAATAATTTATCAGCCAGTATTTTGATGCAAAGGTATTCGAGCGTGGCATTTTGGCCATGCACAAACTTATTTTTTGACAGTATATTAAAAACGTTTTGAAATGTTTCAGTGAGTTTTAGCGAAACTAGCAACGTGTTGAATGATAAAGTTAGAGGCACCGCTTTTTATGTTCAACATCGCATCACTGTAGGTAAAAGAGAATAGCATAAATAAAAAAGGAATTCATTTTTCAACTTCTACATTTTAACTCTGTTTTCAGGTGATAATTCAAGGCTTCCGGAGTTATCGAGATCAAACAGTTGTTGAGCCTTTCAGTCCAAAGCATAATGTCATTGGTAAGTTTTCTTTGGTCTTCATATAAATTGTGTATCATTATTATTAATTATTCCTAATTTCCATTTCAGGTACTAAATTTTTTCAGTCTTTACATTGAAATGTAGCATTATAACAACAAATTACAGGTTCTGAACTGTCGAAGGTACTTGTCTAGTTTTTATAGACCTGATATTTGATAGTGATACACGTTTTAAAAATGTTTAAGAGGTCTGTAACTTTGGTTTCAGGAAAGGTTTTTTTTAATTTCCTGTAATAACTAATCAGTTGAATATTTAGGCAGTTGTAAAGTTTTTTTTTCCACACCCTTCCTTTTGCAACATCATGTTCTTGTTATTTGGTTCCTCCTTGTATTTTCTGTATTTGATTTCATTCTTCGTTTAGTAGAGTTATTATTTTATAGTTCATTTGCTGTTTATTTGTTTTCCTGTCCCTCGTATGCTATCCATGTTTCGTTCTTGTTCTTAAGCGCTAAGAGCATGCTCCTTAGGAGTGTGAGCATGTGCTTTACAAATTTTGCATTTATTTTTATTGTTTCAAGTCGGATAACCATAAGCAGTCATAATTTTTATTTAAGTTGAACCAGTACACATGCCATCATGATTAGACTGATATATGTTTAAATTCATGTTTACAGTCGGAAGAAATGGTTCAGGAAAGAGTAACTTTTTTTATGGTGAGTATATATATATATGTGTGAGTGTTGTTTCATAGTTAATGTTAATGATGCTTGTTAAATTTAATTAAAACTTGCTTTTAATCCATTTCTTTTTTCACTCTCTATTTTAAACTTAATGTTAAGCAGGGGTTTCCCATTCAAAACTTTTCTAAAGGGCTTTAAGTGGGAAAAATGATCATCCTGCTGCCTGGTTAAGACAATGTATTAAACTATTTTGGGGATTTCTTAAACCTTTAGTTAAAATTGTTTAGGGTTTATGCCATCCATCCCTCATTTTTCCCAAGTAAAAGCATTAGGGGTCATTGATTATAGCAGGGAAAAGACAGCACTGTACATTTGTTAATATTATCATGACTTTACCCCCTGATATAATGTTTTTGTACATTTAAAAGTATGTTACTGATGTTTGATAACAAGTTTTGAGGAAATATCATTTTTAGTTTATTTTATATGTCTTATATGATGAGATCACTGACCCAAACTCTTAAAGTTTTCAGACCCCTTACACTAAATTGTGTATAGTTTTAGACCTGTTGACAAATTTTCCTTGCATTATAAGTATTTTTATAGGTGATTTATACATATTTCTACACAGTGGGAAACTCTGTTTAACTATTCTGGATTAGTTTCACTGTAGTACTGTAGATTTAATGTTTAGTATATTAATTTAAAAAAGATTCTGCTTTATATGTTAAAATTTACTTCTATTCCTATTCAAGGACAGTTGGTGTTAGTGGTCTGCCAAGGAAATTCTTTGCTTTGTGTTATTTCTGAGAAGCAAAATTATCAACATTTATTTTGCAGCCATCCAGTTTGTCTTGTCGGATGAGTTTAGTCATATGCGTCCAGAACAACGGCAGGCATTGCTGCATGAAGGAACGGGACCTCGAGTTATAACTGCATTTGTGGAAGTAATTTTTGACAACTCTGATAATCGAATTCCGGTAAGAACTCAATTTGGTAAATTTTTTTTAGTCTGGGGAAGATTTTTTTTTTAATATGTGGATTTTCCAATCCATCAAATGCATTAGATCAGTGATGCCCAACCTTTTTCGGCCTGCGGGCCATATCCATTTCGGACAGCCGTGTCGCGGGCCATAACCATTTCGGACAGCCGTGTCGCGGGCCACTTCACCGCAAAAATACAAAAAAGAAAAAAAAATAGAGCAGATACCATTTTTATTAGAAGCAAGTTGTACTTACCATTAATTATGTAGTAATTAGTGGGATATTTGAAGTTGTTTTCCCGAAACCAACTTCTGAATGTCCGGCTGCATCGTAGAGACACCAAGTCGGAGCACTGAATCGAAATCGAGACGCCCCTACTTGGGGATAAATACTTCTTCTTCCCTTTTTTTTTTTTTCGTTTTTTTAAGGTCTTCTTTTATTACTAACATGCCGATTTCCTGCACAGTGGGCAGAAGTTTCGCGGGCCGGATATGGCCCGCGGGCCGTAGGTTGTGCATCCCTGCATTAGATGATATAATCTTTAGATTACATTTTTCAGACATTTATAAATGACAGAATTTAAGCATTTTGGTTTTTGAGTATAATTAGCAATAGCAGTAAATTTGCATAGAATTTGTAGAAGATTTAACAATCAGTGACATCTTTTTTCTTTCACAGATAGAAAAAGATGAAGTTGTATTACGACGTGTTATTGGCTCCAAGAAAGATCAATATTTTCTGGATAAAAAGATGGTCACGTAAGTATCTTTGCCTCACCACCTAATGAAACAGTATAAAGCTCAGTTCATTTTTAATACAGAAGAAAGACTAGTGAAAGATAATATTGGTCAGTTTAAAGATGGGGATTATAATATTGCAAAATGTGTCTTTTTTATTTTTATTTTTTTCTGATATATTGGAGAGTTGCAATAATATTTGTGCTGTGTAATGTTTTCATGATTAAAGGATCATTATTTAGGGGGCTGTACCATATCTTTCTAGATGTGATTTGTCCTTAGTTGCATCTTTGCACTTAATGTGCATATTGTTTCCATCAACAGAAAAACAGATGTAATGAATCTGTTAGAGAGTGCTGGGTTTTCCCGAAGTAACCCATACTACATTGTCAAGCAGGGAAAGGTACAAAGTATTTTATTGTAAGAATATTTCTGTCACAGTCACTAGTCTAAAAGCATTTTCCTTTGCTTTAATAATTTGTTTTCTTGTTTAATAGATTTTTTTATGGATCTGTTTGATTTCATTAAGCTGAAACAATTTTCTCTTCTTCAGATTAACCAGATGGCCACAGCGCCAGATTCTCAACGACTCAAACTTTTACGAGAAGTAGCTGGCACAAAGGTTTATGACGAACGCAAAGAGGAAAGTAAAGGCATTCTTCGTGAAACAGGTATACAGATAATTAATCCTTCTTAACTGTATGCAGTTTTGTTATGCAGCTGTAGATTAAGGAGTTTAAAGCCAATCATTCAGGAAGTGGCTAATTTTTAAAAAGTATCAACTTTTTTGGAGAATATTTTTCATTAGGATAACCATTCTTGAGATCAGTACTAACTTGAACAAAATGCTAGAGGTTGAACTTGTCATACCAATAAGATATCTGCAGCTACCTTGTTCTTTTATACACCTCATTTAACCCTCAAGAGAATGATGCCTAAGAAGAGACTTAACATTGACAGATATAGAGTAATAAATAGTTGTACTTTAATGTTTTACGTCCTTTTCTTTTCTCTGAAATTTCTTTAAATATTTAACAAAATATAGAGTGTTCCTAGATGCAGAATTTAATTATATCATGACTATTTTTTCTCCCAACAACAGAGGGTAAAAGAGAAAAAATCAATGATCTTTTAAAGTACATCGAAGAACGTCTCAACACACTAGAGTCCGAAAAAGAGGAGCTGAAAGAATACCAGAAATGGGACAAAATGCGGAGGTATTATAATTCTTATTTTTAGTAATTTTTTTTTTAAGGCTTTAAGGCCAAACAAAAAAATCATCCTGCTGCCTGGTTTAGTTTATAAGACAGTTGTCCCTTTCATAAACTGATTGCTGTTTTCAAATCTGGATTTTTTTTATATTATTAGATGTCATTTCTTTTGTTTGCTGGTTTTATCTTTTTTGGTGGTCTTTTTTTTTTTTCAGGTCTTTGGAGTACACAATTCATGATCATGAACTTAAAGACACTCGCAGAAAACTGGATGAGGTAAGACAAAATGCAATTTTGCTGGTAAAGATATATTTAGAAGGTAGCTGCGGATAGAGTTATATCTTTGGGTTGTAGTTAAATTTTTATTTTGTCTGTTAAATGTGTTCATGTTTCAGTTACAAGAAAAGAGAGAAAACAGCGGAGCCCAAGCACAGCAACTACGTGACCAACAGCAGCAAGCTAATGACAAGGTCAAGGTAAGTGCAAGAGCAACACAATATTTTTCCTTGAATCATGAAGGATTCAGATTTATCAATTTCGTAATCAAAGTAAATGTGAGGTCTCTCAGTAAGTGGTGAATTTTAAACTGAATAACACAAAAAAGCTATTATTAGTTCAGTAACATTGTTTTTGTCATTAAATGCCTTAGAACACTGTTAAAAGATATGTAGTATCACTAGTGTTTAGAAATAACGTTTATGAATGTCATCTTGGGGGGCACATTGATGTCAAAGATTGAAAACTCAATTTGCATTCATATGCAAAAAAAGCATTTTGAAACATAAATGAGGTACTGGATGGAAAATGCTGACAGTTAAAATACTTTATGATTAGGCACTTAATAAGGAGCTAAAAGAAGCAAAGCAACGGATGCAAAGTCTGCTAGAAGAAAGGGATGCTTTGGGCTTAGAGAACCAAGAATTGATGAAGAAAAAAGCCAAGCTAGAACTGGACATCAAGGATATTCAGGATGAAATGGAGGGCAACACTAATCTCAGGGTATGTTAGACTTTTTCTGCATTTTACCTGATTTGATTGTCACTTTATTTGTTATATCTAAAGTATTGATCAATTGTTATTTTTGTGCATATTTTTATCGATGGGTTTCTATTTTATAGAAAAAGGCAGAAAGTGAGCTTCAGAAGGTTACAGATCGCATACAGCAGACTCAAGAACAGTTGGAGGCTGTCACCCTGAAGTATGAGCAGAAGAAAGAACAGGAAGAAGATCTTTCTGCTGCGTGAGTTTTGCTCAGCTTCTGGTTTTTTGTTCTTGTTTTGTTTTTGGTTTTTATGTTAGTAATGACAGCATGTGTTAAGTTTCTGGCATGAGCAACATAGCATGGTACTTCTTTGCTGTGTCACAGGTGGTTTTTTTTTTTTTAATGATAGGATCAGTTGCAAGAATTCATCAGTCATAATGCATGAAATGGTGAACCCAGTAGTTTCGAAAATGACAGTTAAAGAGTGTAAAAGCTATAAAAGAGTGGTTTTTTTTTTGAAATTGTGTATTGAAGCAAAGCAGAATTTAGGAATTAACAACTGCAGCATCCTTTGATGTCTAAATGCAGTCTACAGGCAGCAGAACAGAAACGTAAAGACCTCTACGCCAAACAAGGACGAGGAAGTCATTTCACTTCTCGAGAAGATCGGGATGCCTGGATCAAAAAAGAGTTACGATCCCTGAATAAGGCCATCAAAGACAAAGAAGATCAGGTAGGGTGCATACAGGATACGATACAATTGAATGGGCACATCGTTTATTGTACTTGGATTCTTGATAATCATCTTTCATAGTCTTTTGTCTTGCTTTGTGAACAATATGAAAGATTGTTTCATTGATATACTTGTGTGGTGTTGTAGATACGCCGCCTGCAAGAAGATACAGGCCAAGATGAGAACAAGGTTACTCAATTAAGAGAAACCATTGAGGTAAAAAAAAAAAAATTGTTATGTCTTAGTGAATATTTCTCCGTGAGATTCAGTTCTTGGTATATGAACAAACTCTTTTTTTGTGTGTATACCATGCAGGTGTATAAGCTTGACATTGTTTTGTAAAGTGTATGAAGATACTTACATCTCTATTTTTCCATGCTTCACAGAGAACTACAGAAAATCTTGAAAAGCACAAAGAGCTTATAGAACAGAACAATAAGGTTCTGGATGAATTCAGGGTCCAGAAGGATGCTCTTCAAAATGAGCGCAAGTGAGTTAAGGGATCTGACAAAGGCTCACATATAAACATATTCATTTGCATGCACACACACGCTCACACAGGTTTATATTCTTGGTGACTGATTGTAGACATAGAGCCACCTTAAGAACCACCATTATTGCAGTACAATTATGTATTTTGTTATTAAAGACATCTCTATGTGTTTTTAATCTTCCTTATTTTTTAATAATAAAAGGAATAGTAAATGATGTAGCATTTTATTTTGGATAGTTTATATTTTTTGAGAAAAATGTATCAGTTACATTTATGCAAAGGCATTAACCATAACAATATTGTCTTGTTTACTTTTGTTGGTGTAGAGATGTTCATGTGTATTTTATTTTATTTCAGCATGTTATGGCGAACAGAAAATGCTTTGCAACAACAACTAAATGCAGTGCGTGAAGAGCTGAGCAAGAAAGAGCAAGGTCTCCGGTCCCTGACGGGCAAGGTACATTACTGATTGTTGTGCTATAACAGCCTATCCTCGTGCTAATAAAAGTTATTTGGTGAAATTTTATGCATGCCATTTTGTTCACATGATAAGATTCATACGTTGGTAGCTGAAAGTTGTATTCCAGCGTGTTTAGTAAGGCAATACTCTTTTTGTGCTTAATCACTTTTGAGATTCTTTATTGAGGTGTCAATCTGTGTTACTACTTCATTCATATGTAGTTTTTTAAGTTGATTACTGTAATATTTAATGATTTTATTCCTCATTCTGTCAGGCCTTGTTGAATGGTATTGACAGCGTCAACAAAGTACTACAGAACTTTCGTGACCAGAACAAATTTCCAGATGTGGTAGCAGGATATCATGGCATCTTAATTGAAGTGTTTGACTGCGAGAAGACATTTTTCACATGTGTTGAAGTCACTGCTGGTACAAGGTATGTTTCCTCTGGTTGTTTTAAGGCATCTTAAACAAAGTCTCATGAAAAGCAGTTATAAATAGTAGATTTTCAAAACTAAATTTCCATACCTAGCTTTGATAACTTGTTCCAAGAAAAGGTATTTTTTTCAAATAATTCTAATACAAAGAAAAGCTTTTTTTTTTTTAAATAAAGCTTAGTGGTTTGGGGTTTTTTAATATTCAGATCTCTTATGCTTTATGCAATGAAAAAAAATAGCTGAAAATGTCTCAAATTCTTCGTGATGATAAGTATGTCCTGTCAGGAGAATTTTTTTTCAACTTTCATCAGGCCACCTATTTTGTATACCTGCATGGATGACCAACAGATTGAGGCTACACTTAGTCATTTCAGCTGTGCTACTTCTGAACATTGCTGTGTGCAAATGAATGTAGCTTCTATGTAAGCTTGAACCATGAATGTATGAGAGGCAATGAGGTGCAGTGGATATGAATATGCTGTATTCTCATTGACATGCCTGAGTTTGAGGTGGCTGTTTGTAATTAAGTATATTGCACATAAAGATTTACGCTATGGTCTTTTTATCCTATATCTATAAACTAAATAGGGTGGAACAGTGCACTCACGCAGAGCAGATGAAAAAGAAGGGGAGGCAAGGGCTACAGCCACATGATGCACTTGCTCACTTCACTGTCCTTGTCTATTTTTCTGTCCCTGTCTCTGGCTCTCAAATGATGTCCAAATTTGGACTGTGATGCAAGTGCGTGACAGTTTGCACAGTAGATTTTGTTCATTTAGACTCATGTCAGAATGGGAAAAATAAGCATGGTTTGGAATGCCATATAACAATGGAAAGGGAGATGAAAGAAAAGGGCTGGACGTGGGGTCACTTGGAGCAGGTTTCAGCCGATCAACATCAGTGGCATAGAATGCCATATGCCACCCAAACATTGCTTACAACTTTATTCTTGACTAAAAAGAATATTTCTTTCAAGTTTGTTGAAGGCCAGACTAATGGTGTGTTGTAATTATCTTTATTATATAATTACATAATAATCAATTACCACCTCAGATACCACCAGGCTGTGCTTTATTTATAAGGTTTATTTTAATTCAGCATCAGAGATTTTGTTGCATGAATGCAAAATATTTGTTATGTTGTACACCTTGGGTTTGTCTATGATCAAAGAACTGTAAATATGAAATCTGTATTTTATACCACTTATGTTAAATGTTGTCAGGCTGTTTCACCATATCGTGGATACAGACAAGACAGGTACACAAATCTTGAAGGAGATGAACCGTCTTGGATTGGCAGGAGAAGTGACGTTTATGCCACTGAACCGTCTAGACAACCGTGATACACATTACCCAGACACCAGTGTAAGTTGAGAGTTTTTACCTCATCTAAGAGATTATATACTTCTTTTGAAATGGATTATTTTAAATAGTATATATCATGACAGAATGACGAGTAGTTGAAAAGTTTAGAATTGTTTTTATTTGATATTTACAGGATGCAATCCCCATGATCAGTAAGCTAAAGTTCGATGAGCTTTTTGCACCAGCCATGAAACACGTTTTTGGCAAAACACTTATTGCCCGCAACATGGAGGTTGCTACACAGATTGCTCGCACACAGAACTTGGACTGCATCACTTTAGATGGTAAGTTGATTGGAACCCATTAAAGTCAGAAGTGGCTTCCCATAATAAAAAAAAATTGGAATTCCATGGTTGAATTTGAGACATCAACAGGTCTTGATACTTTGATTGTAATGCCTTTGGTTCAGATACATTTTTGTTGAAAGAAGTGTTTTGATATAAATTCATATTTCTGAGTGACGATAAATTTTAATAAAATTTCATTTTCTGAAAATAACACTGGTTGCATTGTGTTTATTTGAAAAGCTAAATCTTAAGATGGGCTAAAGCTACAGTAATATTCTGAAATTTCATAGTCTTGCTCAGACTTAATCTGCAATTATAAGCATTGGCTTGCTTCTCTAAGCATTACTTCAGTTGTAATTCATTTTTGAAATTTATTTGTTAATTCTTATACATTTTACTTAATGTTCAGTGTGATTCTACTTTTTTCCATTATGAAAGTTTTCTTTAAAAATGTTATTAAGAAAATATTCCTTTTGTATGCTTTTATCTTTTAAGATTAATAAGTCCAGTTGTATAGAGTGACTGTGACTATTAACATACATTTCTTTAATGAGGATGTCCAAGATACACAGCACTCTGAAAATTATTATCTTATGTAAAAAGTGAAAGATGTATTCTGTATCACATATAATTCTTAAGACATTAGAACGGATTACTGTGTTCCTTAACACTCATGTTACTAAAACAAATGATTAAGAATTGTGAATAACTTTTGCTTGCTACTGACAGGTGATCAGGTGAGCAGACGTGGGGCATTAACAGGTGGTTACTATGATACACGAAGGTCCCGACTTGACTTGCAGAAGTCGAAGCTGGAACTACAGAGGTCACTTCAAGCACACGAACAGGAGTATGAGACCCATCGTGCAAAGATGGAAGAGCTTGAGGCCCAAATTACTTCTCTTGTGTCAAAAATGCAGACCACAGAAACCAAAAATAGTAAACACAAGTGAGAATTTTTCCTTCATCAATGAGGGATATATTACTGTTGTGAACAGAGCTTTAAAATGTTGTCTTTGGAATCTGATTATTTACAATTCTAATAACTTTTTGTTGTTTGATAAAGGCTACAACAGCCTTAGTTTCAGTGTCCTGTGTAGTGGATAGTTTGACCTGGGATATTAGACTAAAGGGAATTGAGCTTTGAGGGCCTTTAAGTTGCATTCTCATCTTGATAAAAGACATTTATGTGTTTAGAAAACCAACAAAGTATATGAATCTATGTGTCCAGAGATAACTATGAGAAGATGCAAGCTGAGATTCGACTAGCTAAAGAGGAGCTTGTCTCATTGGAGAGAGCAAAACCCTCAAGGGTAAGAGATGCTTCATAAAGCACCCTTTACACTAATTTACTGAATAAGATTTATTTTAACTTCAGACACTAGAAAAAGGGGATTACATTTCTACATTGTTGAGCATTACACATCCTTAACAGTTTGTGCCGTTCTTGGTAAGTCCCTGAGGGGGAATCAACTAGCTCACTTAACCATACATCATTTCTTGTAGCTGTCATATAAAATGGTCATGGTGGCACAGCAGTCTAACTTCGCAGCAAAGATTGGGTGTTCTGGGTTCAGATCTGCAGATGCCCTGCATTGATATAACCTTATTTGCTGGCTTAGGACAAATGATCCCTGTCTTGCTATCGATCCTACAGTCATCAGTAAAGGCAGATCCTCACTGTTATGTATGTGGCAGGGCAAAAGTGTGAGCAGTCTTCAGGCCAGCCTACAGGCCATGCAGGGTCAGGCACAAGCATTGAAAGAGGAGCTTGGCACTGACTTGCAGTCTCAGCTAACCATGGATGATCAGCGAGAGGTTGATCGCCTCACTGACCAGATTACACAGCTGACTCAGCAGAACAGGGCCACGTGGCAAGAGCGTATTCGGGTGAGCTACCGTGTTTATGATGACCTTTGTATGCAGTTGTAGGGCATTATTGATTTCTTTCTGAAGATTTCATTTAACATTCAAAAATTAATTTATCTTGTCTGATGTTGGGAAGAGAGCTCTGCAAAAAGTTTGATTACTTTCCCCAGACATGGGATACAGATTTTCTGTGACTCATGTCGAGAGTGATTTCTTCTTAACCTTTACCAGATGGCCCAGCTATTAGGAGCTACAACTGTTCTTTACAGCTTGGCTGCTTGTGCATGTCAACTGTTCATTTGTTTTTATAAGATTAAAGAAAACATCAGCCACACAGCACACTGTAGGTGTGTTGGATGGTTAGCAAGTATGGGTTGGCAGAGCCCACATCTTGATAGTTATTCTCTGAATAGTGGGGTCATCTGGTAAAGTTAAAGAAGAAAATGAAATTTTCCTTGTAAATTATCTTTTTTCAAAATCAGGCAACGTTACTTGAATGCCTTCACACTCTTTTGTTTATCTGCATGGTTGGCTGGGGCAGGGGGAATAAAAAGTCTACTGAAGTCTCTTTTGCAGAGCTAAATGGTCTAGGATGAAAGTACATGGGCTCAAGGGAGCTTCTACCAACATAAGCTGCTAACCCCCACTGACAAGGGGCAATAATTTGTTTGGTGAAAAATAGGTGTCAGGGCTTCTGCTAAGGCTAAATTCTTTGGGGTCCCTGGGACCCCTTCTTCAGATTTTTCAGGGGTCCCTGTTCTTCGCCCAACTTTGGAGGGGACCCCATTGACGAAAATTGAAGGGGTCCTCCGAACTTTTAATGCGTACTGTACGCAATTTTTTGCGTAAGCAGAAGCCCTGGGTGTAGTCTCTTAATAGATTGTCTGATAATATCAAAGAAAGATAATATACAAGGACAATTTATTGTTTTGAATCTCTATGTACTATTCAGATAAATTATAGTTATCTGGGCACCATGTTTTACCATAACAGCTTGAAGGAGAAAAGAACAAACTAGAAAACTTGTTGAACAACAACTTGACCAAGAAACGTGAGCGATTATTAGCCGACATGCAAGAAGCATCACTGGAAGAGCGAAATCGAAGACTAAATGCTCACAATGAAGAGCTACGGATCGCTGATAAACGGCTTTCAGAAATACGGACTCAGAACAAAGGTGATAAGTCATTATTCATAATGTGATATTTTTCTACACATGTAATTATGTCTCCATTGATTGGATCAGATCTAGGAGCTGAAAAATTAAGCACATTTTTAATAATTCAATAGTTGATATGCTCCACACAAGCTATTTTGATTTCTTCTTGTTCACTTGGTTTGATCACAGAAAAGTAGGTTTTAGAACACTTATTTCTAACAATTTCCTTGTAGTAATGAGTTTGTTTAAAGGATTACTTTGTTTTAAGAAAAATGGTTTTCATTATTTGCAGAGCTGGATGCTTCTATAGAAAAGTTCAACAAGCAACAGAAAGAAATGCAAACAAATTTAGAGCACTGGAAGGTTAGCATTCTTATTCTTTTTTTTTCTTCTTCTTTCATGTAAGCAATGTTACACAAGTGACAGTGCTCAAATTTATTGTCTTTTGCCACAAGTACAGGGCCTCTATGTAATCAAAAATGCCTCAAAACACTTACACTCTATTATCTTTTTTATTCATATTTCTGATAACTGTTTATATGCATACATGTATGAACACTTTGCTTTTATTTTTATTTTAATAATGTGTATTTCATGATTATTCTTAAAACAAATTGTGGAAAAATTAAAATGTCTAGGGCCAAGAACGTGAAATCCAAGAGAAGATACAAGAGGACGCCAAAGACTTAGAGAAAATGACAAATAAACAGAGTTTGCTTCTGAAGAAGGTCAGTTCATAGTCCAGACTGCTATCCAACTGCTTCGAATAACTAAAGTATATCATTTTTAATGGCATATTACAGAAAACAGGATGCTTATGAACATACATAGAGCACATGACTTCCCATTCCACCCAATTAACCTTAGTTTTTATATAAAGCTTTTTTTCCTTTCAGAAAGAGGATTGCATGCGTAAAATTCGTGAACTAGGATCTTTACCAAGTGATGCTTTTGAAAAGTATCAAGACTTCAGTCTTAAACAGGTCTGTGACACCACACCATTTACAAATATTTAAAGTATTTTCTTTAATTTTAGTCCAAAGTCCAGTTGGCTGCTCATTTTTATGCATGTGTAATCATAAATTAGAAACTTCAGCAAAATGTTTATGGACCAAACAAGTCATTTTTAAAAAAAGATGTTCTGTGTAGTTCATTGTTTTCTTAGTTTTAGCAAAAAAATAAATTATGAGCAAGATGTCCAAATGTAATATCAAGACAGGTAGAAATAGTTGAATATAAATATAAAATGTGCTTCTGTGTAAACAGCTGTTCAAGAAGTTGGAGCAGTGTAATGCGGAACTTAAGAAGTACAGTCATGTCAACAAAAAGGCCTTAGATCAGTTTGTTAACTTCTCCGACCAAAAAGAGAAGCTTATTAAGCGGAAGGAAGAGCTAGATCGGGCACATGAGGTGTGTATTTAATCTTAAGCATTTTATGTCTTAGTTAACAATAACATTTTTTTCCTATTGACTTTTACCTCATTACATCACTAAAACTTCTTCTTTAAAGAATTTTGGAGGACGGTCATTCATGTTGATATGCAAAATCAAAGAGGCAAAGATGCTGAAGTCAGTTTCAGATGATTCAGATTTTTGTATATGCTATAGTTAGTACCAGATAAAACATCCATACAGAGCCACTAATAGCTAAAATATGTAAGGGGATTTACCACAGAAATGTCTACAGATTTTCAACTTCTGTTTTATGATACCAAATTTGTCCCCTTTTGGCTTTTGGCTGGGCAAAGAAGAAATGGAAGCAGAAGAGTAGGTCAACTTGATGTTAGCAGCATCCTTCTTGAATGAAATCAAAGAGCTTTATGAACTAATTGTTGAATTTAAGCTACAACATACTTTAAACTCACTTGAAATGTTCGTGGTATGTTCCAGTCCATTGTTCATGACCTTATGGATGCTCTTGACCACAGAAAATATGAAGCGATTCAGCTGACCTTCAAGCAGGTTATAAGAATTTGTATTTTAATTGTTGTCATCATTGTTAGTGGATTGATGTTATTGTACATTGTTGTATGGTCCTATTGCAAATGAACAAGAGTGTGTGCCATCCTCTACTACTTCTACTTTCTGTGGTTTGGGGAACAGCTCTTTTTCTTAAACTATGTGAAATCTTGATGTTATCGACACATCATCTCTCAAATCACTCATCACTTCGTCTTAAAAGTAAATACTCATCAGTGAATGCTTTTAGCTGCTAATGTAAGTGTTAGGTGATGTGGATTGCGGTGTGTGTCAGAGATAAATGGCTTTCCTATGTTGTACTAGGTTTCTAAGTACTTCAGTGAAATCTTCAAGAAGTTAGTACCACAGGGTCATGCTGTTTTGGTCATGAAGAAAGGAGAGGCAGACCAGCAGGTGAGTTGAAGAAAAGTGCTGACAGAAGTTATTTTTGCATTGGGTCTCACCCACCAATGCCTGCACACACTGTCTGTTTGTTAGTGCACATTTCTCCAAATGTGCAGCTCAAATATTTGGTGATTCCTTTCATTTTCCCTTTCCCTACTTTTCCAAATATGGTGTATGTTAAGAAGTTTCTGGTTATGACCTTTTAGATTGTTTCTAACAGGGAGAGGAAGATGGTCAGTCATCAGTGCCCCTTGTGGAGCAGTTCACTGGTGTTGGCATCAAGGTAAGTATCCTACATCTATGATAAATATAGATGCATTGCTGCGTGCCGGTCTTTTTTGCCCACAAATTGCTACCACCTTTTACTGGTTTGCATGCCATGTAACTCACAAGTTTGGCATACAGTGGAACCTCGGTTAACGAACTTAATCCATTCTGGAAAGCTGTTCGTTATCCGAAATGTTCGTTATCCGAAACAATTTTTTCCATAAGAAATAAAGGAAATAGATTTAATTGGTTCCCAGCCCCTGTTGACTCGCTAATATTTCAAAGTTACAGGCTATATAGGTATTTGTTTTAATGAGAACAGTTATAATACAATATAAATGGAGTTAAATAAACATAAAAACATTAATGAAAGCATTTAAACATCAGAAAACTTTCCGTTTTGACGACGTGGTTGGAAGCAGGTGGGGAGGAAGGGGTGGAATTACTGCTTTGATTCCCCCTCCATGAGCACACGTGACATTATAAAATCGGGGTGACTTCCCTTTTCTGTAGCTTTGAGGTTAAAGGAAAAAACTTATCCAGTGTCTGCTCCTTCTGTCTTTTTTGTAAAACTCTTGGGTAATACAACATCACATATCCGACAGACGCATGCCACCTTCATACTTTGAAATCATTTCCTTTTTCAATTCATTTGTTGGCCGCTTACTTGTCATTACCTCACTACTATTAATTGCTCTTAATCTTCTTTGGAGCCATGATTGAGAATTATGTTATTAAAATAAAGCACAACAATCACTAAATAATAAGGATGCGCATAGATAAGGAACGACTGATCGTAACTGTGTCTCGAGCGCGAATGATGACATGCTGGTCGGTCACGTGGGGTTCACGTGGCTGTTCGTTATCCGAAATTTTGTTCGCTATCCGAGACAAACTTTTAACGAAATTTTTGTTCGTTAACCGAAATATTCACTATCCGAGGCGTTCGCTAACCGAGGTTCCACTGTATGTTGTTTCCCAGTCATTAGTTTTGGTCTTTTTATTCTCCAAACAGGTGTCTTTCACTGGCAACAAAGCTGAGATGCGAGACATGCAACAACTCTCTGGAGGACAGAAGTCCTTGGTGGCCTTGACCCTCATCTTTGCTATTCAGAAATGTGACCCAGCACCTTTCTACTTGTTTGATGAGATTGACCAGGCTCTTGATGCTCAGCACAGGAAGGCTGTGGCAGGTACAGAGAAGTAGAGAGAAAGTGTGTGTCTTTGTTTATGCATGTATGGGGGAATTTGGCCAAGTTCATAACTACCTTCTTGTTTCAAGAAGACAGTGAGCAATCAAGGCTTAAATACATTGAGAGAAGTCAGAATGTATGTGATGTCAAAATACTCTAGCAGTCAGAGTAAAGGACAGAGCTTAATATTTTGTGCTGTAGATAGAAATACGACAGATGCTGTGCTATTGTTGGAGACTTATTTAAGGTGAGATCCCTATACTGTAAAATATTGATTTTTTTGGTCCTGTGGTCGTTTTTGAGTTAACACCAGATTTGTGTACTTTGACATGTAATAAGAGAGATTTGTCCTGTGCACGACCAGTGGGTCATTCTTATTTCCACCTTGGAATTTGTTGTGGGTACTCTTCTTTCTCAACTCACATAATTTGAGTCCATGCCCTGGGTTTTGTTCTATTTTCTTATTTGGAAGACCTGCCTTTTAATCGCAGTGAGTTTGTGTATTCTTATATTCATTTGTCAGAATCAGGACCAATCTGGAATAGACAGCTTTGAATTGAGGTAGCTAGTTGGGATAACTCCACATAGTCATATCATCTGGTACTCAATGAAAGAAATTTTTGCCATAAAAAATGGTACTTTTGAGTACATGTACTTGTGACAAGTAGTTCATTTTGTGTTCATTTTATTTTCATCATAATTTGAGCTTTGTTCCTCCCTCTTTTGCTGCAGACATGATCCATGAGCTGTCTCAGGAAGCACAGTTTATTACTACCACGTTCAGGCCAGAACTATTGGAACATGCAGATAAATTCTATGGTGTCAAGTTCAGAAATAAAGTTAGTTCTTTCTTTCTCACATTTTTTCTTTTTCTTTCACTCCTTCTCCGACACCTTAAAACATTGAATAATTTGGATTTGACTAAATGAGCTTTGCATGATTACTAATGAACTGTCAACCAACAAAATTACACCAGTGACCATAATGAATTCTGCCTTGTTTACACGTTGAAGACAGGTCACTTTGAATAATATATTTTCCTTTTTTTTTTTTTGCAGGTTAGTCATGTAGAATGTGTGACCAAGGAGGAAGCAAAGGATTTTGTAGAAGATGATACAACACATACATGAGTGTAGACAGCATACTTTGAGCATTTCAACACCTCTTGCTCTCTAGACAGTTTTACAGTTGTAATATAGCTTTCTTTGGCCATGTTGGAGGACAACTGCTTCCCAGAGTTCAAGGTGTGTTGGTTTTGATACCATTCTTGCCAGATACAGCAAATTCTATTAAATGGAACTGCTGTTGATTTTGTCATCTTAGAATGTGTTTGTGTCTTCCTGACACTAGCAGCAACAATAAAATATTGACTGTTGTTTGCTGTCCTAATGCAAAAAAAACAAAACAAACAAAACGGGACAAGCAGTGGTAAGAAATGCAGAAATGTTCATCCTGTGGTGGTTTGGGCTGATGCATGTGGTCTAATGTTCATGACTAAGCTCTTCAAGTTTAACATCAGTTCAATATTGTTTACAGGGCGTCATTCAGAGTAGTGGATTGATGGTGAATGCAACTGTTTTAATTAAAATTAAAATTAATAGTTTTAAGTTTTTGCATATTTGACTCCTGTTCAATCCCTTTTCTTTTTTCTTTTTTTTTTTGTGTTTTTTTTTTTTTGTTTTGAATGGTGGACAGGGGTTGGCCCTTTGGATGACTGAGGAATGTTACAGTGTGGATGATCTTGTCCAGCTTGTCATCTGTGTCTGTCATGAGTGTGTATTCTCCAAACAGTTAAAAGGCAGCATCTAAGGGCATGGAAATTTAAAGAATGTTTCTTGTTATATGGGAAGATGATAATGCAAACCAGTTTGTGTGCAGCTGAAGTGCATTTGAAACATGTATTTATATGAAGATAGTCTCTCATTTTTTGAGAAAATGAATACATCACATCGTGTTACTATTTTTGAAAGTTTTCATTTTAAGGTTTCAATTTTTTTTTTTAATTTTGTGGGCGGCAACGCTTGAAAGGATATAACTACTTGATCACGTTATTTGTATGATTGATTTGTTGGGTGTGTTGACAAATGATAAGCTTGTTTGGGAAGATTGGGCTTGTTCTAATACAGCATTCATTAATTTATGCTGGTTTGTTGCAAGCAGTTAGTGTGTATCTTTGTAAATAACTTCATGTGGAAAGCTATTTGTTATGGCTTTGATTGGCTGGCTGTGGGTATGAACTAGTATATGTGTGGCACAAAAGAAGAATTTTTAACAAGGTGTTTTTCTCCAGCATAAGACTTTTTTATTGCAGAATTCAGAAAGGATACTTGAAATATTTAACAAGAACAATGAAAGATGTACATAAAGAGAAAGAATTTTTATCATTGAAATCTTTCACTATATATTCATAAGACTACATATATTCATAGACATTATTCTTAATGAGCTCATGCTTTTGCTAATTTCCTTTGGCAGTCTGTAGCGGAATTTGGTAAAAACTGAAAGATGCTAGAAGTCATAGGTGCTCCATAATGTACATTTATTCAAATTCCAATGTTTGTGATGGGAGTGGTAATTCCACAACTAGCAAACTTGAGAGCAGTGTTTAAGTATGGTGAAACTGTTGTGAGTTAATGGATTGGTTTGGCATGTATGATGCACTGTGTGTGCAGTATGTTTTCTTGCTTTGTGGCGTGTAGAAATAGCTGTTAAGTGCATGTTGCTCTTCGTTTCAAAGTGTAACTTTAATTTGACACATATGTTGCCGCATAGAAAGGATCTGTACATTTTTTTCCATGGATGTATATGCATTGTCTGTGCTTATTGAATGTACTGTCTCTCACTCACACATACATGCACATAGAGCATTAAAAATGTATTTAGACATAATAGTTGATACAGTTTATGTTACACACTAAACAGCCGTTCATCTGACAAATTTGTGGACTAGTTTCTCTGACTATTGTCATCATATCTTCAAGATCATTGCTTTTGTCTGTCAAGTCACTGTTTTATCTCTAGAAAAGCAATAATGTCATTCATTTGTGGATTCAGTAACAAAAGATTTCTATGAACCATGTCTCTTTTTGTGGCTACATTTTTCCAGAAGTGACAGACATTGCTTTCATATATAATGCCCAACTCAAATTTTTAAAAAGTATTTATACAAATACTTCATACTGTGATTGATGGTTTAATCATAGGCTGATATCTAGATCTGCATTGAGCAGGCACCTCTTCATCAAAACTTAAATGGAAGCTATGTGGAAATGTAAATAACACAACCCCTTTTTTGCCATTGTGCATCGGGTTTATTTTAGCCTTGCTGGTAGCATTTCCTTTCTTTGTTGAAATGTAAAACTGTCAATGGCTTGCTAGAATCTAAAAGTCTTGAGTGATTCCTGTACTCACATACTAATACACCACATATACACACACATGTATAAATGCATATATGTGGAAAATAAGTCTGTCAGAATGAATGCTGAGAAATGATTCAGTAAGAACGATTCATACTCAGAACTAACATTGGTTATATTCTGAGTGCATTGAATATTTTGTTTGATTTGAATTTAGGTTTGCTTTCTAGAAAAATTATTCATGCACAAGAAAAACTAATGTGTCCACAATCATGTTACATCCCTGTACTACTATTTTGTTTTTTTTCCAGTGTATTTTTGGATAGCCATGTCAGTTTTTGTCTTTGTTATCCTTCCAGCTCCCTCTCTTGTTCATTTACTTTTTATTTATTGTATGGGTTTTTTTTTTCTATCTCTCTCAATTATCAAACTTTAAAGATGAGTTTTAGTACTATGCTGATGCTTGAAAAATAGAATTCTTTTATAACATATTCTCACTTTTTAAAAAAAAGGAATTCATTGATGTGTGGTTGCCAAAGAAACAGACAAATTCATTGACCTGTGGTTGTCAAGCACAAAATCCCTGGGTTCTGTTTCATTTATGTTTCCTTCCCATACACACTAAAAGTAAACTAGTTTTACAAAGAGGTACTTTGTAAGGTGGGTATTTTTTGTGTTTTGTTTTTGTTATCCCAAGAGAAATTTTACAAATTTCCATGAAAGAATGTATAGTCATCTGCATCTGACAAGGTGATTTTTTTTTTTTTTTTTTTTTTGAAAAGTGATTGTTCAACATTGTGGATTCTAATCTAGTATAAAAAAAAATTATAGAAAATTAATCTTCATAGTGATAACCGCAAACAGTTCATTATGTAGACCTCACGCTTGTTTGCGTGGTGTATTTCATCTGCTTCTGATTCCTGGTGAAAGTAAGAGTTGATTGGACCTTTCAGCATGCTTTTCTATGCCACCAATACATATGTGTTCATATTTTAAGAACTTAGAGGTGCATGTGTGATGTGTACACCTGTATAGACACCGGATTTGTGCATAGATTAAGAAGATGCATCATTCATTGTTTACGGATTTGTTTTGGCAAAGATACTTGAAGATCTGCATCTATTTTAGTTTGCTGAATAGGTTTTAGTGGATAAAAGAGATCGTAGACGACACCAGATTTCGACACCATCTTATGAGATGGTTTCCTTGGTTTATTCTGATGCCTGGTAAGTTGCCCAGTTTGGTCAATTTTAAATTCATTTATACTTTCTTCTGAATTCTTGTTGTCTATAACTTCTTAAAGCACACCATCTTTGTTGTGTACAGTTTTGTATTTTCATTGCCATAACAGGTTCCTGTTCTATGTTTGTATTAACAGTTGATGTTTATCACAATAAAGAATATAGTGACGAAAATAGTCTAATGTTAGCCTTTCCTGCTTCTTGTTATTGTTTCACGTGCACATACAAATAGTCCAAAATTATTCTGTCAATTGAATATTACAATATTTTCTAGAATCACGTGAGCTAAATATACAGCCCAGACAAGTTCAGTATTTTGAATGTGTGTTGAGAGCTGACTATTTCGTGCATTTAAAAAAAACAACTAATCAGTATAGCAGTGTAAAAATGCATGAAGGACATTAGTTGAGGTTTTTTTTAAAAAAAAAAATATGCAGAAGTGGCTAACCCTAAATAAAGGCCAGCAATCCATTGAGGACGCTGACATTAGAAATACATAATGATCCCAGGAACTAGCATACAGGATTAGAAATTATTTTAAAAATCTGCATTCAGAATCACAAGATATGAACTTTGTATAAAGTATGGCAAAGATCTCTACCATAGCTAATGATTACAAGAAGGCTTTGGATAAAGCAGGACACGAGATGAACTATTACGGACATTCAAAGTAGATGATGACTTCGTCAACAGAAGTGTCAGCTTTCATACCAATATCAGGCTTTACAAGTCCCCATCACTGTCCGGCTGCGAGACGTGGACCTTGCTACCGGTATTGGAACGACGGATCCAGGCGTTCAAAATGAATTGCTTCGTATCTCTTGCAGGGAGCAAAAGACGACTTCGTCCGCTGCGCAGTCCCCAACTTGTTGGGTCCACAGGAGCCTCTGTTCGCTACCATCAAACGACAGAAGCTGATGTGGTTTGGTCATGTCCGACATGACACCTTGCCAAAGATGACCCTCCAAGGTTACATTGAAGGCGGTCGACTCCGTGGCAAGCAAAAGAAAAGTTGGGTGACTAACATGAAGAAGTGGAGAGAGGCTGTTCCCTGAGGGACCTTCTCACGCGGGCGCAAGACCGACGCCAAAGTTCACCTCTGCTGCTTCGCAATGTGTCTTTCCAACGACAGATACCTTCAGCACCAGTTCAGGGATGAGAAGAGGAAGACATGAACTCTGGAGAACACTACCTTGTTTAAAAGCTGAGTGAGAGTAGACTACAACGGTGCATACAATGTACATGAGTGTTCACATGCAACGTGAAGCAAGAACAGACGTGTGTAATGTAATGGTGTATGGGTGTTCAGTACTATACCAGACTTGGACTTTACTATAGAGTGTTGAGACCTGCGTCGTGATGTACAATATAGTACGACAGTGCAAGCTTATGTACATGAGTGTACTGTTACATTGTCAGCATGTGTGCCGACATAATACACGGGGACCATCCAGGTCTCTGTAGCCGTTGTAACCACAGAGAACAATTGCACGCATTTATGTACATCACAGAAGTGAGGTGGGTATAAAAGGCAACGACTTCTCCTCACAAACGCGGAGGTTTTTATGGCAAGCAGCACTTTGTGTCGAGGTCTGCGAGCGTGCCCTGCAAGGTGAGAGCTTTCACCTGTGCACCCCAGATGGCGTGGATCACGTCTTACTGCCAGTTGATGGAGAGCCCTGCCTCCTTGTAGTTGCTGCACTTGCCTGAACTTGTGTAAATGCACCTCGCTGCTCGTTTTATACCTCAAGAATTGTCGTTAAACCAGTTAAAACTGTTTTGGGGGGTTTTGTTCTTTGTTTTTCGGTGAATAACAAAGTATTACCAAATAAAATTAGTCGTTTCTTTTATTTGATGGCGCAGTTCCATCATTGTTATGCTAGACAGTAACCGAAAGCCAGTCAATTGGGAGTTCTTCCCTTAAACACGATACAAATATGATATGTATTAATGTATAAAAGAAATAGATGCTTTGAAATGTCAAATATTTTAAAATGAATCCATGCCACGCTTGTGGGTTGTTTATGATTATTATTTAACTAGTTGTGCAAGTTAGACAAATCATTAAATGGGTCTTCAGTCTTGCCCTTAGTGTAGCGGTCTGCTGAAATGACACACGGGTGTGGCTGAGCTTGAGGATGGAGGGGTAACGCCTAGTTTGTTTGTTTCGCACCCGGCCCCTTCTCCGTCATGGCGTTTCAAGACAAGCATGTGTGGATGACCTCACCGACTTGTCTGCATGTTGCAACTGCTTGTGTATACGGTTTGTGCAGGCTGTAGGTAGGTTTTAGCGCTCGGTCAGATTGTCTACATCTATGACTAGATTTCATGTCGAGGCTGTCACTATCTTACAAGACGCCTTGTAGTCAAAGTAACATAAAATAACTGATTGATAATGTGCTGCTACAATAATACTTGAAGAGATAAAGTGTTATCCTGTCACACGCAAGGACTGAGAATAACTTTGGTCTCATTCTTAGGATTATCTTAAAGAAGAACGGGCTTGAAGAATGGAAGGATGTGATCTCAGACCTGTCTGCGTGTGGTAGAGAAAAATCACCTGTTTAAAAATGTTTCTAAATGTCACTGGGCGTTAACAAGGTCGGTTTTACCATCAGCTAAACTAGGAAGTTGCTGAGGACGCAAGCACTGGGGCAGAAGTGGTCTGCGGCTTGTTTATAATAAGATTGTGTTCGTGTTGTGTGTAGACGCTGACCTTTGGCCTGGAGTACGTCATTTTGTTTTGACGTCACAACGTGTCAGCTGTGACGCGCCTTGAGCTTGTACACAGGGGAGGATAAGGCGCTGTACAAGCAACTGTTGTTGTTGTTGTTGTTGTTGTTGTTGTTGTTGTTAGGACATCGAGTACACGACTGCTCATGATTCATGTAAATAACCACTGCATAAAGTTTGCTGTTAATTTTACACTTCTAAACGTAGCCTCATGAAGCCCTGAAGACGGCCTTGTTCATAACGAAAATACATCACGTGGTTCAGTCAACAGTGAGCTGTGTTCAAACACATATTCCTATTGATCTGTGACAAAACATTAAAATAACTTTATTCAACCATAAGATATTTCATTGCTCAATATGCTGTTGGGCGCCATCTGGAAAGCTGTCAGCTCCATATCATAAGCAATGAGATTGACTGATATGATTTATTATGGAAGTCGTACACGCTTGTTGTGTAAACACCTGGCACCATGAAAGATGGACACGCCAGTCTTTAGTTCTCTGCCTGTGAACTGCTGCTGTAAGGACAGTTGGTCTTATCACTGATGAGAACTTCTGTCTTCATCTCTAGCCTTTTCCGGTGTTCCCTTCCTCTAACCTTGTTTTCCATGTATTCAGAATGAGTATGGTAAGAGGGGAAAGGTTCATCGAACATTATGACTGACAGGGAATTCTTTGCAAATAATTGTCTGGAATATTTTTTTTAAATAATCACGCGTTAATGCAAAAACTCACTGTTTACGCTAAAAAAAAACCATTTTTCTTCGTGATCCTTTTCTTCTTTTCTTTTTGTAATAAATCAGGCTACTTGGTGTTAAAGATTGAATCGTCGAGCAACTTTGGTTGACGAGGGTTCATAACATCACGACAGAAGTTTTTATAACGTATACTCTAACCCAAACCCTCACTCTAACCCTAGACCTCTTTTCTGGTTTGTGGGAAAATGTCGCGGAGTGCTGAGTCCTTCGAAATGAAAGTTGTACCTATACGATTACCGAGTACAGGATGCTAAAACTGAAATAATCGGGTGGTAAAAAATATGTTTCCACCTTAGAACCGTCAGACTGATGAAACACACTTTATGCGATTAGTCTGTTTTCACTGACACACACACAAACACAAGCACGCAAACTGACTTTACTGTCCGCGCCATTGTTTGCAGCAAACTTTGCCGCCCGCCGATCACACTCGTTGCTTGGTGGCTAATTTTATCCCTTCTCTCAATCCAACTCCGCCTGTAACCTCATTCTCCACCCAACAGCACTCTCTCCATCTCCCTCTCCACCTCCCACCCCTCCCTGGATGACTGTTCCTTCCTCCACCCACCTTCTGCCACCGCCTATAGGAGGTTACTTGTTTTCACCTGCTTCCTCGCGCACAGTACTTAAATAAACAGATCCTGCAAAGGCTGCCGAGTGGAAACCAGCAACTGCACTTGTTGTGACTGCAGCAACAGGTTCCGTGCTCTCAGAGACTGTCGTCACCACTCGCAGGACGCGAGAGTTCGGTTCTTGGCAGATCTTCAGTGAGCTGAGTGCCGATAGTGTTTCGGCATTTTTGACTGCAGCGGCCTGTCATAGGGACAAACGCGTTTGGCGCCAGAGAGAAAAATTGTGAGCGTCGGGGTGTCGTGGGTTTTTTTGCTGTGCACCTCCGGCAAACTTGACAAACCCGACTCAAACTCTGACCATTGAGAGGCAGAAGATTTACGTGCAGACAGAATCATCACAACTGACATTCTGAGCTGCTGGGGGTTCATTCCTGTCTTCGGAGTCCTCGGGATCCAACTCTCACACCTGAGTGGGTGGTGGTGCTGTCAGCCTCGAACCCTCGCACGATGGCATTTGGAAGGTGTTTCTCTTGTTTTAAATACACGGTGTTCCTTTTCAACTTTCTCCTTTGGGTAAGTTGTTTTACGCATTTATTTACGTATTGATGATTTTGTTTATGTGCATTTGCTTGCAGCTCAGATGAGCATCGTGCAAAGCCCAGAGGCAGTCGTTCATGATGCGAAAGTAAACAAGGGTAACCGCATGCTTCCTTAATTGTCACTGAACCTGTTCAACTGACGATATGTTGTGTCAGTGCCGCGCGTTCAAGGCCGGGTGAGAATTTCCGAAATTAAACTAAAAAATGTGGAGTTTGAATTTACCCAATCACATGGCTGCACTTGTCTGTGAGGTGAGAGTGTTCGTGGACTGGGTTGTTTTATTTGTGATTGCACTTAAAACTACCTTTTTGACCTGCAAGACATTTTATTATTTCTTTCTAAATCACACCGACAAAAATATTGCCGTCATCATCATCATCTCCTCATCCCTACTACTATCGCTATCACCACCCATTTATTCTACTAGGACCTTCACCAACTTCAGTTTCATCATTAAATAACTTTTTAATGTCAGTGGATTACGTTTTAGGGAGTATAGGTTCTCTTGATGATTTTCTCCATGTACAAGTAGTTTGAAATAGTCATGCGTATTATGAAAAGTTCATGTACATACAGAGTAGGGTTGTTTTATTTATTTAATTTTTAAAATCGTCTTTACAATTTGGTTATTTTCTGGAGTTGGGGGGTAGACAACACCAGTAAGACTGAAGATATCGTGAAGCTTGACATGTCGCCATGTTTTCTCTCCCCGCCCCCTCGTCCCGACATCAGTGACCTCTCCACTCCGCACCACCAGAGATGAAGATGAGGATGTGATTCATTCACTTGCTTCCTTTGCCAGGCATCACCTTGATAACTAGGAAACCGCCCCCGCCCCGACCCCGACCTCCCCCTCCCCCTACCCCTTGCACACACCTTTGCACAATAGGTCTCCACCCTTCTTTTCGTCTGACTTCCGCCAGAGGTCGCTGCTCGACACCTTTGTGTCCTACTTACACCAGCCGGCCACCACGTGTCCTCCAAGTATGGAGGTGTGAAAGATGGGTGCCTCCTCCCCACACACGCCCGCCCATCGAGATAGAACTCAGTCACTGATAATAGAAACAGAAAACCACAACAGAGGGTTTCTACTGCTGAAAAAGTGGCAGCAAAGAGGGAATTAATCATAATTAATTAGTGATTATTATTTTTTTTTAATTAGTTAAATATTTCCACGAGCAAGCTGAGCTGGTGGGTTAGCCAGCGTGCGAGCAGACGTGACAATCGTTTCCGAGTCTGGCCATCAGAATTTTTTCCTGCCACCCTGGTCTTTCTCCACCCTCTTCCAAATCACTTCTAGGTCTTCTAGGCGGTCTTTTATTAAATAAATCAGCCTGGCGTGAGAGTGAGTCATAACTCACTAACTGCGATTGTGAGGTGAGAGCATGTTGCCTGTTTGCCTGCTTTCAAACCTCTCCTACTCCTCTGGCGACAGGAAAGCACAAAGGTTATGGTACAGGCTTAAATACTTTATCTATTCATCAGCACTGTCCAACCAGTTTTCAGATTTTTCTTTTCCAGTCGGTCATTCTAACCACCAAAAACAGTTATCATCGGGTTTATCTATATTGTCAAACCTTTGATCACATTTGACAAATTTTGTATATGACATGCAATACATAATGGCCAGATGTGATCATCGTTCGACAAATGTGTCCTGTTCAAACGTCCTTTTTAAAGAAGTCCAAAAGACAAGTCAAGCAGTTAGACAGTCATGTGACCGGTCCTGATGACGACAGTGGTATTAGTCGTCGTCTTCGTCGAGAAAATCTTCGTGTAGGTCGTATATGGTTATATCATTACGAGCAATATGTACTTCAAACAATCATATTCGGGTGTGTCCCGCACCCTCAGAGCATGCGCAAGGCAGAGTGATTTGTTACATTCGTACAGGCAGCAGTAGCGAGGTCACAACCACCATCTCCATCTCGGTTGTCACAACCACCTCCCCGTAGTTCTCATCTTGAATCTAAAGTCTGTTTAAAAAAAAAAACCAACCTTTTTTTTTTTTTTAAAAAAAAAAGATCAATTGCCGAAAAGATAAATAATCAGGTTTATCTACCAGCCATCCCACTTTGTCCAACTTCTAAGCAGCCGTGAAGCTGACGCCGGCCTAAAAAAGATGGAGGTGTGTGCAGATCGTCGCTGGCGGCAGGAGGTAGGAGTAACGAACACAACATCCATCATGCGACCCACATTTCTGGCTGCTGCTCGCTCCACCCGGTACTCTCGGAGATTTTTGTTGTTGTTGTTGCAACCATTCGCAGCAGGAAACGCCAGACTCCAGAGACCGTTGTTCCTTCTTACACTTGCAGCACAAAGCTGTAATGCAGCCCAGTTGTCGTCCCCGCCACCTATTGTCTTCAGTGCTGCAGGCAGTTATTTCTCGGTTAGTGGTCCCCAGCACTCTTCCACTTCTGAAGAGGAAGCTCGAACCAGATAATTAGTGTGCTTGACTGTGGAGCAGGAGGCGGTGAGATCAAAACCCAGCGTACGCAGCTGTCCAAAAGAAATTGAACCTGATTTTTCGGGGGGAAGGGGTTCAATGGGTAAAGACGACAAACGAAGAGAGTAAAGCATAGGATTGAGATTCACTTTTCATAGACTTTGTCCTAGACACGGTGAACCACTCACTGTTCTTTTCGAACTGAGAATGCCTTTACCTTTCTAAACTTCCCACGACAAAGCTGTTTTCAATAGTGACAACTTTTCAGTCCGTACTTGTCAGTGGATTTTTTTTCTCTCATTTTGAGGTGTATCACCCGCTCCATCAACAATCATCATGCGACTTCCGTCTCTGGCAATGGTGGTCACGTGGATCCTGCAGTCGAGGGCCGATGATTCACAGCAGTTTACAGTGACCCAGGAAACTCAGTTTTTCTTCTTTTTCTTCTGTTCATCATCATACCTCTCTGCCTCCCGATAAGCCCGGGCAGAAACCGTTAATCTTTCTGGCTTCGCTCAGCTAAACCTTGGAGAATGACGTGTGGCTACGAGGTTAACCTGTTCGCTGGTGAGTTGTGATGTGACATGAGCACTGCACTCACTGTGTAGCTACGAGGTTAACCTGTTGGCTGGTGAGCTGGGATGTGACATGAGCACTGCACTCACTGTATGACTCATGTTAACTAACATTAGCCGCGCGGTGAACCTGGGCGTGGCGACTACACTCTCCAACCCCGACAATGCTCATTACTGTGGAAACATGCAAATATCTGAGACTTCGTCATGAAGCGCCATCATTTCATTATCTTTTCCCCGAACTTTCGGTAGATATCATGGACGAAATGAGCGCTGGGTTTGATGGAGAAGGAGGATGATTTTGTAGATGGCACAAGCACCAGACGAGGAGACGCCTGCAAGATGACGGCGCGTTAGTTAGCAGGAAGATGGAGAATTGGTGGGGCAGGCCCTGGCAATGCTCTCCTCCCTATTTTAAGACCATCTTAACTCTCTTACGCATCAACTTCGTATTTCAGACAAATAAAATTAACCACAGTTAATGGCAAGTATTTGGAGACTTTGACCTATGGAGAATTGTTTTCTTCTTCATTTATAGGTAAGTGAAACAGCAGGTGTGCATGTGTGTATTTGATTTAGGAATTGCTGACACTTTTTTATTTTTTTCATTTTAATTTGCAGTTGTTGGGGTGTGCCTTGCTGGCAGTCGGCGTCTGGCTGCTCATGGATGACAACGCGGGGCGTTATGTGGAGCAGCTGACGTCATCAGCCACCTCCACCAGCAACGGTGACGTGTTGATTGTGAGCTACAGCCAGGTGACAGGTAGCAGCCTCGTCAGCACCCTGGCCTACCTGTTCATCGGTTTAGGCTGTGTCATCGTCTTCGCTACTTTCATCGGTTGCTGCGGGGCCATCAGGGAGAGCCAGTGCTTGTTATTCACAGTATGTATGATCGTGTGTGTGTGATGATGATGATGATGACGATGATGATGATGCAGCACCTCCTTTATATAACACTCGTTGAGCTTTACAACACTACTACTTACTAAAGCTAAATACTAGACTATAAACGTGAAAGTCTCATAACGGTCTACTAGGCTTGTAAGCGCTACTCTCTTCATAAAAACACACACGCGCGCACACTCACTCACACACACACACTAAGCATAAACGACAGACATTGTGGAGAAATTACATATGATACCGGATGATAACGCCAAATGGCTTCGTTGTGTAGGAGAAAAAAGTAAAGGATGTGCATTATCTCCTTGGAAATAGCAGCAAAGAACTTTTTTATAAAGTGCAGGCGAGTATAAAGGAAACGTGTCCTAATACAATAAACATGCTTGATGCTACCCCTTCAGTAACACGTGCATTGGGTTTTGTTTTCTCCAGTTCTTTGCCTCTCTTTTCGTCATTTTTGTTATCCTGGTTGGCATCGGAATCTGGGCTTTCGCAGGACGCAAGGATGTAGACGCCCATACGGTAAGAATGACAGGTTTAAAACATTAATTTGTATTAATTTGTTTTGTGGAAACATGCAAACCCATTCCTTACCAAACGACGCTAATCTTTATGAGATGACTATACAGCACCAAAATAAAGCTGATTGTTTACATGAGTAATAGATAAAAACTTTGTTGACTCACTGTTGCACGATATAGAGGTACGGATTTAAACATATTACACAAATCCACGCATAATTGGCAATAGTTATTATATCTTATTCGTGTATTTTGTTACACTCTTAAAGATTAAATGTGTCAGAACAAGTATCCTACCTAGTTCAACCTTTCTTTGTCTACAGGTAGAACTGCAGCAGATTACAAACAAGATGATTCAAGAAGGAGTCAGCAACTACTACAGAAACAACGAGTCGAGCAGATTTATGGACACTGTTCAAAAGAAGGTTAGTATATCGTCAGATGAAGACAAACACAAACTACAATAAATGATTCGACCCAGTCTGCCTTTAAATTATCGGGTGATAGAGATATACTTAATTTTAGGTTAGTCCTTGTTGCTCCTCGAGGTGCATAGGGCCGCAACAACACCTCGCCAGCGGACCCGGTATAGGGCAGCCCTCCCTCAGTGGGGCCCATGTGGTTCCGATGTCTCTCTTTTGTTCTTTTCCAAGTCTGCTTTGGTCTCCCGACTCTCCTCTTCCTCTGAGGGTTCCAGTCAAGTGCCTGTTTGGCAATGGTGTCAGCTGGTTTGCACAGGGTGTGTCCTGTCCACCCCATTTGCGCTGCTTGATGTCTTGGTTGGTGGCATTCTGGTTGGATTTTACCCACAGACAGTTGGAGATATTTTCGGGACATCTAATGCCCAAACTTGTTGTTGATGGTGTAGTTCACTCTCCAGGTTTCAGAACCATACAATAGGACTGCCTTCACCTTGGTGTTGAAGACGCGGGTCTTACTGCTGAAGGATAATGCTCGGGAGTTCCAGATGGAGTGTAGGATGTTGAAAGCATGCCTGGCTTTGCTGACGTGGCTTTTGGATTCTCTTTTGATAGATTTCTCAATGATGATACGGAGGGTGGTGATGTGGTCAGTGCATGACCTATCCTGGTGAAACCCTGCTTGGTCTGGTCTCAGTCTCTTGTCTAAGGCCTCCTTCAGCCTCTCTAGTATTACCTTTGTCAGGGTTTTGCTGGGAATGGACATTAACATGACCCCCCGCCAACTGTTGCACTGGGAGATGTCTCCTTTCTTTGATAACTTGACCGATAGAGATGGGGAATGTTTGGGTGGTTGTTTCTAGTAGAGTGTAGGGGGGGGGGTTGGAAAAGGTTGATAATAGCAGTCCTCAATGACCTTTTGGAGTATTGTGCAGATTTGACAATAACAGTCAACAACGGCTAATTTACAATGCAAGGCTTCACGGATTCGACACTAACTTTTGACAAAAACAGTCAACAAAGATTATTTGCAGTTCGGGTACTGGGGAAAGTTAACTATGGTTCTTGAAAATAACACTGCAAAATAAATATTTCAAATGATGATGATGATGATGATGATGATTGATTACAGTTTAGGTGCTGTGGTGCTGACAATGCTGCAGGCGACTATGAGAAAGACAGAACGAAGTCTGTACCTGCCACCTGCGAGGTCAAGTACCGGCGGCGGGTGAGTGTGACGTCATCATAGGCATGACCAAGATGTAAACAAGTGTTTTACGGGTATGTGCCACTTGAGACTGTTGCTATGTGACTGAGATATCATTGTTTCTGACTGATGGCATCATTATAATGGCTGATTACAAATGGATACTTGCAACATCTGTCCTTACTTAATCTTGCCTGTCTATAGGGGGTGGGGGTAGGACTTGCATGTCTGCAAAGACTTCTATGTTTTCATAGTGCTTGGTTGTGTAAGATATTTCGTAATTCTTAGTTTACCAGCATCAGCTTTGTGTGAAAATATTACCTTATTTAATATTTTTTAAACCTGACAAAAAACAAAAAAAAGTAAACTAAAGTGAACCCCTAACCAAATTCAGAAAATAAAGAAGCAGAAGGAGAAAAAAAATTAGTTCTTGGCAGGAAACGAACCCCACTTCCTACAAATTGTGATTAAAATTATTTTTCAGTCCTGCCTGCCATCTTATTTCCGGTACGTGGGGGACCAGTTCGAGAAGTTCATGGAGGACAGACTGGTGGTTGCCGCTGGAGTTGCCATCGCTCTCGCTATATATATGGTGGGTGACCGTTGTCTAGTAACCCGTCTGCTTCTCCCCCCACCACCTCTACCTCCATCTGTCTTTGCATTTGCAGACGAACAGGTACACGACAGGCAAACACAGTCTTCATAAAATATTCAAATTACGCAGTATCAGAGTTATTCCTGACAAGAAAAAAAAAGGCTTAATCGTCTCAGTATCATGACTATCACCAACACTACAATCATCATCATCATCATCCTCATCTAAAAGTGATGACGTCGCTCAGGTCGTTCAAGTGTCCTTGACATGTCAGTGCTATTTTTTCTCAGATGATCGGCATGACTGTGTCGATGTTGCTATGCTACGCCCTGAAGGACCGCACGTGGAATACGAACGCTTGAATGACTTCAGACGCCGCGAGCGGGTGACACTGACGTCACGTGTGTCGTGGTACCTTGGTACCTGTTTTGTGTTTACTACCAACTGACTTAACGAGAGGGTAACAGCTCACACGACCGGCACTAATAATCTCTGGCACTGAGCTAATATTCCATGGCATTGAGCTACTGTTGCTAGAAGGAGGAGCAGAGGGGGACAACACGTGCCACGCGCTAATATTAGACGGGTACAATTATATTAATAGGTCTCCTTTATTCTAAAAAAAGCAGGTTATTTAAAAAAATGAAAATATTGAAAAGCTAGCATCTTCCTTGACAATGAGAATCCAGTGAAAGTGTTGGCTTTGAGGTGTTCAGAGTCAAGTGTAGACCGGTAAGATGCCAGGACCTATAGGTGAAGCCATTAATCTCTCTTGTTATTACATTTGTTTTAGTGCATCTATAATTGGCAGCTTGACACACAACACCGTGTGGCAGCTGTGGGTTTTTTCTTTTCTTGGTTTATACTGACAGGAATAACTGTGAACTGTATGGTTCCACACGGTTGCAAGATCAGATTTCTGTGGGAAGCACCTTGACAAGCCATAGTTTGCTGTTAGTGACAGATCTGACGAGTTTTGGGGCAGCGGAAATCATCACTTGGCGATGCTACTGCTAGGTGTTTTGCCTTAGGTGCCTTGCTTGAGGTGCTATAGACTAGGTAGTAACTAGGCATCCATACATCGAAGCTAAGGAGCGCATTACAAGTTTATGGGATGAAGAGAAGAACTTTATTATTATTTATTTTTATTTTAGTACACCGTAAATATTTGTACAAGCCACGACAGAAGCAGGCAGGCGCAAGGTGTTGGTGTGTGGACTTAAGGGAAGGGGAGGTGGTGGAAGCACATGCTGTGAAGAATACATCACGTGTCCTTTGTGAAGCAGCGGATAAAAGTAATGTCATCGTCTGAAAATGTTGTCCAGCCTTTATCGTTTTGTTATTCACAAATAGTTAAAGTTTAAAGCTGTACTAAAAGCTACGGTATTCAGTTGTGTGAATGTGTTCTTGCTGTGCATAGATGGCACGATGGCTAAGGTGAGCTCGATTATCCCTTCGTAATACAATTGTGCATTAATAAATACTTAGGCAAATATAGTTTGAAATGACTTTTAGCCTGCTCACAAACCTTTTGCTACATGAATGAGGCTGAAAGGCCCGAATGCGACCCCCGACACACACACACATTTTTGCTCAGAATTTGGCGAATGACCTGCTCTCTACCCTGACCTTGCTAAGTAATCCTAACCATCACCTCTACATGATAGTCAGACCTTGTGTTGTACCAGCAGCAGCCAATGGCCGCACACTTTGCGCAACCTATTCACCACCAATGCTGCTGTCACTGCGAAAACACACACGTACGTGAGAGGGCTGCAGCTTGGACCTAAATCTTCCTTTATACTGTTCACCCTTCACCGATAGACTAATATTTGGATATCGACAGGAATCGACACAATTATTCTAACTAGTTTCCAAATAATGCAGTATCTCTCAAACCAACACTGAAGTTCAAAATAAAATTTAAAAAGTAACACTCATACAAAGCAGTTTTCCACAATTCATTTGTTTATAATTTATTCGCGTTTTCTATGTAGTCTTTTCCTTACTGCCCCTCCCACAACAACTAGAGTACACATTTCCCATATCTCAAAGTCGAACTCAAAATTTAGAAGGTAAAAAAACAGAACATCTTGGGAATAAAAGAAAAAGGACGCTGACTTGAATTGCAGTCAAACAAAAATATACTATGATATGTGCCTTGCGACCTGAAAGCATGTCACATTTAAATCTATTGCAAATGCCTTTTCATGAATACCAGGAAAGGCAAATCTTCTGACACTTGTATTTAAAAACGCTTGGTGTGTAGTGAAATAACAGGGAAAAGTAATTTCATCTGCCTGCAAGTAAAGGCCGAACTTTCTGGTTATGGCGAGAAAGAATGGTTTGACCCAAAGGAGGAGGGCAAGGAGAGTACATATTTTTCTGGTTACCTTAACAGTTATTTTGCATTCCTTCATCTGGCAAGTCAAGCCCCTCAACTCTCCTGCTGGACTGAATCCATTTTTTCCCTACTGGATGGCCAAAGCTTGGCTTGAAATCCAGAAAAAAAAATGTATATGTTTAAACAATGCTTATCTTCCTGTACAGAATACTGACAACAGTCCCTTATGACAATCATGGTTAAGAAGCAAGCATCACCCTGAACTATGAATGCAATAAAGAAACCACAATGAACTATGAATGCAATAAAGAAACCACAATGAACTATGAATGCAATAAAGCCACAATGAACTATGAATGCAATAAAGAAACCACAATGAACTATGAATTCAATTTTTTAAAAATGTTCAAATGCTTGTCAGGCACAACGCCATGTGTGCAAAAGCAAACAAGATCCAAGAGAAAAAGACTATAATATGATAAAATATAAATATTAACATTTTTTTCAGAATGATCATGTTTCGGAACATTTGGTGATTGTGGAAAAACATGAACAATCACCAAAAAACCTCGACATTTGCACGGAAAAAAATTGTCTGCACATCACAGTGGGAACAAGAAAAATGGGCAAAGAAACTGATAAACTGAACAAGAAATCATCAGTGTCCCATGGATTCGCATTGATGGTTACACACTGCTACCAGCATGCGAATAACAAGTACATAACCATGAAGGACCTTTTATAGAGTCCATTCAACATTGTAATCAAGCAGTAAAATTTGTGACTATAGGCAAGTTTGTTCACTTCTGACAAAGATTCTGTTTCCTTAAGCTTACTGTCCTTATATTCAGTACCAATTTCTCTTTGTCACAATTTCTCCAGGTAGTTAAAGAATATTCTCTCCTCTTCATAGTCAGTTCAGTAACCAAAGGTGCTGAGCAAACACACACACGTTCACAAGAATGTGCATATGTACACACAAATTATTTCTCTCTCTCACACACACACAACATTCATGCTAATATAAATACAACCTTTTGATTGGTTTTAAATACAATTAGACTTATATGGATATCAGGACTGGGATAACCAAAAGTGAAAGAAGCAGACACCAATACTGCTCCATATGGTCACCGACAGAAGATAATGATGTATATAGATGTAATAGAATGCAGAAGAATAAGAAGTTTAAATTCTGTTAAACTGAAAACAGTTACAGGAAGTCACTTTTGTTCTCAATTTTTTTAAAAAGACCCACTCACAAGCATATTTGTTTTTCAAATGACTGGTTTAGCTTGTTAAGAGATAGTCTCATCTCAAAACTTAGCAACTAACCATCTTGTATTCAGAAAGCCCTGAAAAATGAACATTTATGAATATGCAAAGAAAGAAGTAAATAAATGTCATAAGAAAACAGCCATAAACAGATATAATAGCAAAAACAAGATTGTTCTAACAGAGGAAAATACAACAGAGGTACAATGGTAAACAACAAGGCATGTAAGAAAAGCAAATGCATGACAAAGCATGCAAAATTAGTCATGGGTAAATGGGAGGAGTGGGGATACATCAGTGCTTTAATTATCAGAGAAACTGGTTGTTTTTAAAAATTGACTTACATGCTGGAAACAAACAAAAAGGAGGGGATGAAAGGGATAAAGAGTTTCAAGTAAGAAAATGTGCAATACCCAAATTTTTAAAGTCACATAGGGTACAGAAGGTAAATCATAGCCTGCTGGATGAAAAGACCTACTCAGCGTAAAAGGTTGCACAACATTGCAGAGAGATAGGTAGTTTGCTCGTATAGGCAGCCTCAGAAATATCTGCACATTCATTATCAAAGAATGACATTCAAAAACAGACATTTTTAAAGGACATGTTTCAGATCTACATAATCTTCAACATGTGGCAGTTACACAAATGGTTGCAATTTACAATACTGTTCAGAAGTACCTCTGTGGGAAATCTGTAAATAGCCACTAACTCATTTTAAAAATATTACAGTATATACATAATTTACCAGAACCATCAAAAGGTACAAATAAGTCAATGCCCACTCACCAACATAATACCATCAATTCACAGCTTTTTCTCAGTGAAAAATGCTTAAAGGTGTTTGCGATGGGCAAGTACTCTCATCTTTCACATTCTCTCTCTCTTTCTCACTCTCTGTATGCTCTTCAATCTAAAATGAACAAACTTTGGAAGCATGGCCAACTTAACTGTAACAGTAACACATGTGGCATCGTTGACTATAATTAAAGCATATAACAATAAGCAAAGGTAAATAACCCATTTAACAACTTTAAGTTCACATATTTACATATTGCCTGGCCTATCACAACTGTACACCTATCAAAAGCCCCTGAACCATGGCTAGCTCTAATATTATTGTTTTATGTCTGTCTTAGAATAACTTAGAAAACCATTAAAAGTCTAGGCTAGTCTCATGGAAGTAACACTTTTTGATATTGGATCATCTCTGGTTATCTCCCATATTTACAAACATATTTTACACATTGTCACATACATCGCACATTATATTTTATAGACGTGTATGAGAACTTTTACCAACATCCACTGTCAACCAAATTTATAAGCACAAGCATTCATACCCACACATTGACTCACTCATGCACAGTTTCCTATTTATTCCAAAACGATTGCTTTATAGGAATTTCCAAGTAAAAATCATGCTGACAAAGAATGCAGTGACATAGTAGCAAATATGTCATTTTACAGCAAAATTTATAGCATCCAGTTTAATACTATGTTAACCACTCTCTCCTTATGGCATCCAATTAAACACCATGTTAAACACTCTCTCTTTATGCACTACATTGGGATCTCCAGGTATCTGGAAACAGTCCACAGGGAAAGCTCCTATGGTCCGGTTGAACAAATTCAGACTGAAGTCAAAGCAACCCAGAAGCTGTGTTTGATGTGCGTTGTGTTCGTTGACTTTGTAGGTCATGTTAAAGAAGTGTAGACACATGTCTGCCACTTGGGGAGAGGATCCAATGCACAGCAAGGGGGGTTTATCAGCTGCAAGAAGGCAATTTAAGTAGAAAATAACTTGAGTTAGGAAATATCTAGTGGTATTCTGACTCAATGATAGATCACACACAACAGCATAACAGGTAGATTTTGTTGTAACAACTGACTTCATAAACACAAATTTACACACTTTATATGTGATACAGGACTTTTATAACAAAGTACTGTATATGCCTAACATTATACTTAGACCATAACTTGTCTGGTAATTAGTACCATAAGCCTAATCTAGTTTTATTTGATCAATATAAAATGCTATGTGTTCTGCAATATAATGATTCAATAAATGTTATTAACAATATTTTGCTTACCAGATATAACACCATGATAAATTGGTGTGGCACTCAGTGATACTGACAGGTCAAGTTCCTAAAACAAATAGAAAACTTGAATAATCAGAAAATATCCTAAAACAAAACCACACCATTTACATGTTAGCCAAACCTGAGAAATAATAATAATAAAAAAAAAAAAACATGCACAAAGAAGTATGACCATAACCTTGGTCGACTTGGTCTATTATTAGTCTATAAAGTATTGTATCCTCCCTGAGCAATTTGCTTATGCCTCAAAACTAATGAGTAAATTCTCTTTTTCACTTTCAAAATATCAAGTTCATGGTTAAATAATTAAATGTGTATTTTTATCTTTAAAATAATCTTTGATTTTTTTTTTTTGTTGGCAATATTTATCAGTTCTAGTCCCAAACTTAAATCACCCAAGAAGAATTTCCCCCCACCCCCCAAAAAAATCACATTATCTTACCAAACAAGTTTGCTAACATTTGATCAACTGTTTCATATATTTATAATGTTAACAATAATAATAATTCATTTACAACATCATTTAAGCACAAGGTTGGTTTTGGCAGGACGGATACATTTAGTTTTGTGCAACAAACCTGGAAGAAAAATCTGCAAGATGTCATTATTATGAAGGGAAAGAAGGTGTTACTTAACATGAACACCATAACATTAACATTTACAGGGAGGAAGAACTTACATGTCTAAAAAATGTACACTCTGACCTCCTCAAATAAGATCAACAATACTATGTATCTTCATTTCCAGTCTTATAAATGAAACTCATAGCAAAATTAACTTACATGTGTTTTGGACATAAAAGTGAAGTTTGTGCAGGCAGTTGTATTCAAATGAAGCCTTGCATTGGTCAGCCGGCCACAGCAGAGACAGTAATGTTCAAAGCAGTCACAGAATCCAAACTTGAGCGGCATGCTGTAGGTAAAGTTGGCTGTTCGATTCCGAGAACTAAGCAAGATTGGTGCATGCAAGTTTAGGGGGTCAACTTTGTTCAAAAATTCTGTTTCTTTCATGATTGCCCCAATGTCATCAAAAGAAACAGACAAATTCCATTTCATTGGTATGACAAGCTGTGGAAGCTCCCTCTTCTTGCCTCCAACCACACCCATGACTCCTAGCTGCTCTAAAGTCTTATTCTTCACTGTTTCATCCCCTTCATAAGTTTTGTTCTTTGACTTCACTCCCGACTCAGATGTGCTGTTTTTTAAAGGTATATAATCTCGTCCCACCTTAGCAACTGGACCATCTTTGACATTATTCTTTTCTTCTTTCTGCTGACCTTGGTGACTTTCACTTTCCTTGTTAAGTGCTGGACCCTGAGGTGCATCTAAAACATTGTCCTTTGGTTCTACAATGGGAGGTTTATACACTGCTGGATCACTGGTGGAGTACTGTCTGGAAATGGACTTGGACTCAAGCAAATCACCAGCTTCTGCCTTGAAATGGCCTGGAAAAGACATCAAACTGCCTGAAATAAAAAAAACGTTTTGTGGCCAGCTTGTGGTATGCCTTGAATCATAGTCCTATGGTGATTTAAAAAAAATGTTTTACTAATATAAACATAACACAAAACAGAACGAAGAGACTTTTGGCTTATTTTCAAAATTGTTCTAACAATCAATTAGTTAAACTAAAAATGTATTGTATTTTGTATATTACGTATTGTTTTCTTGTGACTGAAGCAACAAAAATCACCTATGCCTTTAAAGACTGATCTCACCAACATGTCGCTACAACAATACTTCACACAAAATACAAGCACCTATTTAAACACTTTGAAATATTTATCCTATCATGTCAGACGCTTGCATATTTATCAAATTTTATGCGTTTTTCCCTGTCCTCTCATACTTCAGTACGTCCCAATTTACTTGACTCACCAACCTCCCACATTTGGTCAGAATCAAAACATTTATGTTTACTACAAAAACCAGTAACGTTCCAATTTTTAACGACAATAAATAAATAAACGGTATATCTAGCTATCCACGAAAACACGCAAAATAATAATTAGACTGAAATGTGTTCAGCGAAATAAGAACTCACTTTTCGAAGGCAATAAAGTTAGCAAATACATTAACCACAAGAGGCATGCAACCGCTATGACCAACGCCATCCGCTTCAGTTTCCACCTCAGCCGCGCCATGATGGTCGATGTTGTGGTCACGTGATCCATCGGCAATTACGAGTGGTCTCCCTTGTGACGTCAGGCTGCAACACAAACATGGACGAACAGTGTACATCAGTCTGACTGATCTCAAACAGCGCAATAATCATGTTTAAATCGTCAATGCAACATCAAAAGGCTCAACGAGTCCTGCACATGCTTGAGAACGTGTAAGAAGTTGGCATAGCCTGTGGTATGACAACCATCACTATGACTATTGAAACAAATATTCTGACAACACGAAGAAAACATTTTGCTGGTAGTAAAACTGACGGCCGGTGGTCTCAAAGGAATAGAAATATATTTTGGAGTATTTCAAACGTCTTGTTGCACTGTGCAAAATCGGATGTGTCGTAAAGGAATGATGCTCACCTCGTTCTGTCTTAGCTTCCATTGATGCAGGTTCAAGTATATACATCATGCCATCTACTGCAGACTTCTCCGACATCCGCCGAAAGGGATGCGGAGGGCAAGGTGCACGTGCGGGAAACTACTTAAAGGCCTGTAGCACATCCCGCACACATAATCAAGGCAGGCGCTCATTTACTGTTAGATCCCTCGTCAAAATTTAGCTGCCGCTCGGTATTCGACCGCCGCAAAACATGACCTTCACCGCCGCTACACCATCATCAACAGCTAGTCCCCGCGCTCTCTCTCCCCCTACCTGCATTATAAGCAGCTGCTGAGACTGTAAATCATGCCATCACTCTATTTACTCATGTTTACGTATAAACCGAAAAAAATCCTTGAAAATGATTACTGAGTCACGCATAAAACAGATGGCACTTGCACGAGCAGTGCGTAGATCTTTGTAAATACATAGCACAGATATTTCAGTCTCTTTAGTCCAGATATTTGCATACCAATGCAAGTCTGGTCTCACCTAGTTCATATGTAAGAAGTATCTCGATCCTCTGTGACTCGATCCGTGCATCACGTGTAATAACGTTTTCTTCGAACGGCGTCCTGTGTGTGTGTGTTTTTTTTTTTTTTTTTTTTTTTGGTGTGAATGTGTGTGTTTGAACGTTCTTATCTAGCACATTCTATTCGATTGAATTGCTTGCTGTATGTTGAAAGAGATACTTCAGATATTTAAAAGGTTAGATGATATACTTCACTACTTTATAGACGATGCAAAAGATATTTTATTTCTTCTCATCTCTTCGTGAAGATGAGTAGGACGATCATTAGTTTTTTTTTAACATCATTAAATTCCTGCAACCTATTATGTATAATTATTGGTCAGATCCCCTTCTATAAAAGGAATTTTTCGTTTCAATCCGTTTTCTGTACTCTTATCATAGATTATTGTGTTAAAGAACGCTTAATACAATTCATGGTAGGGAAGACACGAATCTTCTCCACTGTGCTGTAAATATCCAACTCGGGCATACAGCATGCTGAAGTCACTTGGTAGGTATTATCGTCTCTGGCTTGATGTATGATTTAATATTTCAACGCTTTACATATCCAACCTCCAGACAGGGTAGTAGCTTAACTAATAGGACATTTTAACACATTGAGAGTCTCGTCCCAAGCGAGAATTAACTTTGCGCATCATTTGAGCATAAAGCTGACGATAAAATAAAGTCAATCGCGAGAATCTGTGGACTCACGTACCTGTCTTTCACAACGAAAGTATTGTACCTGGACTGAGGCTGCAGACCTGTCCGTTTGTGATGTCGATGTCTGAATGATGGAAAACTATTGCGGTCAAAAGAATTTTTCTATTTGCTGTGGAAGCAGCGAGCAGTCGCAAAAATAATGTTTGGCGTGTTAATAACAGACATTGGAGCTGTTTGCAATTATATACAGCGATCGATGGAAAGAAACAGATGTGGGAGGAGAGCGTCATCTCGCACACCCAAGTGCTAGTAACAGACTCCTGAGTATCCGGGTGTCTGTAAAAAAGACGGCGCCACTATCCCCGACACCGCCAGAAAGGTCACGTGACAGAAGAAGAAGCGAAGGGAAGCAGGCGCCAGCGGACAAACTTGCGCAAGACTGCGGTCGGAGTTGGGATGAGTGACTTCTTACAGGCTCCCTCTTCTTCTGTTTTGTTTATAAGCCGTTTTTTAACTCTCCAAAGGCATTTACACAGTCCCATATGTACAAACAAAATACAAAATTATTACATCAGCGCACGCGACGTTGATTGCGATCGCTAATGAAATGTGAATCGATGGAACAGAAGAAGATAAATCAGTAAAAAGAGATTAGAATCGAGGTGCCAAATGTGTGTGATTAAGCAATAATATTTGTGGAGCCACGTGTGTACGTGCACGATGTACCTCTTTAAAGCCGATGTATTACAAGAAAACAAGAAAATAAAAGCTCGCAAAGAATAAAACCTTTTTTCTATATTTATAATTGTTTTCAAATTTTTTTTTTCGAAACAATCCTTCGTACAAGAATTTCCTTGTCACGCATGACATTCGAGGCACCTTTCTCTCTTACCTTTGGGCAGAAAAAAAAATAAGGAAAGAGGAGGGAAAGGAAATATATAAACAGGCGAGTGATGAAACAAAAGGCAATTGCCTTAAGAGATGAAGACTGAATTAAGTTCCCATCTTTGATAGCAACAGTCTTTATAGCAGTCGTTCGAAGTATGATTTCTATGATAAATCACATCTGTCGACCTTATTACTTTTGATGTCTGATATTTCTTTAGATGGTATCTGATGGTATATTCAACCATTTAAAAAATAATTTTAGAAATTGTGTAATGTTTGTATGAAGTCTGATACAGTGATGGTACGTTTAGAGGTCTGAAATTAATTACAGACTTAATGCAGCTGCAACTTACATCAATCATGAGTATATATGAATACAACCTACACAACGACACTCGTCATTTTAGAAAAAAAAAAAAAAAAACAAAAAGCAGACCATCTATGTAACCCCTCAGTGCTTGTGTCTTAGGTAGCTGCCTACTTCTCCTAATGGTAGAATGGACCGGCAACATTTCGACTGCAGGCAGGTCCGGCAACATCGTGACGTAGTTCCGGTGACCCGGAACGAACTTGACCTCGTTAGCTGTTTGCGTTCACTAGGCTGTTAGTCTCGTGGTCACGCTCTCTCACACACAAAAGAATGTATGTGTGCATGCGTGTGTAATGAGTCAGTAGGTAAGGATTGGGATGACGAGGCTGTACATTGTCACTGGTTCGCTTCTCTAGGTGTGCAGTGCTTGTTTTCTCCTGGTACAGTACATACTTTCAAACTTCTCAATTATAAAGCCTGCATTGTATCCACCTTTATTACCTATTAATCAAAAAATAATTGATATTTTGCCGTACCCATCAGTAAACATGTTATTGTTCCTACGGAAGAGGCAGATAACACTTAAGTATTTAGCAAAAAATAAATATAAATATTGCCAAATTCCTTCTAACAAAAAAAAATAATTTTTTTTAATCGGATCCTCAGCTTCAATCCACATTCGCCAAAAAAGAAAGTTTATGTACCCCAGCTTCAATCTAGCATTCACCAAAAGAAAGTGTAAGTATCGACAACCTGTGATTACTGGGGAAATGAGATCGGGCTCGATTTCACAAGCCAAGGCATTCGAAGATCCTCAGTGAAAGCTTGATGGGAAAGTCATAAACGTTTTTAACATCACTGTTGACTGTAAATCCAAAATTTGCTACATTCAATATTCAACAGCTATAGCAGTTTATTGCTAGGAATATCAACTGCAATTTCTATCAAATTATTGCAAAACACAGGACAATATTTAATATTACAATGCAGGTACAGTAATTAAACAATGATATAATAGGCGACTCTTTGCCAAAGTACAAACAAATGAGAAAAAGGTTTCAAGTCTTGTCTTGAGTCTTGAAGCCAAAACAATGTTCTCCTGAAACAATGACGATCCACAAGTCATCGTGAAGCAGATCAGACCCGGTCTGCAAAGCCTGAGGTTGGACTTTTATAGTTGACTTGTTCTCGTGAAATAAATTTCTTCTTCCTCTTCTTCTGATTTCATATTGGCTGCAATCTCATTCTCCCAGACTAGCGATTCGCTTGAGCCTCGAAAGGGAAAGCTATCCCACAGAGAGAATCATCCACGTGGACAGTATCCTGTCCCTGCCTGCCCCCCTGCACATCTCTTGTCGTCAGCAGCAGAACTCTTGACGAGCAGCTCGACGAGATTCTTCACCGATGACGTGCACAGCGGCTTGTCGGCCAAGCAACCCTCGCTCAACGAGGCCTTGCCTTTCGGGTGCAAAAAGGTCAGGCGAGGTCGTACCTTCGTGCTGGTGACCCGCATGGATCTGGACTTGGTTTTAGCTGTTGCTGCGCTTCTGGAACTTCGACATCCTCCTCGTGCCAGCAGCAGAGAAACGGACTCGCTCTCGGTTCTCTGTCCCGGGGTCTTGCTCACCTTCTGGCTTGCAGGATCTTCACAAGAACTTCCGGAAGGCTTGGTGGCATCAGCACTTTGGCAGACACAAGGCTTAGTCGCGGGGGCTCTCGTAAAGAAAGCCTTCGGTGGTTCTTCGTGAGACGTCTCCACAATCCATGACTTCTCGCTGCGGAACGACTTCAATTTCCGGTAACGGGCAAGGACCCGGACTGCTGTATCCCTGACCAGTGTCAGCATCCGTCTGACTTCCGAAGATGATGGACGACAGTCCGGAATCACGGTCAGCAGCTTGAGAGATGCCAGCGTTTTCATCATACATTTGTTGCCTTTTTGAGGAAGGGTTCAAAGTCAGAGTGGCTGCTGAAGTAACAGAGACATTTTCAGCCCCTCCTTCAAGTTTTCGTTTAGCAGAAGAAGGGAGATGGAGCTCTTCTTGCAGCTGGGCGAGTTTCCGGGTGGACATAGAACAACGAAGACCCCATTTGTTGCGAGGTAGCGGAGTGAACCACGCCAAATGATACGGCGAACATTCTGGCTGTGCCTGCATGAAACATTGGAACAAACTCCCAATAAATTTAAAAGAACATGCGACAATTGAAGAGACATAACCGTAGTGAAATGGATTTTAAACACAGCCCCAAAATACTTCTGTTTCTTTACACGCATATAAGAGGAAGAAAAAAATTAGTAAATTTACTTCCCCAGGGCCAGAAGCGAAGACATTCTAATTCCACGACACAGGAAACATGAAACACCATGACAGGAAATAGGGGTTAGGATTAGGGAAGTCTGGGATGTTAAAAGTTAGGCTGTGAAGATTATAGTTAGACCTTTATTCGCCTAAACCCTAGTCCTAGCTTCCATTTTTGGTTCTTGAAAAGTGTCATGGTGTCTAACCCCTACTCCCCAAGCACGTGACTTACCTTGACCCCTGCGCCAGACTGAAGGATTCGTCAGGCTGCAACAGGTCCTCGCCGTCTTTGTTGTCACCTGGCCATAGGTTGACATGGGGTCCGGCTCCCTGTTGTCTGCCGGCAGGTGGGCTGGAGTGAAGGGCAGAGCAAAGTTGGTCAGATATTCGGACAGTGTATCAGCATCCTCCATCAGCGGCGACGTCTCCTCTGCCAATCGTCATCGCTGTGAAGACATTGTGCACGATAACTGTCGTCATCGAACTCCAGCTTGTCGGAGTTGGTCTCTTCGTTGTCATCAAAGTCAGCGTCTTGACGTTTAAGTGTGATGCCAGTGTCATCGCTCCAGTCGCTTCCGGCCATCCTCAAGTCTCCGTTGTTCTCGACATCGATGAAGTCGGTCATACTAGCCTTCCTGTGTCTGGGAACTTGACTTTCTAGTTGTATGCTCTTCCCTGTTTGGGCGATGCTGTCACCAGCTTCCGTTATGACCGTTTGCAAAGATTTATCACCATGTTCGCTGTCCAGTTTGTCCTCCACGGCTAAAGCAGACTGTCCAGGACATGCACGCTCACTTTTATCGTCTGCGTTCGGCGTCATGAGACGACGATGCGAAACAACCACATCCCTGCCCCTCTTGTCGGTACCTTTGGTCGCTTTCGCTGGTGCTACTGGAGGTGGCCTTAACCTCTTCTTGCAGTAGCTCCACCACAAGCAGACAATGGTGAGCAGGAGAAAGCAGACGATGACTGCAGCCAGCACGTAGCTGTTGACAGAGAAGTAGACATACATCGTGTAGTGCTGAGTCTCGGAGTCCCGCCAACCGTCGCCAGCAGAACGCCCTCTGAAGCTTCTGAGTCGATTCTGTCTAGCCTAGGTGATACTAAGCTGAAGGTTGTACGTTCATCGGGCACAGACAGCGAGCTGACCTCTTCATTTACATCTCTCTCTGAATGAGGAGAAACGGCCATTTTGAAGCTTTTTCCCTCCGTGCAACTTTTCGTAACACAACTAGAGACGAGTTTCAGAGTTCTCCCTCGGAGAACAGGCGACGTGAGTTGTTGGCGACAAAAAAAAACATCGAGTTTCTTTTTTTTTTTGTTTTGTTTAGTCCAGGATTCGAAACTGCTTTCATTCGGGCAGCCGACTGTCGGGTTTCAATAGTAATCTGGTCGCGGCTTTTCACTGGGATGAACTCCGCTCACACCTGCTCAGCATCTTGAGCCACTAAGTCCGTGCAGTTCGCGGGACAGTACTTCTTAGATAAAGATCTTCTGCATTTATTAATATTTCAATAAATTAAAAATTAGTTTTAAAAAGTCATAAATGAGTTTAACAGGTACACTCTTTATTAATGAGATTTACATGCAAGCTTTCTGGCTTTCGGGTCAGGATCGCACATGTCACAATCACATTTTTGTGCGCGAAAATATTGCATAGATATCAGCTGTTGTTTGTGGTTATCAAATTTTATTTCTTTCTTGTGAATAACACGCTTAGTTTTTGTCACCTTATAATATTTCTATAACAGTTCACTTTATTTTTTGTTATATAGTCTGTTTTTGTTTCCTTGACCCCCATCCCTACATTCTCTTATCTACACCCACGCTGCCTTCATGCCTGTGTAGTTCTCAGTAATCACACAAAAACACATTCTTCTTAGAACAGTTGTATAACCAAAATAGTAATTGATGATTTTATCCACATTTTCCACCTAAGCAGAACTTTGAGAAATATGAGACCGCAAGTGGAAACATGTTTGATTTGTAGGAAATTTGAATCACATTTGTAAGAAACTTTTTTGGAAGATATTTTACTGCTAAAAATGAGCTAGTCCATCTTCAAAACAACTTATATTCTTGCATTTTTTTAAAAACAAGTTTTCAGTAAGAGCTATAGCAACAAATACAAATGCCAAAGAGTATGACCTGACAGTTATGCGTCAGGTGTAAGTCCAGAAGGAAAGCTGAGAAATCTGGGATTGTCCAGCCTAGAATATACAACAGTGAAAATAATGCTATCATTCCCATCTAATACATATACATGCACACACACTCACACACAACAAAAAAAAAAAACAACCAAATATTGACTCAGATTTAATCCACTTAATCCGTTTATGTAAAACATAAAATGAGAGTAAGTCTGAAAGGTTCAGCAACAAAACTACTGATGAGCTAAAAAGTCTTGCTTCCAGATAAATTCTGGGACATAGTTGTTCCAATGCTGCAGCTCTCAGAACATGTGTACACACACAGAGTTCCCCAGTCCAAACTAGCACTTGTGCTGTCCACACCCAGATAGTTCAACAGCTGGGGCATTACCTGAAGTCACAGTAGTTACAAATGATCATAAACAGTACCTCATCATACCAGAAATCACAGCAATTACATGGCATTAACACCACCACTCTACCAAAATCCTAATCAAGAGATGTACTAATCAACAACAGCAGCATCATGATAGCAATTTGTTTATGAATATTTCGTTACTGCTTTGATCTATTTTCTTATCTAAAGGTGGTATAAGGATCTTGCAGAAAGAAATGTTTTCCCCTAACATAAATTTTAAATTAGTAAAAACTATGTTACACAGCATTTTATCTACTTCAAGCAAAGTAGATATAACAAAACATAGTGCATGTCAAATAATAATTTGTCCCAGTCCTTCAGTAATAGGAAGGTTGCATGTACTATTGTATTACGTGTACTATTTCTATTTATCAACTTGCTTTTACCTGCTGTACTTCACTGAAGAAATAAAAAGAAAGATGCACTCACTTGAAATTCAAATTCCCTGTGTGCTCCACAAGAGCAATTTGGAATATCTTCAGTTCTGGCTTTGTTTTCAGCAGATACCCAAAGAGGCTGTCCTCCCTTACAGTATCTCAGAACCTGTGCCCACATCACATAACCAACTTAAAGTCCAAAACTAATAATGTTCCATAAATTAAATAAAGTCTTTAAATGACTTCATTTAAAATACTAATATTTCGTATAGTCTCTTTGCGAACAGGAACAAGAAGACACTTCATAATCACACCTTTATAAGCAGTGCCTTTTTTAAAATACATGTCAACAACACAGTACATTTCCAACAGCAGTTTGTACAGAACAAAATAGAGGAACCAAAATTATACTGAACCTGATCAGGTTCATGTGCCACTCGCTTCTTGAACTTTTGAAACTGCTTGTCATCCTCTGTCTCTTGTCTAGCAATCTGCTCCAGCTCTTCGTTACTGTACTGTGCACTAGCATTACTGGCATCTGCCTGTGATGACTCTGGAAGCTGACATGACTCCTCAGTAGATTCCACTGACAAATCTTCAGCATCAATTGTGAGTTCAGCCTCTGGAAATAACACATGGCAGTCTACTTCCGTTCCTGTTAACAGAAAAGAATGCAACCATTATTATCATTTAATTTGCAATCCAACAATTTAAATAGCTAAATTAAACAATTATTCCAAGCAATCAACATCATTATGAGTCATGCACAATACTTTTTATTCTTGTATACTGTATGGATGTCATAGCTTTCAGTCTTCAATAGACTATATTTAATTGCTAAAATCAAATGTCAGATATTTAAATACTTGTAAATATTATTTTTAAGTATTATATCACTCAAAACAGCAGAAAAGAGCTTAAACAAGTACCTGCAGTTTGGGAAATGGTGGTGCTGCAGCTCGTCTTGTGCCCGGCCTTCCAGTGAATAGTCTGGTGCTCCTTGCTACAATAATTTTGTCTATGACATCTGCCACATACTTTAGGTCCGGCACATCCACATACTGCACACAGCGGTTGAAAGTTTTTTGCGTCGGGCCGGTTACTTTCACCGACTTCGTCAGCCTCTGGGTCGTCTGGAGGGGGATCCGAACTAAAGAAGTCATTTATCCTACCTAGCTGTGATCGAAAAACTCGAAAGTTTTCTGTGCTGTTTGCCACGCAACATGCGGGGTTTCGACACACAAATACAAAGATTATACGATGAAAAGTATCGTCTCGTGAATCCCTTGGGGCATAGACTTGCAGAAGAAACAGTTGAGGGCTACCACATTTCGGACAAGACAAATCCTCGGGACGGGGAATTGGATTAAGAGATAACCATGCAGGTTTACCCCCAACTTTGCTAGGAAAATGATGACTCTTTAGCAGCCGTAAATCACACTCGTCGACGAACCCTAAATCCACTTTCTCCATCTTCTTCTCTGGTTTTCCTGAGTCTGCCATGCTGCAATCGGGTGCAACTGTGCATTGCGTGGAAATTTGGGTGCACATAAAGTGCTGACGTCATAAATCGTCTCCCCTTTCCCCCCGACTTTCCGTTAGTTTTGACAGAGAGAGAGACAAGGACATATATCGATACACTGAAAAATTTTTGTAGACAATATTTATATTTCTCGCACTTTATTGTACAAGACCGTAGTTACTCCGTTCCGCTAAATTAAAAAATCGGAATGCCATCAGATATTATATTATAGAGTAGCTTCCCTTCTGTAAACATACTTGCATCACACGTGCAGGTTTAGCAGACGTATGTGGTCGATCTATGATCAAGTTCGCTCGGAAGCGATATACGCTTAGGTTCTTGACTTATGACATTAAGATTGACGTTAAAACCTGTACGTTTCCAATGTTCTAACTCAATAGCCTGGAGGCAGTTTCAGGCACAAACTGCTGATCATTCTTCTGCACTTAAAAAATTAGTCAAGGAAATGGAGGAACAACATTCCCTCAATCAATTGGCTGAAATGGAGAAGGACGATACGGAGAAACCTAAGCCTCAGTTTGGAACTCGTTTCCTTAACAGATCCGAAAAATGTTTTTCAGCACAATACATGGTAGGTAAATTGCCATCATCCTCGCTTTCACCATCCTGTCTCCGCTTCTTTGTGGGTGATCCGTGGTGCAACGGTTAGCGCCTATCACCAATACAGTGAGGGTTGGCTGCCCTGGGTTCAGCTCTCGTCTTACTTGCTGGCTCGGCGTAAAACACCAATTCCCCCCTCCCTCTACCCACATCTTTGTTCGTCACTTCATGTTTAGTGTTTCGTTAGTTTTCTCTGTACAGCGTTGAAACATATATATATACACATACTTCCAGCAGCAGTAAGATACAGTTGTAACAATAATAGAAGATCACAGTCAGTAAAATTGATCAAGTGAATGGCACATGAAATGCTTACCATCAACACCGACATTATAGCAGCTTTTAGACTGGTAATTGTTATGATGTCTTAGGGACCATGTAGTGTGGGATGAAGAACAAGAAGCAGAGGCAAAGACCAAGGCCTTGGAACATACACAGCACACTGTTTCCAAAGAAAAGCAAGGTAGGTTTCTGACATTGTATGTCAGCCATTCATTCGCATCCGTCATTGAAAGAGTTATGTGTCCAAAGTTTAAATATCTTAGTTTTGCTATAGATTGCTCATAACTTTATTAATGACTCAAGTAACTTCAAACAGTCTGGTGAACCTGCTGTTTATTGTATGGATTTAACTGCATATCACAATCAATGAAACTAAAAGAATATTTGATGAATACTTCATAATTTTGTTATGCATCTTATTGAATGGTAATTAATACAAATTGCTGAACTCCTCAAGTGTTCAGGTAGAAAAGTTGATGTTGATAAGAAACAAATGTTAACAAATTTGAGTTTAGGTGGCGGAGAAAACGTGCTATGCTGATCCAGATACTTTATAATAGATCTTAAAACATTTTCATTTGCATCAAAATAGCCAGAAATGTTTTAGTTATTATTCAGTTGTTACTTATTTTTCAGAGGAATATGAAAATGAAGCAGACATGTTCTGGGACAAATTTTACAATCAGCACCAAAACAGATTTTTCAAAGATAGACACTGGCTTTTCACAGAGTTTCCAGAACTTTACCATTGCCTTGAAGATACTGATACCAACTGTCCTGAAACCTCAGATGCTGAAAAGGGGATGCCCATAGGAGCAGGGAAGGAGGAAAATGCAGCAGCAAACAGTAGTAGTTTTTGTGGAAGTGGTGAAGAATGTGGAAAACTAGTTGCATGCTTAGATGGAAATACAGGGGCCCAACAGGAGGAAAATCTGTCCAGATCGGATTTTAAAGAAAATACTAAAGAAGATTCTGGCAGTATGCTCACAGAAGAAAATTTACCTCAATCATCTTTAACTGATTCTGTGGAACTGTCGGAAATGTCAAAAATGACAAAAAAAGCAGAGAGCAAAAGACTTTTTGACAATAATGAGAACAAGCAGGATGTGAACTGCAAAATATCAGGGCTAGTTAGCTTACACCCTGATGTGTTCAAAGAAAACAGTACATCTTGCAGATTTGTTGGTGAAGGTTCAACATTCAGACTTCTAGAGGTGAGCTACAACAGGTTTTCACTGCAGCATTCTTTATACAAATTTTGAGCCCGATGTACCTACTTCAGTTAACTGCACATACTGAAGAAAAATTATATATACCCACCCCATGCCGACAAATGGTTAATTCATTATTAAAGTATTCATAAGGGTTATAAGATAACTTTTAAACTAAATCGCAGCATAACAACATGGTGATCAAAATGACCAAGTTATTTATGCATTAATTGGTGCAGTAGATTTTTTTTTCCAGGTTGGATGTGGTGTTGGAAACACAGTCTTTCCAGTTTTAAATACCAATAAGTGAGTACTGTAATATTGTAATTTATATGCATGTTCATTCAAGCATGCTCTTAGTGCCTAAGAACAAGAACAAAACATGGACAGCATCCAAGGGACAGGAAAACAAATAACATATGACAATAGTACTAATGAAGAATAAAATCAAATACAGAAAAGGCAAAGAGGAACCAAATAACAAGAACAAGAGATGTTAGTACTTGTTTAATTCTTTACTGTTGTAACCAAAGTATAGACCAGTGAAATAGCAGTAAATGAAAGGAGAAAAGACAAGAAAATGTCTTTACTGTTAATGACTGATTGCAGAATGTTTAATGCTTACTTTTATTTATTCTGTGCTGCAGGGATGCTGGACTGATGATGTACTGCTGTGATTTTTCAAATACAGCTGTTCAGTTGGTTAAAGTAAGCATGTAATAATAATAAAAATAAACATGTGATTTATATAGTGCATAATCATGCTCATGAAGGAGCATGCTCTCGGTGCTTAAAACAAGTAGAAGACATAGAATACGAAAGTAGGAAGAAGAAACACCTAAGGCAGACCTGGGCAAACGCCGGCCCGCGGGCCGGATCCGGCCCGCCTCCTGTCTCTGACCGGCCCGCCTGCTGGCCCGCCCGCCAGTAAATATACTATATATACAGTATTGGGTAAAACTGAGTTAACTATATTCGTCCGGCCCTCTAGAACCATCCCAGTTTCTCATGCGGCCCCTTGGGAAAATTAATTGCCCATCCCTGACCTAAGGGGTCATAGTTATGAAGCGATGGTAAGGTGTTGCCCTGGAGCGACATGGGGAACCAAGGGAAAAGCATCTTGTTTCCAAAGTCATACAGCGATGTTCAGACCCTGCAGACACTACTTGATGTTTCTTTACCTAGAACACCTTTGCCACTGCTTTATAACTGTGGCTCCAGGGGTTAAATGACAGGTGCAGGGTTTGGACGCTGCTTTATAACTTTGGAAACAAGACATTTGTCCATGAATTCCCTGTTGCCTCAGGGCAATGCCTTACTCTTACTTCATAGCTATGGCCCATGAAGATAAGTGATTAAAGACAAACATACAAGGCTCTAATAGGAATCAGGGAACAAACAGTAAAGATGGAGAGTGTCATAAATCAGCAGAGAAAGATGAGCAGGGAGACTAGTCAATTGACTATAATCAAGTTTGCAACTATTGACAGCTATTTTGATTGGTGTAAGGAGTAATGCTTGTGGAACGTGTGTTTTAGTGCACATTAACAGATTTGATGGTTTATAAGCATGTATAATTCATCTTCAAAGAATAGCAGTAAATAGTCCACCTGTATCACATTGAATTGAACAGTTCATTGGGGAATTTGGAGAAAGTTTGGAAGAAAAAGAATATGGATAATTTCAAAAAAGAATTAAAAGCTAGACTTAATACAGCTGAATTACAATTCCTAGGGTATGATAGAAGAGAACTGATTTTTAAAGCTGGGGAAAAAAAATATTCTAAATGTAAAACTAAGCCTTTTTTAGAAAGTAGAGAATGTGGAGGGAGATGTTCTTTTGCTCACACACATATCTTTGCACATAATCACAGAAGCATCCAGATTATGATCCTATGCGGTGCCATGCATTTGTCTGGGATATCACAGACTCCACGGCAGAGCTTCCTTTTCCTCAGGAAAGTCTTGATGTTATCATCATGATCTTTGTTCTCTCAGCAATACATCCAGACAAGTAAGTGTAGCAAAAATGCACATCTTTATCTCAGAATTCATGTTTTTGAAATTTCTACTATATGCTCATTTATGAGTTGCTTGAGTACACATTAATGTATTGAATACAGTTCTTATACTGAAGCCATTTAGAGTCTAATGTGAAATATATGTTTCCTCAATTTCAGCTTGGTTTTCCACCAACTTTTAAGCATATTCATTAAAATGAAATGTTCACTTTGAGTTTCACTAAAGATTGAAAATGTATTGCAAGGATGACTGGGGAAAGTGCTATTGTTTATATTATATGAATGACTCCTATATAATCCTCATCATGCTTTTTATATTCAGACTTAATAAGGCTTTTGTTCATTTTATCCTCTTTGCACTTAATCTTCTTGCCACAATTCAAAGATCTTCACATTGTTTGTCAGAATCGGGAGTGGGGTGCATAGCTATCTGCTGAACACCATGTTACAATATATCTAGATTAAATACCTCCATTTGTTCATACCACCTTTCTTCAGAAGTTGATGACTGGTGGCTAGGATGCTCTTCCCAAGCAGCAAACTTAGTTTCCTAAGTGATCTTACATACAAAATTATTGACAAATTTTCATACTTTGTCACAAATTGAAATTACTTGACCTTAACACATTATTTAAAAAGTATCTTGGCCTTGTATATTATCTTGAATTACCTTGATAGGATGCAGAGTGCCATCAACAACCTAGCCCGTTGCCTGAAACCTGGGGGCCTGTTGCTTTTTCGAGACTATGGGAGGTATGACTTGGCCCAGCTTCGTTTCAAAAAAGGTAAAATATAAATAATGACAATTTGTAATATGATTCATTAAATTGTACGAAAACGAGTTCTGCAATAGATGCTTCTCTGCATGTATGTTTGCAGGGGAATAAATTTTAAATGAGATTTAGTGACATGATTATGTACACATTAGTTCATTTCAATAAAAGAGTGTGCTTGATTTGTAACCTGGTTTAAACATTGTAGCTGGTACACTCTGCTGTGTGTCTTGCTAGACTGAGATTTACATTTGTTTTCAGGCCGTTGCTTGTCAGAGAATTTCTATGTACGAGGCGATGGAACAAGAGTATACTTCTTCACACAAGGTAACGTCGTATGTTACAGGCCTGCATTTGAAATCCAGTCCTGCTGTAACTTTGATTTGCTGCTGAGATACATAAACAGATAATAAATTCCACTTTTTTCTTTTCTTTCTCTATTACTATGTTAAAAATTAAAACCACAAATGCATAACTCTCTTTCAGGGGTGACAGTTTCTGTTTTGCATATTGGCTGTGCTCTCTGACAAGACTTTTTCTGCTTTGCTTAGCAACATTAAGTAAATGCAAGTTTTGCTTTGTTTTCTTTTGGCAGAGGAGCTGCGGTGCATGTTTCAAGCTTCAGGCCTGGAAGAGAAACAAAATTTGATTGACAGGCGACTGCAGGTGAACAGGAGCAGGCAGCTCAAAATGTACCGTGTTTGGATCCAGTGCAAGTATAGAAAACCACTTGGCATCATAAAAGAAGACAACCAACAAAGGACAGAATCATGATGTTAAATAGCATATTGGAGATGAGAAAAGCAAAACAAGTACTTTTATGAAGCATAAATTCTGAGTATTTTCGTGATGTCCACACTTTTACTTAGGAAAGTGGTCATTCACCCATGAATGTGGATTTTTTTTTTATCAGTGGCATGAATCAAGAAAACTGTTTGTATAAACCATTCATGTACATAAAAATTAGTGTAATATCAAGGCTTAGTTTTACTTTTTCCCAGTCTTTCTGTGACTGTTTTTATCAAAAGCTGTGTCAATGTTGCGTCCTTTTTTTGTTTTGCTGCTTTAGACCTTTGATTTCAAAACTGAGGAAGTATGTGTCAATCTGCTGGTTATATTACATTATGTGGCAAGATGGCTTCCACAAGTTCTATCACAGCACATAAGTTAGTGATTCAGATAGTACAAAGTCATGAACATTTTTGTGCTCATTTCCGCTGACAGAACTTGGTTTTTTTCGCCCACCTTGTCAATACTCTTTAATACACCTTATCAGTCTTGCTTGCAAACAAAAGAACCACAAAAAATAATTTACTGCAGGAAACAAGTTATCAAATTAAAGTTATCACATTCAAGAAGGAAACTATGAAAATACACGAAGTAGAGACTAAAAAGGGTGAATAATTTATTCTGGGATGACATTTGTATCAATGATTTCAAATGCTTAATAAGTATTCACACATCAAGGTGACAACACTTTTCATTTTTAGTTAATAAACGAAGATTATAAATCACAAAATACTGCACATTCATAGATGCAATATATGCTACACTTGCAATCAATGACTTATTGGATTAGCACCTCTGACACGCAAATAATACGTACAGAAAACTAATAACATCTAAGCTGTCACACTTGCGAATTGCTCTATTGTCTGGTTATACAGTGATACATGTTGTCTATTACTCATGGTCATGAGAAAAGTTTGAAATGTTCTCTGATGCACCAAAAATCCCTCTCATTGTGAATCTAATTATTTCTCAGCTTGTTCTCTTCAGTTCTGTGCCACATCTTTTTTCTAAAAATTCATTCTGATATATCAATGTCATCAAAAATCTGTTCGACATGTCAGATTAACCCAAGTGGATTTATCTATAAGGTCTTCATAAGGTCTTTCAGAGGCTAGGTCATCGCGAACCTGCAAAGAGTAAAATATCAGCTTCTTATTCATTCAATATAATTTTAAGTGTCTTTATGTGCTCGGGCAGTCCAGATCATTTCATGTTATTGCCTATGTGTATCACTTGTGAGGGAATGAATGTGCCATTGTTAAAAGTGTGTGTGTCTACGCGCGCACTCATGCAAGTATGCTTGTTTGAAAAAGGAAAATTAGAGCGTCTTACAATCTGAAAATAAGAAAAGAAAATATTTTTTTTTCTTTAAGTTGATAAATCAAATTAAATTTGATATCTGCACATCCGAATACTTAAAAATGAAAGGAGAATGTTGGGGTGGGGACTTGAAGAGGAGAAGAACCTGTAGCAAGTCACCTTCTCTACAGCCCGGAACACACGGACTAGGTTTTTGCCGGCGAGCTTCATGAGGTCGTCATCGGAATAACCTCGCCTGAGCAGTTCAGCGAACAATGCTGGGTACGTGGACACATCCTCCAGTCCCACGGGCAGTCTGTACATTGAATGCGACTCACTGTGAACACTAGACTGTCGGTTTGTATGTTTGTTTGTTTGTCTGTCTCTGTCAGTGTTTAATCACTCTAAACTACCGTACCACATGTAACGTATTTATTACTCAAAATTTAAAAGATCCCTGTCAAATAAGATATCAATCTCAATCTACTTACAATACATACAATCTAATTTTCCCTCTTGTTTTATTGTAGTCTCTTTGTTTTGTCGTAGTAAAGTGTTTTCTTTTTTTTTAAGATCTTGAATTAAATACAGAAGTTTTTACTTTTTCTTATTTTGCTACCCTTGTAAATAAAGATTTGTCCTCTCTCTCATTCATATCAGTTAAAATAATTGAGCTGGATATTTTTACAACCGGCCGTGGACTGCAACCACAATCATGCACTCAAATGTAAATGTACATTTGTGCGAGAAGAAGAAGAACATAGTTTACTTCTCTCGCAGCAACAAATGTTTATCATCGTCTTTTAGGCTATTTGCTTACACTTCAACTCCATCGTAGTCTCCACCAATGCCTACATGGTCGATGCCGATCTTGCGCTTGATGTAGTCGATGTGATCTTCAACGAGAAAGAGTTGCAATGACAGCCACTGGATGACATAACATAATCACAGGATGTGAAAACGATGATAAATAGTGAAATTACTAAAACATTTAAACAATGACTTGTAGAGCTGGCGAGGCAAAGAAAGCAGAAAAGACAAATAATAAGACTTTATTTACCTCAGGCATTTCGGGGCAGCTCGATATAAAAGCACAGAACAATACCACAACCTATTCATATTCACCAAACAGATTCATTTTCAGACAGCTGCATCCATTCGCACTCAGTAACATTCGGAAGTCGCGGGGTCGAAACTACAAAGGACAGTCTGTTGGTCCTCATGTAAGTACATAGAATTCAGTAGTGTCTGCCTGTTATATAATCAAATGAGACCACTAACAAAGTTTCGCTGTGACACGACTATCAAGAGCTGTTAATGCTGTCTCATCACGGACCTCTATCAACACACACCAAGCCAGAGCGCTGTGCACGTGCACAATGGCAAACCCACCTTTAGACATCACACAATGCTTTCCCTTGACATTTTTACAAGACGATTTCGGCTGAAAGAAATTATGTCTTTACTACCAGAATTTTGGATAAATTGACTAAAGCGCATGCTCAATCTAAAACGGCTGATCTCTCGTGTCATTGACTGAAAAACGAAAATTGATGAATCACGTGACCTAAAGTAGGAAGAAAGTACATCCTGATACTCATCTCACAGACCTGCCACTTGCGAGAGAGTTCCATTTGGCTCGCTGATGTTGTTAGGGTAACAGTTAACGTACGGGCTGTAGAAATTCACCATGACAACGCCGTTGTTATTTTTCTGAAACAGAGAGTTACATTTGAAAAACAAGTTTGGTAGATAGTCAGTTTACATCTCTACTTTCTTTGAAAGATCTCACATATGACTACCACCCTATCACGATGATAGATGTGTTTCACAACATGGAGAGAATGCGGTTACACAACATAACACTTGACATAACATTACCACAGCCCTAACCCTAACTCTGACCCATAGGTAACGACAGTAGTACTCCTTTGACCTGTCCGAGAATTATCATAATCCACAGATATGCGAATTAGCTCGGCACCCACGTCTGCATTCCGCTAAGTCAAGTTTATTTTGAGTTTGTTGTTGCTGTTCGTTGGTTTGTTTGTATTATTTTAGTTTGGAGCTTTGGGGTTTTTTTGTTTGTTTTTTTTTTTTTTTTTTTTGTTGGTTTTGTTTTTTGTTTTTTTTTTGGAGGATGGGGAGATAACTGATATACTGCCTTGTTGGTGTCTGAGCTGACAAGGTCTGTGCTGCTTAATTCTTGAAAAACCTCGCAAGCCAAAAGACACTGATAAGAAAACAAAGCGGTATAAAAGGAAATATCACAAGAAATGGACACGAATACAAAAAAGCAAAAGAGAAAAAAAAAAAAGCAAAAAAAAAAAGCAAGGAGCTTGGGCCGCCTTGCCTAAACGTTTACCGTCATTTCGAGGACATCATCTTGGACGTTGCGGTAGTGGTTGCAGTAGCCGAAAGCAGAGGAGTGGCTGAAGATGACAGGGGCTCGTGAGGTTTGTATGCTGTCAATCATCGTCTTCCTTGACACGTGTGACAGGTCGACCATCATGCCGAGGCGATTCATCTCTCTGATGACCACCTGCCCGCCAAACACGAATGCATCAACGCTTCCAGAGTTTGTGGGCAACAAATGTGTAATCTTAACATGGGATTGTGTGCTCGTTTGTTCGCTTACTCAACATGGGCAAATATAGAATCAGCTGCTAGTCTGCGATAGATACAAACAAAGCAATCTATGAAACTTATAGCTCTTAATGAGAACCGTTGTGCCTACTTTTCCAAAGGGAGTGAGCCCGTTGTGTACCGGGGTGTTGTTTTCATCCACCCTCCAGTTGTCGGCCCTAAATGAAGACAAAGTAGGAGAAAAAAAGACATCAGAATAATTATAACGAGTGGATTAATACAGTTCCCCTTTCGCAAAATTTAATGGACACCCACTGATTATTTATTTTCTGTTTCTTTTTCTGATTCTCCTACGTGAACTATTTATCACAAAAGTTCTACAAAATACGTCAGGAAAAAATCATTAATATATATCACTTTCATATGACTCAGATATTGAAAATTTATTGAAGCCTATTCTCAGACTAACTGAGTTATTAGAAACTGATGTACAGCAAAAGCAGCAGTTACCATGGTGTGTTACAGCTGTGGGTCACCGTCATGTAGCGAACCCCAAGTTCATAGAACATGCGCAGGTTGCCCAGACTGCTGTCAATAAGATGACCTCCCTCTAGGCCTATCATGCTCCCGATTTTTCCATTGTTGAAAGCATCTTCAATGCCTGAAATGATATGAGTGAGCTATAGGAAGGTCCATCAACACGCCGCTGCTTGAAGAGATGCTGCAGATCACGTGATAGATGTTCTCTAGAGTACCCAGTGCACTTCGTATGCGGGTAGTATGGGGTATTATTCCGCATTTCATTGCTTTTACAGAGTTTTACAAATCCCAATAAAGCTTTGAAAAGGTAAAGAAGGTACCTTGAGCAGTGGTGACAAACTGGAAGTCACTCCGATATCGGGCCACCATTTTCTTAATCACATCCACCTGGTCTAAGGCTTGGCGCACAGCATCCAGATACGACGTGTTACAATGGGTAAACGCCACCCAGAACTGAAAAAAACCTCAAGTACAATGCAGTGGGAATGGAAATTGCAAAAGTATGTTTCTCTGTATCTAAGCATCAGTGAACACACCACCATAAAATGAACACTGAGCATATATAAAATCGTGATGAATAGAATGAATTTTTTGCTCAGACTTTCAAACGAGCATTTAAAAATGAAATAAGTCCGCCTATCTCAAAACAACATTTTCACGCAGGCTAACCTTTAACAGAATTATCCTAACTTAAAGTGAGTTGTCAGATTCAGTGGTTTGAGTGGGCAGACATCAGACTTCTACGAGCTCTTGTTCTCACGTATCTTGATAAGCCTTCTGTTCCTGTCGTCGAGCTATTTACGTCTCTCCGGAAATGGTTTTACCAGAGAGAGGGAGTGGCAGCGAGCGAGGCAAGTTCATTGCCGGCTGACAACAGTCTTTGTGTTTAAATATTCAGCAACGGGATGCACACCAGCTACAGCGAACGTGAGCGCCATGATGATTGCAGCGCTGCTCTACGAAAATGACGCATAAAGGAGTGGATGATAGCAAGGAGGGTTTCAACAACACTACGAACGAGGTAGCTGATGTTGACACGGTGAGCCACTTCATCTTGATAGGCGGTGTCGTGCCTGTCTCGGCACTCGGGTTGTTTGGCAACGTCCTGACACTCGTGACGTGGCACGCCCACAAGTCCAGAAATGTCTCGACCTTCCTCTTCAAGACCCTCGCCGTCTGGGACATCGTCTTCCTGGCTTCCTTCTCCTTCGTCCTTCTTGGACGATACGGTGTCCCGTATGAGGCTGTGCTGACCTTCGGTCACGTGACTGGATGGGCTCAGCTGTTGTCCGTGAATGTTACCTTGCTGATCGGGGTCACTCGCTGGATCGCCGTCTTCAGACCTCATCAGCTCGCCTCCTTGCTGACCCTGCATCGTGCTCACATCGCCGTGGGTGGGATGATCCTATGGTGTACTCTTCTACAATGCCTCGACCTCACCTGGACACTGGATTTCGTGGCAGACCGGTCCGTCAAAGTAGCCATCTTCCTTTCCAAGCAAACAGTCGGCTTCATCCTCCCGCTCCTGCTTCTTCTCATCTTCAACATCCTCTTGATCGTCACCATCCATCGCAGCGTCAAGATCGACAACCAGTCGCAGCAGAAGCGCCAAGCCACGCTGCTGGTCATCTGTATCTCCATCTGCAGTCTCGTCGCCTACCCCATCGGCGTCCTCATGCAGATGCTGCTAGAAGAGGCCTCTACTGGGGATTTGAGTTCTGGGAGATTCTGCGATCGTATGTGTTTCAACATTGCTAATAGCCTCTTCTACCTCCTGCAGGTGCTCAACTCCAGCCTCAACATCCTGTTTTACTCCCTTTTCTCCACAACTTTTCGGAAATTACTCTTCAAGCGCCGTAAGCGCCCTAGAAGTGCCATTCCGGGGACTCCGGTCCTAGTGTCATAGGACCACCAGTAATGTCAGTTAACATTCGTTTCATAATTTTTATTTAGCTCATAATTCTACCAGTAAACATTGTCTAGCTTTAGCGAAACTAGGTTTTTGTTTGTTTACTTTTGGTTAGTTTCAAAACATATTTACAATCCTCTATACTCGGAATGACATCGCAATCATTATCACATTATCATTGTCTTAGTTGTCACCATTATAGTAATGATCATCATAGTCATTAGCTACAGAGAGAACAGAATCATTGAATATCATTATCAATATCAGCAGTGATGACAACAAAAAGAAATGAAAATGTCCAGTAACTTGTTTTCGTGCGGTCGTTCGTACATAACAAGTGTTTGCATGTATCACCTCACGAAGACTACTTTTAAGAAAATATTTAACGTTTTCTTACGTGTGTGTAAATAATGTTCCTAAATTTAACTTTATGTCAAAATTGTAAATTGAACAAACAAGACAGTGTGCTGTTTTTAGGACTATTTCGCAGATATTTCGCTTGGAGGCAGGCTGAAATGAGGAAGATCCAGCTGCTAGAGACGGCATAAAAATTACTTGGTTTCAGAGGGTTAAATATACATTTTACCATTATATACCTATTCACACCAACATCAACTGTAGGTGAGCGTCCTTTTTGCAAGAGTTTATATCAATTTTTAATTTCTCTGAATGTGTTTTGACTACTATATTTTTGAGTTACCGTAAATTTCAGTTCATAGAGTTCACTTGTATGTAAGCTGCACCCACTAAAATTTTTTTAAACTCTACTTTTTTACAAATAAGTCGCACTGGTTAAAAGTCGCAATATATGTATATATAACTTAGAAGCTGCATCGTTGGCATTTCATCTCGTTTTCAGCAGGATGAGGGTGTATGCTTCAGCAACTGATCTGAATGCTTCACCTGTTCTGGCTTTAATTTTTAAATGTGAACAGTGAACACTTTAACATGTAGCTCCTCAAAAACTTAAATCAGAATCGGAGAAATCCGCTAGTGGGTCAAGAGATTCCTCATCACTGACGTCGCCACCACAATCATCATCATCATCATGGTGGGAGACAGGAGGAGGTAATAACCTCTCAATAAGAGACAATACAGGTCAGAAGCTAGGTAGCTGTGCCTAGCCCCCATAGATTCCTGGTACCACGGACCTGTAAATACAGATTTACTTATCCGTACCGACGCAGCGTCGAGAAGAGCGTCACTTCCGGTTCATTGGTCGAGTGATAAGCATGACACCGGAAGTCGCAGTGACCTTTGTGCTCCTCTATCGTCAGCTTAGAGTCTCTTTTCTGCTTAAATGAGCGTGCACGTGCGTGTGCGAGTGTGTGTGAGGATGTGGGCGTTGATAAGCGAAGTCTGTCTCTCTTGTAACAGCATTCTAGCAATTATAAAAGGTTTAACAGCATTCTAGCAATTATATCAGAGAGTAATTACACGGTAAAATGGAGACTCATTCACTCGAATGGACTTTATGTGGTTTTACAATACCTGCCTGTCTCATGCAGTTTGCACTGTGCATTCCTTATTATTTAATGCACAACTCTTTTTAGCATAACTTTGTACTTTAGTTATTTGTATCTGACATTTTCAAAGCCATTGTAAGAGGCTTGATGCTTAACTGACTGACTCACTCACCCACTGACCAACTATGCAAGCAAAGAAAGAGACTTAGTGGACATACCTGTGCTCCAACCTTCCCTTTCCGCAGCCGAGGTATATCTGTATGCACCTTATTCCACCCGACTGTCAGGTTGGCTTGTTCAGAAAATACTTTGTTCTGTAGAAGGCTTCGGTATTGCCAAGGTAGGTCATTGTGTCTGAAAAAAAGTATTTAAGTGAAAATGCAACATATTTTGAAATCAGAAGTTGGGTTTCTTGTGATTATTGATGTTGTTGGACACTCCTCCCTTCCACACCAGCTACTACTGTAGTCATCGGAGATCGATTCGTCTTTTGGGTCTGGATGGATTCGACTTTGGTGTTGGAACGATATAGTAGCTATGACTGGAGTGTTTGTTTGTTGTTTGTTTGTTTGTGTTTTATGCCGTGCTAGCAGATGACTGGAGTGATATGGTTGAGTTAAATTGACAGATGAACCATACTCTCTTTCAAAATATACTTATTTTCAAATTCAAAATTCGGTTTCTACTGAACGCGTATCGCTTTCGACTATAGTAAGTCAAAAATTCGTAAGTCTGACCATCAGGAACAATCTTTTTTTTTTCAAGTTTGTTAGTTTGGTTTAATATTCTCCATCCTCCTCCTTCCTTCCCTACACCAACTAACCCGACACGAGACTAGTGGCGAAACCATAGCAACTATTTTTGTCAAGTCAGTGTTGCTTTGTCTCTACTTCGAGTGTTAATGAGGAGCTAAACTTGCTGTTCAAAATGCATGATATGGCGGGGTAGTCACGACCACATTTCTTCATTCAAGTGACAACAAACTTGTTCCTGCCTGTCACACGAATGACAAATTCATTTTCACGCCTCTGCTAGTACCAGCCACAGGTTTACTACAGTGTAAACATTTTTCATATCCCAGTAACCCTTAGAGGGTGACAGATTAATGAAGAATCCTGAATCTTGTCACATGATGTTGATGATACGTGTGACCCTCCTCACACGTGAATTATCCTGTTACTTGGTGGTCACGTGAGGGTACTACCGTGACGTCAACGTGATGTTGATCACCTTGGCCTTGTAACCTAATTGTCAAACGTGTGGGTAGTACTAATGAAGAGAATATTAATAGCGTGTTGATATTCTTAGATCGTGAAAATACCTCTAGCATTAATGACGATAATACTGGGAGATAATAGTAATATAACTTTTGGAAACAAGAGAAAGAGTATACTTTGCTGCAAAAAAGAAGCCGTTCAAAGTAAAATTCCATACGCACCCTTACAGACTTAAAGAAATCATAGAAATGTCTGCACACCTTCATCAAAATGGTTAATGCCAGTTGGGTAGAAATCGTCGCCAGTGTGTCGGTGAGCGCGACCTCGCGTCTTCGGTTTCAGACACTAACTACTACTACTCCCGAGCTGCCACTACTACCTCATTCCTTTTTCCCACTGTTCACATACTGACTGCCAGACGTGTTCCGTGCAGTCATCCCCCCTCTCGTCATCCTCTCCATTGTCCCACCCCCTCCTTCTCTCTCTGTCTCTGTCTCTGAGGCGCACATCAAACGAGTTTCCGATCGTGAAATTAATTTTATGAACAAGTTCACGATTTCTTCTACCCAATTCGTGACCATCGACACAAAGATCAGCTCAGTAAATCATCAGAACTCACCCATCAACCAACGGGTACCGCCCGAGGACATCTTCAGCCCTCACCACGCGTTCCGGAAGCGACGCAGTGCGCATGTCCCCTCTGGTGCTCAGCCCCGCGGCCAATCCGATGACAAGCGCTAGGACAACAACACCGACGACCGCGACGATGAGGAAACGCTTCTTCGTGACGACAGCCCTGCGGCCTGACGTGGACTTCTCTAATGACGACGATGAACTTCCAAGCGGCTCCATAGGAAGCTGGTTTGATCCCAAGAAGTCTTGTGAGGTCAACGACGATGTTCTCACAAAGGACGAGAGCAGGACCTCACACTGTCACTTCAACTCAATGCTGTGGAAAAATATGGTTTTGATATTTCACTAAACAAACTTTCATGAAGATGAGAGAAGCACTTCTTGTCTTCAGTGATTTATGTTTTAAGGTTATTTTCTCAGAACACAAAATATCAACTGGCAAGAATTGTTAAATGTTGTTTTGCAAGTTTGCTACTCAGGGTAGTCTCTCCCGACGTATTATGTAATCAATGTTTTTATAATTATTTTTCTGTCTTGAATACTAACTAGATTGTAGGAACAGCCTTATGAAACAGTTTGTTAGAATAGCCACCGAGGTTGTAGCTTGTGTGTGTTTGTGAGTGAAGAAATGGGACGACAGAAAAAAACAGAGATTAAAATATTTGTCTATATCTAATACAATTACACAGACAACTTCCATCTTCATCAAGAAAAGATTAAAAACAGCATCTGTAGTAATACCAGCACTGGTGGTAGTTCAAAATATTTTGAGGATTGTTATTTCTGAACTAGCTCGTTGGACAACAGTCTTGCATTGGCACCATCCACAACGATGGCAAGGAAGACATTTGCCAAGGATACCAAGACGAAAAGTAAAAAAAGTTCCAGAGCAAGCAAGCTAAAAACTAACATCAACGGATCCCTGAACCTGGCCGCCTCTAGTTAGTGGCTATCCGAGGGCTAAATGTTAAAAAACTAATTTTTACTTATTCTGTTACCTTCGTGAATAAAGATTTTTTATTTGTCGTTTGTCACATTATCGCTAGGAATGGGATGATCACATTATACTCTGTCAAGAACTCCTTAAAATTAGTTTCGTTAGAATCAGGCTTCAGTGGTGTCTTGCTGTCTGTGTCATTGTAAACATTTCTCAAACTTTTTTTGAAAAGGGACAATATTCAAATTATTCATACAGTAACCTGTTAGTCAAGAACAGTAGAGAGAGAGAGGCATGCCAGACGTGTAACCTTTACTTAACAGTAACAGTAACATGCCTCGCTCTCTACTGTTCTTGACTAACAGGTTAATGAATGTAAATGCAATCGTCAGGATGTTAGCCAAGTGCAAGTGTCAACGACCTCGTAGTCGCAGTGCTTGTGCACGCACGGATCCTGTTAATAAGTTTTGAGTAAAGACAACATTTTATTTCGCCATTCCTCCTTCCTCCTCCCTCCATCAATAAAAGGAGGAAAACACGGTTTATAAGCGGGATAGATTCGAAAACAAATATTTTGAAGAAGGTCAGAAGGGTATTGAGCGATTAATCTTTAGTTAGTTGTAGTCTACAAGTTTTCCTGTTTATGAGACCATCTAATATATAGTCCGCATTTATCCCGCATGTTTGTAATATTCAATATCGTATTCAATGTAATATTCAATATCGTTTTAACCCAATCCTGATATCAAGTAAGAAGTAGGCATAAGTAGGAGATCGTGCGGAAAAAATAAAGCTTGAGAATATTTACAAACATAACTTTTTTTAATACCCATCTAATTTCTATTAAATCAGAAAAAATTATAAAAACCTGGAAGGACGCCCCTCCCTTGTGGCACCCGCGAACCTTCTGACTGTACCCGTCAGTGTGCTACTGTTCCCTCACCGTTTACTGTCAACTGAAGTGTTTTCCTTCAAAGCCAACTTTATTCGAAAATTTTCTTCCTACCTGCAGTTTCCATAATGTAATTATTATTTGCATATCTTTCTGTATGTCGGTGTTTGCCTGATCTTTGTTGAGCTGTCTGGTGTCGATTTTCTGTGCACATTTACTTTTCAATTGTCTTCGATTTTTTTCTCCTTTTTTCTTTATCAGGAGTCACTAATATAGCAATATAATGAGCAGGAAACAACCTCTCATAATGGTTATGATGATGTCTCTACTATGGTTTTGAAAAAAATGAAGGTTCTGCACTAACCTCAGTCCAATTTCACCAGACTATTGGCAGCTGTTGAAAGGACTTACTTCTGGAGACAGTCCGGGGTAGAGCATGCAGTTATCAAGATATAATGTGAACATATGAAGCCAAAGATGCTGGTCCACTGCTTGCTATGCAGACACACGTTCTCCACTTTGTGGCTGATGGTGAGAAGAATGGAGAACTGCTATGCAGATGTTACCTTCCCTCGTGGGGAGGAGGGCAAAGAAAAGTAAATCTCCTTGTTCATTCACATTTGTCATAAGACTTCCATAATAGAAGCTGCTGACTTCACTCCAGCTCTTGCCTAGTCTTCATTCACCCGAGCTCTTGCTTAGTCTCAGCACACTCAGCCCTATGTTTTCCTCGCTCGTGCAGACTAACAGGTCAGGCTGACTTTCATTGTGACCATCTGCTGTCATCTAGAGATGGATATTTAATAGCACTAGTTCTTGCCACGGAATAATACATTGCATCTACGTAAAGAGATTTTGTGGTTATTTGCACTACTTCTGAACAAAAGGTTCTTGGGTTTGAACTTTAAAGCTAGGTCAAGCTATCCACTGGAAAACTCCCCCTCTACCCATTCCGTTTACCTATCAGTGAACAGGCGTGCGATTATCAGTGAACTGTCACGAGATTATCAGTGAACATTTACCTGATTATCAGTGAACATGGCACCTGATTTAAAGGGAAAGCAAATGGCGGCCTGAAATTTCGTGCTTGCGGGTTTCAGGCGAATGATATATAATGTCTTGTGTACAGAGCCATGAAAGCAATATAATACCAGCCCTAGAAAGCACATACAAAGTAAACACGAAAGAGCTTTTTTTCACAAAGAGCACGATTCGCGAAATGTACACGCGACCTCAAACGAAGAAAAAAAAAAATGTGTAAAAAGCTGTTACTTGATCATTATGGAGATGACATGACTGGATGTAAAGCACGTTGTAGTGATATGAGAGGAGTCAGTGCTTGTAGATGATGTGAATGTCTCTACACAACCGAGGCTTTGCAAACAAGACTCGTTTACTGCCACGAGGACACCACCTGCAGACCACCAACCGAATTTTATGTGAGCCGCATTCTCCCCTCCCACCCCGCTCCTTCAAAAAAGGTAAATATAGATGTATATTGCCCCAGTAATCCAACTACACAAGACCTGTCAAAAAAGACAATCAAATGTTAATTGAATTTTGTTTCTTGCGCAAAACTGTCTGATGGTAAATTAAGCTGTTATTCAGAATTATTTACTAAAAGTAAATGTCATCGTCTGACCTGCAGCGTCAGGAAGCTACAAACCTGTCCTCAATTTTTGTGTTTAACAGGTTTGAACATCGGAAATTTGACATTTCTTTCAATATCGCGTACATTTCAAAAAATAATTCCTTACCCAGCCCCTCCTTGACTGCGATCCTTCAACTGCACTCCCCTGTCTCCGACAACGACTCCCTTGAATTCCCTGCCGCCAACTATGATGATACAGTTGTACAGCTGTATAGTCTACAACTGGGCTAACAGGCTTCACCTCTGTCATTAAACATCCACATTACTCACATTGTTTTTCGATGAGGTTCAGCCTCTTGGCTGTTGGGGAGACAATGCACTGTTCGCACGTGTAGCTCGTGTCAGTCCTTGCACACATTATGATACAAGCACGTGTGTGACAGACATTTCTAGCCTCTGACTGTACTCCACAGTCCCAGCTCCTTCACAGACATACATCGCTCGTCAACTTTGCGACGAGGAATTGTTTACAGTCACTTGTCCCCCCGCAATGGAGACCGTGATGGATGGAGGGATGCAAGCATTCAGGTTTTCTGTCATTCATTTATGCAAATACGAAGACACAGAGAGACGAGTTATCACACAAACGAAGGGCCTGACGGACCAAGTTCTGTTTCACTGCATTTTTAGGCTCTCCATGTGTCTACTTTGCTTCAACATGCTTTACATCAGTCACTAATTCATTCTTAAGGTTCAAAGTCCTCCCGATAGTCTTTGATGAACTCTGTGTGATATGGACAATCCTTTGAACGAGCATTTTTATGAACATTGCATTAGATACTACAATAAAATGTGGACATAAACGATAAAGTCAACGTCTTCTGGCTTTGACAATAATCCTTCTGTGTTCCAGTTCAAGAAATTCAAATAATCAGCCCCGATTTTCTGTTTAATGTCACTCCCTTCTTGAGCAAATGCCTGTCTCCATATTGCTGTCTTCTGTCTTCATCACTTACAGTTACACACTCTAACTCACCTATGACAAGAGTGAGGTATCATTAGAAGCTTGAAGTTTCACTAATTATGCAGCTTTCAACGGCAGTGTCTAGGACATGTTTATGTGAGCTGTAATCATCCGCACCGGCGCAGGAAAATGCTCGGGTGGGGTTTGTGGTTGGAGGTGGAGGTGGAGGGAATGCAAACTCGTGCTGACAGTGAGCGACCGTCACACTCGCACAGTTCGGAAAAAAAGGTGTGTAAATACAGCCACACACACACACGTACGTACAGTGGTAGCATCACAACACACACTGCTCTCGATGTTAACCGACAAAGCAACACACAAAAAGAAACAAACCTCATTGTAACATGACTCACCTGGTTATCGTAATCACAAGAAATTATGTCAGACTCAGAAAAAGATAAACTTTATAATCATATTAATCACAATCAAGGTTTGCAAGTCAGTCTTTATTTTGTAGTAAAGTGGTCCTTCTTTTTTCTCTATTTAAATCAAGGGTTAGATTATAAATTATAACTTATATTCTGTTGACCTCGTAGATAAGATTTGACACTTCATTTTCTCTCTCGATTCCTCTACCTTTTTTTTTTTTTAATTAATATATACTTTGTGAAGAATCACAGTATTATTAGGCCGAGGATGGGGGGCAAAAAGACCTTCCTGCCCCCGATTGCCCTTTTGGTTCATACACCACTGACCTTTGTACGTCACAGTCTCGGGTCAAACTGGGGCACAGTCCGGAAAATCAATCCGCGTCAGCTCGAGACTGACGAATCATTCACGACTTGCTTGTACCACGAACTTGTTTACTGGACTGCTGGAGGACGATTTTTTTTCTAGTTAACTACCAAAACGAGGCATGAGACTACAAAGCTTACGGTTTAGTCACAGTCTTTTTTTTAGGCTCACCGAGACTAACAGCAGACCACTTCCCTAGAGGCTAAGCGTTGGTCTCGGCAGACAGACAGCAGTCCACCTGTACACGTCCGTGATGCTAAACAGTCTGCACAGACATTGATATTTTTGTTGATGTCGAACACAGTTCGCACAGCCCAGTTCCTATTTTCGATTCGCTTCGTTGTACTCGTCCGTATTATAGTCATTATCTTTCCATCTATAGTCAAATGATCATAAACCATCGCACACTTTTTTTTTCTTCCTCTGCGCCAAATTTGAATAGCTTCAAGAACTCTCTAGAGAACAGTTCAAAATTTATAGAACTATTTTACAGTTTTGGTGTTTAACAAAATGTACTTTGAAGCTGTAATCTGCTTGAAACTGAGACAGTATTCCAGTGAGTTTAAGAGAGGACATTAAATAGGCCGCAAGGTCTATTCACATGATTCTGTACTGCTATTATCAAGCTAACAGTCATCGTAAAAGATTATCTTCCTGGAGAAGCACAATGCCAGCCGTATAAGACCTGGCAGCATACAAAGCTTACTGTGACAGCGCAACATTCCAAACTTTCTGGAGTGAAAGGGAATAAGTCTGAAGTCGATACCACCGATGTGCAGATCGAAGTTACAAAACGGCGCAGATGTCACCTGACAGTACAAATAAAATGGTCCAGAAAAAAGGGAAGTATCACCGAAAGAAATCAATCCAGGACCAGCAAAGAAAAGTGACAGAGAGCTTTCACCCGTTAGCCAGTTAGCGAAGGGACATCAAAGGTGCTTTCGTAAGTGTAGCACTCAGATCTCTTCTTGGGGTAGACACCTTTTCATGGAGCTGGATGTTTAAAGTTTTCAATAGGTACTCCAGTTTCCTTACCACTCATCAATGTTTTTTCCTTGTTGTACCAAAAAAAAAAAAAAAAAAAAAAAAAAAAAAATCACACTAATGGCAACCATCTATGCAGATATTGCAGGCAATCTTCAATTACCTCGTTTCACGTGAATCTTCATTATGTCTTCCGGCCGCTGATATGACAGAGGATGGATTTCGTCCCAACCCTTTGATTAAATACACTGTGCAGTAGTTATGCATAATGAGCAATAACACATTCAGATGCTAGAAAATTGTATTTTTAATACATTTTATATTATATCCACTCAGCAAATTTTTCACACTGCTGAATGAAAGTCAACATGTATTGCTGACAAAACTGACCAAACACATTAGTAAATAAAGAATTAATGGTTTATTCTGTCTCTCATCTAACTGACAAAACATTCTTTAAATTTTAGCAGAAAGAAACAAACTGTCTATTCCACAAATAATAATGGCTTTTACAAAATTAAACTGCATTTATGCTGCTTCGCCTTCAGTTCCTGCAGAAACTAAGACTTTTTTGGTAACCCTTGTTTCATACATGCAAAAATGCAATCATCAATATAATGTGACATTGTTTCTTCTTTCTTTTAAACGTTTTTTTTGTAGATGTTCAACATGTATGTACATGCCAATCAGCAAATCATATGAATGCAACTGTTTCAATATCAATCCTGCCACCAGAGGCATAAATTCATTCTCTCCCTTTTCTGCTTCAAATTTTTAAAACACATACTGATAACACACAATTATTTCTTTTCCAACACCACTTTGAAAGTCTTTACCATATCCACAGCTGAATTAGTGGTCTGCACCAATGATTACCTCAGGTTGCAAAGATACCATACTCTACTTGAACAGTACATTGTGTGTCTCAGGGTTGAATCCAGGAGCGTATTTTACTTCTGGATGCTACAACATGCAATCAAATCAAACTTTAATGTCTGTTCAAGACAGTCAGAGACAGAAATTTTTCTTTTGCTCACAATCACATCACACATACAAAGATAATATAAGCGCATCTATACACATACACAAATATAAAGATATACTCATACATGACACTCAACACACACACACCTACACACTCTCACACATACACAAGCATGCCAGGTAATATGGTAGACCTACAAGTCCTTGGGCCTTTTATTTAGGATGGTGTCTGAATGTGGCAGCTGTGATGTACCAATAATTTTACTTGTGTGGTGGATGACTTACATTTATTCATGATACCTGACAATATTTGACTTGCCTGTACAAGCAAATAATGAAACACAACCAGCTTTACTTGTCAGATTACAGGATCTTAGTAAGAAGATCTGAATAATGATAGCTGAGGGGGAAACACAGAAATTCCTATTCATTCTTTACTATATTTACTGATCATATTTATTGATTTTATTCACTTACTACATTTTTGCAGTATTTGTGCAGCATTCTTTTCCCCCTTTTAGACCTTCCCACTCCCCATTTTTTCACTTTATTTTATTTGTAATTAATCTATTTGTGGTCATTTAATGGTCCAGCAGATAACAGTGAGTGAGGATATGCTACAAGATCCGAGTAAACAAACACTTGTTGCTATGGAGATAGGATGCTACATTTTTTTATGAACATTTGATTCTCAAGTTTAACAAGCTTGTCTGCTCTGGACAGAAGTGACATCTAATTTCTCACCATGTTAGACCTGTCTGCTGCCTTTGATTACTACAGACCAGATTCATTCACAGACTCAGTACTCTCTAAGGCATCTCAGGCTTCCCACTCAGTCATTTTCACTGTAAGTTCAGGTTGACTTTTACAAATAATGTGTCCTATATCTAGTGTTTTGGTTTTACTTGGATCAAGAGCTGATAGCAAAAGGTGAAAAAGAGCTAATTTATGAATAGGCAGCAAGCAATGGACAAACTAGAAGTGTACAAATGGACCACTGACCTCTTCGACAACGTTCGTATAGACTGGTAACATGTCGTTTGGAATCAACAACTCTGGTGCATCCCAAGGAACAGACATGCTGAAAAGACTCTGCACCTGCCATTTCTTAGCCAAGCTGTACAGAAGAAACATGATTCTAGAAACAATAATAACCATAAAAAGAAGAAAACTATTTTTGTAGCGTATTTCCCCATTGCACTGTACAGGCACAAAAAACAAGTAAAACACACAAATATGGACTGAAAAAAAGTGTGCTAAATATATTCAGAGAAAACAACACAAAAGCAAATTGACTTGGGCATTCAGGGAACGATTTCTTTGAAATCACATCTGAATATTAGTTGGTCTTAGACAAGGGAATAAATAAAGAAGGGATTTAGGAAAAAAAGTGCATCAGAGGACAGGGATGTTCTTTCTTACTTCATGCGGTAAAGATTGTAGTCATTGTCAAATGTGGACTGCCAGTCCTTGAACTTATTTTGTCATCAAATGGCTTTGTGTCAAGATTACGGGTCTCAAGTTCCTCAACAATCTGCAAGATAACAATTTTGCATGAAAAATTATTTTTTAGGCCGCATTAGATTTCAAGTCTACAGTTACTGTACTTCACTATTTTATACTTGCCTTTGTGATTTGTGATCTCTAAATGCACAAATAAAAAATATTTTGAGTACGCATATTTTTCTTGTGCTACAACTCCAAAATTACCAATTTTTGCATCTTAGGGATGTCTACAACTATCAAGACGTATCAGTTTCTAATAAAAGCTTCCTAGCCTCTGGTCAAGGCAAAATATGAGGGCTATGTTTCTGAGAAAAACTATTAGTTATTGTTAGTCACTAGAGAGAGCTTCAACTCCTCGTGGAAACCTCCCCCCTCCCCCAATGCGTAACCTGCCGGTCCAAAGCCCAGATGAAGGAGGAGGGTTGGGCGTGGGGCTAGCAACCCCGCCCTGTAAAACAACCATGCTACAGAAACTGCAAATGCAGCATTCCTATGCTCCACTGGGGGTGATTAGGAACAAGAAGAAGGGAGAGCTTCATCATGAATGTGAATGTTCACATGGGCAATCTCTATTTTATTCTTCATTTGTGCCCATCTGTTGTAAATCTGCATAAAATATGTATATAAAATATAAGTAAATATATGTTTATTGATTAGATCATTTTCTTACCAGTGCGATCTTCTCAAATTTTTCTCCCATTTTTTTCACATTAAATTTGATGCACTGAGGTTGCTACTTGAGCACAATTTCAAAGATAAACCAATTTGTCAAGCAATAAGTCTTTTCTGACCAGAAATTTCTATATTTTGTCATGTCACAGCAGCTGCATGTTATAAATTTCACAGGATTATCATCACGACTCAAAAAAAAAACAAAAAAACAAAAAAAAACATTAAAAAACAAAACTGAACTTTGCAATCTAACCCTAACCCTTTGGTTTTCTCTGCTGGTCTTTGTTTCCAAATGAAAATAAAATATCTCTGTCATCTAATACTTGCTAAACAAACATAATTTGGTCAAAATAAATAAATTTTATTTCATTTAATAGCACATTTTTTGATTTTTTAGCTTTTTCTTATTTAAGTTTTATGTCTCAACCCTGACCCAAAAATGCACGTGCAGAGTTGCTAATTATCTGTAATTCCTGCCATGCAGATTGGTTAGGTAATATCACCTCCTCAGTCATTCATGAATTGGAAGTTAGTTTTCCTGTTGGGTAACTTAACCAGCTGGTTACTACCCAAGTGAGGGAAATTGTACCCATGTGTACCTGCTAATGTCCATGAATATGAGCCATGGTCTGTATTGTAATATATAACCAAAGGTGTTGGGCAGCAGAATAACACTTCCAAAGGCTGACAAAACATTGAATCAAAATCACCACTCAGTTGCACAAAAATGGACACATCTGGATGTTTTAGTTAAACATTTAAATCAATTACAAAAAAATTAACAGGAAAATTTATGCAACATAAAACCATAGAAAGATGACTGCATGGTGGTTGATGTCCCATGATAAGTAGCTTATAAAGTTTGCCACTATTTTTTTAATGTGAGGAAATGCCTAGAAGTCAAAATTTTAATAATGAAAAAAAAATGCAAAATTTTTAAACATAGAGGTTTAGCATTTTTTAATACTTACAATCTCCCAGTCTGGCATATCAGACACATCATATGTGAGCACATCACTGTACTTGCTGCAAACATATTAGGCATGTTTTCAATAACATTAAGCAGTCTGTTTCATAGGCATATTTCATGAATATTTTAAGTTTTCTTTGGGGGGGGGAATCCTTAAGTCTGAGGTCCTGAAATTGTAAGGACTTCAATGACACTGGTTTGAAATATTTGCCATGAAAGTAAAACATAGCTACAATTAGTGCACATGATAATTTCACTGATAAAGACTTTCCAAAAGAAAAAACACTTCACACAAAATAGTAATTAGGCTGCCAACAAAATATAAATTCCCCTTACCAACTGTAAAATTACCCATGACTTGATATTGAATGTGTTCAGAAACTGAGAGCCAGTGAAGTGTAGTCAGGACAAGAGTGACATGATCAATTTCATTGTTATGGAAAATGACATGAGCAGGTTTGTTTTGAACAAGCAGGAAAATATGGTAAATTTGAAAGGCCAACAAGACAACTTACAAGTCATATGAGAGAGGACAAGGGAGAGAACAAGCACCAGCCAGGATAAAAACTTTTCACATTCATACAGGAACATGAATCAAGGAAGGCATTAGATGCACCTTCATGAACATGCATAAACCCACACATTTACACAGCCTAATACACACACAGTGGAGTACCCAGGGAAAACTACCAAGTGCCAGGCCTGTGTCACATCCAGAGAGAGGTATGTCGGAACCAAAGTATGAACCCATGATACCTGATTCTTAGTGCCATGCTAACAGGTCCTAACAAACCTGTGGATGCTTTGCAGGCCACTGTCAGTTTTATCATGAGAGCTGGCCTCCAAGTGTGACAAAGAAAACAGACGAAGAAGAACAACAGCAGGTGCTAAAACAAAAGTTGTATAGTTTCCACCCCAGCACCCCATGTTCTTTTCAGTCAGCACCATTTACATTCTTTACTAATTTATTATTTAGTGTATATTATTTGCTTTTATTTATTTTGCAACATACCCCATGACAGGCAGATACTTTTCTTTGTACATTGTGTCCACTGTCTTCAAAAAGTCATCTGTGATGACAGGTCCATTAACTTCATAGCTCTGAAAGAGTTAGGGATAAAAAACAAATAAATGAAACAAACAAAAATCAAAGCTACACAGATTTTGATACTGTGCTCATGGTGCATTGTGCTAAACACTAAAGTAAAATTTTTTCTCTCTTTCTACCATGAGTGCTTTTTGTGACATGCCTTAAGTGTATTTAACTGTGAAAAATTGCCACCTTTTCCATCTGAACCAATTCGCAGTTTGTAACCTTCTACATCACCAAGGAAATAATCCTTTTGCCACCAAGGAAATAATTTTTCTTACTACCAAAGCATTCATTCTGCTATTAAGTAATACTCACCACATCGCGAAAAAACTCTAAACATTTTTTGTCTCATCTAGATCTCTATAACCAACATGCCAGACTATGGACAAGAAAGACAGCAGCCAAAATGAAACAAAATTTAAATTTTCTTTTTAAAGCAAAAAAGATAATATAGGCATTATCATTGAATTTTTCAATAGAGACAAAGCGCTGCGCTTTTCCTGACATGATACTGCATAGGTTAGTAAAAGGGACATGTCATTCACTACTGTGATCGACTGACACAACTAAACATGTTATCAACTTAAGAGATAATCTGACCTCAGAAGATGGTAGCAACAAAAGTAAATATTCTAGAGACTTATAGTTTGCAAGCATAAAAAGCTTTCCTTGGTTTGTGACCAAGAACATTACCATTTACACATCAATTTCAAATTAATTATTGCTTTTAGATTTAAAAAAGAATAATTCCTGGCTTCTTCAAATAATGACACCATTTTCATCATCGCACCAATAGTTTCATTACCCTCTTTGCTGAAAACTCAAAATAACACAGCCTTTATTCTTCTTTACTATTTTTGCTTCCAGCAAGATGAAGATGTAAAGGACAATAACTCTAGAGAGAAGTGATTCAGTTTCTAAATGCAGCAGCTCCCTTACAAAAAAAGATAATGAAAAGATAATGACGCCATCAGACACCATTTCAGTACTCCAACACTCCAAAATATATGAACTGATGTAATGAGTAACAGGACAGAGAATTTATTACCGTTATTTACTCAACTCTGCATCATCTACCATGCATCATACTATCTTTAGTCTTGGTAATCAAACGCTAAGCAAACTGAAACCCCTCTATAAGACTGATCCTTCTCAAGTTAAACAAAAATGTAGAGGTACTGTGTACCAGGTCACTGTTACAGAGTTAACCATCAGCTTTCAAGATAGCAAAGAGATGAAAGAGAACAGTTAGGTCACTTACAACATTGCGTTTGTTCACCAATTTGCGCAGAAAAGGAAAAGGTGCATCAAGGTAAATGACTAAGTGTGGGCGCCACAGCTCACAGATGGTGTTGTCATACACAAAATTCATGTACTTCAAAGCTGAAAACATACAAAGTATCAACCATGAAGCATATCAGATCACAGCTTGGACACAATGCACCGACAGTACTTCATGGAGACATGCTGTAACTAATATTTTTAAGCAGCAGAAGAAAATTACCAAGCTAAGTTAAACGTAAACTTTAAAGTTTAAAGGTGTCTACAAAACTTCTGAGTAAAGAACTGTTTATATCTATATAATTTATATCAGTCTTTCTTTTAAAGGAAACCCATTGAAATTAGCTTAACGGTCAAGCAAAACAAAGGAATAATAGTCTATTTCTGTGCCACTGAAGTATGCAATAACCACTTTTGTTTCATAGCTCACTTACCAGGTGCAGTGATGAAACCCATCTTACGGAAGACGTTTTGAAACACCATATGTGAAAAGATACCTCTCTCCACCACAACACCTTGTCCTGTAGATTTATTCTTTTGTTATCACAATCATAAAATACAATAAACAATTTTAAATTCTTGGAAGAAATCTTACTATGAAACTGTACTTCTCAGTAATTTATTTAGCACAGTGATTTGTGTGCTATTTATTCCTGCTAAAACTTTGAAGGTTCCCACATGCTGAACTGAATTTATATTTTAAAAAATAGTCAATAGTGTAATGAGTATCTGCACATTTACTTTTTGTTGATGCCAATGAAGTATCACACTTCCCTGAAACTAGAGGTGCCCATCGTCTGCTCTTGAAAATGTCTCAAACTTACCGGTGTTCAGGAGGTGCTCCAAAGCATCTACATATTCGAAGAAGCTGGAATAATACATGGTTAACAGTGTACGCCCAATGGACTCTAGCTGTTCTTTCGGTGCCTTCTGTTGGTAGAAGGTCTCCAGATCTGTGAATCTAATCCTTGGAGGTAGTTGCTCATTTAGAGATCTCAAATCGAAATTCTCTCCAGTTAGAAACATGTTTGAATCTCTAGGATCTGGAAAGAACTTCATATCGAATTCTTTGGCCAGTTTTTCGCCAAACCACGACTTCCCCACTGCCAGATTGCCATCTATGACAATGACTTTAGTATTGTCGTCAAATCTTTTCCTCGTATTATCAAAGTATTGGTAAAAGGAATTATATGGACGCTTTTTATACGGCCATGGAGGATGCCTGGATTTTGACGGTTCGCCGTGTGTAGAAGTCAGGTGTGCAACTTGTGTTGTACTTGGCAAAACTGATGCTTGAACTCTTCCTGCTTGCACAAGTAAAAGCTGTCGGGCGTGTGGCTGCAATGCACTTACGGCTCTGGTAATTATCAGAGCCATTCCGAGCGGTGACTAAACTTGAGGGCTCAATGTCACCCTACGAGTCTCAAGGCAAAATTACTTCCCCTGACCGGAAGTTATTGTCACAAGACAAGGGACGTCACTCTAAATGGCAACTAGAGTAACAGACGAAGCCAAACATTAAAGTTTTGGGAAATATGCCCAGCAAAATACGTATGATTACATATTCTATGTTCAGTACATTTCTTTCTAGATACTTCAGAAATAACTATTAATTCAGGGAGTTTTTCTAAGTACAAGTTGCACATTTCACTTTCACAAACTGTCGGCCTGTTGCGATGATTGCTATATTCAAATTACAGACATTATTTATATATGACATTATACTGTCATCAGTAAAATTCATGTCAATATCTGTCACTCATTGGACTTTGTCAACTCGAGTTGCGTCGGTTCCCTTTCCGGTGCCTTCGAAAGACGATTCCCTGTGCCATTGCGTTGGGCAACCCACCGGTACATGACCAATACGAGTGTTTTCCTGTTGAAATCTCTCGGCGTAGAACATTGTCGTAGACGACCGTCCTCGCCTTATCTGTTAATTAGTTAATTACTTTTACAATAAATGTGTCAGCTGTCAGTCTGCCCTTTGGTCATTAAAAATGACTAGGTGTTTACACACATTCAGACAACATATAAACACCCTACTCTAAAACGTTACATGGACATTAAACGTTTTTTTCTCTCTCTCTCCTGATAGCAATTGCTTAAGACATCCCAGTGTGGACTCGATGAACTGTAACTGAGAACGGATAATACTGGTCTGCAACATTCACAGTACAAAGATGGTTTGGTCGGTTTATTGTACAATTCAAGGATGTCGCAGAAAATCGCGAGTACATAAAGCCACACAAAGGTACACTACACAAGATTGTTTCAGTTACTCTAATACGCACTCACTTGCATTTTCTTGCAGACTGACGATCAGACAAAATGCGCAATGATGTTCATACAACTAGGAACAAAAAAGAAACAAAAAAAAACACACACACACACACACACACAGCCAAACGCATGCTGGCAAAATCTTGAGTAGCTTGATTGCACTCACTCTTTCGTTCATTCCACTTGACTTAATTTAATTTGGTTTAATTTTCATCTCAATGACAACATGCTTCAGATGGCATCAACGGATGTCGTTCTTCGGCGTAGCTCGATAGCATACGTTGTTGTGTACACACCCGTCATATTCTCACAGAATGACAAAGGAATGAATCTAGGGCGGATACCGACGCTTTTGTGCTCAGTTTTGCAACTTTCATTCTGTACTGTTTATCGTGCGATGGCGAGCAAACACGTCATATCGTTCCTATCACTGACCCGTTCTTGAGACTACTAAAGGAGTTAACCCTACCTCTCCCCACTGCATTAAACCCTCACCTATTGAGAAGTTCACTTCGATCACATTTCTGACTACTGATCAATAGAGATACTCCCTGACCTTTTCCGGTTTGGGGTCAAGGTTAATTAATGAAGGGAATAATGGGTTTGCTTCAAGGGTCACCTAGAGAAGGTATTTTCCTCAGGGTATCTATCACCACTCGAGGTCTAGCTTCATTATATATGGTAAACAGAGCAGACCCCAATTACAAAAACTAAAATCACGACAGTTGATTGAGTATGTTCACATTCTGTTGCTGTGGAACATCATCTAAAGGCACTGGCGATGACGCGTTCCCCATGTTGAGGTTGCTGTCTGTGGAGTTGAGAGTGAGGGTTCCCGGCGTGGAGGGTATGGTGACAAACTGTTGCACGTTGGGGATGTTGGCCACTACGCATGCCGACAAGGCACTGCGGTACAGACTGAGCTCCGCCGCATCGTACCTGCAGCAGCAAGCGAAGGAAGGAGTGAATGAGGGAAGATGTGCTCTTAACTAATGTAAATATAGAACCTTTACTGTCGGAACCTCAAAGCGTTTAGATTCCTGATTCTTTAGGAATTCTAATAATCTAGAGATGTTGCTGCTACTTCTTTTACAGTTTCAGGGCAAGTGAATACTGACGTTTTAAATCCTTAATTTCGGACTGAATTATTTAATTACTTTAATTATAACCATGTCAAAACTTGCACTTATGTTGGCCATTAACTAACCAAAAAAGTAGCACCCAGGTAGAAAACAGAGGCGTGAGTGCACCTTACCATTCGCCACACTCGCCGGCCAGGGAGTCGTAACACTCAACGTGACTGATAGTAGTCACGCCATTGAAGCCACCGATGACGAACAGCATGTCGTCGATGACCTGTCGTTAAAAAGGTCTTCTATTGCATTAACCGATGATAACTGAGTGCATCCATGGGTAAGTACGTAACTTTGTTTGCAAAATAACTGTGAATTGTGTTTATCCTTTTGAGTGTAAAACAATCAAACATTTCTGCTGACCTGCCTCCTCCTATAGCCACATGCTTCCTCTTCTTTTCGCTCTTTCTATTTCTCCATCCCTCTTTATCTTTCTGTCTGTCTGTCACTTTAGTACACCTATCTCCCCTCTCCCCGTTTCCAGTGAACTATCTTTCCAATTTCTGCAGTTTCTCGGTCCAAGTATGTCACAATTATCCCGAGCTACGCCCTCCTATAATGCCCCTGGCTATACCCTCCCATAGTGTCCCTTGCTACATCCACATACTCTCACATACTCATCGACGATAGCCTCTGCACTGCTCACATCCCCTAATGTCCCTGCCCTGCTCATTCACAATACTTCTGTACTGCTCCTACCCCACGATGCTCTGCCCCTGTTCTAGCTCAGTGATGTCTGAGTACTATTCACTCTCGTATTAGCCCTGTACTGCTCACATCCCAAGAAGCCTCAGTACTCCTGATACCCCGGTGTTAAACTTATGCCCATTCGCTGCTCACATCCCATCCTGTTCCTGTACTAGTCAAATCTCACAATCCTCTGGTACTACTCACGCCAATGGCGAAGTTGCTGCGCGGGCTGAACATCTCCGGGATAGTGGTCCAGGAGCGGGTCTCGGGAGAGTAGCGCTCACCGTGTTCATTCGCGTGATGCCGTTGAAGCCACCCAGCGCGTAGATCATGCCATTGTAGGCGATGACTCCCACCCCGCTCCGTCTGTTCCTCATGGGGGTGATTAGTGTCCAATGGTTAGTGGACGGATTGTAGTACTCTGCCGTGTTCAGGCACTCCTGGCCATTGAAGCCGCCGCAGATGTAGATCTTGTCTGCCAAAGAAACAATGATGGAGTCATGTCACGCATGGGTCGTGTAGCGTAACAGTGACTATGGGTCGTGTTATGTAAATACGCTTGTCACAAACAGCAATTACAGCTACTGTGCACTTGTTCCTTCAAACGGATCGTCACTGAAATCTCATTAAATTCAATAATTAATGGAATTTTAGTCGTGCCGACTAAAGCAATACCGTCGTCTTGCGAGAAGATAACCAAATAGTCTTATATAGTATAAGAAATTTCTTAGTCGTTGTTGACGTTCTCATACCCAGACTAATAATGATTTACTATGATTTATGTTCAATACCCGTCAGAGGGTGAAAGAATCGTGATTCTTGAATCTTGCTACTATTACTTTCCACACTGCCTCGAAAAATAGTTCACGTATAAGTAATTATGGTACCCTACCTCACATATAAAAAAGTATATATTTTCTGCAGATAATGAAGAATCCCGCTGCCGAACTGCTATATACCAAGCATGCTACTCTCGGTCTATTTCTGAGCCGCGGTACTCCGGGTTCGTATATAAACATTCCAAGGGTAAGTCGTTGTCCCGGGGCAAAATAAGAAAATTAATGGCAAGCGTCTTTTCTCTTTGTGTACAGAACGGGGTAGAGACCCCGCGGATATTAAAGACTCGCGCGTAAGTTCGCGCATAAAAGTACTTATTTTCATACTGGCGTGTGTTATGTCGCTGCGTACCCCTATATAACCCTTGCCGTACCCCTATAGGTACCCGTACCACCGGTTGAGAACCGTTTCTCTAGACCAGGGGTGGGCAATTAATTTGGATGGCGGCACGTGCTTACCGTCCAGAACGGTGGCCTTGGCGTCACTGCGCTGATGCATCATGGGTTGGATGTAGCTCCACTGATTGGTGTTTGGATTGAGGCGTTCTACCGTGTTGAGGCGAACATGGCCGTCAAAACCACCCATCGCGTACACCATACCTTTCAGCCCCACGGCACTGACATAGCACCTGCACCAGCAGTCATCTTTTCTTTTTAAAAAACGATAAAAAAACCCAACCTAGCTGTTACTTTCGAAAGACGATAAAAAAAAAAAACCGAACCATTTGCTTTCTTCTGAATTTATTAAGCTTCATTCTTCTGTGTATAAAACTTAAATGCAATCAACACTGGCCCGTAAAGTTATAAGTCTTTTATACAACTACAGGTGTAGTATATGTTTTTGATATATAATAAGGCAGGTGGTCATAGTTCATCTACTTCGCCTGACCTTGAACCATTTTTGTTTACAGACAGACAGACAGACAGAAAGAAAGAAAGAAAGAAAGAAAGAAAGAAAGAAAGAAAGAAAGAAAGAAAGAAAGAAAGAAAGACAACAGACATGCGAACGCTAAAAACAAAATTAGTGCAGCTTTCAACGTCTTATATTTATGACCTTTTTGAGTTCATGGGTGGTGCTTCCGTCCAGAGCAGTTTTGAAGGGTAGAACTTGCGGCAGCTGTTGAAATACTCTATGCCATCAAACCCTCCCACCACGTAAATGACTTCGTCGATTACAACGCAAGCATGATAAGCACGAGGTCCTGCAATCAGAAATCATTAGTACTTCTTCGCTTCTTCTTTACTTTTATTTACTTATACAGTATATATTTTTTTTTGCTTAGCTTTGTCTTTCTTCTTATTTTTTTTTCTTTCTTTCTTTCTCTTTCTCTCTGAACATATACGTGTGCGTTTTGTGTCCTCGCTTAATAAGTGTTCTAGTCGACCTTCTGTTCAGTTCAGAGTCAGAGTATATCTAGCAACATTTTTAGCCAGAGGTTTTCAGAGCTAAGGGGACTATTGGTAAGTCGTAGGTCTGTACTTCAAACCTTAGCTGAGCAGTGGACAAATATGAAGCAAAGTCTCCACAAATATTTTAGAGAAACACTAAGTTTAAAAAATATCTTCTTCAGCAGACTGTCCGATCTCCTACAAAGAGCAAAGGACGAACGAATTTGTCCGAAGTGTCGTCACCAGTCTGATGAGTCCCCAGGAGTCTCTGCTTGCTACACTCAAGCGGCAGAAACTGAAATGGTTCAGTCATGTCGCCCGACATGACACCTTGCCCCTGGCTGTTCTTTAAGGCTACGTTGAAGGTGGTCGACGCTGTGGCAAACAGAAGAAAGGATGAGTGCCCAACGTGAAGGAATAGACTGGCTGTCCACTGGAGGACCTTCTCAGTCGGGCCCAATATCGTTCCAGTTGGCACAAGTTTAAGAATGTGTCTCTCCATCAGCTCTGCCATACGTCTGGTACTTGCCGCTCCAGTTATGGGATGACATGACGAGCAAAACATGCAAGATGCCATTTAAAAGTGGTAATTTGTTAAAAGGTCGAGGTTACCGAGTACGATGCATGAATATTGATAAAGAGAACACACTAATACACAAGAAAGTAATCAACACGACCACTACTTTTGACGACTCAAAACGACTCTCTTGCCTCTGTCCGCAGACCCTGCCACCAGCCATCGGTCCGCCCGTGTGTCATAGGTCTCCACTATGTTGCACGGTGAGCCGCCACTCCATCCACCGATCACGAATAAGATTTCGTGCGGCACTCGCGGCCTGGTCAATGGAAAGCTCAGCTCAAGCTGTTTCCATGTATAAAAAATGCATCGTAATTAGTCTTCTGTGGGCAGTTCATCAGACGGACTCGCTGTTTTCTCGACATCTCTTGCATACAAATAAATACTTGGTAGTGTTTGATAGGATTCTTTTTTTTTGGACAGTCACAGAAGTAAATAAAAAGTTAAGCTTTATAGACTGATGTATTGACTTAGCTTTAAAACTTTCTCTTAAATGTAGAAGTATTTATGGAAAACGATCATCCCTATTCGATATTTATTAATCAGTTGCATGTCCTGAAAAATATATAATATTTTCCACTTATGGAAATAAGCCATCATGTTCGCACATTTTATCTTATTTATATAAACTGGAAGGATTTACAATAGATTGCAATTTTCTTCCAAGCAGTTTTACAATTTTCTCGAATGAGTTCGCCATAAAAACGCATCCAAAATAATTTTTAAAATCAGACTAAACTCATAACATTGAGAAGAGACAGACGGGAAAAGAGGTGAAAATTATTGCAGAGGAAAAGAGATAGAGAGTCAATGTTACCTGGACCTGTTGCCTTGGGTCAACATTGAGGTTGCACAAGTACTTGAGAACCTCGAGCGTCAGGTTCTTGGCCTCCTCGTTCTCGCGGACGTAGGAGTGAGGCTTAACGGTCTCAACCACGTACTTGATGGTCAGGAAGCCCATGCGCACCGTCTTCAGCAGCCGCCCCATCTCCTGGCGCCTCGACAGTTCGCGGTGATGCACCCACTTACACGACGCCTCGAACACCAGCTCCTCATTGCGCACGTTGAGGTTGTCAGACGACAGCAGCTCGCACAGGTTCTCCACCTGCACAACACCACCCTGTCACCCGCCTCTGTCGGGGTGTATGTGCGTGCTCACATATGTATCGTGTATGGTGTGTCGTGTGCGTGATTGATCTACGTATGTCTGTGTGCGTTGTGTAGAGAGAAGAAGGGGTGGAGAGGACAGAGCGTGCATACGTTCACACTTTATAGCAAATGAAGAAAAATGATAAATCACGGTCGCATTCATCATTAGAGAGTTTGAGATCCGCGACATGTAAGCACGGGTGATCCTCGACACCTACGTGGTGCGGCCAAGTGCTTGAGATCGAGCCACGGCAACGCGTAAGCACCGGAAGTGCTAATTTGAATCTTTGACACGTCAAGAAGGATTGCTATCCTACACATCGTGACCACGGCTTTGCTCAGCCGATGATGTAGAGCGCACGTTTCCATTGCTCCACCCGTTACTGTACCCATACCCTTACTCGTATTCATAATTATCATCATCATGGCTTGCTGTGTACCAGAATGCGCCCAAGACCACTGAAGGTATGGGGGTGATTATCTCTAGTATCTCACTGTGATATCACCATCACTTCAGCATCCGGTGTCAACTGCATGGAGCGTCGCCAGGCGCGCTAACTATGACTAAAGAACAGCAATCACTCCAAAAGGATCATAAGATATAACCACCTCTTGGTCGAGAAACTCCTCGCTCCTGGCCACGAGGTCGTTGAAGTTGTGATACGCGAACTGCATGGCGGCCTTCTCCAGGCCAGACCAGAAGTAAGTGCGAGCAAAGACTGCAATGCCCAGGCAGTTCTCCGGCGCCAACTGTCGCTTGAGAAACTCGCAGCATGACTTTACCAACGGTGCCATCAGGAACCTGCACAGACACCACAAACAATTAGCTCATAAGCCTCTTAATCCTATAATCATCAATAAAATGGTGTCATTAAAACAATTCCATGTATTTAAACACAAAATAAAGTACAATGAAACAGGGTTAAGTAAAGTAAAAGTTTCTTAAAAAAAGGTATATATATATATAAAGGCCTTTCGCAAATGAAGGGGATGGCCGAGTGGCTATTTGTCCATAGCTTGTTCTGTGTCCGTGTGGCACATCTTTTCGCGGTCCGCATATTTCCACGGGTGCCTGACCACTTAAGCTATCTTTGTTTGGTGATTTTTTTCTGGGGAATCAGTGACCTACGAAAATCCCACTTTCAGAAAAAAAGATTTGATGCGGGTTAAAGATGGAAAGTCTATGTTAGTCGATTGGGTGAGCTCTCGGGTGGAAAGAGGCAAAGAAAGTATACGAAACATCCGCAGTACCGGAATGACTAATTTGTAACAAAATTACGAGTGTTCAAATGTCAAATTGTACTAATTTTTTTAAATAGAGAAATATTTATATGATGAAGAATAAAGCAATGGTTTTAACACAAAATGAATGAAGCTGTGATGACAAACAGTACGGCCCATGCGCAGAGCCCGTGTCTATTTTCTGCTGAGTTTTATTTTCTTTTGCCACTTGTCGTCTGCAAGAGAACGCTGACCTTTGAGTTGTAGGCTTACTTGAGTTTTGCTTACCTGTCGGCAGCGAGCAGAAGGGACTCCACATTGTCGGATGTGATGAGAACCTGGCGGCTGTATGCGAAGTCGATGAGGTGGGCCACGATGTCAGAAGACACATCGGACAGCTGGACTTCCTGCAGCTGTGGCGGTTCGTGAGTTTGGAAAGCTTTGTTGGTAAACAGCTGTCAGAAAGCACAATGTACGAGATATTTTCCAAAACAGGACGCAAACATACGCATACATACAAGAGCGCATTTACACGTGTTTTCACTGAGAAAGCAGCTATTTATTGTTTTGTTTGCCTCTGTGGGGAGGATCTTTTTGTTTATGCTGTGGTATGACGATGACGACGTTGATGATGAGAAAGAAAAGAACAAGAAATATTTATACAACGCATTTGTAGAGCAGATTCAGCTGGCTTTGCACAAATAAAAGCCAGTAATAATATAGGTACTCACGGCCTTGAAGTAGCTGCTGGACGCAGACAGGATGTTGCGATGCACGACGAAAGAACAGTTATCCACCCTGAGGATGGCGTCGCACAGCTCCCCGCTGCCCCGCAGGTCATTCAAGATGTCAAGGGCCTTCTCGGTAAAGTCCTTGCGTTGACGACGCAAAGCGTCCGCCTCGGACCTGAAGGTCCCCTCCGATGCCGAGCCAGAGACCTCCACCAACTGCAAGATGGAGGAGTGACTTGACCCTTCCACTTCAACATACTCGATATTCATCTTCCACTCGGGAGACAGGCCGACAATGAAGGCTTGGCCGCTTGTCTCCGCCACAGGAGCATTCTGAATTCGCTTTTTCTGACCACGTTGTGGGGTTTCCTCTTTTTTTTCCTTTTTTTTTTCTTTTAGCAGACAGGGTAGAGGAAACCGCCGCAAGCTCTCAGCTGCCCTGGTGATGAGAGTGAGAAGAAGCCATATTTATGTCGAAGTTCCATGCAGATCAAGTGAGGGGCCAGCCTCCCACTCAGCATGACATGACACTCTCATGACTCTCACTCTCACTGCAGCGTCATTGATGATGTCATTGATACGAATGACGCAAACTAACGCGTCATGTCACGCGTTCTGCCTAATCGGCATATTCCTTCCTCTTTACAAGGAGAGTTCTTCGTGTTTCTTTGAAAAGTTAGGCTGTGTTGTTGTGTATTTCCCTCTCTCTCACACACACACACAAAACACACAACACGACACACACACACACATCCACGTAGACATCACACAATTAACTGTTCAGTGGCTTGGGGAATTCTAAACAAACACAGTCAGGTTTCAGATAATGGTGGAGTGAGGTAAGCATGGTGCAAGGCAGTGTGGCAAGTTTGCGAAGCACCAGAATTGCTTCAAAATTGATCTCCCTGATTAAAAGTAAACAGTGCGGACAAGCCGTACCAGAATGCTAACACATATATATTCCTACTACACCACAACCCCCGCTGAGACTATTATTGAGGGCTAAAGCCACTTGGTTAATGCTTGTGACCTCTTTCTCTGTAGGGTTCTGGGGTTAGGATTTCGCAACAGCATTGCAAGTCGCGGGCATTCAACGTAAGGTATGTTCACCTTAACAAGAAACTACCTGGAGAGACTATAGTGTCAGGTCTTATTCTTGGTCTTAGCCCCCCACCTCCAACTACCTTCTATCCTTGTTTACCTCCCCTGGTTCACTACCCGACATCGCGCCGTCTGCGGTTTTTGTTTACCTATCGATTAGATCCTTTTTTACTCCGTTTCTCCTTTACAAATGGATTTCAAAAACTCGTGTATTGATCAGAGACTCAAGGTCCTGTCTAAAAACATTATTCATAACCAGAAGCGTTTTTCTATTTAAATGTTTTTACTTGCTGTGCGTTTTTGTGTATTTCACTTCGCATGACGATTAAGGCTAAAGTTTAAAAATAAAATAAGTGCGTCGTGCAAACAGAGATAACGGTACCTCTCGTGCGGAACCGCTCGCCGGTAAAGAAACTTCACAGACCGTGTGACACGCGTGGAGCATAATAGCCTGAACAGTTTTAGCTTTGATCGCTGACGATACGCGATCAGAGACAGGTTTGCTGTTTGTTTGTTTGTTTGTTTGTTTGTTTGTTTGTTTGTTTGTTTGTTTGTTTAAAGGCTTTGGAACTGGCTGCTGTAGGTTTAGCACCTCCTCGATGAAAGCACACCTGACAAAGTCAACGTAGTGTATATGTGTGCTCGCTACACCTCCACAAACACCACAAACACGTACCGCGGGTGGGCGTCTTGCGGGACTAAAACAGTGTAGGGTAGGAGGGTGAGTGTCCGTGGATTGCAAGTGAAACAGGTCTGGGGCAACTGATCCACACACGTCTTCGCCACCTCTATCAATGATCACGATATCTTTATACACTGTTTTACATCTGCTTCCACAATTCCTGTTTCTGTTCTTGTTTTTGTTTTGTTTTTGTTTTTGTTTTTTTCTAAACTGCTCTTCGTATCTTAACACATCAGAGTATGTGAACAGTTTTGAGATGGTTTTATGCATAGTTCTCTGTTTGATGGTGTGCTTATATTATGGGATTTTTAAACAATAATAGATATCAACAATCAGTTTTTACATGCGCGCGTGTGCAATCGAGTGCGTGTGACCTCAAGTGCGTTCGAGGTCATTATTAATTCAGGGTATGTCAAGGCGACTTCCGGCGCACATACCTGAGGCTACCCGATCGCCTGTGCTAGATCAATACTTGCTATCGCGAGCAGCCTCTATAACACGTCTTAGTACCTGACCCAATTCCAGGTCGTTTTAAAAAAAAACTCCTCATCAAGGGAGGAAAACTAGGTCACCAAAGCCTCCCGGGGCACTTGCACTGTCCCGGCAGGGTGCTGAGGATACGATTGTCTGTAGAGTCGAATGGAGGGAAAGGTGTTGCGACACAAGTCAAGGTATGGCAGTATGCACACACCAGAGTAAACAGAATCGATTCGACAGTTGTTGAGAGCCTGTCCACATCATTGCAGACGATGACCATGCTGCCACAAGGGTATCTCTCAATCTTTCAATCCTTCGGGAGAGATTGCGCGTTTCGCTTCATTAACTCAGGGCCTGCACACGGCTTAAGTCCTCGACGATCTGCATTTTATAGCCATGATTGGGCATGACTATACCTCTGTGCACTAGCAGCACATCCACCATATATGTGTATGTGCTGTTGACCTGCGGGTGAATCACGGGTCGACTACGGAGCTCCCTAGGACGTTTCTAGTATTTCCTAAGACAAGCTACTGCACATTCGGAGTCATTTTTCTTTGCATGCATCGATTACAAAATGTCTGTCTGTCTGTCTGTCTCGCGCGCGCACACACGCAAAAATGTAAATGCGCGATTTGTGCGTGTGTGCGCATTCACGCGATTCTTACTTTTGTAGTGCGTTGGTGTTATTTTGTGTTTGAGAAGAAGTATATTCAACATTTTCAAACATAGTTTGGGGACGCATTTTACCTCTACCTACCTGTCTGTGCATTGAATGCAAGTGAGTGTAATTCAACGTGGCTCACGCTACCAGACATGCAACGGCACGTTGCTTCTGCACCTACCACCACCACCTCCACTACCACCATCACCACCACCACAACAACAACTTTTTTGTGCTAAGTTAATACTGGATCCGGAAGCGCTTTCTACTCTACCTTTACTTGTGTGTCCTGTGCATGTTAGTTCTGTCTGTCTCCCTCCCTCCTCATCTCTACCTGGATCCGTGTGTCACTATTGCTAGTGCACCATCTATTCCAGTTAATCATTTTGAACCATTGATCGTTGGATGACCATGCGTCTGTATACAAAATGAATCCTACAATCGTCTGAAAACAATCTTGCTCTGGTCTGTCAAATGGGGACGGTGGTTGAATCCCAGATAATGTCTCGCTCTCACAAACCATCACCGGATTTCTCTTTCCGACCAAGCACTGCCCTGGCACAATACGCTGTGCTAGAATATCCACAAAAGTTTGGCGAGCAAATTGATTTGAAATAGTCAATACCTGATACACTGGAGCGACAAAATGAAAGTACCGGCGTTATTGTTGTTCAAGTACATCGCTAGTGAATGGTGAATAGTTCTGAGAGCAATGTATCATTCTTCCATCATAAAGCTTCTGGCTGTTATTTCATGCCTCGACATCTCCGGATAAAATTTATCATTGATCACATAACCCTTTCAGTCACGATCATTAAAACTAGTCTGTGATAGAATGCGAACACATTTAGCTATGTTTCCGGTCGTTTAGTTATGTTGCAGTCGGTCACCTGAACAAAACTGCTCATAGATGAATGAAACTTGCAAAATGTGCGCCAGAATGACGATATATTAGTTTGAACATATCATGAAGGAGCTGTATGCTAAAATACTTTAAACAGAGTACAAAGAAAGAAGACAGAAATTCTGCTACTTTACATTAATATTTTTTTGTTTTTTTAGCATCTACACAAAGTATGAATAAGTTTCATTTATTGTGGTCGATATTAATATACAGATTTTAATAAGGACAGTTTCAGTTGTTAATAAGTTTGCGACGGATTGGCAGAACAAATAATGGAATATGGAGCGAAGCTTCCTCTCAACACTTTTGACTATATTCGGTTTACAGTTAAAGCATAAAAAGGCGAGAACTGCATGCATGGTAGGTCGACTGTATAGAGAGGAGCACTACAACTTGGTCCCAGTCATGATCATCGATACATCGATTTTGTTTTATCGATGTTAGTTCACACTCTCTCTCTCTCTCTCTTAATCTCCTTTAACGTTCTTTCTTTCTGTTAGACTGTCCCCTTCCATACTTCGCATTCCTACCCCATTGTGCGCTGCGGGTAAAAACTAAAAACAAATCTGAGAGCTGAGAACACCTCTCAGTACCCTAGCTAAAACAAAGATATCAGTGGTCCCAAACTTGAAAAAAAATGGTATATGCTATTGTATTTTTTTTTTCTCTTGCTGCTCTTTTGTTAAGTGCACTGAGCTCATTTGCCAATGAGATTTATGTGCCTTTTATTATTACTATTATTATGTACAGGGCCGGGGACTGCAGTACGCGATCTGGTTCTTTCTGAAAACATGAGGCGGACTTCTCCTTCCTTACTGTTTTATGTTTTGAAGACTATTATTTCTCGTAAAGGTTGCAGGTAGAACTCGGTGTCGGTTGTAGTTATTTCCTTCCTTGTGACGTCTGGAGGGCGCCTTGACTGGAGGGCTGATGTCAATGGTTTGTCAAAAGCTTAGAGGGCAGGAGGGGGAGAAAAACAAGACTTCATGCAAGACTGAGCTTGCTCCGCTGTCACAACATGTACTAGCTGTAGGTTTCTGAGATGTCCAACGCATGATATACTCATAAAGTCTTGGTTCAGGTGTCTGCTGCGAGGCATAAAGCGCTGTGAGTCGTACCCGTGCTGCAGACGTGGGGCAGGTACCCCGCGCACCCGGCACAAACTAAAATCGATGAAGCCCAGGGTTTCGCAGGAACAAGTAGGCAACCGTGATATGACTCCATTTCGTGTTGTGTGGTGCATGTGGTCCAACAATCAAAATGTGACTGAGATTGCAAAGGTCCATTTGGGTTTTGAGTAGCTCTTGATGTCAGGTGCAGGGTGAGTGCAAATACCAAATGGCAAACCAGAATAACAGCACGGATGTGAGTGGTGAGGACTATGCCAGTGTGCCACCCCGAGCGACGTTTCTTGCTTTGATAATTCTGTTGTCACTTGTGGCAAATGTGCTCCTCATTTCTGCCATGTGGCACACCAGGAAAGTTGTACAGAATGTGCAGAATTTCGCCATCATCAACATGTCAGCGGTGTGTCTTTTTGATTGCGTTTTCAACATGGCCGTAGTCTTTGGATCTCTGTCAGTGGGTACCTGGAACTTTGATGATGCACTGTGCAGATGCCACTTGTTTGCTATGACAGTTGTGGTGATTCAGACCATTCTTCTGCTGACACTTCTGACAATTGACAGATACCTGGCTGTGAAACTTCTTCACAAATATGACTTGATGTTGTCACCACTATATGTGAGTTTATGTGTAGGTTACACATGGATTCAGACTCTTGCATTTAGCATTCCATTTCTGACAAATTCCATTGCGACAGCCTTCCATCAAAGCCTTCATGCTTGTTCTGTTTCCAACGAAACGCCTTTGGTATTCACCATTGTTGCATCAGTAATTTGCTTCTTAGCACCTGTTATAGCAATTCTTATTTTATATTGTTTGATATTCTATCTTGCATACAAGCAGCATCATGTGTTGAAAACACTTGCAACACAAAATCATTACACTGAGCAGCTGACAAGAGAATCACGACTGTGGCAGGAAATGCTGACTGTGAGGTATGTTGCAATACTTTGTATCCTTTGGTTGATATTGGAGGTTCCATACATCATCACAACCTTTATGCATCAGTATCATTTCAGCAGGGAGCTTGACTTTGTCATTGACTATCCTTCAAGTGTTGATGCTGCCTTCATGTGGATGCGTTTCTCATATTCTGCTTCCTTTCCCATTACAACATATGTGTGGCGGAAAGAATTGTGGCAGACTACAAAAGAATGTGTTATTTGCCGCAGGAGCAATTCAGTTGTTGATATAGAATCAAAAGCAAAACAGGGCTCAAGAACCACAGCAGTTGCAGAAAACTCATCTAAGATTCCTTCTAGGATGAAGGACCGAGAACAAAAAGAAGAGCCTCTTACTATTTTGTCTTTCAATGTACCTGTACTGTTTGCTACCTCTGAAGGGATTCACATTGAAACGCAACACAGTGATGTATCTGACACAGAATTATTTTATGCTGAAATTCTTGACACTGCAAAATCCACTCAGAAACAGCGTCTGAAAGGCCGCAGACTGGATGTCGGTGACCCTGAGGCTGATGATTTACCTATGTCATTGAATACCAGTGATTATGACTCTAGCACAGAGGAAGACCCTCCATTCAGAACTGTTTCTGCAGGCCAGGTGAATGGGACACTAGATAGTAGCAAATCTGCAACTGCTATCGACATAAAGAAAGACCAGAAACAGGATATTCTGTCTCAGCAAAAGAGTTCCACAGTATTTACTCTTAATGGCAACGATTCTGGTCTGGACTTGAGCGACACACCTGGGTCATCTACAGAGAAACAGTTACAGAAGCTAGTTGAAAAATCTCGGACACGTGCTTCCACTGAAGCATCACCATCTTCCAGCCAAATAGATGGTGATGGCATCAGCAATGATATGGAACAAGAATGTTGTAAAAACTGTGACTGCATGTTAAGACATAAGTCAGAACATTGCCCCCAAACATTGCAGCAAAAGCCAATAAAGCTTAAACCATTAGAAAAATCAAAAAGAAGCAGAAGTAGAAAAGAAATACAAAAGAAAAATAAAGAAGCTGTGATAGCCAGCAACAGAGCTTGTGACAAAACTGCAGGACAAAATGAAACTGTACTTCCAAGTGAACAATCTAAACATCAGCTGGAAACTGAATGTGAGATTGAGAACAGCCAAAAAAAGAGTGTGGTGGAATCCAAAAGATCTTCAGGAACTGCTCGTGGTCACAAGAGAACCATGACATCAGACAGTCAGAAGCCTTTGATGGATTCAAATAGTTCTCAGAGTTGAGCAGCTTGAAAGCACAGAGTTTTTGATATATATATATAAAGGTAGTGGACTACTTGGTGTTTTGAGAATTATTTATTAGTGTTTGATCCATTGTAGAAACTGTTGATTTGTTACATATTGACAGATTTTATATACTATTTTTTATTTATATTTGCCCGCAAATTTAAACACTAACAAACTAAAACTGAAATAAAACCTTGACCCTTAAGTCAGCATATGAAATCAGATGTTACTGATTATTAGTTATTAGTATTTCCAAGAAAGATTTTTGCAGTTTTGTTTAATTTGTGTGATTTTAGGCTAGTTTTATGTCAAACATACTGTTTCTGACACCACTGTTTCTTCCAGTTTGACCCATTTGCAAGAATGATTCAGTGAGATAGTGATATTCACTGTGAAGTGTTTATGTACACAAGCCCAGCTTTATTCTTTTGTAATTTCGCTTGTTTAAAAATATTAGACTTCCACAAATAGCAATGGTTTATTTGACTTTGGCCGCGAGCATATTGGTTTTTTGTCTACATGTGGGTCAGTCACATTTGACTTTTCTAAAGCATTTGAAAAGGTCTCCAAAACATTCATCTTGCTTCACTACATTGATCATTCGGCTTATTAGAGGGACTTAAATAGAACAGTATGGTTTAAGAACTGAAACGAGGTGCAGAGCAAGTACAGACAAGATTGTATAGTACTTGAATTTTGTCAGCAGTCCAAATCAAAGGCATGACAGGGAGTGGTAAAACTGTGTGCAGTGGTGTATAAATGTCAAAACTTGGCAGGGTTGATGTCTCCCCCTTCCCCCTCAAAGCACCTGAGCGACATTCATTGTCATTAACTTCTTGGCCTTGTGGCCATCGTTAGGTAGAATCATATCCGTGATCGAAACATTTTATCATACAGCTGAAACTACATTTGTTCTTACTCTTACTTTACAATTATTTCCAATCTTTTAAGAAAAAGAAACTAAAACTTTGAAATCTTGCTGATTGTATGATATCAACCTTGACACCAATAGCAAAAATGTAAAATAATTTTTAAATTAAAAAAGATTGTGGGTGACTATGATAATGAGGTGGTATGTATGAAATAGAATTTTGTTAATAACACGAAATGTGTAGGAAGAACCTATAAAGATTAGAGTTTTACAGTAAAACCCTTAACAAATGTTTGGAGCGATTGATACCATGGTAAGGTCTATAAGCAGTAAAGACATTATATCTTTTTGTCCTTAATTCTTTCAAAATTATGATATATCTAGAACAGCATTCTTTGTTGTGCTAATTTTTTTTTTTAAAGTCAGGTGGTATATATTTACTTTTTAAGATATTTAGATTATGATAACTTTCTAACAATCATTATAAGGCTAAGAAGGTTTAGATTGGCTGAATTATCATTGTTGACGGTGTCATCAGTATTTGCATGTGTGCGTTTGCTCACAGTTTAAATCATGCATAAATGTTACTAGTTTGTGGTTGTTATGGAAAGAGACAGTGCCAACTAATGAGCAAAAAAACAATAAGTACAGCATTTAATAAACCACAGAAAAAATAAAAAGAAGCGGCAAATAAAAACAAAGCATGGGTATAACAAAAGGTGTGCAAAGGGAGAGATCATGTGAAAGCTGTGGAAGGGCCTCCCAAAACTGTACTAAAAGACTTGCGAGTACAAATTAACAGCTATAAGATATCATGATTTATGTAAAACATTATGAGCAAATGTTAAGAAAGGTGCTATATAAATCCTCATTATTATAAAAAGAAGAGCAGTTGAGAAAAGCTAACAAAGTGCATAAAAATTTGTTGAACCTGCTAGAGATTAGGACATGCAGATAAATGTAAATCCCAGTATCTTGCACATGTTTTACCTATAGAAAGGCTTTGTCCCTATATTATATGTTTTTGAGTAAACTGTTGTTAAGGTTTAGGAAATAGTGTTCAACTGTACATTTTGGCCTTCAGACGATGACTGTTCAGTGCTCATTCATCATTGTTTTCAGACCTTGAATATAAAAATCAAAGATTTTTCTGGATGTCACAGAACTTTGCATCACGTTCTTGAGGCTGTCGTGTTTATGGTTACTATTTTTGATATGCAGGTTATTTTACAGTGATATATTTTTTCATGTTTCATTTAATCCTACAGTTGAGATCCTTGTCTCCCATTACCTTTATAAAGTAATGCTACAATTTGTTGGTTTTATGGGTTTTTTAAGGACTGGTGTCAACTATAGTGATTCACTGGAATCAGATATTTTGATAAATAATTGGATGTTTACAAATTTAGAGAAATTATATATAGAAAAACATTGGAGTGTTACCACAAGCATAATGTTGGAGGTTTCGATTTTATGGTAGCAGTTCAATGTCTGAATAGATTAAACAAAAATGCACCTTTGGATTAGTGTCCATCTGTACCACCATTCATGTTTTCATATTAGATATTGTATGATATCTGCATGACATACATTGGTAAGCATTATTTGCATCCACATTTTACTTTTTTTTATAGTAGTGCCGGTACTTTCAAGTGTCTCTATTATTTCCTTGGTGGGAGTGATACAGTGAACTTACTACAGCATTTTTTTTTTTTTGTTCTGCAAGGGAAAAGAGGGGATTGTGTATTTGAATCAAGAAATGCTTACAAATGTCATGAAGGTTTACCATATGAATGCTGTCATTGTCATGCATATTTCCAGTATAACATTGCTGGTTTGCCCTTTAAGGCATAGCATTCAGTTGTCTTGTGTTTAACTATTTTGGTCATTACATTGATCCTATTGTTTGGTCCATGTAGTTTTTCTACAAAAATATACACAGAAAATAAGGACATTATTTTCACTCCATACAGGTTACAGATTTCTGCAAAGATTATATTTTATTTCTGTGATCATAAATGCCATTGGTTGCATGCCAGTGTCTGTCCGTCCAAGATGCTGCAATACGATATCTATTTTTTATTATACCATTATTTTATTTTGCTATGGTATAAATAATATTTAATGTGGCTAGGAGTTTGTCCTAAGACCTGCATAGATGCCAACTTTTTAAAAGTTAAAAATGTTTAGCTAATTATGAAGACAGCCTTTTTTTCATTTGTGGACACAAATGTAGGACTACACACATGATATTCTTGTGGCAATGTTCAGTGTTTCCAAGAATAAAATGCCAGAATTACAAAGTTGGTTTATGTTGTTGATTACAGAACAATGACTCATTTCCTATTCTCTCTACAGGCTTCGAAAAAATTAAAGAGGTAAATCCTAAATGGTAATACAATCCATTCCTGAAGTAAGGGTTGTGCTCCATCACGTCCGGATAAAGGTCTACCATGCACAATCAGCTTGGGACTTTAACACTATTTAACAATTAGGGTCTTTACAGATTTTTTTAAATCGTGTAATTAGCATTTCATTCTGCATGGTGTGACCTTTGTTCAAACTTTCTCTTCAACGATTCTTCCTGAATGTTCATCCTCACTTTTCTGGGTTTTTATTCTGCTCAGGGAAAGTTGCTTTTCTTCTACATTTGGAAGGCTGAAGAAAGAGTCTGCCGATAATGTATCATCAAAGTGCCACTTAAAATGACTGTGTTGGGCAAGAGAAACAGACCTATCGAAATTGACTAAATTATCCAAATACAAATCAATCACAGAATGAAGATAAGGCCATAACAGCAACAATTTACATGTGAAATTTATTCTCATGTTAAACTAATCTACTTAAAGACTTGATTTTTCATTCTATAAGCCTGACTTGCTGCTATCATTTACACAGCATGAAAATCTTCATGATTAATTCCTATATTACCAAACGTCACACAAGGAAACTTGAAAAGCTTGTACTTTCTTCAAGATTGCCAAAGTTCCTGAACTGCCAATCTTTCTTGTCAGCCACTAGACATTCATAGAAGAAATATAAACAGTCCATTCTCCTGAACACATATGCATGCATGAAAATTTCAAAGCATGTCTTCTGAGGGCAACAATATTAACTTTCTGTTTCATCAGAAACACAGAATGTCTTCATTTTTAAGCACAAGTTTTACAATTTCACACTTATCCATTACTCATGAAAAAAACAGACAAACTTCTAATTAACAAGTAACTTTCATGTGGAAAGACCTGCTTTGGTTTAGATTTATGAAAAAAGAAACTGCTCCACCATCAAAATCTTCAGATGCAGACAGTCAAATGCAGCTGATACATTTATTTGACTTTCTTAAAGTACTCCTGGGATGCCTCTGGAGATGGTTTGATAGTTCGGGGTTGGTGTCTGGATTCCAATTGGCTGGACACACTGCAAACAAATGATAGACTTCTTGTTATTATTCTTGCAAAATTCTATTGCAAAAAAAAAAAAGTCCTTACTTCTCTGTTCTATCACATATTTAACAGCAGCCTTCACAAAGCAACAAGGTTAAGGTGACAGAAAATGCTTAAAAAAAAAAAAAAAAAATTAAACCCAAAATGCAATTTACAAGAGTTTTAACAGAATACTCCAAGAAATAACATGCAAAAGAAGATTCTGATTCCAAAGAGCATTCTTATTTTTCCCGTGCTGGACAAGTTTACTAGGCTTACTGCAGGGTACCATAATTTTGGAGTTCCCTCCCCCCCACAACCAAAAAAAAAGCCGTGCAGTTTGACAATGCCATCTGTGCATATCATAACAAACTTGCTTAAGCTGTGGATAGTTATATAAACAATACAGAGAAATAAATATTTTGATCAAAGTTCATCAAATGAAGAAAATGTTAATAAAAGATAAGAAATTACCAGACTGTAAGAGTGAAAATATTTATAATTCAAACAATGTAAAATGCACTGGTATAGATCTATGATACACTACCTTCTCCATGCTGATCTGTATACTGGAACGCCTTCACAAGTCGCAGAGTTTCATCCACAGATCGACCAACAGGCAAATCATTGATTGTCACCTGACGTACAATGCCCTTAGGGTCAATAATGAATAGGCCTCTGCAACAACAATGCAAATATTAACTGCCGTTTATATCAAATATCCATACAGAGGCAAAATCTTTATTTAACACCTACAGTGACATAAACCACAAACTTCCGGCTGAAATGTTTTGAAATTTACCTGAGAGCAATGCCAGCATTATCTATCAACACTCCATAGTCACGAGCAATAGTTTTGTTGAAGTCAGCCAGAAGAGGGTACCGCAAACCACCAAGACCTCCTTGCTGAAAGGGTTCAATGAACCAGTCACCATTCATGTGTAAAGAAACACATTTAGTTGCTAGCTAGACAATACTTTAACATATAGATATTTAGTTTAGGAATTTAGACATTTTTCTTTACTGCTTCAAAACATTTACTAATATGCTGAAAACTTGCATAAGCTTCCACATCACAAATTTGTCATAAAACAGTTTCTATTTTAAAAAAAAATCATTTAAAAATGTATATATCCTTGCATACCTTTCTAGGTGTATTGATCCAGGCAAGGTGACTGAAATGTGAATCTGTAGAGACACCAACAACTGCTGCATTAAGGGCTTTGAACTTTTCCATGGAGTCACTGAAGGCGATAATTTCTGTTGGGCACACAAAAGTGCTGCACAAATCATAATTACCATAATGAGCCTAATAAAATTCCAGGGTATTCTGCAATATACATGCACACACAATAAGTGCTTCTGATGCTGTGAAAAGGATATTTCATAAGTAGACCAATCATAAAAGGATTGCTAGACTGAATGTTGGTTCAGATGGAAAGGTCATCACGAATTGCGCGTGTGTCTTGACCTCCGTGGCGGAGGCTCCGCTGAACCCCTGTGACTGAGTCACCTGAACCCCTAGGGTTCAATTCAAACCCCAGTTAAGAACCACTGCTCTAGAGCATAGATTCTCCAAATCAGACAGTAATGAGAAAGTATACAAGCAAGTTTATATCAAATTCCAAAAAAGTACCAAAAAAAAAAAAAAAAAAAAAAAGGTGCATCAGCATGTCTTATAAATTGACTATACAATGAAAATTTTTTTAAATAATATAATAATAATGTGAGCTTATACACTGCTATGACTGTAACACTGTTATCAGTGACACTTATTTGGTAGGTAATTGAGGGGACAGGCACAAGCTGTACCATGCATTCACTAACTGGCAGATCCTTGGATCTTGCTTCACATAGCCAGTGCTTTACTGTTTCATTTTCATTGTCATAAAAGATTATGCTTTCTTTAAAGTTTCTTCAAGTCGGTGGTGACCTCATTTTTCATCTTTATCGTGGAATGGTATTAAGCTTAATCCAGAGAATCAGTCTATCCACCACCATAATATGATGCTTCATTATGACTTCACACACTCTAACTGCTTAATAACTTGTTGATCAAATGTTGATTTGTAGCAGAAGACTCTCAAGACTTTGCTTTCTTTAAAATGATCACGCTTTCTACTTTGATTTGATAATAGGAAGAGGAGCAGCAGACACTGACAACAAGTTATGAAAATGAAGATGGAAAATAAATGCGTACCCCTTGGATATGCCTACATTAACCAATAGTTTTGCACAGTTTGATCATTTGAAACTGGGTGACACTGCTGGGAAACTTTAAAAAAGTGACAGATGAATTTTATCTCTTAAATTTCTGTGTCTGTGTTTAGTAGATGTCCACCAGTAATAGGTCATTTTGTGTTGAAAACTGATCAAGTAGACCAAAAGCATCTAGACACAGGTGTCCACTGGTCAGAGGGGCCACAAGATGGCAGATTTGACTGTGATAAAAATGTTTGTTATACAATTTTAACAACTTGATAATAATGCTTTAAGTGTTACATTTCTCACACTTACAAATCTAAAGGATAGAAGAACAGCACAAGGTACTGCCCCTTGAAGTCAGACAGCTGAAGCTCCTTGAACTGTCCATCCACCACAGCTGTAGTTTTGAAGTCTGGAGCAGGATGCTGCACTCTGACATTCTGAAGCTTTGCCCCTGTATGAAACAACAGACAATAAGCTTTTCCTGCAAAGTGCAAGCCCCTTTTGTCAGTGTTGACATTTATTCATAAGCAAGAATATTTTCCCACATTATTGTGTTGTATATGTATTATTTCTTTGTTTTATTATCGTGGCAATTTGAGGAGTCAATAGTATGCACTTAGTCAAAATTTTCAACTGACCAAGGGAAAATGATCGTGTAGCAAGAGTCCATGGAAAAGATGCCTTGATAACTCTGTTGACACAGCCGTGGTGTATACCATTCTCTTTAATAAGGCTGGCTATTCCCCTTGACAGACATCGGGCCTGTATTAAAAAAACATGATAAACATAATATTTTTATACTTAAAGGGGGAAAAATAAAAATCTTTCGGCTTAAACCTTTATATAAACATAATGTATTTATTTGCTGATAAGTCTTTAACGGCACACGAAATATTTTATGTCTGAAATTGTGTAAAATCATTGTGTCATTAGCAGCAGTTCAAAGATCTATCAAATCCAATCTTATTGTCCGTCCAAGGAAGTTCAAGAGAGAATTTTTTCTTTGCTAATAAGCCCAACCACAAATGCAAACATTATATGAGCATAGCAAACTTAATATGTGCATAACATAATTGCCAAACATATCCATACAAGGCATTCAACACTCATTATCAGTCTTTGTTTGTAAGTGACACTTTGCACAAGTGTTTAGGTGACACTAAGTACGTGGCGCTGTTTTTTTTTTTTTTTTTGTTTTTTTTTGAAGCAAAACCTCGCGAAAATCTTTCGCAACTTTCAGTTTTACGCGACCTTCGAATTTCAACTCCGCTTGAAACGAGATATGTGCGACAACACTCTGCAAACGCAGACGTGCCAACCAAGCTATCAGTATTTTTAAGAATATCATTCAAGGAAATAAATGAATATCTTTCGATTGTATATTTTATTTTTTGTTAAAGCTGGACACTTACACCAACGAAAAGAGCACCGTTGACAAAAGTCATTGTGGAATTATTGCGTCTGCTCCACACGTTCAAGCTCTCGATTGATAAGCACTATTGGTATTGAACTAAATGAGGATAATATTATATGCGTTGTCACTAAGAAAAAAAAAACCTACACACTATATTGCTAAAAGTTTTTATGTCTTAGGAACAAGACTTTATTTATGTTGCTTTATTTATTATCAGCATATTTTATTAGAGAGTGTAGCTATAGCACGAACTAAGTGGTTATAGTATCTAGTTGGAGCGACATATTTGTGTATTTGAGAATTAAGCCGATTGAGAATTTCTCTGGAGTAGAAGAGAAAGCTCTAAGTGGTATGGTAGTGATGAACATGAGTTACCTACCAGGTACAGCCAGTTTAGTGGAAGAAATCGACAGTAAGAAATTTTCATCAATCATTACAATGCTTTAGCATTTATGATAATATCTACTTACCAAAAGACTGCAGTCCGTCTTACCATGAACGTGTATTATTAGTTCGTGGTCTTACTGAATAGTAGTGGTTTAGAAGTAGAAACGCTGATGCTGTTTGGCATTAGACCTCACAACTACCACTTGTACCTTCTTACAATGCGATAAAGAATAATTAACGTGGTACAACTCTACTTTAGGAGGGTGAGAGTTAGGTTGTATAGGGCTCATGAAGTTTTGAAACTTGGGGGGGGGGGGGTAGTGAATGCAGATACTTGTGCTTTATAGTATTTATGTGTCATTTCCAGAAAAGCTGCTGGTAGTTCTGAGAGATGGAAGAACCTTAATTGGCTACTTGCGAAGCATAGACCAATTTGGTATGTATATGCGACCAATAAAATATATGTGTGATTTACTTTATGTTTAGACAGACTTCAGAAAGAGGGATCAGGGGTTCTGCTTACGCTAAAAATTGCGTACAGTACGCATTAAAAGTTCGGAGGACCCCTTCAGTTTTCATCAATGGGGTCCCCTTCCAATTTGGGCGAAGAACGGGGACCCCTTAAAAATCTGAAGAAGGGGTCCCTGGGATCCCAAAGAATTTAGCCTTAGCAGAAGCCCTGAGGATATATAAAATGAAATTTTTCTTTGAGATTTTAGACTTTAAGCCACATTCCATATGCCAAACATGACTGTGTTGTGGTATCACAGCAATACACAATTCATCTTTAATAAAAGCAATTCATCTAACATGTGCATCTAACATGTGCTAACATCTCTGACCAAACCCTTTCCATGCTGCTTGTACCACCAAACCAGACAGTAAAGGAGAAGCTCTGAGTACATTCAGTAACACCATGATAGAACTACTACATAACCTGAGAAGTTATATTGTGAAACTTAACCCAGTCATTTAAACACATTTTAATTTATCTAGGTCCTTTATTGGCAAGTGCATTACAACACACATATATATATATTCCTAAGTTTATGAGCATAAGTATCAGCAATAGTATCACCATGGAAAAGATTACCAATTTTGTATCATTTCATTGCCTAACTGATAAATCTTTGACAATGTTTTAGGGATGGAGAATGCTTACTAAGTATAAATTTTCATTGCTGTTTGTACTTATGATAAATCATATCAATATATTCTAATTTAATGGCTTTCGTGTCTTTTCCAGCAAATCTAGTCCTTCACAGAACTATCGAAAGGATACATGTAGGGAAGAAATATGGAGACATTCCCAGAGGAATATTTATTGTGCGTGGAGAAAATGTGGTTCTTCTTGGAGAAGTGGTAAGTTTATGTCTGTTAGCAAGTTGCTAGTTCAAAGATCTCAGTCATATGTTTCTGAAAATAGCTCACTGCTTCTGATTGTATAGAAATGTGTATAAATCCTATAAGAGAGGTCTAAATCAAGAAAAGAAAATTTACATGTAGGGTTTAAAAATGTAAGCACTTTTGTAGTCAAAAAACATGAGATAGTTTAGGTTGGAGATCTCATCATATTATTGCATAATAAGGTGGACATGAATGTTGATATTTCATTGTTATCAAACATCAGTGACATACTTTTACATTCAAAAATGACATCAGTTTTCAAGGACACAATAATCATTAATTAACAAATTATCTGTGTACTTTTTTCTGCTAGTGATCTACTGATAAGACCTTCATTATTGGCAATGTGAGGTTTTGGGGAGATGAAACCTTTAACAGTTTTAACTGAAGGTCTAGAAACCCTTTTGTATTTTATGGGAAAGCCAGATAGCTGTTAGTTTACCACCATTATTTTATGCCTTTTATTTCCATATGTCTTAAAAATATTAAATAGAAGAATACAAGGCAGAAATTAAAAAAGCCTTAAATTATAACAGTTATTTTTCCACATTAATAAAAGGGTGCTGTCAATATTTTAAAGTCTACAGATAGTATATTGTAATGTATATTCTCTGGAAATGACCAGGATCTGGAAAATGAGGACAAACTACCATTGGAAGAGGTTTCAATTGACGAAATTCTAGACATGCAACGAGAAATGCAGATTGCAAAAGAGCGGGAAGATGAACGCAAACGAAAGGCTCTCCAGGAAAGAGGAATGCATTTTACAGAACACCCTGAAGACATTTGATGTTTTCTTGGTTGATTTGGTGATGTTTTATTCTGTGCAAGTTTTTCTGTGTGTTGACATGTGAGACTGAACAAGAGGAAGAGACAGTTTCTGATATTTTTCACATGAATGCTTGTTTCGTAAAATGATTTATAATTAATTCTAACTGTTGTAGAAAAATAAATTCTTTAAAGAAAGATGATTAAGGGTATGACTGACAAGCATTCTTCCTTCATCTGGTGTTCTGCACTGAGCAGTTTTTACATCATGTTAAAAGTACTTAAGATAAAAGAAACATTCATATATTGTGTGTAATTCTAGTAACACAGCCTGCAAAGAAAATAAAAATTGTTTCATAAGCACATTCCGAAGTAACAAAGCTAGTATTGAATTGATACTCCATTGTGGAGTTCAAATCCACCTTCTTCCATTACACTCTTCATAGTTTGTATCTATTACCGAAAATTTCAAGGAAGCAAACAAAAAAAACCTAGTTTTTTGTGGGTTTTTTTATTTAATATTCTCCAGCTTTATTAGTTCTTTGTGATACAGCGAATCTGCATGTGCTTTACATGCCAACAAACATTTTAATGTTGTAATATAAAATTAAAGAAAAAATATATTAAATAATTAGTATGATTTCTTTATTGGTAGTTTATTTCATAAAGTTAGGATTTTCTGGAAGATGATTCTGTTGCCAAGTCTTTTACTTATTTACTCTCCAATTACTCTTTGACAGCAGAATGCAGGATCTTTCCCCTTTTTTTTTCATCCTAGGAGGATTGTTATCTGTTTTTTTTTAAAAATTGAGTAACAAGTGAAATTAAGTGAGAGACTTTTGTACATGCACAAATATGTGCACATGTATGTTTATGATGCAGATGTTTGTCATTTGTATTGATTGTGCATGGAGTATATATGATTAAACTTCAGATGCAAGCTTAGTTGTGGATACTTGATGTTTAAGAAGAAATGAACATTATTAATAGTAATGTCAACATTACAAAGAATAGTTCTTTCTTTAGCAAGGGTATGTATCACAAGAAATATTGGTAGTTAAGTTGCCTTTTCCATGAGAGGCAGGTTTCAGTTCCTCACTAACCACCAGCGCAACTAAGCATTTCTTAAATTTTAAAGAAAATTGATTTTGGGTTTCAAAATTTTCTTCCATACTTTTTTGTCAATTACTATTATGAGACGGTGGTGTAGTTGCGGCCCTATGCTCAACCAGGGGTGATTAGGAACAAGAAGACTATTATGAGAACTTGGATGCAAAGTTTTGCCTTGAGATGTGTGGACACTTACAAAGCTAGGGTAAGTTGTTGCCTCCTGAAATACATAGGAAATCAAGGGTAAGCATCTTGTAGTAATACATATCCTGTCCACTTCAGATTATCATTGCCACTGCTTTACAGCCACAGCTCCAGGGGGGAAGCAAAATCTGACTTGTGAACACATCTTTATAACAGTGAGAACAGTCTTTCCTATTTTGCACTTTTCTGAGATATCTGCTTTTTATAAAGAGCCAAACTGAATCAGATGGGCGAAATGCTATCTTCCGGAGCTGAAGTCTTTCAGATGTTCGCTCTTCCGTATAACAAACGTTTGTCGCTACTGTGCATATGTATTCCAGTACTGATGTATACCCAGAAATCGCGCCACTGTTCAGCGGATGCAGCAAACATCCCGAGAATTTTTCACCCACAGAGTTTGATGTGTATCAAATGTCAACGACGGACATGCAAAGCCAGATTGATCGTCCACCAGTTAGCATATTATTATATACCACAAGCCTGAAAGTTTGAGTGTTTCTGGTCCTACGTTCCTTTTTTTTATTTAGGGGCTGTCAGAAAAACAATTTTAAAGTCTAGTACTTAACACCCACTGAAATGTAGATCTCTTCAGTCCCCGACTTAACCGATAGCGTCCCGTGTCGCGCACCGTACTTAACCTCCAATCGACCCATCTGTGGAATGGGTGCCGGACTTCTTACAGGACTGGGGAAGGGAAAGGTGTCGATGGAAATGAGACTCACAATGCCCTCTCAAAACTGCTGCCTCTCTAGCACCTCATTCCCCATCTTTGTACCCCTCAAGTCTACCCTTTTTCCTTCGTTTTGCTGTAACCATTATTGTTCACATCGTCATCACGATATCTTTGTTTATTGTCTTATGGCACATGGCTGTCACTTCATGGTCGCTGTGTGTGTGTGTGGGCGCGCGCGCACTTGTTAAACTCTAGTCCCTCGTTTGTGTAGCAAGCCAATCTCGTGCATCAATCCCACTGGACCAGTTAAAAGCATCTTTATGACTTGAGGTCATAAAAAACGCGCTTATAACGCCGTTGTTATAGAGTTTAGCTGGTCGATGGAGTTTTGCTGGTACATGCTTTAGAAACTGATGTGGCTTGGGAGGGTGGGGAGGTTGATTGGTGTTTTACGCCGAGCCAACCAGCAAATAAGGCTATATCACGGCAAGGCAGCCAGCCCTGTAAACAGATGCCACATGCAGAAAGAACAGTGTGCCCGAGACGAGATCTGAACCCATGACCCAAGCTTCACCGTTGGGCTGGCTTGGAAATGGCCTTGCAGTTTCTTTTCATTCAATACAAGCACGCTACAACAGCCCGTTGGTGACAGGCACGCGTAAGATTGGTAAACTCAATACATGTTAACTGACAGTGGTTCATCATTTTATCATAGAGGAGACTAAGCCAGCTGAATATCAAATTGGTTTTTTATGTTCTTCCGATGTTTAAAGAAAATATACAAAAGCAAATAAACTGATTTTAAAGAAATATGTTCTCTTAAAGTCGCCTTTGTTGCAATTTCCAAAATAGAAGAAATAGTGCGAGTAGTTTTTGAACTAAATACAGCTGAAAGATAAATCTTTTTAAATAAACAGATTTGATATGTGAAATCCCGGTGTACACGATCGCCTTGCCTAAGACGGAAGGTCCATACAACTTCCTCAAGTCACTGTGAGTGAAGATACAGAAGCATACTACCCTGCACACACAGACCGGTACAGACCAAATGGGCGTCATGCTTGAGTGGCTCGTACAAACAAATACTGTATGGTGGTGGTGGTGCAGCAGTAGTCAAGAATCATTACGCAAACTGATTATAGTCTTGGGAACTCGTCTCCTTGATGTAATCCGTCGGGTTGTCTATGGAAACATCTCGTGCGTGGCTCTTGAGATGGCTGCGCATGTTGTCCATGCGAGCACCCTGCTTGCCGCAGATGGTGCAGTGGAACAGTCTTGTGGGCGCGTGGATGGTCCGCACGTGCTTTGACAGCCCGCCCTTGTCCGGGAAGCGCGCACTACAGATGGCGCACGTGAAGGCCTTACTGGCATTGTGCCGACGCTCGTGTGCCTGGCAGCAGGTCCTAGTCTTGAACGCCTTGGTGCAGATTCCGGCATTGGAAAGGCTTGTCATCGCTGTGGGTGAACTGGTGCGTGTACAACGATGTCACCAGCTGCACAAAAGCAAGAAAGAAAAAAAAAAGATGGTTGAATCATAGGGATAAACACAATTTTCATATACATTTTTTTGAACGACTTGCTTTTGGACGAAAAAGATCTCAAAAGATTTAATTATAAAATGGCCTTTAGCATGCCGCATTATACGATGTCCTACACCCTATGCCTATACGCCATAGCTGACAAGCTAGACACCACATCACCAAAAGATTTAGGTGTATACCTTAAAGCTCTTTCCGCAGACTTTGCAGACGTGCGGCCTCTCTTCACCGTGAGTGTGCTTGTGTGTCTCAAGGCTCGATTTAAACATAAACTGTTGACCACAAATATCACACATGAAACGCTGGAAGTCTGCGCTGGAAAAAAAAATGAAAAGAAAGGATCGACATGATTGGTTGTAAGAAGAAATGTATGCTGTTGTTGGTTACCGGAAGAAAGGTTTGCTATGCCTATGGTTATATACGGGAAGAAGTGTTTGTTGTGGTTGGTTACTGTAATACGGTACAGGGTAAAATTAACTGAAACTTTTTAGTTAATGTCTGTAGATGTCATAAAGTTGGTGTGTTTTGGGGTTGCTGGTCCAGAGGAAGGAACGTCCACATGTTTCGCACTGAAACCGCGGTTCCTGCAATTTAACAGGTTCTCTGGAATGCACGAACATGCCAAAACAATTTATAAAGGTAAGTTATCTGAAGTTTTTTTCGTTCCTTTTTGATCAGATCAAAATGTTATTATTATTATAGATGGAAACAATGATTTAACAAATATATTATCCAATGCAGAAAGTGATTTTTAGTCAACAGGAATGTGTTTTCTTGGTAACATTTAATGCTTATACAGAAGATCAAAAGAGGTTTAGAACATTCGAAACTTAACAGCTTAACTGAAGAAATTTCATCAGGAACTCGGAAAGCCGTTAGACTCATCAAGAAAGACATTACCTAGAGTGTCGTCGCTTATGGATGTTGCGAAGACGTTCAGATTTGTAGAACTTGTGGCATACATCACACTCAAACTTCCGCTCGTTCTCGTGGTACGACTGGTTGTGGAGGCGCAAGGCTTGCTTGGTCGTGAAGCCCTTGGTCAAGAGCAGAAGTATGTTTAGTTCACAAAGGTGACGATAATACAATATGTAATATGAACGGAAAAAAGCGTGTTTTAAGATGTGTGTTTAAGCTATAAAATCATTTTACAAAACCAATTTTAGTCAGATCAGCGGGGAAAAGAAACATGTTTTAAATGTACCTTCGAGCAAATACTACACTGGAATGGACGAACATCTGTGTGAATAAGCTGGTGTGTTTTGAGGTTGCTGGCCCAGAGGAAGGAACGTCCACATGTTTCGCACTGAAACTGCGGCTCCTGCCCACGTCCACTGTGCTGAGATATCTGGTATGAACATTTCAATGGGAATGAAATCACGACTTGTGTTTAATAAGTGTCATCTTGTGCAACAGGTTGTAAAATATTATACACATGTATTCCATAACACCAAACTTTAAAATTTTATTGCAATATACAGGTTAATCTTTCTTTTGTTATTTTATTTTACCAAGTGGAAATCTTATTCACTATGGACTCAGCTTTGCAACCAATCTCTATTTTGCACTCGCGTGCACACACAGAAATAATTGATTATAGAACAGTAATTCAGAACACTGCCATTAGTATTTTCCATCATACTATATATATATATACAATCGACAGATTAGTTAAAATATGAAAAAAATATTATAGAAATACCGACAAAAAAAAAAAGACTCATTCAATAAAGCAGTAAGAATGGCTAAATAATTTTAAGCTGGGGCAATCTAACTTTCCTCTCGCATGCGTAAAACTTTACAGTCAAAAACATGATTTGATGATCAGTATAGCCTTGAAAGAAACCCTAATAAATGGACCACCCGATTAAAGAACTCACCACATGTGTTTTGAGATGACTTGCAGTGAGGTATGTCTTGGAACACTGGGAACATTTGTAGGGCCGGACACCAGTGTGTTTATGCATGTGCACATTATAGCTGTGGCGGAAACTGAAGGTCTGGCCACACTCATTGCAGATGTAGGGCTTGATATTACCATGCAGACCCCTCTGAGCAATGGAAAACGGGAAAGAATTCTATGTATATAATTCTTCAGATATTATGTAAATTTCTTTAGTATGTATTGCATTATTGCGTTTCATTTAATTCGTTCTAAATGTCCCCTGAGGGTTTGTAAATGAACTTTCAGGACTTGGACTTTGAAAAGCTGTTATATTTCCTTGAATAATCAAAAACAATACAAAATAAATACCAATAAGTTTAATGTTCATGTAAAATCGGCTTCAGAGAGTTCAAACTGACCTGATGTTGACCAAGAGAATCTAGAGAAGCCAGCCACTTTCCACACACTTCGCACTGAACATGTTGGGAATGTCGCCGGACATGTCGATTAAATGTTACTTGACTTGAGAAGGGATAACATTTATGGCAGGTGGGACAAGACAGGTTCCGAGTTTCCACTTCTTCCCTTTGTGAATCTTCCTGCCTGCAGTCCTTGCTATGGGAACGATCGTCAAATGCATCAGCACTGTGTTCAACGATGTTGCTGCTGCTGCTGCTGCTGCTGCTGCTGCTGACTGGAGATTTGCTAGAACTTTCTAAGCAACGGGTTTCCGCAGCTTTTGTTGATTTAGATTGCCTCTGTCTCGTTTTCACTCCAAGCTTCTTATAAAATAGAATTGATGACATGTGCTTGCTGGCCGAGTATTTTGAAACTCTTCAGATTTTTTCCTTTCACTTTCTTGTCTCGGTCTTCAATTTGGTTCGTTTGATCGTCCACAGAATTTCTCATCGTCACATTTCTGAGTTCTAGTTGTTCGTTTGGTGGTGACTGTTGATTTGGCAAAATTTCTGACAGCTGAAAATTCTCGGAAGACTGCAGTGCGAGACATTTTTGAGTTGTACTCTCGAATTTTTTAACAGAGCCTGTAAAAAAAAAAAAAAAGTCATATCAATAGCTTCACAATTACTTTTTACACTTAGATCATTTTTGTAATGTTACGTTATTTTAAAAATGCTTAACAGTAGCATTTTAAACTTTGTTAAAATACTGACATTTAGAAACAGCATTATGTTTACATTTTGGTTGAAAATAAATACAATGGACATTTAAATAAAAGACAGAGAAACACGCGTGTAGTTCGCCTGGCAACCATGTGTGCTAAGGGAGACAATCATAGAGCGGCATGGCACTGACAGTAAAGGGAAGTAAATGATGGCCTGACAAGGGACAGAACTACCGATAAAATGGCAACAGAGAAAGCATTGTTAAAATCAGTTACGAAACTCTAGTGAAGATGATTCCGTTTGTGCTCGATTTCCTAGACTTGGATACGGAGGAAATATTGGCATCTGGCATACTGGACGATGATTACATAAGTGAAGACTGTAATAACGATGCTGCTTTCACATAAAGCCTCGAAGTCAGAATCGACAGAATTTGTATCAAACGAACAAACTACAACAAAATCTGAGGATTGTCAACAAACAACACCACAGCATGTGTCTCAGGCACATTCCACGGAATCAGAAGAGCAGTGTAACTTTCTCGCATCAGTACCAACAATATTACCTGATGACTTTCGATTTCATTTTAGGATGACTTCTTCATGTTTGAAATGTTACTTCAGAACATGATGATGCTAACTTCCTTCAGTTCACTGAGAAAAAATTCGTGTTCTCTAATGATGGGAAAAGGGGATCAAATTTCACAACCAGCTGGAATGCTGTTGCTGACTCTAAAATTCCTTGGATGCAAGCAAGCCATTTCACAGCTTGGTGACTGTACAAACATGTCAGAAAATATCTTATATGACATCATTGTCAAAACAGTGAGTGCTTTGTATGAATTGATGCAATATTATATAAAATGGCCCACAGAAGAACATGCTCAAGAAATAGAGACAAGTTTTAAACAAAAGAGTCATCTGGATAAGGTCCTTGGGGCCATTGATGTCCTCCATATAGCTGTAAAGGCACCTGACCAACAGTCTACTTATTACACTAATCTTCAGGGTGTCACCACTGTGTTACTGCAAACAGTTTGTGATCATGAGCTTCGTTTTCTGCATTGTTGTACTGGGTGGCCAGGATCTGTTGATGATTCAGCAGTGTTTTTTGGACTGTGATCTTTATAGTGATGCAAGCAAGAATGTTGACACTTATTTTCCTAATGGTGCATACCTAGTTGGGGATGAAAGCTTTCCACTGACCGATTGGTTGATAAAACCATTTGATGAAGATAACACCCTGACAGTTTCCCAACAACATTTCAACACAGCATGTCAAGAAGTGATGAAGCACAGCACAGCAGCATACACACTTCTGCTGCAACGCTTTCCTCGTCTAGACTATGTAGATGTCAGAGACATGCAAACCATGGTTGTTGTGATTCTTGTCTGCTGTGCTTTGCACAATTTCTGCTTAGACTGTGGAGACAAACAGCCATTTTCAGATGCAGTTGTGACAGTTAGAAATATTAACACACCGCCAGCATCAGGAATGCCAAAGAGAACTGCTTTAGGGGAGGAAAGGCAGCAGATTCTGCAGAAGTTATTTATATTGCATTCTTAAAATTATCTTAGATTGTTTCAACCTGAAAGATTTGCAATGCAGTAATATACTTTATTTGCATGATAAACATTCAAAAAATGTTTTTTCACTTATCCCAGACTGACAACTTATCCAAAGACTGACAATGATCTAGCTGTGCATTTCATTACAAGGTTAACTCACTAAATTGAGCTATAGCTATGAAGACAATACAGGATGAGAAAGTATAATATATTGTGTAAACAAAAAAAAAATCAAGATGTATGCTGAATGTGGGAAAGTTATCCATATTGACAAAAAATGGCAAATAAGACTGATAGCAATGTAAATGTAACTGTTTGTATGAGCATGATTTAATATTTGTGCTACTTAATACATTGTGTATATTCTTATCGGATATTGTTCAACTGTTTCCAACACATTAGACAAGAAATTTTAAAAGAATTATTTTTTCTTCCACTAATTCCCTTTAGATTGTGTGTACGAGTATGTACACGTGTGGAAAGAACATGGACAAATGCATAGGTGTGAATGTTTGTGTGGATGTGTTTAAATATGCTTTAGCATTCACACCTTTATAGTTGCTGCTGTTGTTTAGTCCTACCTTCAACAGAAGCTTTTGTACTATCAACTGCTCCCAGGTGAGGTTCATCACAAGGCAACTGGCATTTATAGCAGTCGTCTTCCTGCATATTGTTTCTGACTTCTTCATCACATTCTAATGACCTGTTCACATCTTTATGGTATACATCAAAACCCTTCTTTTTCTTTTCGCTGAAAAGAACATCAAAGTGGACCACACCATTGACAATGATAGCCATCTTTCCCTGGATGGTCAATGATGAGATGTTGGGAAGAACCTTTAGCTGCTGAATCATGCAAGTCAACACAGTTTTGATGTTCTCTTCCATAATGCAGATTTTGGTTATTGCCTGAAAAAAATTATTGATAATTAAATATCACTCATTCATGGTATATTTATAATTATTCCAATGCATGTGCACGCATCTCCTTTGTCTCTGTGACACACAAGCAAACATAATTTGAAAAACTGTAAAGCGGTGTAACTGTATATAAATATATCAAATATCCTAATTTTTTTAAGTAAATAATTTTGAATATCTTATTTGTGTGATCTGAATGAATGTGTTTACATCTAGGGGTGGGCGGGGCCTACAGTTGATGCTTGTAATAGTTTCCCTTTAGTGAATTGCGTCCCTGTTACGACTAGCGCTGTGTAATTAAGCACTGTAGTTAACCAATTGCTGTTAGTAAACAATAAGCAGATATATTATAAAGTAACATCTAATGTGCATGTAAAGTATCTGCTCAATCACTCATAACAACGAAATTCAAAGTGTTAGGCCACTGCAACTAATATCATGGCGTCAGGACTGCCGCTCGTTAGTTTGTTGAACCAATAATTTGGAGATTTAACAAATGAAACGCCCAAGTAGAGTCAGGAGGTGTAATAAGTATAGCATTTAGTATTAATTTTCAAATTTCAAAAACAAGATGCTCAATTTCTGTAGACTGTTTACCTGCACATTAGTCTTCGTCACGAGAAACGATGCATTCACTTACTGTGGCCTAAACCGGATCCGCGCGCTCTTTGCAGACTACCTTCACCTTGTGACCCCGTGAGGTCGTGAGGTTACGTGAGTGTCAAGTCGCCGCTCGAACTGAGCGATAGATGTAGTGTGGGTTTGTTTCACTGTGTGTGTTGGTGGGGCCACGACTACAGACGGTTTCACAATAAATGAATAAAGACAAAATAACGGATTAACTATAGATAAGTTGTGATAGTCGTCGTGCATCTGATCGAGCGAGAGAAGTCATCTAAATGAGAAAAAGGATGTTTTTTCCCTTAAAAAATTCTAAATCAAGTTTTATTATATTAATTGACGTGTAATTCAAGAGGGTTATTTACAAAGCTAAACTTTGCTGTTTTTAAGGGATAAATAATAAACAAAATTCACTTTTCAGATGAATTACGCAGAATATTTTCTATATATATATATAGTTGCTTTGAACATATATATATGTGTGTGCTTCATAAGCTAACCTAGAAGATCATAAACACGTACCGCAGTCCTGTCCAAACTGTGGTATTTAACACAGTAATATCGATATCAGCTCACCTCATTAAAGTGATTGAAAAAGCCAGCTAAATATTACAGAAAGGAGGAAGAGAATAAGAAAACGGTTTGCCTACAACACCCGAAAAATGCTTGGAAATGAAAACATGTTCACGACACTTCACAAGAAAACTATGAAATGAAAGCAAAATATTCGCCTACAGCACCCGATGTTCCCAGGCGGTCACCCATCCAAGTACTAACCGGGCCCGACGTTGCTTAACTTCGGTGATCGGACGAGAACCGGTGTGTTCAACGTGGTATGGCCGTAGGCAGAGAACGACTATTAGAAAGCTTTATAAAACAATCGCACTCTCACTGACAGATACTATAGCGAAGAATCAGGATTTCACGTGCACTTAGACAACCCCAGAGCTTAAGATACTGATCAGGGTGAGGTGAGCCGGTACGACTAACGTAGTCGACAACAACTTCGCCAGACACCCCGCACTTTGTCACGAATATTCCTATATCCGTCCATAGTTGTTGGAAAGCTAGTGAGGGACTCACTGGAGTTGTTTCCCTTGCGCACGCTCGGAGAAGATAGCTACCTTTTTAACCCCTGAGCGTTGCTCCGCTATTTCTTAGTGACAACGTAGCTGTAGAAATACGGTAAATCTTTTAAAATAATATTTGCAGTCAGAATTTCATGCAAATTCTTAAAAGCATGGCGATTTTTTACATTGAAAGCTACTTAAATGGAATGCTTATTTGCCGAACCCGAATATGACGGAAAGCCAGACGATACTATCATTAAACCCTCCAACATTCTTGTTATCGCTTCTCGGCCTTTTGGCTAAGATCAAAGTGTAGTATCTGTTCTTATCAGCTTAATATCTGATACGTCCTCCATTGGGGGACTTCGATATTAAACTGATTTTTGAAACATGACGGAGTGTTAGGGGCTTGCTCCACCTCTGTCACGGGTCGGCCTGGTATTGCAGTACCTCCAGGATCGGCCCACTCTCCTCCCGGAGAGTAACCATTATCAATGTCAAACAATTAACCTCTTTGGTGATCATGACTACTAGCCTGTCACCCAAACATTGAGGCATGACTTCCAGAGAGAAAGTTCATTTTCTCGATGATAAACTTCGGCTCTACACTGTGAACACACTGTAACAACAGTCACTGGGAACTGATGTTCAGTAAATCTATAGATCTTCCACACTTACAAATTATCTTCAATCGCAAAAATCATCACACAAACAAAACACAACTGACGTCTCCACTTGGGGACAGACGTTATACTACTCTAAATGACGCTGTCTGTGGCCACGAGCGACCTCAGCTTTCCTGGGCCACATACTCCAATAAAATACCAATAAAAACTGAACGACTCACAAAACAAAGCATAAACAAATCTTCAAATATTTCATGGCATCTGCCAGGCACATTAGTACGTGGCATTAACCAGGCCCAAACACCCAACGGCCCAGCAGACTGCGCATATAATGACAAAGAGAACGCATTACTTATCCATATCTTTTCAACAAAATCAAGGAAAAAGTCAGTGTACAAACACCCTGAGATGCACAAAAATACGAATACTTCACTTTTCTATGGAAATGTAACCTCCACATTGTGTCTCGGCACTCGCCGTGTCTCTCTGAATGGAAAGTGAAGCACTGGCCGGCGACAGTCTTTCCCCTTTCTCGCCCACTTTCTAAAAAAGAAAAAAAAAAAATATACCAAGAAAAAAAAACCAACTCTGTCATTCAGCAGGTGGGCTCAGCCACCATCGATGTGCGAGTTGTTAGCCTATGACGTATAAAGAATATATCGTGTAAAAAAAATGTATGGAGAGAAGCACAACAGACGCTGGACAGTGGTATGGTCATTTAAAGACAGTACATGAACCTGCTGAGATGGAGAACCCAGCCATTCCAAATCTCCAAACACATTACAAGAAGATACAAACTCGGATTACCCTGTAACTAAAATGGAGGTTCTACAAGCCAACAGTTAAGTCACTTATTTATAAAACACACAAACACACAAACACAAAATGGAAAAGTGCCACATGGCATCATTGTCGAAGTTTTTAAATATTTGGATGGTGCTTTTGCATTTTTTAAAAAGTTTTTTAACACCCTATTTGATAAAGGCACCTATTCAGAACAGCGAACTGAATCTATTGTTAGCACGGGCCCCAGGCTAGACGATCTCTCTGGGACCTTTGTAATTGTAATTGTAAATTATTTTCTCAGTATATAATAATATGCTTACATATAGATCGTAAGGGGAGCCCGCGATAGGAGATTCTTGTGGTACGGAATATATTAATATTGCCTACACTTACGGCTCTCGGCCCTCGCATAGGACCAAACAGCAGGGCACAGCGTACTGCTGCTAAGGCCGCCTCCGAAAAATATACAGAAAACTATGAATAGATCAAATTAGTAGAAATCAACAAAAGAAAAGCAAAAGGTTCGCCTACAGCACCCGGTGTTCCCAGGCGGTCACCCATCCAAGTACTAACCGGGCCCGACGTTGCTTAACTTCGGTGATCAGACGAGAACCGGTGTGTTCAACGTGGTATGGCCGTAGGCGAAAACGTGTTTATTACAAATCCTTATAAAACAACCGCACACTCACTGACAGGTAATGTCTCTGTGCCTATAAAACAGAACTTCACGACTTTTAAGCTTATTTATATATAGCGCGTCTTATAACTATAGTATCACACACACACACGTACACATCGAGTATCGAACTATAAGCTATATACGAATTAAGATCGGTTTTTAGACTTGTAATAGCTTAACCCGAGTTAAAAGAACATGTATATATATACCTATACATGCACGTCAACGTCCTTCCCACTGTAGGGCCGGATGCTTTCCGGATCCCTTAATTACTTTGCCCTTGTACGAATATAAATCTAGCTAGATTTATATTAAGTAGTTTTGAGTATATATACTATAGCTATCAAATAAACATAAATAATATACTTCCATAGATTTTAAGTTAAGCTATCAAATAAACATAAATAATATACTTCCATAGATTTTAAGTTAAGCTATCAAATAAACATAAATAATATACTTCCATAGATTTTAAGTTTGTTCAGTAATTTTTCGGTTATATTTTTATACATTATTCAGATTATTGTTTAGCCACCATCTTTACAATTTCTGTATACTTTCTTGAGTTTGGATTTAACTTCATTATTCCAATTGTTTTGTTTTCGTTATTAATTTTGATGAGATACGATCGTATGTTCCCAGTATGATAAACGGCGAGTCTGATAAGACTGCATGTGTGTTTCTGGTTGCCGGCTTAAATTAGATAAGAACACAGAACACATTATTAAACGTGGTCAGCAAGATGTGAACCTTCTCCGCCAACTGAATACTCAGTACAGTGGTCTTGAGTCGATCGTTAGTTATTTATTACTGATATTTTTTATCTCTTCTATCCTTTTGTCTCGATCTGGTTCCACACTTTGTTTGTCCACCATAGGAACAGTTTGAGCGGCAGAAGGATATGGGTTCTTTTTGTGATTAGCAAATTATCACATAAACTCCTAGGATTTTGACTGTGCGTGAATTTGTTTTACCGAATTCAGAAAAAACGTTGTCACACCTGTATGTGTAAGTAATAGACACTTGTAAAAGAGAAAAACTTAACAGAGAGTGAGAGATCGCTTTACTTAGAGTGTCAGAGAGATTTTATAAGTATTGAATGAGACGGACGGTCTACAGAAAGTAAGACACATAATATATAATTAAACAGATTGACAGAAACCACAAAACGAGTGTTTGTATCATCTTTATGTGTGTATCATCTTTGTCACTAAATAGGAACACGCACAGCGACAAAAAAAGATGACTAGCCATGTCTTTAACACGACACTAGATAATGGATTCCATGTCATGTGCAGTAATAACTCACCAGGTCATAGTTATAAATGTTCAAAATGTTTTTATTTTCCAAGGAAGAGGCCAAAAACTGTTCTCATCTCATCATTCCACGTTTCTATGTTTTTGTTTACGCAATGCCACCTATGTATATGCGTATCTTGGAGTATAGGTCACACACCATTGTGTAAATACTTTTTGTTTTTGTTTGTGAGCTGCAGCTCACATCTCTATATTTCAGTTGATGTGACTCGCCATGGTGATGGCAGCTCAGACCGGTGAAATAAAGGGGTAGGTGGGTGGATGGGAGATAAGTTATTGAAGTGTTCGCTTGACGCAGTGCGCCATCTGCGACTGTAGTTGATGAGTCCACGTAGGCGCACGTGCTTGCTTTAATTAAAATCTCATCACACACCTAGCACTGTCGGAATGTCTTCGTGGCCATCGTTGGTCGATAACCAATTAATGAAGCTCGCAAGCGATGTGGGTGCCGCCGTTTCATCGAGCATCGCGCGTGTCGTTAAACCTTTGTCATCGAACAAGCGTTGTGCAGACGTGAATGTGCTTATCGTCTAAATCCACTGTGAAGTCGACAATGCTGTCATCAGATCCCAAACACATTAAAGACGAACAGATAGACACGGCTCCAAAAATTCTGGTATTTCTGCAACAGTAAAGCAACAATTAGAAATATAAAGCCCGTGTCACGGTGTTATATAGTGATATGATGTGATATAGTGAAATATATTTCTGCAGAAGCAGCAGTAGTCTAAGGATCGAAGTAGAAATAGTTGTAGTAGTTGCTAAAATAGTTATTTTTGAAAAATATTTGATTTTCTCCCATAGGGACATATTTGTCCCACATTATATCTCAAGAACTGTATGGCACAGCGCTTTCAAGTAAAGATTTTTGGAATCTGTATATCATTTTACATGTGTCATGAAAACTAACATTACTCCCGTTCAGTCCTTACAGTCATGAAAGGGTTAACTGCAGAGGGATAGAGTTGCTTGAAGCCTCTGGGTATATACAGTCCGCCATCCATCCAACAAAAACATTAGATATTTGCGAGTATGTCGATATAAAGATAATGGTATATGATGGGGTGACTTTGGGAGAAAAAGTACGTTCCTCTACAAAGTTAGAGAGATAATGGGTGCTCAGATAATAAATTGAGACTGTATAGGCGACCAATGATAAGAAACTCACCGAAAACAAAGGGCAGGAATCCTGAGCCACCCAGCCAGCAAGGTCCCTGTACACTTGGGGTTCCATGCTCTTGTCGTGCAGTGCTTCGCAGATCTGACACCAGTTGGCCACAGGGGTCTCCCTGGCGATGTACTCATTCCTCCACCGGAAGTACGAATTGTACAAGTCGCGGTCGCCGTCCACTAGGGCCAAGAAGTCAGCGAGTTCCTGCATCGACGTGAAGTTGTCGGCGTCGATGTAGGAGTTGGGGATGGCAGTCCTGGAGTAGTCGCCCCCACCGCTGACAACGGGGATCTGCAGCCGCCGGTATGCCCCCCACAGTTTGTCGGTGATGTAGTCGCGACAGTAGCCGTCTTCGAACGCCAGCACAAACCTGTACCTGGCCCAGGTCTCTTGGCACTCGTCCTCCTCGGTGCCAGGGCACCAAACGTCGACGCATGCGCCAAGAGGTCGATCGGAAGATACTCCTGCAGCGCCGCCACCTTAGTGTAGCGCCTAGCCATGTCCAGACAGTTGTTGACCTCCATGAAGATGAACCTGTCGTGCAGGCTGTAGACGTCCGGGACATTCTGAGACTCCAGCTGCGAAAGTGCAAGACAAAGACGATGAGGTCGTCCTGGAACGGTGTCCAGATGATGATATACCTTTATCCCCTCCCATAATAAGATCGGCTAGAGTGGGTATTACCCTGACTATACATTCTAGCAGTGAACAAAATGTTTCACCTGATCATCCAGACGGTCATCGGCATCCTCGGTGGGAGCAGCGGTCGTTGCTGCAGGTCTCTTGTCGTAGTCGCCGTACGGGGAGTAGATGTCGGCGTCATCTCTGTACCACGACGTCCAGTTAAAGACATCGTTGTAGAGGCTAAGATCGAGGTGGATGTTGTATGGTGGCTCAGCATTGTGTAAGATCCACACCTGAGTAAAGTCAAACTGAATGTTGAAAGAAGCTCGAGACGATTCTGTCCAGAACAGCAGAGTTCACTTCCTGTCTTCAAAGCAGCTATGCTAGTGATGTTTTTCGTTCAGGTTTTCCCTGATTGCGCAACCCTGATTTAGTTTCTACATGTGATTCTGACATGATATTTAATAGTTTTCTATTAAAATGGGATAACAAGTGTTTAAAATTAACATTATTTACTTTTGCTGCCATCATCCAGTCATTAACAAGCTTTTTAGATGGCGCACAACTAACAAGGTAAAAAGGTAAACTCTTCTTGCACCCCTTCCAAAAAAGAACCTCTCTCTTACCTGCCAGGGAGGGTGATCAGGAGGCAGATCCTCAGGTCTGCTAAAGCCACTGGTACTGAACATGACGGCATCAGCTTCCGCCACTTTCTGCTTGTCCATCGTCAGCTCGCACGCGTTCACGGGGCATGCTGGGAAGGGGTCGTCGATGACCTGCCAGGCGGGAGAGTCATCGTGCGGTGTCCACAGGAGAAGGAGCTTGGCGCCAGGCAATGAGCGCTGCTCACGGACCAAGGCTTCGCTGTCATCACCGATGTGCTGGTGCGAGAAGATGGTGAGGAAGATGTTCTTGCCCTCCCCCCGGGCGTATTTATACACTGCGATCTCGCCCCCGGGGATCAGGAGGACCAGCACGAGGACGATGAGGAAGAGGGAGATGTAAAATGTGCATCGGTTCCTCCGACTGACGGCAGACGGCGCTCGGAGGCGGCAACCGCGACAAGAACGCCACAGTATGGACATGGGAGATGATGAGTGCTGTTGAACTCGATGTATGGATGAAGGAAGTTATAGGACACAAAAATTCAGGGCAATGGTAGCCATGCAAGAGAATCACACAAGCAACCTGGGACAAGCTTTTAAAATCTGCCAGTATGTGTGGATGGGCTTATACAATACTGTTCTCTCTTTTTCGCTATTTTTTCTAAGCATAGGGTTTTATGCTATGCAAAAATGCTATACAACTGAAAATGTTACAATAATAAATATTGTTAAAATAACTTTCACACGCCCTGCATACCTCATTCACGAACTTCAGAAAATACAGAACTCCAGTGCACGTCTGGTGGTCAAAGCAATAGGAAACGGGACCATGTCACTCCTTTGTTCTCGCACTGGATACCCGATTGTGCTCTAATTTCTTTGAAGGCTCTCGTCCTACCCATTTTTCCGAATTTATTTTCCTCTACATCTGAACCAGAACTCTTCGATCACTCTTCGTGTGTCTTCACATGCTGTCCACTCCTGTCCCCAAAACAGTGTATGGTCACCGGACTGCAGCAAACCAATGGAACTCTGCACTTTTATATCTGCCACTTCACATCTATCCATCCATCGTGCATTAAAAACACAATCTTTTCTGTGAGCACTACTCCTAAATAGAATCCACTTACTGGTGCTGCTAACCCGTTCTCTCTACCTTCCTCACTTCTATCTCTCGATTAATCTGTCTTGCAAATATTCCTTTGTTACTTTTTAGTTAACTTTTTTTCCATCACGTACAGAAGCAATGTCCACACTTACACCTTTTTAAATCCAAAAGCAAAAAGCTTACCCGGCACACTCTCACAAAGTACCCCCAGCAATGTCACTAGAAGTCACACGTAGGTCACAAAGGGACACGTGTGACAGTCAGGCCAGGTGTCCGCATCGCAAAGTGGGGAGGTGCAGGGTGTACCGACTGTAATCCTTCAACTCCCACAACTCTTTAATGTCTGTTAACTGTGTCCTTTGTAAGCTCAGACAACTCGCAAAACTCAAGCCACATCCTTTATCGTCTATTTGTGATGAGGGAAAGATTGAGAGAGCAGGCGCAAAGGTGATGACGAGTCGCAGATGGACGGACCTGTGGTTGGCTTCGACCGCAGCCTGTAACGCGATGTTACCTCGCGACTCTCAGGCTTATTGCTAAATGGAAGTGTTCAACCCCAGTGGTCGTCACAGTCCGTTACACCAATGATGATTATATAGGTTAATTCTTTACTCAATAATGAACACACCTTGATGGATGTTCTTGTAATACGCTTGTGTAGTTCATTACTCAGATATAATAACTACATTTACTAGTACTGTCATGCATGTGGGGCGATCGGTCTTTGTAAACTTGTGCCATTACAAGACTGGGGATTGGATTTGCTTGTACAAAAATAGATATCTGTGAATTGGACTATGCCGTATTCTACATGTGAAGTATGGTGCTCAAAATATATGCGGACTAATCGGGAATCTCAGTCCTGTCCTGCGGTCGGACGTCCAGTGAGTTAGAAAAATCAGCTGTACCTTAATTACTATACATTTACATATTTAGTTATATTACTGTATAGAAGTTATTAATATTATTGTCTCTTTTAACCTACTTATATTTGTTGCTTAAACCGCAATTATGTTGGTTGTGTAGATGCACAGGCATCTTCCCCTTAGGTGATGTTACTATGTTCCAGAGAGGGGCGAAAGAAATCATTCACATCGCGACTGCAACACCTTCCCTCAATGGAGACTGAAGGTCGACAACTGCCGGCAGTCTACAACAGTCTCATTCAGTCCCATGTTCTGAGTTCATCTCAGTGTGAACACACCATTCACTTAGCTTTAAGATGATGAAGTAGGTGTGTGAAAATATGTCTAAAGCTCCAGTGAGAACTACTTTTTCTTAAGTGTAAAGGTTTAGTTTTCCCTCTACTGTACAAGATTCACATTTACTTGGTCAATACTTTATGTCTATATCGATTAGTACACATGAGATTGCTACACAATCTTATCAAGTGGTGTGTATACACACCTATACATTTGGAAGACGAATAATTTGTGTGTGCATTTGTCACACCAACATGAAGTCCTTGTACAGACTAGGGACAACAGTTTTATCTCTACCTTTAGTTCACTAATTACAAACACACAAGAGGCTGTAAGCCTAGCGCCAATTCCTAGAGTCTGCATGCTGAACCTCAAACATTCAACTTACAATGGATGTATCCATGTAGGCAACTTTTTCAATGCTTTATTCCATAAGCTCAAAGCAGAAGTAGCAAAAGAAAATGTGCATAAAATGTCAAAATTGACAAAGAAGCTGTGGAAATAACCAGGATCCCAATGTGTCTCAGAACAAAAACTATGCAGTAATCATCTAAATACAGTTTCTACGTGTACATAACTTCTTGACATAAAGAAATCCATTCCTGCAGTCTAAAGGTATCTTTATGCTCACACTGCTTGGTAAAGTGATTTTTTCAGTTTCAAACACTTAACATCGAAAAGATATAACTCAGAAGAAAATATATTTTGTTTCTATTTCTTCATTCATTTCAAATGAAAACAATTAAACTTTGAAATGGCCATAGATTGAAAGACACCAAAGACTATACTAACTCTGTAACAATATTATACATTATCACAAGTTCAATGGCATATCATATAGACCCAAATTTTAAAAATCGAATCATTCTGCTCAAAAATACAATCAAAAGCGGCTGACAATTCATAGTATTTATAGCTAATATTTATAATATTTATAGCTCATAAAATACCATTTCTAGCCATTTAAAAAATTTACATGATTGTGCTTTTTCAGAACTAAAAATGATTTTGCTTTCCATACACCGTTCATGTCAGGTAAAACTTTGGAGCAAAGAAAGTTAAACTAACCTACACAAAGGCACTGTAAATAGTAGAAACAGGTTTAAAAACCTAAAAACACTGACACATCATACAAAAATAAGGTCTTCAACAACAATAACAAAGCTCTACATTTGGCTAACATGATGATACATAGCAAAGCATATTCCTTGATCAAAGTTCCTGTTCTATCAATGTGATACTGTAAAAAAAGCAAATCAACCAAAAATGCACATGTTCATAAATTTTCAGGGTAATCCTGTCCATTAATAGTAGAATGCACCTCAGCACCGACTGTTCTAGTGTGCATGGGTCTATGTCTTTTATGTGGTAAAATAATTCGTCATACCAATGGGTGGTGTTCCTACCAAGATGGGGCAAAGTAGCAGATGGCACTGCTACCTACAGAAAGAAATACCCCATGTGCCAATGACGTCAACCATGTAATAAAGAGATGCATTATAAGCTCTACCCCTCGGGTTGGATCCCAACAATCTCCTTTCACAGGGAAGGATGTACAGCTAAGAGCAGGTAACCCTGAAAAAATCCTGGCATGCTGAAGACAGAGGTGCTGGGCCACTTGGAGTACTCTAATTAATCACAACACCACACAGCAACAACCACTATGACACTTGACAACTAAAATATTGCTCGAACTGTTAAGATCCACCGGGCAAGTGCAGTTCCAGGCTCCACACCTCAAGAAAGTCCACTCTCAGCGACTGGATGTCCCTTCAACCCATCTTGTGGAGCCTGGGGATGGAAAATGAGAGCATCTGCTGGACGCAGAAAACACATCTGTTAGAGGAAAAGCTTCAAGATCAGAGGATACCAAGCTTTCCAGAGTGATCAGCAAGGCAGGAGAAAAGGTGAAAACAATGAATATCCATGAAAACAGTAAACACACAAACAAGGCTGAGTATATCGAAGTCTATGTAATAATGAAAGACATCATCATCAGTGTGGTCAACTACCATTACCCAAAGATTTTAACAACAAAATAATCAAGATGAAATCATTTCATGAGGTGTGAGAAAGAACTACACACCATGCTGGATAAGTGAACTACAACTAACTCATGACAAGCAAAGTGAGAGATGAGGCCAGGACCAACCCTAGCCAAGAAAACATCAAGCTGCTTGGAAAAAAAGCAAATTTCCTGAAAACTAAACTGGACTTGAAGAAGTTGAGGAGAAAAGACCACAAGTCTTGATATGGAGAGAGATACCACCAGGTTATGGAGATTATATAGAACACTGAATCGATACAGAAACCAAGGGACAGAAGATCACATCTGAATAAGAAGGCAAGACACTGGCTGGGAAAATCGCAGCTAATGCGTTTGCCTAAGCACAGGATAGAGACATGACCATCTACAAATAGTGAAAATATGGTATAAAGATATCTCCAAAACAGCTCCTTCCTTAAATGATAAATAGGAATAGTTTCTTCTTCTGGGTTGGTATACAGGCGGCCAGATAGATCCTGTTATTGACCTGATTTGTCTGTTGGTATGATATTGCAGGAAAAACTTATTGGGATCACTATCATCCCACTAACAATCAGCAGGAAAGGCTCTATTGGACTGACTGGATAAAGAAGCCCCCTCCATACTAGCTCAAGTCTAATTGTCTCTCCCCACAACAGTGCTCACATGATGTAAAAGTTTGTTTTTTTTAATACAACTGTTTTCAGTGTGCTACAGTAGCTGGTGACTAAAATGTGTCATTGAAGAATTTTTCCTAATCTACAAGTTTAGATTTTATCATTAGTAAAAATGTTTCCTCAGGCCTGCTGTGAACAATGTGGAATTCCGAACTTCATGTAACAGTTTCAAAAGAAAATATGTGAGTGAGTGTGTGAAACAAATTGATTGAATCTAGATTGCTTCATACATAGCTCCAGCAAAGATGTATGATAGAGATACAAAGAGAACATATGTGTGACGGTATTCATGCATTGGCGAAAGACTGTCAAAACAAAGATGTATTCAATTTATATGATGGCTACACAGGAAAAATAAAGCTACTGAATAAAATGAATTTTTGCCCTAGGAAAATTTGTAAAAAGTAATGCACAAATTAAAAAGTAACAATTCTAGCCCCAGCTACACAAAATAAAATATAAGAAACAAATCAACAAGAGTGTTCTGACTACAGCAGAATCTAAGCAGAGAGTAAGCAAATTACCAAACAAAAAGGGGATAAAAAAGAAACAAGCCCCAAATTAACAAATAAAATCTTCCCATTTCTGATTGTGGCATGTGGGATAGCACAGAAAAGTTTATATTACCCACCCATCTTCTTATGTTGGTGGATTTCCTTACTTTCTAAGAAAATGGCTTTCCTACTCCACATATTCCTTTATATTAAGGGACCATCATGCTAACGAAACCGATATAAAATGTCATAGCATAAACTGGTATGGCGACTGCAATGACAAAACCAGAATTAAGTTAAAAACGAAGCCAGTTCTGTATCAGAACATTAATCAGGCGCACCCAGCAGCAAATCAAAATTGGGTATGCTTCCACCTTGATGCTGCATAAAAGGTGGACCCTGGACTGACCCCTCTGAAGGGGAATTAATTTCAAAAGCATCCTGTGGCTGCACTGGTAGCGGCCTTATAACAGTGTGATGTACCTGCTCATTGGTCTCGACTGACCAGACATTAAACTGGCTGATGGAGGAGCTGCCATACTTGGGGAACTGCAGTGTTTTAGCAGTCACCTCTCCTTTTGTGTGTGCAACAGGTGTGGGCGCAATACTACCAGCCACAAAGCATGTGGAAGTGGGGCAAAGCTGCTCCTCCAAAAAGTGCATTCTCTTTGTATGTTTGACTGCACCACTGGTAGGTTTGATATCATACGGCTTTACCCGACCCTTTGAGGCAAATGTTTTGCCTTTTTTAGAATTTGCTAAGGGTGTATATGTGGCGCCACCTTCTTCAAGGGAAGTTTCAGGAGGAGAAATATCATTAAAAATATCTGGGGCAAGTGGACGGGTTATGATTTCCAATGCACTCTTGCCTTCAAAAACTAATGGCTGATTTCCACGCAGTTTAAGGACATTTGTGCCAGGAGCCACATTTTTATCCCTTTGCACACCGAACTGGTTAAGTGTCCCATATGGCTTTTCTTCTGCTTGGCAAAGCTCTGCAGGAGTGGCAACATCAGATACGCAATTCTGCAAAGTGGTCTCATGTAGACAAAGGTCAGGATGTCCATGTCCTTCATTGCCCTGGACTGCAGCATGGGAAACCCTTTCCAGTTCCATAAGGGTCAAAGAGCTGTTAAGCTGCATAGGACAATAATTTGTCAGCATTGTATGCGATTTAGCCTCAGTAGCCTTCATACTTTGTGAGAAACTGGCTGGGAGGTTTGCAGGGGCTCCAACAGCAAGCTTGTCCCTGCTGGCTGGGATTTGAACTTTTCTCTCTAACTTTTGTCTCCTAAAGACATTGATGTCTTGTGGGGAATGGAAACTTTCTGAGCCAATGATACAGTCGCTTGTATTTTGGATAGCAACTGTAGATTGCCCTGCAGCTTCTTGTACAACTGCAGACTCTGCTGCAACAAAAAAAAGAAAGCAGACTTGAACACTCAAAAATAACCCAAAAGCATCAAAGCAAAATTCAAAATTAAATGCTTTTCAGATCATGTAATATTTATTCCTCTTTACTGGCTTTTTAAAAACTACAAAACCAAACACAGAAGCTTTCTCACCAAAACCTAATCAACAATGAGATAAAGATCAAATTAAACTTTCACGTGACAGCAGGCCCGTTCTTAGCCCCCGCGGGGCCCGAGGCAAAGGGCATGTGCGGGGCCCTCAAGCCACGATCACACGGTTTTAGTTGGGATCTAAAGTCACTTTTTTCCTCAGAGATATCTCGTCTTTTATCATTGACAGCACGCTGCATACACATTACAACATAAGCCTACGATTAATTTATTTGTAACGTTCGTCAATAGGTTACAATCAAAAGCGCGGGGCCCCTTGAAGCGCGGGGCCCTAGGCAGATGCCTCGTCCGCCTGCCCCTAAGCACGGCCCTGCGTGACAGCAATAGTTTTGAAAATAAACATACTTTCTCTTTGAAAAAAAAATACTGCTATTTTCATTTTTGTTATAGGTCAAAAATTATCCCAAGGGTGCACAGCTTATATCAAAACCAACAGAACTGTTACTTAAAACTTAAATTTGATACTAAAAATCAGCCAATTCATATTTTAAAAGGCACTCCTCACTTACCAGCATAACGTGAGACAGTATTATCAACCTGAGTTGACACTTGCAATTTAACTTCTTCCTTCTCCTTTTTATCTTCCTCAACTTCTGACATGCCTGTCAACAAACAATAATGCAGAAATTATTCAGGAGAGTCACATCAAATAATCTATTTGCTGGCCATCACCAGTGTTAATTGCACCACTTGATGAAAGTATAGGGAAGCTTAAATAGACAATACTGGAAATACAAGTAGAACTGCAAGTTATACTCAGTGTCAAAGGTCATTTAACTTTGTGACACAAGTTAAAGACATAGCAGTTCTTTGAATTACGGTTTTCAAGCAAGTCAGAAGATGCTAATAGAATTCATAGCAATAAATAAATGCACAAATATATAAATATAAAAACAAAGATACAATATTTGCCAAGGAGAAGTACAGCTATAGCAGCACTCATGCATGTACAGCAGTCCTTACAGCAATTAAGGTTCTTCTGATGTCAAGAAAGCAGAAGTCAAGAGGTTACACACCTAAGTATAGGAAAATGAGTATAGATGACCAGTTGTTGGACTTGCTTACTCAAGTGTGACAGACACAAAGGAAGAAGATGGTAAAGAAGATGACCTAAAAAAACCTGGGAGAAGGAAAGTATATACCAAGATGGTAAAATTTGACCTTACAGACCGCTTTACAGGAGTAGCTGACAGAAGTGGCCCTTCTTTGGTAATGCCTTAGGCATCAGTGGTGAAAGAGCTTTGCTTGATTTTGACTACATTCAAGCAATTCCCACAATAAAGGTTTTGTAACTCATTGCTCCATAATGATATTTTCTATTGTATCAAAATGAATGTGTACTCTTCAAATATTATAAACAATATATTATTCTTTGAACTTACATGCTACATCACAAGAAAGACACTCTAATGCATTTGAGGCAGTCCAACGTTTGTTGGGATCAGCATGCAAGGTGTTGGTCAGGAGCTCATGCAAGAGCTGAGGCAGTGGCTTGTGGAAAAAGGGTCCCTTAGTGGCCACTTCACCAATGCAGTTAGCATATTTAATCATCTGCAACACAACAAAAATCCTCAATAAATATGCAAGCCTATTAATATGGATTAAAGAAAAGTCCTAAAGAATGTTTTTAAAATCATTTATCTGTCAGTCAAACTCTGAGGAAGTAGGCCAGAGGAGTGCACACTAGCCAGATCGATAGTCATGTAGGACACAATACTTCCATCATTTGGCCCAACTAATAAATGAGTACCTGAGCCTCTAAAGAGTTGAGGAAGGAAAGGCCATGAAGGAGAGATGGGCACACTCACAAACAAATGCTCTCACCCATCCACACAAACACACACAGAGCTGGCTCTGAAAGAAGTGGTCCCTATCACCTCACTTGCCAAATAACTGAAAGGTCAACACACTATTTTTTTTTTCACAAACTCTGCCACCACAAACACATGAGTGTCATATCACATTTATGTTTAACCACGTTTGGTAGTGTCATTAACTAAGAAACAAAAATAATTTAAATATAATTTCAAGATTTATGCTGTAGCATTAAATGGGGGTGCGATTGGTGGAGATTCCTTCTGATGCATATGCATTTATCTTACATATATTGTCATAATTTCATTCAACTTACCAGCTCAGCCATGAAGACAAAGGAAGTTTGTCTGTCATTGTCTTTACGTCGTTCTAGAAATTTTAGGAGATGACGGCGGGTGCACATGAAATAGACTGTCAGCCCCATTGCATAGACGTCAAATGATGCCTGGGGTGAAAACTGTTCTTCCTTAAGTTTGTTGTAGTTAGATACAAGGCGTTGCCATAGCTCAGGAGCAAAGTATTCTGGTGTCAAATGCATGCTAAATGACATTAGTTGATTGCCAGTCATGCTGGAACCAAAGTCTGCCAATGTTAGACGGAACTGGTTCTCTGGGGTCGAGTCCACCAGGATGTTGTCAGCTAAGGAAAAAACCTCAATCAGTGGATGTATGTGTAACCCCAGTAACCTGCCACACATAATTAACAGCTAGTGCTCATTTTAGTACTTATATATGGTACACATTTGAACCATGTTACTTATATTTCCAGTTAAGTTTTATTATCTTTCTTTTCTTATCTTTAGCTATCCCTAGATGTAACTCACTGTATGTGTGTTGATATTTTTCACTTAACAAACTCAAATTCTTACCCAGATAATTAAAACTGAAGCAGACCAAGGATTTAAGAAAAAAACACCTTTTTGTGCTGAAATTTTGTTTGAAGGTATATTTTAATAGTATATCTACTATAGCAGCTATTCTTTATTTTTTATTTCATAATTAAACCTGTTTCCCAATTATCAGCATCATTATCCCTGCTTACAGACTGGAGACAGCTACAATACTATACTCACGTTTGATGTCCAGATGATACAAACAATGTTTGTGCATGTACTGAAGAGCTTGGAAGCCTTGACATGTTAGGTCCTGCACCAACTCATAGTAACAAGAGCTTGCTGTAGGGCCAATAAGCCTATTTTGTAGCTCTTCAATAAAAGTGTAAAGAGGCTGACCTATAAGAACCCAATACAAGAATCTCTTTAAGATAATTATTTTCAAATATATATGTCAAATTGACAATAAATTTTGTCCAGCTCCAGCTCTCGCATATCAAATGCAAACAGTGGGAAGTAGAAAGTAACTGTGTGTATAAGTGCGCTAGTGAGTGTACTTGTATAGGTGTGTGTTGTATGCACATACATTTATGCTTGCAATTTTTTCTTTTAGCTGATTTTCCATTTTAGTTAAAATACATTCCTCTGGAAGTAGACAGAATAATAATATTCTATTACATCTGCAGGACAAAAGTTGCTTGGCATGTGATCTTTATGCAGCCATAACAGGCTTAAATATAAGATGCACATCTGAGACACAGGATGCTAATTCTCTCACCTCCATCTTGCATGATGATGTCCACAGACCCCAGGTGAAAAATCACTGCATAAAGTTTGCAAATATTTGGATGGTTCAGCTTTATCATCGACATTATTTCCTGCTCACGAAGCTTCGTACCATCCTGCAACAATTACGCCTTTTCTTAGCGGTGACATATTGTACAACATAGATGTTTTTGAGTTAAAGTTATTTATTGAGGTCTGAAGCAACATTTCTTATAACTCTTAAAAATATATTTACAATCGTAGAAAGGCCATGACACTGCATGATGCAAGTCATACATAAAGGGATGAACACATCATGATGCAAAAGGCAACTTGGGATGACCAGAGGTCCAGGATTTTTTAATTACTCTTAAACATCCTCATGTTTAAAGGGAGAATTCCAAACTGACTAACTTCGAGATAGTGTTACTCATCAGCATGGTCATATACAGGGCTTCTGCTTACGCAAAAAATTGCGTACAGTACGCATTAAAAGTTCGGAGGACCCCTTCAATTTTCGTCAATGGGGTCCCATTCAAAGTTGGGCAAAAACAAGGACCCCTTAAAAATCTGAAGAAGGGGTCCCTGGGATCCCAAAGAATTTAGCCTTAGCAGAAGCCCTGCATATATATAAAGAGAAAAATGGTTGTACCAGCAAATGTACGTGATGCTAAGCATTAAAGAAGAGTGGGCTATTTTGAGTAAAGATTAAGGTACTGTAGATATAGTCATTGTTTGCTGTAATGTTGAAATTTGCATTTTATTGCTTAATTTCATAATTTAATGATGTATGTGAGAATGATGGAATGTGAGAGATGGAGTTGAGAGAGAAAGAGAGGGCAAAAGACAAATAAAACAGCTAAGAAAAAGCAAAAATATTGATATAAGCTAAGGAAAGTTAGCAAAAATGGTCCATCGACTTCCAGGAGATGTGTCAGAAGAGTTGAAAACTGCTGATTCCATCTGGCTTCTATGTGTGTATTCAAAAACTTGGAAGCATGTGGAAAAAAGAGGTTGCTGATTTTCAGTGATGACCAATGCCACTGAAAATATGTTCTGATGAGACGAGTTTATGTGGGTTGTGAAATAATATCAACCATCGTCAATGCAAGGGACATATGTTCATCCTGTGATGTAAATATATATCACGGTGAGTTAATCCTGTCATGGTATATGACATTTTCATGAAATAGGAATCTAGTGACTGTGTATAGTTTGTTCGGAGGAGAAGGTCAACATAAGGTTTTGAAATAAGAATATGAGATAGTGGCTTTGACAATTAAGTGATATTTAACAAAATGGGTTTTGTGTGTGTGTATAATCATGCATTATACATAATCAAAAATTTTAATTAAAATTCACAAAGTGTTACTGCATTCTCAACCCTTAAAAACCAGGGTGAAACATTTATGCCGTTACCTTCAGGCATTTCCTGACAAACGTTTTTCCAGACTTGTCTTTATATGCAGTTACAAAACTACTGACCCCTTCACCTTTTTTTGGCAGTTTTTGGAATTGGTCTTCTTTAAAGGGAACATGCTCAATGTTGATGTCCTGTCACAACATGCCAGGAACCAAGTATGAATGAAAATAAGGGAACTAAAATTTTATTTCTAAGATGTGAACAGTTTTCATGAGGCAAGAGAACAAAAACCACAAACTGAAAGGCCACTATTCAAAGGGCCTTTCAAAATGTTTCTTTCAATATCAATATCTTTCAGTAATTTACACAGGTCTTAGAAATTACATCTAATAGAAAAATAAGTTAAGAAACATTAAATAAACACTTAGTTTGAAAAGATGAGGTGAATGTTAGTGGTAGGACCAAGACTTAAGTGCTGATGAAATATTTTATCACTAGAAATATGTCAAACATTTGCAATTGTCTATAAGATGGAACACTGCTTACACTATCAAATGCAACTGCACAGTTGGCAAGCCCACTCTTGACCCCAGTCATCACATTAGAGATAAGCAGCTCAGCATTTCTCTCATGTTTTGGCCTCCTGGATGGTAAAAAAAAAATTGCTTAAGCTTAATTATGCTTTTACTTGACATAGATACTTCCAAAATAAATCTGCCCCATGATACTGTTTATATTAATCACAAATGAGAGATTATTACTTCTGGAAACAATAAATACAGTGTCTCAAAATACAATTAAATTTTGGTAAACTTTGACATAAAATTAAGTCATATTAAAGGCAATGCCTGGCTCGAAATGTTGCCCGTATCTACTAAATTTGTGTTTTTTTCAAAATCAATCAAACTAACATCACAAGCTGTAGCAGTCCATTACAATAATTACTCTACATATCGTGCAGTCAAGTGCTAGCTTACTAACATTCTCACAAGATTTTGGTAGCATTGGCTGTAAAACACATTCTTTATTTGATATTCAAATCAAGCATATCATAGAGCATCTCATAGGAGAATCATCAGAAACATTATTTCTTAAGTAAAACTGAGGATGGAGAAAGATATCAAAACAAAAACATCTGAATGTACACAATGTCACACCCAACTCTGCCATTGACATTACATACCCTCACAAGATTTTCGTAGCATTTGCTGTAAAACACATTCTTCATTCGATCTTCAAATCAAGCATATTATAGCAGAATCATCAGAGACACTATTTGTTAAAGTAAAACTGAGGATGGAGAAAGATCTCTAAAAAACATCTGAATGTACACAATGTCACACCCAACTCTGCCATTGAGATTACATACCCAACTCTGCCACTGACATTAAATGTGTGTACGTCAATCTCATCATCAGACAGGGGTGGAAGAGCCTTATGTTGTCCATGCTGACCTAATGATAAAAATAAATTCACAAGAATGAATGCCACAGTTCTTGAGAACTCTCGAAGAAACTGTCATATGCAGCTAACTCTCCATTAAGTGGAACTCAAGCAGCCAGCACCCTGAAGCAATTGTTAACAAAACCCCAAAATAAAACTTAAATAAAAATTAAAATAAAATTTATAGTAGAAATGTAAGTTCAAACTTTATGATCTTTATGTGATGTCTATCTAGCCTTACTGTAAAACTTTAAGTGCGTGTGTGAGGGAAGGGGGGCTATGTTTCTAGAGAGAGCATTTACAGTTGGAAACAGGAACAGACAGTGGCTCTGGTTTTTCATTTATTTATTTGCTTATTTATATCTGAGAGAAACATGCAGTGTATGACTTTAAAAAACATTACTATTATTATTTCTCCCAGTGTCCTCTTCTGAGATCAGTTCCAGCAAATAATGAAAAAAATAGCATCAGTAAACATTGCAAGCTTTTATTTTTGCAGACATTAAAGCTGAAATAATCTAAGAATAATGATTTAACAATACCTCATGACTACGTCATATTAAAGACACAACTACTGAGCTGAACAAATTATGCTTACTAAAATTGTAAAGTGCAAGACACTGCTGTACTTCAGGTGGTGGCAAGACACTTGATGGATTGACCACCAACGCTTGCTGAGTAGGACTTAGCAGAACAGTTTCAGCAATGCTTCCTTGTCCACTGTCCATCATCTGAAGAAAAGAAAATCTATCCTATATTCCCTGGTGTGCCAACTGACTATATATATAAATGATATACATTATATCTGGTTATTATGATAAGTTGCAGTTCTATTTTTGCTGGTATTTTACTATGTAATAACCATCTCATGTGTCTCTGTGTAATCTATACACCATACATGCTTTTTTTTAACCACACCTGACAATGTTCCTACTTTTCATTATAATAATTAAGCATTTTAATATTAAATAAACTTATGAAGTATAATATACTGACATTTTAACTTTATTTGCTAAGCAGAATAATTGAAATAACAAAACAGTCTTGGAACACAGGAATGAATCTCTTTAGAAATTAACTGTAATAAACTTTAATAACTTAGCAATGTGAATCTCCTCTTTAAAAATACAAGGGGGTTGGTGGGGGTGGGTCAGGTCAAGTGCTCACAACCATATATTACTGACCAAGTGATCAATCATTTACTAGTGTAGACTAGAATTATTTAAGGGAGTCTGTAGAAAGTCACTATAATACAGAGCTAAGAACATGTTTGGTCACTATAATTATGCTGATCATATTATTTCAAAGAAATATATGCATCCATCATGTGTCAACCATATATGATGCAAGGCCACCACAGGGATCCAAAAAGCAGAGTAGTCAACGTAAGGTTAAAATAATGATGATTTTAATGATAAATCATGTGCATATGACTAAAATATTGTAATAAAACTATTCTGATCATTTGAGAAGTTTGTGGTGTGTTTTCCCAATACAAATGAAACTCAAATGAAATGGCAAAGCGGAAGTATAATAATACTATCAAAGGTAGCTTAAAGAATATAGCGTCCGTCAAGAGTGAAGAGACCACAATCGTCAAAAAATCTTTTAAATTAAAAAAAAACTTGTACTCACATTATGCGATCGTGAAATGGTGAATAGATGATGATTAATGAATACAGTAATGAAATTTCTTCCAAAATCCTTTACACACACAGTCTCTCTTTCTTCCGTAAAGGGAGGTAATCAGTCGCGGTTATCTACCACCACCGTTGCTTTATAGTGTATAGCCTATATAGGCTATTGTTTGGTCTATGCTCCTCGAGGAGTAACAATGATTAAACAACTAACTACTCGTTGATCTCTCAACGATCGATGCACTGTCATGGACTTGCCCTGGTTTCTTTGTCGGACCATCCCTCGATCGATGTTTGTTGACCGAGATGCCATGCAATAGGACGTGCAGTTGTGATCTCACAACTACAGCAATACTTGTGGGTGCTTGCACCCGAAACGCTTTTTCGACCCCACTGTGCTACAACAATAGTTATAAGCGACTTATAGTTATCATCTGTGCTATTGACCTGCTTGGTTATTATTACTCAGGCTATAATCTACTTTGGAGAGCATTAATTTCTGCTCCTCGACTGCCACCACTGTCTCTGTTGCCACTTGTGTGCAGGGCCGCCGAGAGCCAGCCCGGGCCCCGGGACAGACGACCTCTCCGGGCCCCTTGTACTTGTAATCGTAAATTATTTTTCCAGTATATAATGTATGTTTACAATTCGAATCTCAATATCTACACTCAAACTCAACTTCTGCATGTGTAATGCTTGGGTGTTCTGTCCTTAGACCTTTCTTTAATCCACTGACCAAGCCGGGCCCCTTGACAGCCGCGCATTTCTGCCCGGTACACCACCCCCCTGTCCCCCCCTCTCGTCAGGCCTGCTTGTGTGTGATGGTCGTCCAACAAAGCTGCTGCCATTCCTGTAACCACCTGACCACTGTGGTCATCTATCTGGTCTGCTCATGCCTTCATCCCGGCCTGTATACGTGTCACACCACCCCCAGCCAAGCCACCTTACTGCTGCTTCTGTCTTGCCACCCCCACTCACCTGTTCTCACCTCTTCTGTCGACTGAAATAGGCACTAATTCTTCATAGTTTGGTCTGGCGAACTTTTCTCTTTTGTTTTCTTGTTTCATTTTTATTTTTAAAAATTTTCTGTAAAACTACATACAGTAACTGATTGACAGCGATAAAATAGTGTGAAAATAATAATCTTTATTAGACAACCTTTATCTGATATCCATGTAAACTTGATGAAATGACGAAGAAATGTTGATGCAAAGTCAATTTGGATTATTTCTTTATAAAATTTGATTTAAATAAGAACTAACACACAAAGGGGCTGTAAGCAATGTTGGACCTCATTCACTCCAATCTGGACATAAAGCATGTGTGACATTTTTAAGTTTTTATTTCATTAGCGAAGAGCAGAAGCATCAGCAGAAAATGTGCAAAGGTGAAAAGCTGCAAGTTGCAAAGACATCAGCGCAACAAAAACCAGTTCTACTGTAGGTAGCTATTCATAACATGATGCTGAGTGGAATAGAAACACAGCTGACTATTAAAATGTGCAGTGTGCTCCACAGTTCACACATATTCAATTCTGATCTCATTTCGTTTAGTTGACAAGGCTTCGCACAATAAAAGTAAACATGAAGGGATGTGTATATGATGTACAAGTTCTCTACTGTTTGCAAAGATAAACACTAACCCATTAACAAAACTACTACTACATTACTAGACATCTTGTATAGACAACAGGACTCGTATACATTCAAGGACACAAAAAACAGTAATTGTTTTCAACACTTATTTCATAAAGTGTCTCTTCTTGTAAATATTTTCTTGATAATCATTTGTTTTCCTATCTTTGTACTTGTGCTACTTTGTAAATAAAGTCACTCAAAACACTTGAGAAGTATATGAAAAAGTTTACTAACTACAATCAATATTTCTTCATTATCAACTTTTTGCATGTCACAAGTGAAGCTGATCCAAGAATTAAAAATGGCCACAAGCCTGAAAGACTAAAAGTTACAAAAATATTTTAGATGCATTACAATTAGCCAAATATATAAAGAATATAAAAATCAATAAAAAAAACCCCAATGTAATAATTTTGCTCCAAAGCAAACAAACCTGACAAATGATAATACTTATGATCTTTTTAACAAATGAAAGAAGCAATTTTCAGCCATTTAAAAAAGGTTTCCATAATTGTGCTCTTCCAGACCTGAAAATGTCTTTGCTGTCCATAAACAAATCTTGTCTGCTTAAGGTGATGAAAGTAGAAACACACAAACCTACGAAAAGACACTTCTTCAACAACTAAATAGAAAAAAATATGGCACTGTTTTCTGGACTACGATGTAAATATAACCAGGCTTTAAATGGCACACAAAAAAGCCGTAATAATCAAGCTTTGCATCTAGCCAAGATGATCAATAAAGTATATAACAATGGATTTCCTTATTGTTTCTACATCAAATGGGATTTTTAAAAAAGGCAAGATGAGGGGATGGGCAGGGTTTCTGGTGCTTTATGCTGTCAGTATCTATATCACTGCAAAACTGCAAAGAAAGAACAGCATGCCTGAAATGAGATCTGAAGCCAAGACAGTCGATTCCCACTGTACTGATGACGTGCTAACAACTGCACATGTTAAAAATACAAATATTAAGTAAATTGTGATAAGGAAAAAAATAGTGGTTTCATAGGGGAGTGTGTGTGTGGGGGGGAATCTTACTTTCATGTACATTTTTTGAAGTGACATTCTATGTCTCCAACAATAACCCCAATAAAATCTTTTGTGATAAAATACTTTCATATCATGTAGAAACTTACGGAGTGAAGGAGCAGGGGCATTGGTGTTTTACACCAAGACAGCAACTAAGGATATATATCGCAGCAAAGCAGCCAGTCCCTGTAAACAGATGGCACATGCACAGAAACGACAGCATGCTCGAGACAAGATCTGGACCCCAGAGAGCCAATCCTCACTGCATTGCTGATGGGGTGGTCGGAATTCCTCAGAAACATTCAAGCCCTGATAAACTGTTCCTTCCTTTGAGATTTACAAAGTTTTACATTTCACTCCAACTTGAAATGTTTCCTAAAGCCTGCTTTGAAGGATGTGCACTTCCTCATCAAGAATTAACAGAGCATATAAACATGTTAACAAGAATTATCAAAGCAGTTTCAAATGATAATTATGACAGATTTGACATGGGGACTCCACCAACATGGAAAGAGGAATCCAGGCATCTGAGAGCAAGTTTTCATACAAAGAACATAAAACCAATGACTTCCAACAAAGCATGGTTGCTACACTCATAGGACACTAGGAACCTCTACTTGCAACAGTCAAGCAATTTAACATGGTCTGATTTGGGAATGTGATCCAGCATGACACCTTGTTGAAGACTGTCCATCGAGGGTGGTTGATACTATTGTCCAAAATAGGCCAGAGTGGTAGGCCCTGTCAGCTGCCACATCTATCCATGTGCTTCACACAAGAAAACGTACTGTTGAAGAGACGACCGACTGAGAGTAAAAATTAAGCGCAGAGCAAGCAAAAGCAAATGAAAAAAAAGAGACTTTCCTGGTTAATACATTTGCCTTACATAAGGAGTGCTATTTTTTTTTCTCTTGTATTTATGGACTTTCAACCAGGCAAAATGCTTGTTAGCTTCCTCCATGGCAAAAACACTGGTGCTGCATTAACCAGGTGGATCCAAAGCACTGCTCAAAGCAGCAACCCAAAAAAAGGTATGTTTCCAGCCTGCTGTTGGATCGACTCTTCTGCAAAGGAACCAAGTTCAAATGCAGCTTGTGGCTGCACTTGTACTGCCCTCATGACAGTGGAGCATACTTCAGGCAGGAAACCTTGTGCCGCACCAAATGCCTCTTGAACTGGCGCACTGACAGGAAATGGTGGCTGTGCCTGCTCATTTGCCTCCACAGACCAGGGGTTAATGTAGCGGGCAGAGGAACCACGAGGCATTCTTACTGCTACTACAGCATCTTCAGCCCTTGTAATGGGCTGCAAGGTTCTAGCAGGCACCTCCTGCATCGTGCGTGCAGAAGGTGTGGGAGCAGCACTGCCAGCCACAAAGAATGTAGCAGGAGGCAAGTCGCTTTGTGGGCTTGGCTGCTTATCCACAACCCCAGGGTAAAAGATCATTTTCTTCCCAATACTTAATGGTACTGTGTGCTTGCCTGTACCACTGGCTGATTTTATGCCATATGGATGTGCATGACCCTTGGAGCAAACAGTTTTGCCTTTCTTAGAAACTGCCTTAGAGGGTGCACGGGCAGAGCCACCCTTCCCAAGGGGAGCTATAGGAGGAAGCATGCTATTTACACCATCAGGAGGAGCAAGGGGATGGACTGGGGTTTCCAATGTACCCTTTCCTCCTTCAAAAGGAAGGGGCTGAGTTCCGACATTCATGTTTCTCCGCATACCAAGAGCATCACCAGCAAATGCCACATCTCCAGCCTGCTGCACACCAAACTGGGTGGGTTTCCAAGCTGGCTTCTCTTCTGCTTGGCAAAGCCCCACAGGAACTGCTACATCTGGTATGCAATCCTGTGAAGTGGTCACACGCAGAGAAAGGTCAAGGTCAACTCCCTGGTCTGCAGCAGGAGAAACCTCATCCAGCTCCATAAGGGCAAAAGTGTCGTTTAGCTGCACAGTATAATAACCTTCTAGCACCATGTTCTGTTTTGCCTCAGGAACCACCACGTTCTGGCGGAAAGTAGTTGGAAGGTTTGTGGGGGCTCCGGCAACAAGCTCATGTTTACTAGCCTGGAAGGTCACATCCTGTGAGGGTTGAACATTTCTCACTAGCAGGCCCAGCTTTTGTTGACCTTTGACATCATGATCTTGCAGAGACTGGAAGCTTGCTGTTCCAAAGAGATGATCTCCTCCATCATGGAATGATGTGACCGCAGACTGCCAGACATCTTCCTCCACAACCATTGATTCACCTGCACCAGAAAAAGAGAACACTGCTCTACATACCAGAGGGCTGTAGTGAAAAACCATTGACTAAATGGTGCAGTTTTACAATGATTTAAAATCATACTAAATGCATCCCTCAATAATGGTTTAAAACAGGGATGCCAAACCTACGGCCCAGGTGCCATATCCGGCCCGCGAAACTTCTGCCCACAGTGCAAGAAATCGGCATGTTAGTAATAAAAAAAGACCTAAAAAAAAAAAACGAAAAAAGGGAAGAAGAATTATTTATCCCTATGTAGGGGCGTTTCTCAATCTTTTTTTCGATAGACGAACATTTCGATTCAGTGCTCCGACTTGGTGTCTCTACGATGCAGCTGGACATTCAGAAGTTGGTTTCGGGTAAACAACTTCAAATATCCCACTAATTACTACATAATTAATGGTAAGTACAACTTGTTTCTAATAAAAATGGTAGCTGCTCTATTTTTTTTCTTTTTTTGTATTTTTGCGGTGAAGCGGCCCGTGACGCACGTGGGAAATGTGTATGGCCCGCAGGCCGAAAAAGGGTGGGCATCACTGGTTTAAAAGATACATCAGTCAAAATATCAGAAGCTTTTTTCTTTCCTTACCAAAACCCTCAATGGCCAAGAAAATTTAAAAAAATTGAACTTTTTAAGGTGCTGGGTTGTAAGTTCCCATCACAAAAAAAAACAAAACTATTTCTTTCCCTGTGGCAATACCTATTGATTTTTTTTTTAAACAAACAATGGTCTATTTAAAACATAATGGACATATGAAAAGTATTAATCAAACCAATGAAAATATTACGTAAAGCATAATGATATTAGCAATCATCAATGTTTAAAAATACATTATGCATACCTGTATACCCTGAGACTGTATCATGAACCTGGGTTGGCACCTGCAATTCTTCGTTTTCGCTCTCTTCCTCCTCTTCATCTTCATCAATCACTGGCTTACCTATCAACAATCAAAACTAGCCCAGTTAGTTCCGTCAGTAGAGACTTTTCACCATTAACAATGCAGGAATTGTTCACAAGAGACTCTGAACACTATTGCGAATCAGTAGTACTAAATCCACAGCTTGACACAAATAGGTGAGCATCCTAAAGATGAACATTAAAAAAAATAAAAACAAAAACTTAACATTATAGAAAATTCTGTACTTTCCCACACACTCACCAGAAAGCCACTCCACTGCTTGTGAGTCTGTCCAACGTTTTTCAGGGTCTGGTTGTAGAGTGTTTTTCAGGAGCTCCTGCAAGATTAGGGGCAGTGGCTCATCATATACAAAGGGCCCCTGAGTGGCCCAGCCAGCAATGCGGTGAGCATGTTCAGTCATCTGCAACCCCAAAAAAAGTGCACAAATAGACGTGTAAGTTCTTTTAAGGGGTCACAGAAATAGTTCTAAAGAATGTTGTAAATGCTACTTATGTCAGTCAACCTGTGCTAGTACAAATACCTAAATATTTTACAGTAAATGTATTAACATAAACAAGAAACAGAGCCAATGTAAATTGTAAATTACATAATTCCAAGTTGCTTGTACCATGTGGGTATAGGGAGGTGGAGAATACTTTTTGACATGAACAAGTCTTTTATCTATATTTTCAAAATTTAGTTCAACTGACCAGCTGAGCTTTGAAGAGAAATGACTTTTGAGTGTCATTAGATGTGCCTACAAATTTTGCTTCCAGAACTTTCAGAAGATGGCGCAGTGTGCACATGAAATAGACTGTCAGTCCCATTGCATAAGTGTCAAATGATGCTTGGGGTGGAAACTGTTCTTTCTGAAGTTTGTTGTAGTCATCCTTAGAACGCAGACAGGGTGCAAGGCGCTGCCATAGCTCGGGAGCCCAGTATTCTGGTGTCAGCTGCATGCTAAACGACATCATCTGATCGCCTATCAGGCTGGAACCAAAGTCTGCCAGCATGAGGTGAAGCTGGTTGTGTGAGGTCAAGTCTACCAAAATGTTATCAGCTGCAAAAAAATTATTTTTTATTAAACTATGCACATCCACCAGCTTAAGAACTAAATTTCATGTTAATCAAAAGGTTTATTCTAACTTGTTGACTATCCAAGGCAAACATTCTCCCACATGACACGTACTCTCCCTTCCAAATACAGCAACACATGCACAGTCAATACAACACAATCAGCAAGTATGTAAATGCAACAATATCATTTTTTTTTTAAGTTGCAGCCAGCAGAAAATTATATATAGTAGCATACATAACTGACACACAAGAAGAAAAATTTCAAGGTGCTATCATTTTAAAAGATTTCACTCTTTGACAAGCTGGTCTTATCTACACAAAACAATTCTGTGTCCATAGAAGATTTGTATGATACTCAAATGAAAAGAACTACACACACATATGGGAAAGAGATGCAAAAAGGATTAGAACTGCAGGTCAACCTGAACTTGATACAGAAACTAATAAACCAGTACTCACGCTTGAGATCTAGGTGATACACCTTGCGTCTGTGCATGTGGTGAAGAGCTCGGAAGCCCTGACAGGCCAGATCCTGCACCACCCCATAGTATAACTGTGATCCTGTTTCAGGCCCTAGTTTATTTCGCAGTTCACGAAGACGAGTGTACAGGGATCGACCTGTAAGTACCCAAGACCAAAAAAGTCTCTTTAATGTAATTTTCATCAAGCACTTTACTGTAAACATGGTTTATGTTGCTCTTCAACTCTCCTATCTCAAACAGTAGGCAGAAGAAAGTGACAGAGTGTGTGTGTGTGAAAGAGCGAAAGAGATAAAGTATACTGTCTCACCTGCATCTTGCATCATGATGTCCACAGACCCAGCATGACAAGCGAGTGCATAGACTTTACAAATATTGGGATGGCACAGCTTCCTCATTGATATCACTTCCTGTTCACGAAGCTTCTTCCCATCCTGCAGCAATGACATGTTTTGTATGTGTCACTTTTTGTTTTCCTAACACCTCTCCCAACTTCCATGCCAGTGAATACATCAGTAACTGCATGCATGAAACTGCATCTTCCCACATATGCATGCACAATTTTATCAGATCATATGACCACAGGACAAAACATTTATGTAATTTATCAGAAATTTCTCCAAAAACTGAACATACTCTCATAATTTATCTTGATTATTATAGAATATCTAATGCAGACAGTAAAAAAAAAATTAGCACTTATTTTAAACCTCTTTAATACCCAATCAGTTAAAGACAAAAACAAAACTGGAATCAAAAAGATATGTATTGTCCTACTATTCTATAAGAGAAATTTACACGCTTTTACCTTCATGTGCTTCCTGACAAACTTATTGCCAGAGTTGTCTTTATATGCTGTCACATGACCACTGACCCCTCCACCTCTCTGTTCCAGTTCTTGGAATTGGTTTTCTTCAAAGTGCACGCTATGTACATTGAAGTCCTGTCACACAGGTTCAGTAAGCATCAATAACTTAAAATGCTTGAAGATGGCAAACATTTTTTATAAGTTCATCACCAACACACTTTCCTGAGAGATAAGAAATCAAATGAGGGATGGAAACAAAAACAGACTAACAAGGAAATTTTTACAGAGTTATTCAATGGCTTACATAGGTGCTGACAAAATATTTCTTTAACAATTATATTGAAGAACTACAATGTCTATACAATGTTCACCTTGTGTAAGACAACTCCACAACTGGCTGATCCATCCTTCACCCCCCTCATGAGATGAGTGATCACCAACTCTGTGTCTCTCTTATTTTTTGGCATCCTGTAGCAGAAGGCAATAATTTGCTTTCATCTGATAGCTTCTCTGCATCTACCATGCCACCATTATCAATTAAATTCTCAGACAACAGATTATTCATGTCTGAGACAACACCGACAGATCTTTAAAAAAAAAAAAAGAGAGAAATAAACCCTTCAAATTTTGGTTGCCTTGAAAATGAGAATAAACTATATTAAAAACAGTGACTCTCCATGCTAGCTGATTATGTTATATAAAAGGTGTATGTGTTGGTGTATTTTGGGGAGGGAGAGTAATGTGTAAATACAAAAAACTGCCGACTCTTGTCTACATCATGTGTAAATACATTCATATTTTTTCCAGATCACTCAAAGCAACATCAAAAACTTTTCTTGAGTATCAAATGTCACAGAGCTACAGCTGTAGACTGAAAAATGAATAAACATGATGTCTTACCATACTTTCCCACTGCTCATGTAGTTGTCTAAGCCAATAGACTGCTCGTCATGAGGCATGGGTGGAAGAGCCTTTTGTAGTCCAAGTGTACCTGATAATCATAAGACACACAATACTAATCTTTTACCGTCTCGAAAACCATTACCAACCCACATGGTCTAATTCACTTTCTGCTAAACAGCAGTCACTAAAATGTTGTACATTAAAATGCACAAGACAATCAACAGGGAAACGATCTCCAGCTTTATAAAAACTAGTTTTTAATAAAGCCATATACAAATGTGTATAGGCAAGAGATAATGGTGCAGAGAGTACAGATGATTGTTAATAGGAATAGACAGTGGCTCTGGTAATTTATTTGCTCAGTCATTTTATTTTTCTCATTCCACATAATATGTCTACAGCAACTTCTTGAAAATAAAAGGTATTTCTGTCCATGTTGTATCATCACCTATATAGATCAACTATCATCAAGGAAGCTATAAATCTCATAAGATTTTTTACTGAAATTACTAAGCAGAAATATCAAACATGATTTAAAACTTCAAGACATTGTGTATCAGAAAAACCTAATGAGCTGGAAAAAATACTTACTATAAGGGTTGTCAAATGCAAGACATTGCTGCACTTCAAGTGATGGCAAGGTATTTGATGGTGTGGCCACCAAAGCATCCTGTGCAGTTCTTAGCCGAAGTGTTTCAGCAATGCCTCGAACCCTGGAATCCATCATCTGAAAAAGAAAAATATTTTCTGTGTGCCTTGACATGCCGTCTGACTAAATGACAACAATTGTTAATGTTTGCCACATGTGAGTGATTAAAATAATAATACAATATTTTTATCAACCCAGCATGGTGGCAAGACTTTCTTGTTATGAACCATTACCATGTCCAGAAAAATGTCAAGAAGCTAATATTAGAAATGTACATAAATATGCTTACAGTATCAACTACTGCCAGTGGGATACCTAGACCTAAAACTAATTCATCAAATCCATAAACAATCAAGACATTACTAGTTTGACCTATATATCTATATGGTGGTGTTTGCATCTCACCAATGGTAGTTTTCCCCCTTCTTAGATTTTTGGAAATGCTAATTTGTACAGAGCTTGGCCTAGCCATTTGAAAGTAATGTTTTGCAGCATATTGTACTTGTATATCTTCAATCTACTTAATACAGCCAATTTATCAGTTGAACAGTATTATAAATATGAATGTTTGATCATTATACTAATCATTATTATGAATATGCATCCATCATGTATGCCTATAGCAGTTATCAGCATAGTGCTATAAGTAAAATGATCTTAATGTGAATATGCATTCATCACGACTCTCACCCATGTTAGTAATCATGCATTGCTCATTATCGTTTACGATAAATATATTTAAATAGGTATACAGGAACCAGGAAAACTAGTACTTGAAAAAGCTTCTAAGTCTTCAATCTAACCTTTCTCCAGCTCAATTTGACTATCATATATTTCTCATATAATTTGATGCTTTTTTGTTGTGATTGTTAATGTGTCTTATCTCCACATGTAAGCCACATTTTGAGTCTACATTTGTATACCTGTCAGGGCTTCTGCTAAGGCTAAATTCTTTGGGGTCCCAGGGACCCCTTCTTCAGATTTTTAAGGGGTCCCTGTTCTTCGCCCAAATTTGAAGGGGACCCCATTGACGAAAACTGAAGGGGTCCTCCGAACTTTTAATGCGTACTGTACGCAATTTTTTGCGTAAGCAGAAGCCCTGCCTGTGTACTTTTTTTTAAAGCATGCTGCAGTTACTATAAAAATGGGAAAATGCACACTAAAAATATATTTCATTATTATTTAGGACTTCACATGCAAAACTGAGACAGAAAAATGAAGGGTGTGGATAAACTTAACAGGTTTACTGCACTCTACAACTATTAGAACTATGCCCCAGACTTGTGGTTAATGTGCTTAACTTTGAAGCAGGTTTGAGGTTCACTCAAGCCTGTGACAAACTTCCTGCTCATCTAGCAGAAATGGATACCAGGAAAGGGTTTGGGTTAAAAGTGAAGTTACAAATGTGCTATTTATTATTATAAGAAGACTTATCTCTGCCTTCCACCTGTCATGACTTTTAACTTCACTTTTACCTACTGGCAGATTCAGCCCGAATTTTACAAAAAATGATGATTGCGACAGACATATAAAAACAAGCATTCATGAGAATAATAAAGCAGCAAAGCAGCGGCGGTGTTGAAAGCTATATGTTTTAAATAAATACGATTAATATATGAAGAATAGCGGAACAGAGCAGTATTCCGTCAGTAAGTATCCTAAGACTTACTTAGATTGGGCTAGCTTGCTATTTGTTGGGAAAAAGCATCGTTGGTGAGTAATCACCGGTGAAGAGAGAAGCAAGTGACATCTCAGTTCAGTTTCTGAGAAATGGCTGCATTGTGGGTTTCCCCGAATCCGATCAGCACAGCCTACACAGAGAACGTAGCGAAAACTCGATAGACACACCCATAAAGGCATGAATTCTCCACATTCAGTAGCCTAAAATATAAAACACGAAATGTTTTCTTTTCCGCGATCATCCTATTTATATATATATATAAAATACTAAAAGTCTATGGTAATTCTGATTATGAGCCTGTGTTTTAAAAAATGGCCGACTAGGAAGTATTTCAAGAACTATAGAAGCCCCAAACGGTTTATGAAAGAAATCATCATTTAGGATAAAAATGACATTTGCAAATGACAAATAAACAAAAGTATACTTACAAAGTATGACTGTAACTTAAAGGAGATAGAATATGAATGATGAAGGGTCAGAGGACGATCTTTCTTCCCCGCCCTCAATTCCACGGTGTTTCTGGTCCCAATCAAAAAAAAGAAATTCTAAGGGAGCTAATATCAATACTTCCGGCGAAAATAAAACCTACGAAGTAGACTTTCTCGCAGATGAGATCCAGCCACATTTAATTTTATGAGTTAAAAAATTCTATAGTAGACTTAAAATGGCAAAAAGCCGTTATACTTGGTTTACTGAGCCCAGATTTCGCAAACACACAGCAAATGCTAAGCGTATTCGTGGTCGTCTGCTTTCCGGACTTGACGTCAGTAGTTAAAGTCCTTGAACATGGAGCCAATCATACTTGTCGATACATCGTGTTACGCCAACGCTTTGAGGGAAATTCCCCTTTCCCAGAAATCAACACCGTGGTTTCGTCATTGCAAGAAAATGTGAAATCTAACGGATGTACGCACTTTTCGCTTGTTTAAAATATTTTAAATAGCTTACTACAACAGTAGCCTTTATCAATTAAGATGCTAACGACTTAACGATAGGCGTTAAAAATCCCACCACCGTTAAAAGAAAAGAAGCTAAAAGGAATGAGGAGGGCGGTGGCGCGAGCTGCTGTACGTCGATCACAGTACAAAGTTTTGATAAAAAGTATTAGAGCGGGTCTAAGTAGTAGCCGAATTTTTGCAGACTGTTAGTCGCTCTTGTAATTAGCTTAGATGAACTGTACTCTTGCCACCTACGTCTTCTACAGTGAGATATCGTCGGGAAATCCACAGTAATTAAAAAACAATTAGCGTGGGCTTAAAACGTGATACGATTCAGTCGATTTGACCGTCCATGATTTGATTGTACAACTGGTATGCGCATTGGATTAATTTACAACTTAATTTCATTCTTTTGCAGTGAATAGGTCACAGTGTGATGCAAAAAGACTGCAACTCCTAGTTTAAATTGCGTTACTTGTAGCTGGTCGTACTTTACAACCGACGATTAGTTGGACTGTGCGTGGCAAAGTCTACATTTAAAGTAGATGGGTTAAAAAATTGTTTTATTTTGATAATAATAATAATACGAGCAACTGATCATTCAAGGGCATTGCAATGACAAAGTATTACAGTCGTGTAAAACACCTCCAAAAATTAATACAATTTTGAACCAGTAAATTCAAAGGCTGCATTATTTGGAGAGGGTGATAGAAATAGCACACTGCAGTTATATAGAGAAAAATAGTTTGCAAACAGAGAAATAGTATGCAAGGTAATCTTGAGAGAAAAAAAACTTGTCTAGTGCTATTCTGAATAGTGGAGGTTTAAATGAGATGACCTAAAAATAAGCAACGACCAAACCAAAACTAAAAGGGTTTGCTATGACACCCTTCATGGTTGGAGAACGTCAGGTCTTACCATGCCAAGGCAAATGCAGGCAGAACTTGAAATTCATTAAATATGGGAGATTTTTTTCTTAGCAACAAATTTGTATTAAACGAAACATGATAAGAACATAAATTTTGAGGGACAAGCAAAGAACAACCATTATGGGATAGAACACATTGGAGTACATGATGGGACAGACACATGTACTACTTGTTGGCTGCCCATCTTATGGAAACTCATAAGTCAGTGAAAGCAAGGGATTGAAGATGTAAAAATGTTAATAGCTTGGAGTAAAACTATTGCTGACAAAATACAACAGGCTAATTTTGAAGCTGATTTTTTTGTACTGCCAGCAAAAAAATTCAAATGCCCCTTGGAAGAAAAGAGGTTCCCCACCCATGCTGTACATTGTAGACACTTGGAATTCTGTAGTTAAGGGTTATGATCTTTCATCTCCTCAATCCTGTCAGTAATGTTAGGACTACTATACTGTATGTGACAGTGTATTCCACAAAGCAGTAATGAAGTTGCTGGTAGTGACATCTACAAGCAGCCTAAGCATAGGCCGTTATGCTCTCTTCTGCTTGAGTACCACAACAGGAGCAGGTTGTTCAACATGTGGATGGAGAAGGAATCCAACCCTCTTTTTAGCAGGCTGTCAGCAATCATCTCTTCGAAACCTCCATACATCAAAACCAATGTCAACACATGCTGATCTGAAAATTGAAGTAAACAGTTGCTACGAGATGTTGGGCGTGACACATGAAAGTGAGGATTCTGAAGTTCGAGAAGCGTATCTTCACAAGGCCAAGGCGTTCCACCCCGACTCAGGAGCTGCAACTGCAGATGCTGAGAAGTTCAGTCAGATTAAGGAGGCATACAAGGCAGTGCTTGTGGGTTAATAAAAGACTTCCTGTTTATTAAATTAGTGTGTGCATAAACTTTTACATTTTTTCTTACTGAAAGACAAATGACATGCAGTTCCCATGACTGATTTAACAACTGTCAGAATTTGTGTGTGAGTAAATATGCAGTATCACTTGGGGGAAGCTGTTAGAAAACTGCCACACCAGCCAGAATATCATTACCTGTTTGGTACATCATACTTCCCCCAGCTGACCCAGCCATCAAATGGGTACCTGACCCCTTAAAAGGGATTGGGGAAATAGGCAGCAAGTGAGAGACAAGCCCCAACCTCGTAAAAATCTGGCCTGGAGAAAAATGCTACAGAGCTTTTAGTAATTGGCCACTGAATAAATAAAGTTGTATTTTATCTTTAACACCTTGTTCACCAAAGACTTGCATTTTTTTTAATGTATGAAAATGTATGTTTTATTTGTGTAGGATATGTGTGCAATTAGTTCGATTGCATGATACTTTGTGAATAATGCCATTGTTGAAATTTCTGTCAATCCCTTTGATATGACTTGGAAGCCCCTTTTTTAAATAAGAAAATTATGGCATTTTAAAACTTTATATTTTGTGTGCTCATGAAATTCTTTTGACATTGAGGGATCTATTGCTGTCATGGTAACGCTGTGTGTATCAGGCACATAGGAAGGGGCGCAAACTCATGGAAGAAGAAGAAAAAGAAGCAGAAGTAATTTTCGATATCAAACACACTGTTCCCCAACATCGGCAGTACCTAGAGTTTGAGGTAAATAGCTTTAAGACTTGAAGCACAAGTTATGTTGTTTTTAATTGAAGTAGCTTTAAGTGAGCAAGTCGGTGCTAAATTCAATAACTTGGTTCAGTTTGGTTTTTTTAACATGTAAAAAATCTTTTAAGTTAAATGTTTGTGTTGCCCTAAATGCAGTCTTGATTGCAGCTTATGACCTTGGTTGTAGACAGACTTCAAATTATTCATGCAGTATTCAGCAAGTTTACTCTGTGTGCATGCATGTGAGAGAGAAAGTGTAGCTTAATTTGCAAGTTTCTAGAATGTCTTTTGAGGGGGTGCAAAAAGAGATTTAGAACCTTGGACAACAAGCACATCTAACAATAAAAGGCCAAGTTAAACAGGTGTGATGTTATGCTAGATTGTTTATCACACTTAAGTGGCCCTGAATTAACTTTTAGCTGTCTACAGGATGTCTGACAAGTGTTGCCTATGTGTGTTCTCATTTATAGATGTGTAGTCTCTACTAAAACAACAACCTGTCTCGCCATCTTTTCCAGCGTTTCTGTCATTTTTCTTTGTAAAGAAAAGCATTTCTCTCATTGGTTCTAATCTTTGCACACATCATATCTCAAAACAATGTTAGCCAGCATGCTGCTTTTTTAAAAAACTGCACAAAACATAATTCATAGTTGTTCTGCTGCTAAAATTATATTGAATATAGTAGTCAGCAACACCATTGTCTTCCGTTGTAGTAAGACATCACAGGTAACAAATTCAATCTGCTTTTATCAGGGTGTTGGCTTTGGCACACCAGCACAGCGACAGCGACAGTACCAGCAATACAAAGTGGTGCGTGCAACAGAGAATGTCTACCAACACCGTGTCCAGAAGTTAGCAGCTCATACAGAGGACTCTCTAGTGCTCAAGGACAAACAGCAAGCCAAGAAAACAGTCATAAGGTGGTCTATATTGTAACCATCTAAAGATTATCAAAAGTTATGAGGGAGGTTTGTGATGGGACATTTGGATGATGTAGAAGAAACTGTCTCAGAATTAATCTTTTACAAAAATCATGCCGTTTTCTTTAGAAATATTAATAGTCTTGATATCTTCATGACAAGCAACCATGCTACTAAAGTGTAACAAAGGCACCATTGGTTTCATGTTGGTATAATGTTTTTTCTCTTCAAGGCTCTTTCACTTTGTTTTCATACATTTCTACGTGAATAATGATACATAAAATTTAATAGGAAATGTTGGAGTAGCCAGCAGAAATTTAACTATCATTGCAATTTCCCAGCAATGCTTTACACCGACTTGTTGAAGACCTCATTCAGGAGTCAATGAAAAGAGGTGACTTTGACAACCTTCCTGGGCAGGGAAAACCACTTGATTACTCTGCACACAACCCACTAGTAGACTCGGCCACATACAACATTAACAAGATCCTTGTTAACAATGGTTATGCACCAGAGTGGATCACACTGTCTTCTGATATCAGGTGAATGCTCTTAGTTGACTGACGTTATTGTTAATTTAAATTTTAAAATATTTAAATCTTTTATCTTTAATAAAACGCTGGAAGAAAATTATGGTTAAATGCTCATAAGCAAAAGTAATAGCTTTAACTGTAAGGTTGTACAATGCAGTCTCTCATCTGTTTTGTGCCCTAATAATTTTAAAAGGAATCTTTTACTGTCCTGAATATTTTGGTCTTAGTTAACTACTTTGGATTGGCAAAACAGAAAAGCATTTATTATTGGTATCTTTATGGATCAGCAAGTGGCAATAGGAAATTTTTATATTTCTCTGGACATCTTAATAAGATAAACAATTTATAAAGGCACTATCCAAAAATAGCAAAAAAAAAAAAAAAAGCTACGACTATTTAACCATAACTAAAATCAAAAGTATGTAGCACTGCCTTTATAAAGAGCTTATGCTTTCTTTCAGGAAAGAAATAAAACAAGCTCGTGAAAATCTTGCTGTTGCTCATAAGCGACGGAGTGAAAATCCAACATCAGCCTATGATGCCAGATTTTGGCAGCAGACTGTGGTTAAATTTCGCACAGACATCAAGGAAATCAATGCCAAAATTGATAAATACAATCTGATCGTGCCATTCCTAGAGAAGCAGAAGATGCCTTACAGTGCTGAGAGGGAGGTGCGCAGAGTTCTAGAAAATCTTGACCAGTATCTACCTTCTGATGGAAGCTATTCCTATAATGTCTCGCTGATGGCAGAGACATACCAGTCTTTGCCAAACCAGTCTATAGACTGGAGACAGGTGTGGCATGATATTAAGCAAATCTTCAAGGCTGGAAAACAGTAAGGCTAGTGAGAAAGGAATTTGCTGGCAGTGACTTTGGTGTGTGCTAGCTGTTGTAAAAATTAGATGAAAGCAACATTATGTGGAGTTTGACTGCTCTATTTGTGACTAACGTGAATTTAGTTCTGCGCTTATCTTGATTTACATAGATTTATATTTGTATAGGATGGCTAACACAGGACTAGGAGATTCTAACTTAAGTTTATAGGTTGTTTTAGTTAAAATGGTTGGGAAAAACGTTCTAGCCAACATATGCTCATTACACTGTCTTAAAGAGCATATGATGTAATATTTGAAACTGACAGCTCTGAGATGGTGCTTTTAAAGTATCAACCCACATATCCCACTGTTGTGGCCCTCTTTTCCTTGAGGAGTAACAAGGAATAAACAACAAAAATAACTGCTTTATGAAGTTGAGAATTTTTTTCAGTCCAGACATATTTTATGTCCAAATTTTATGCAAAATTAAAGAATATTTTGTGGAGTTCGTTATTATTAATGCTGAGTTTGCTTTTTTTTTTCAGCATGAAGCTGTTCAAACAAAGTGGATTGTAAAGTAAATCCCTTCTAATTTAGTTTTTAATGAGGAAGATGCTCTACTTTTATTATCTAAAAATTTCTTTAAAACGATTCCTCAAAAAAGGAAAACACGAGGGTTTTAGGTTTAGATATCTTCTTTCTTGTTCCTAATTGCCCCTAGTGGAGCATAGGGCCGCAACCACACCCCACCATCGGACCAGGTTCTGGGCATCCCTTTCCAGTTGGGACAGGTTTAGATATAGATGAGTTATCACATTGATGATAGTTATTAAATGATGGGTTATTCAGGCCTCTACAAGTGGCACTCTTAGTTGAAGCAGGCAAAGATTTAAGTGCAGTTGGGTTGCTTCTACAAAGTCATCTTGAAACTAATCAGAGAAATAAAAAAATGTTTTTACAAGAAAAATTAAAATTCTCTCAGCAAGGTTGACAATCACACACACAAAATTCCAATGTTTTCACTTTTTTTTTCCCTCAATATGTATACATTTCATGACTGTTACAATAATCTGTATACAATGTACAACTGTGCACTTCATAACATTGTTTGCTATTGCGAGCTCATACATTCATGAATCTATAACACTGCAAACATCCAAATGTTCGGAAAAAGAAATGTACATTTTGAACACTGATGAGCTCAAATCAAGATGTCATGTGTTTTATGCCCTCCCACCCCCGAAATGTTTCACGAGACACCACAACTGACTGCGAACAACAGCATGCAGCAAAATAGAAGCAAGCTGAAAGACCATAAGATGATGATGCAGAGAATGCAGACACTAGCAATCTTCAGCCATTCCCACTGTTTGTTGCTGCAGCTGAAAATGCAAGAAAACCCAGCTGAGTATCAGAATGAACCAATAAAATTCCACACAGACACACAAATGTTACATCCACACAAAAGACAGAACACAATGCATGGATCATGCAAACGTGTGCCCACCCTCTCACCTCCACACTGAGTTATCTCCCACAAGAAACGAGGAGGCAATGTCTCTAGCAAAGTCAGTAGACCTACATTATAACACCAAATACAAGAGATTTGTTCTCTGCAGCCCCACCAAAAGCAAGGATGGAAGGGCTATTTAGTTACACATATTCCCAGCCAACAGTAAATTTGACATAAAAAACAAAGTGTTAAAATGTGTTTTAAGACCATTACAGTGATAAGGACATCATTATAATATGCTGCAAAAATTTTTGTATAAATAAGCTGTGTGCAGCAAACCATGCAAATCTCAACACTGCATGTGCACTTACTTAAATTACACCTGAAGTTTCTGCTGCATCCATCTTCTACTCATCCTCTACTTCCATGCTTTCTTCAGTTTTCTGACTACTAGGCTCATAGCTGTCAAGAGAAGAAATAATATTTATAATCTTCTGATTTAAAATCACCACAAATTATTTGTTTAAGCAAAATGTAAAATAACTGCAAACAGATGGGGATTAATGTACAGCTTGACCACTATATTTCCAACTTTCAACCAACATTTACCTGTTTGCCTGTAGCAGACTCTCAATGAACTCTGAGCAGAGAGCGCGCATGTGTGGTAGGTTGTGGGCCGAAGTCTGCAGAATCTGCATAAAAACAAAGTGCTATTTAAATACAGAATCCCTTTCTTGAAAATAAAACTTCTATGCAGCAGCAGTTACAACCCCCCCCCCAAAAAAAAAAATAGTGTAAGGACCTAAAAAGAAAAACACATTTGTTTATGGACAAATGCATGCTCATTAACAGGTTAATGAATAGAACACTTGCACCGACAACACATACACTGTCTATAGAAGTGTAATGGACACAGTAGCACATTATGTAATGCAGTAAGTAGTTCAAACACTATCAAGAGATGCTTACCCTCTCTACAACAGATGATGCAGGTTGCCATGCCTTCCCTGATGTTTTGTTTGCTGGTGAGGAATGGTCTTTCTGCAGTTTAGCTGAACTCAGCAAGGTACTGAAAGGTGTTTCAGGAAGCACTTGCTCCAGCTGCACCTGGTGGAAAAATATTTCAGGAGTAACTGGATGATCCCTTGCACTTTAGTCACCAGCTTGACAACTAATTTAACCCACCTTGCTTTGCAGTTGTTCAGCGCAATGCATAATTATACAGAGCATTAAATACCCCATTTATAACTATGGACAAAGAATTATTCTACTTCTTTTTTCTTTATTAGGTTAAGTTAAAATGTCCCATAGCTTACATGCACCATTGTATGGCACAGCACGTGGAAGATGATGCCTTACCCTCTTCTTCCACCATCTTTACCCCTGATTTTTCATAAATACAAATTATCAGCTACACCTGTTTATCCTCTGAAATTCACATTTAGATTTACACAAGAAAAAGAAATGCAAATTTATGCACACCACGGCTCTTCACGCACACTATATATGAAGAGGGAAATTAGTTTTGGCTATCTCTCTTAAGAACAGTTGTATTTTGGGAGCTATTTTATATGCAGTTTAACAGTAAGATATTTTTATTTCTCTCTCCTTTTTTGATATGGAGTAATTATATGTAACATTTTTGATTGCATCCGATGTCACCTCAGTTTTAATCTGAACCTCAGGATTTTAAGATAATGCTTTCTTCTCACTTTGGTCTGTGGAGACTGTTTTTCTCCTTCCAATGTACTTGAATACTCTAAGGTCAGTAGGTGCTGTTGATTGTCAAGCAAGAACAGACGACTCTTATTTTGCCAGGAGAGTGGTCCATCATCTTGCTGCAAGCCAGTCTCACGGGTGGAAGCAACAGGTATAAAAATAGAACTAATTATAGGAGTCGCCATGAGGTGTGTGTGGGAGTAGACTGGCTTCCAACTGCTTGGTCGAAAGACAAATACTGCAAGTACACAAATATTGATAACATGAGAGGAACTTCCAGCATCCTGGCGGGAATAATGGTCAACCAGATGTGGATGAAATTTTGTACTGGCAGAAATAGCCTTCTTTCATAGTATCTGGTAGTCTTTTATCATAAATTCTGGCACTCCTTAAAATGAACAAGTAAGAAGATAACTAAAATTTCATATGCTTTTCACTAACCCCTACTTTTTCAAGTTTTGTTATCCCAAAACTTTAGTTTCTTCCTAAAAGTCTCTATTTTTTAAAAACAATTTCTTAAAAACTTACAATCTCCACCAGACGATACAACTGCCATTATATCTCCATCAGTCACCAACACCCAGCTTCTACTGCTACATGCCACAACACTGTAAACACAAGATACTTTTTTTTTATATTGAGCTTTCAAAATTAACATGCATGAACACCCAGACACACACCAACACAACATTCATGCAAGTGGAATGATTTTCTACTTTTCAAGTAAGGCCCAAAGATTTTTTAGCTCTTGGCTGCCATTGGCTAGTGACTATTTACACCTGCTAGTCCAAATTGTAAATATTTTGAATAATAATAATAATAATGATACATTAAGCATTAGACTAGCCACATTAGAATGCAAAATGTTTCATTTGCACAATTTTCTCCTATTTAACTGTGGACTTTGAGCCATGTACCTTAGCAGTCATTGGCAATAAAAACCTGATGGTATCTGTATGAGGAAAATTTCAGTAACTTTTGCAGTCAAACCTGGTTACAGTTTGCTTTGGTATAAAACTTGCATGCACACACACACATACATACCTGATAATGAAATGAGGTTCCACACTATCATAGTGTTTTGCTGTTGCTGTAACAACAAGGTGAGGGGAGCTCTTTCCACCAAATTCTACAAACCTAACAAAACAAGACACAGTTATGCATCAACAGCTGATATTTATGATAAAGATTCATCATGTCAAAGTGATCTATGTAAACAAGTGTCACTGGAATGTTTTTAAGCAGAAGTGCCCCTTTGATTTTAATTCAATACTTGCTGTGGATTTACCTTATGACCTCTGAATGGCCTGGGTCGGAAACAACTGCTTTTAATACATTTACATCTGGATCCCAAAGTGTCAAAGTTGCACCGAACGCCACAGCAAGAATAGAACCATCCTCAGAAAACCTGGCAACACCAGCAGGGTGATCCCGATAAAACCCAACTGAGTCACAGGTCCACAATTCCATTGTCTCTAAAAAGAAGAAGATCCAACCAACAGGGAGATCACTTTCACTGCGAGTAGATAACAAAGGTGTTATGTAAATCTTGTGTTTTGTCATATGACTCCAAGAAACACAGCTTTTTAATGCATTGCACAATCAAAATATTGTCTTCTCACTCTCCTCCCTACCCAATAAAACTTTTAACTTTACCTGACATCAGCACAAAAATCTGACTCTTAAGTAGGTTTTGTTCCAAACACCTCCAAACTCACAATAAAGACAACCATCACTTACACATTATTTTAAAGAGCATTTCTTAAATTTATTAATTAATAACAAAGCAAGTGCATACTGTTAATCTGAGGCTTGTTTACCAGCCTCCAAAGTTTGAATGTCCCATCTTCACTGGAAGTGACCGCCATGTGCCCTTCACTCGGGCTTTGTGGTCGAAATTGTACAGAAACAACCCGTTTTTTGTGTGGGCTTTCAATGGTTGTGCTTAGTTGGTAGCTGGAGAGACCAAAAAGAAATAGGGCATTGAATAAGATGTGTATACATAAATAATGTACCACACACAAATATCACAAAAAATTTCAAGGCAATAGCATCTGACGCTTTTTTTTAATTACATTGAACTGGTACCTGTTATTAGTTTTTCAGTTATGCATTATGAAAAAATAAAAGATTGTGGCATAAATACTTTTGCTTCTCTCGGTTGTAGAACCAAAATTTGAGCCGATACTCAGGCGTCATCACACCATCATCCCAGCGTTCGAATGTAAGCAGCCAACTGCCTTTGTCATCAAAGGCTGCCTGTTCTACCTCTGTTACTGGCACTTGTACTTCTAATTTGTCTGGGGATATGTAGTTTTGACCAACAATGTCCAGCTGCAAAACAGATGACAGGTTCAAGCAATTACTTTGCAGTATATCTGGAAAAATACCTTTGATTTATACATGTGTCTGTGCATGTATGCACACAAACCAGCAGATATGTAAGTAAAAGGGCAAATGCTAAGCAATCAGCCAGACCCAAACATACAAAAATCTAGCACTATTTCTGTTTAATAAAACCAGAGATGGTTACAAACTTACATGAAACAACTGTGTGTCTGTTCGTAAGCAGTAAAACTGAAGGTGTCCTGGGCGGCCATTAGTCACAAGGGCCTTACTTCGAGGATCAAAGATCAACCCAAGGGGCAAATCACATTTAGAAACATCTGCTCCTAAATGAGCACGTGCCAGACCACGGATGGCAAAGTTGATGTGGAAAATTGCTTGTAATCAACTGAATAACTGAAAAAATTAAAAAGTTAATGTTCATTCTTCTAAAATAGTATTGAAAATATTTTTTTCACAACAATGACCAAACAGTGCTATTTGAAGAAGCTTGGTGACAAGGGAAAATATTGGTTCTTTATAAGGAAAACTATTTTCAATATCCAGTCCAGGCACATCAAAATTGACATTAGAGTAGGAAACACACCTTTCGCACCTACATCAACACATCAAGGCAAACTTTTTTTTTCAAAGCATACAAACATCCAAAAAAAAATATGTAATCATGAACTCCACCGTTACAGTCATCACTGACACTATGCACACAAATCTCTCCTCACATTCATGACCACAAAATGATTTACCATTGTCTGTATGACTGGTAGCATAAAACATTCCGTCTGGGGAGCAAGCAATATTGCACAAAGGTGCCCCTAGTCGAGGCAGAAAGTCCCGTTGCTCCATGTTTGTATGCCATTTGACCAAAACACATTCATGGCCACCACTTAAAAAATAGGAACCTGTAAAATGATTTTTTTTTTAAGAAACAACAATCCCAAAGTATAAGCTCAAATGGTGATGTTCTCTACCTAACCCTTTTTGTCAGAGTGTCACAATATTGATACTAAATTATGTCTAGTTGGCCCATCAATAACAGTTCTATAAAGCAGAATGAACATGAAGTTCAAAGCAGTAAATTCCTCATTTTCTTACCTTCTTCAGTAAAGCTTAGGGTCTGCACAGGCAGTGAATGCCAGTGTCGGGATGAAGTTACCACTTTAGATTTAGACAAAATGTTCCACCTGTTAAGACACAAAGATAGAATGGTTGAAGAGCCACTTATCAAAGTTAACTTTCTTTCAGTAGAGGAGAGAGCTTTATCCTGTGTGTATGACTGCATACAATGCACCTGTGAGCATGTGCAGTCTCTTACATCAGCCCTATCCCAATGACATGCATGGGAGGCATATGCCTAAACAAAACGGTGGTACTGCTTTTTAGCCCTTGCAACTTTCACTTACCATAAAGTGATCATGCCATTCTTGTGGCCAGTAGCTAGGCAATGTTCTGTTGGGTGACAAGCAATACATGTAAATGGATTTGATTTGTCTCCATGGTGTCTGGAATAGAAAGGAGAGAAAATGATGTCACCAGGGTGGTGTTAACAGCCTTCTACACCAACAAGTAAACACAAAAGTCAATGGGCCACACTGTACTGTACAAACACACACACAAAAGAACAATAGGAACAAGGCCTCTGAGTACAACTATACAAGCAAATCAACAAGCACACCTATCACAGACATCTGTATACAGAAAGACGCTGCCATGAAAACAGAATGTTGATGCATGCGAGAAACAAAATGAAATATAGAAGACTATAGAACAGAACACAAGCAAACTGACAAACCCAACTCAGTAAAACACAAGCACAAGACACACAAAGCAGCAAAGACTGTCTATGCTAACTACATTCATAGTTGAGTCAAGCAGTGACATGAAGAATCTACTTACTTCTTGTGAAACCGTTTTCTCAAGGAATAAACAAATAACTTGTTGCCATTCACAGCTGCAATGCAGTCCCCCTGCAGAAAGAAGGTAATAAATGAAGTATGTACTCCTTCAGGCTAATGTTGGAGGATCTCAAACTGTTGGGTGCTTGTGATAACAACTACAACAGCAATATTATGATATTGTAATTGCTGCTATTTTAAACCTGTTCTTCTCTTACTTTATAAATCATACAGCATGCAGTCATTTTAAGAAAACAATTAACTTAAAATCTAAATGCCCACTCTCTGTAGAAATGTACACCTGATGTTAACAATAAATTTAAATAACTGTATGCCTCAGTGGAAACGTAGAGAAAGTTGCACAAATAATTCTTAAATATTTGTTGATCTTGCTATATCACTGTAAATATATTATGCTGCAGTTTCTTTCTTGATTATGTGGAAGCAAACAAGTGCTAATGTTTGTGCTGTAATAATGTAGTGATAAATAATATCCTTAAGCGTGACACCATCTATTGCACAGTAACAGTGCAATAAAAAAATCTTAATGCAAAAAAAAAAAAAAAAAAGGTTTTAAAAAAACACTTACTCCACATCCAAATGACACTGTCCTATGGTCATGCTGACATGAAGAAATCAAAATTTCTGCTTTTCTGTGAACATCCCGTTTGTCATTGACAGCTGCCTTTGATGAACGTCCTGGATGCAGTTTTTGGCGTAGGATGTTGTAGCCTTCAAAATAATGACAATGACATTGTAAAACTATTCAGAAGCAATGTTTGACAGTCCGTGTGTACACTCCTATCATCCAAAGTCTTAAAGATGCAATGCATTCTATTACCAGTACTACTCACTCAAACAAAAATGATAAATAAATTCTGAGATAAAAGCATTACGAAGTTTGGAACAAATAAAGAAACTGACACTAATGCAATGTACAGACTGGGAGACTACTTACTTCCATCAAGGGGTCGATGTGCCACCACTGTAACAGTGTTGCTGACCTTGTCCATGTTAAGCAGCGCATGCAGCGGCATGTGCAGGTCATGTGACTGTTACAGCCAAGCCAAATGAAACGATAATTAAAAAAATTGTTACATTTAGTCACTATGTCAGGTGTGTGCTGAAACTATCAAGATTACTAGCTGATGTAAGTGAAACCATAAAACCCATAATATGAGCTGTCATTCTGGAAGGTATGTATGTATATATGTATAATTGTATCAACGATATATTTTTATTTAAAGAATGCTCCTAAAACAAAGGTGTCTTTGATTCATGCTCGTCTGGTTCCTTTCCCCATTAAAACTCTCAGATGACACAGATCAGAATCTTTACACAAAATGGTTCTACAAGAAATCACTATAACCTTCAATTTCTTACAAATATGAAAAAAAAAAAATCATGTTACAGTAAATTTAAATTCTTATGTACCTAAAATGAAACCAAATAAAATTATGCCACAGAGTTAATCTATTTTTCAAAAATCATTCAAAATTTGGAAAATTGCAACACCAATGATAAAATATATTTGTAATATGACAAAAAATTTTGTTAATATCATGTTTTTGAAAAATAAAATAAAATAAAACATGACTTTATTTACCCCAGATGGCAGTTAGTAGACTAAGCACATTTTATTTCTACTGCCTGCAGCAAAATGTCAAGCTGAAGATGCCAAAGTTATCACCTTGCTTTCCCTTCATAACAATAGTTTTCAAGGCTTCTCACTAATTTAAAAAACCATGCACAAAAGAATAATTCCTGTAGCACGATGATGGGCCAAATAAATTTCAAAAGTTAAGACAAATGAATCTCTACTTAATAATAATTAACATATATTACAAAGAAGAATGATTTCAAAGAGAGGACTGACCTTGAGAAGCACTCCATCTGAAAAATCCCACTGGTTAATGATTCCATCCAGACCACAAGAAAGCAACTGAAAGCACATGTACATATAAAATGAGGAGCTATTGGGACAAAAGCAACAATAGCTAGAGGAGAGCAAAAGATCCTTCCATTTGTTATTTGTGAATCTTCGCTTGTCTCTTTTAACACCTGCAAATCATATGATAATGTATGTAACAATCTTGTCATCGAGATTCCTAATATACCACTATTGATAACTCACAATAAGTTCTTGCAGTTTGCACTATTTTGTAATGTCTTTCAGAATAAGGTGAGCTACAATTTTACCTTTTACAGTTTCACTTGAACCAAGTAGTCAAACAAAGAGAAGATGAGTACAAAACTAAGGCATAACAAAATGCTCCAAACCAAGGCCCAAATATTAATAATATTCAGCTTATAATATAAGGACACATTTCTCTGTCCATTTTTGATTTAAAGGTTAACAATATTTTATTATTATTGCCTGAAAACTTTCAAACAATGGTAGCCTTTGAAAAGGACTAAAAAGGTCATTAAGGAAAGAAGCACTAAATGTAATGTATTCAATGCTCAGCATTTCATGAAAACCATTCCAAACCTTATGTCTAATAGATATCATAAATCACTAAGTAAATTAATGGATAAAAGTAAAATCCTTGAAGGCATGTCTGTGGAGTTTGCTCCCTCTAAATGTATACAGCAGGCAACACCAGTCAATGTGTTCCAGTGTTTGGATATCTAACTCTATACAGAAAGTGTAGTCTGAACCATCTTCATTCTCTTAAAGGCTGAAGTCGAAGTGGGCGTGTTTTGAAATGGCTTTGCCCATGCGAGGGAAGGTAGGAGTACCCGGTGGTGTAATTGAAGACGACTGGCCGCCAGCATTCTGCACCGCATGTACTCCTACCTTCCTTTGCATGGGCGATACCACTCACTTCACTCAGGAGGGACGACTTCGGCCGTTAAGATGAGTGTGTAATACTCAGAGCAGTTTTACATAGGTCTTAATGAATCACTGCTATCATTGCTTTTTTTAATCCAAGTAACCCTTACTTGAAATTTGTTGCCTGGATGAAGGGCCAGTCCTGTGACAACATCTTTGTGCCCCTTAAGCTGCTGGACACACTGGCCGTTGGCGGTGTTGAAGACTTTCACAACCAGTCCAGAGCAACAGAATAAAAACCTAGTTGGACACAATGGCACTCTGTGATTACATGTTTGCCAAGGAAAAATAGGCCACGACAGCAATACCACTGGCCACTTAAGCTGCAAACAACTTCAGCAACAACATCCACACACTTACTGAACTTGAAAAGAGCTACAAGTGGATATCACAATAGAGATAGTGTCACTGTGTCAAGAATAAAATAAACATAAACAAAATGACATTGTTTTCAAAAGAACCAACACATTTAACTATGCTAGACTTTTATGGGTTATGTGGTAGAAAAATGCTATTTAACCCTTAGAGCACTATTATGGAATTGGCTTTGCCAGGAAAGCACAGAGAAGGTGAATTTCATTACTTTTATTGTAAAGTTCAAGCATATTCCTTTCAAAAAATGTATAGGTTTCTCGGTCTAATGTTTACATGAGAGCAGCAATAATAAAAAAAAACCAAATTTCACCCACTGTCGTCTTCACAGTCTTTAGTTATTAGCTGATCTTTGTAATACTTATACTTCTATGCAGTTCTAAGAGGGATAAGTGATGATGTGTTATACATATATAAATAAGATTTGCACAAATCAATACAAGTTAAATGGCACTCAGTCGACCAGAATCTACTTAGTATTTCTTAAAGTAAGGTAACATTAAATACATATGGATCAATACAATAATAAACAAGTAACACTAACAGAATAATACTAAAAACAAAGTTACTGAACACTGGAAGTACGTGTATTTTAATGACAAATATATCTTCGCCAGTCGTTTAGTAAATAATTTTTAGTGCAAAGTGCTTCAGCAGCAATTAGTGGAGAAAAGAACGATGATCATTAAGATTTGAGTTTGCAACAAATAGCTTGAACACACATTGCGAATTATAAACTGCTTCTGTAGTCTATATTATCACTTCCGCATCTAACGTTCTCTGAATTGAATGGTGTCAGTATTTTTTTTTATGTCCTTATTTCAATTTTATCTCACGAACATTATGATAAAGCAACTCATCAAATATTCATCTGTAATTTTGAAAAGTATGCTATGACTATCACACACTCTTCCACATTGCTCAGTGAGATACTTGATGCCAGTAACTTCTAAGAAAACAACAGAAAGATTATTCCATATGTTCTTACTGTGAGTCTCTTGAAAATAGCGTTTGTCCCTTCACAAGACTTGCTCCCGCGCACAGTGATAACACAACATTATCCTTCTGTTGGTCCATGCGGTCTTCGGGGGCCGCCATCTTGACTCTTCACTGCGAGAAAACTAAGGAAAGTCTACTCGTCCAACTTCCGGTCCGTGTAACGTGCTAGCAGCAAGATGGTGCTCGAAATGAAGCCACTGAACCCCGAGGCAAAACAGAGGATCGCCACAATAATGGGGACGGCTAGAATAATTTTTCAGTGGGGTTTTGTACCGACAGTCCTTTTCTTGGGTGAGTATTGTAATTTTTTTTTAGTCACAACGACATGCGTAAAGAAGACGAAACCACTAAAGGTCATTGAACGTTGATCCAACATAATTTTATCACAGATTAAAGCAAACATCGAAGACTAAAGTAAAACTTAGATGACTCTGTTTCCTAAGTCCATAGTTTTTTTTACCACAGTATTATGAACATTTCCACCAGCATCCCACATTTTTGTGTTGTCATATAAATATCTATTTTATGCTTAACGGTTGTTTTTCGTGAACAGGCTTCAAGAAAGGTGCTGATGAGGGTTCTCCACCTTTGTCGTTACTGAGGTAAGACTGGAAAGCAGTAGATGACTTTTGGAACGAATAAATTGTACATGATTGAATGCATCAGTCATCTGTGACCATAATTTATGTTTACCAGCAATTGAACCAGATGTTTTTGGCAAACATAATGGGAAAGAGAGTTCCACTGCTTAGCAGCACAGAGGGAGAATGTCCATTGTCCAATGTGACTGTCTTTGTGAGAGGGAGGGTTATAATGTGCAAGTCTCATGAAGAGTGAAGGTTTTAGGCAGGAGTGTGGACAAACAAGATTTCAGTAAAATAGTTGGGGGAGGAGCCTTCCAAGAATCCATAGCATAGAGTTGAGAGCTTGTAGTCCATTCTAGCTTTAATTGGTAGCCAACGAAGAAAGTGAAGAAGTTAGTTTAGTTCTTGTTACTCGTCAAGGAGCATAGAGCCGCAACAACACCTCGCCAGCAGACCCGGTTTTGGGCAGCCCCCTTCGATAGGGCTCAAGTGGTTCCAATGTCTTTTTCCTTGCTTTCTATTGTTCTTTTCCAAGTCTGGAGTGAAGAAGTGGTGCGACAGATTTGTGAGTCCGGAAAATGAGATGAGCAGCCGAGTTCTGGATTTTCTGAAGCTTTTAGGTGTTTGCCGTTTTGAAAAATTGAAGCAGAAATGAATGTATGCCATTGTATGGAAAATTAAGGTAAATTATTGTTGATGGTTTATATTATAAAGGCTGCTTTGTATTAATACCAGATGCACTGTTATCTGCCTTCTGGCTTTGTAGGTGTAGTTTTGACAGGCAGATTTTCCTTTGAAATTGAAATAGCAATAGTAAAAAAAATTTTTTAATCTTTTTCAGTCTTTTATGGCAGTAATGGATTACTGGACATCGGCAAGGAGAGTGTCAATTGGAATTGTAGGAGCCAGTTCACAGTATGGATCATATAAAGGCTTTATGGTCCTTATCAGCTGTTCAAGTTGTTCTCTTTTTTTATTTTTTGCACAGCCACAAGTGGTTGAATGTTTGATGACATGTACAGTCAACAGGCTCTTCATTTGTAGAAATTATCTGCCCTGTATATAAGAGTTTTCTAGCACATTACACTTTTTAAAACAAGAAGCAAGAAAATGTGTTGGCTTGTTATTTGAATATCATAAGTTTCTGCATTGGGTCTTTATGCTGCATTGACTTATAAACTTAAAATTTCTTAATTTTGACAAAGGATAGTTTTCGTTTGCTTTTTTTTTCATTATTACCTAATTATTTTGCAATTTATTGGGGTCAAGCTAACTTTGTTCTCTGCCTTTCTGGCTGAAAACAGTACTCTCTCCCTTAAACAAATTTTTGTTTTCAAATATCACTTTATTTATTCTGCTTCAAATATTGAACAGAACATTGCATCTGTGGAGAGAAAAAGACAATGAAATAATACCTTCTAAACTTCTGCATGTGCGCACTGCACTAATGCATGCATTCAAACGATGCATGACAATGACAGTGGAGAAAATGTGCTATCAATTGAGATACAAGTACACAATGAACATGTAAAAAAATTGAAATGGTTGGATGTGTTGGTGAGTTAAACAGAGAAGATCACAGCAGCAGAACTTACGGGATGTTTGGAAAACATGACAACATAGAAAAATGAGATAAGATAGGTAGAGATATACAACATGTCATACAACACTGTAAGATGCAGACCATCACAACTACAAAAAGCATTGACCGGCACAGAAATAAAAAGGTCAGTGGTCACAGTCATGGTTGATGTGCCAGTTGACAACAAAGCAAACATCTGATATGCAGGAGTTAGAAACTGCCACTAGCTTGTCAATATATTTTTGGAGTTTTTTTTGGCTTTTTTTTTTTTTAGCTATTGCTTAATCTCCTAATCTCAGTAACTCCCATTTCACAAGGTGGCAGGTTCCCTGAAGTGCACTTCTGTGTTTCATGGTTATGTGCGGGGTTGCTTTGCCTAGGGCATACGTCTTTAAACATGGGTTTCTGACAATTTCCCCTCTGGTTTTGTCCTTTACAACATGCTTCATATTCAGTAGTTAGTTCCCTTCTCTTGGCTCCAGGTCATTCTCATCAAGCATGTGTTTTATCTCCAGTGTTTTCTTACACATCTGCAATAGGACACAAAGTGTGAGAAAGGAAATGCATTCTAAAGTTTTGGCTTGTTGGGCTTTCAGTGTAACCAAAAGTAACTATAAAACCATAAATTGGATGGTAACCAAATCATGAAAGGCAAGAATTGTAATGGTATGTAAAAACAAAGTATGCCGTCCCTACTTATTATCTTCCACCATCTGTCCAACACAAATGTTGAATGAGGGGTTTGGGTATTTTAGGCCAAGCCAGCAACTAAGGCTATATCATGGCAAGGCCACATGCAGAGAAAGAACAGCCAACCTTCACTGTATTGGTAACAGGTGCGCCACCAGACTGCCCTGTGAGAGGTGAGGGTGGTGACAAAGAGGATACGATAAATACATAACTGGGTTAACTTTTGGGGAAATCCATTCCGCCACTGTGTGGTGAGCTGTGGGGTTGGCAAGATAATGACTAACAATTTCAAAAAGTAGAAATTTGCACATTTTCTTTACTCATAAATGCGATCTGTATTAACCATTAATATTCTGGTTTACCAGGTTTTTTTTAAAGCTACAGAGGGCTATGCTTTTTACATCTGTGACAAATACATGGAGTTTATTGTCATATAGCTTACTGTTTACTTACTGGAAGTCTTTCAAATACTTTGACGCCCATGGCATGCAGACAAAATAATGCCTATTAGACAAAAAAATTATAAGGTACTTAACATCTTTTGTACAGTGAAAAAAAGAATCATCACTACATTCTATGACTTCAGATATCAAGATACTGGTCCATGCTTGTAGAACTTCTACATAATGTTTGTAGCCTGGATATATAGATCTAAATACAATTATAATTTATATGCTTGTAAAGTGTTTCTCTGGCACACAAAAGTGACCAAGTTTTGAAGCTGCTATTACTGACCAGGTAGATGATGAAGGTGAAGTAGAGTGCAATGACAATGGCTACGATGAAGTAGATGTACCAAAGAGAAGGCACCTCCTGTATGTAGACAGCTACGAAGTACATGTTGATGGCAATGACAGTTACAGCCAGGATGCTGATTATTGTCTTCATTATCCTGAGAGCAGCATAATCAATGCAAAATACATAACCAGATTATACATTTGTGCACACAATACAAGCTTTTGAGACAAATTTTGTTTGGGCTTTTTGTGGGGGTTTTTTTTGGTCGCGCAAAATGGAAAAGATGAATTGATGGGACATGTGCACAAATTATTTATTGACAGAGATATCTACACACCACATTCTTGTTTTTCCTTCAATGAACCAAATAATTTGATACGATCAGAGCTAATTTTGTCCCCATTTATAACCAATGAAGTGGACTTGAATCACCACGAATTTAAACTAATAGTGCCAAAAAAAAAAGAAATAAAAAGTAAAAAAATTTATTGGAAGTTTGTTGACTGTTAAACTTATATCGCGGTTCCGGATATTAAACTGCTAAATGATTTGCAGCGACCTGACAGGCTGCCACTTCATGAGAGGCTAACGGGTGGTCATGGCAAACAGACAGCAGTCTAGAGATATAGTTCTGACATTAAGAGATGCTGAGTCAAAGGTCATGTTAGGTGGACGTTAGGACAGCAGCCCGAACTGACATGAGAACAAGGATTCTGTTACTGACCGTCCGTTTCGGTAGTCGGCCATGACCTCCGGCGCCGAGGTGAAGGTTAAGATGGGGATGAGGGCGAAGGGCAGCTGCAGACTCATGACGACATTGAGAAGATCGTTCATGGTCGTCAGGTCGTTGATGCCCTGAAAGACGGCCAGTGAGATTGTGGGGGCGATAGCAATGGAGCGTGTCAACAGCACGCGCTGCCATCTCTTCCACCGGAGATTGAGGAAGCCCTGAAAACGAACACGTACACATTAGCCCCCGCAAGCAAGCACATCCATACACAGAAGCGTTCGCTTACATGTTAATGCTAACATAACAAAAATAATTGATAATAACAGTGCACTCGTAAACAAAAATAGTTGGACTCTCGCTCCTGAATACGTGGGGGTGGAACTTGCTGGGTCATGTGACCTGAGCGCGGTCCATGAGAAATGGTATTTTCATATTAAGTCGTTACCCCGCACATTAGAACTATACGAGCAATGCATGCATGTAAGACACACGTCATCCTTCACTGACCTCCATGACGAACTGTCCAGTGTATGTGCCTGTCATGGTCGAGCTCTGACCGGCAGCCAGAATACCTACGGCCCATACGTACATAGCTGGAAGTCCGAACTGGCATCCCAGGAACACTCCCTGTTATTTTGAGCATACAGGGAACATTTTATTAGTGAACTTTAATATACAAGTCACGTAATAGTAATAGATAATATAATAATTATTGTACAGTAAATTAACGACTTGGGAACACTCATTCACGAAGACTCGATCACTACTCGTTTGCACGCACGCTGTTGTACACAAGATATAGAATTAAATACAGTTAAGCAGATGTTAGTGATCTCACCCCTCTGTAAATGTCCACATCTAGATCTGTTGTCTGGAAAGTTTAAAAAAAAAAAAAAGAAATAAGAACATTTTAGATACTTTTCTGCAGGATTTATATCTTTCTCTCAAAAACTAACTAAAATATGCGTGGATGCACGTATAATATGTTGGGCGCTATACTACTGCTAATAAAAGAAGATTTAAATCGCATTTTCCCGCATATCGAGGGGAGCTCAAAGCCTTATATTCACAAGACTGGAGACAAACCGACTTTTAAATATGCAAGGAAGACTACAATAAACAATTTATACAACAGAACTTTCTTATTTCGATGCAAAGACTGAACGTGGGAACAGTATAACCGATCTGACATGGAAGTCTACTAGCAAAGACATGCAATTCGCACTATGATAGTGATTTCTCACCATGGGGTCAGAGGGAGGGGGAGGAGACCGGAGTACCCAGAGAAAACCCTTGACGCCCAGCCCTACGGACAGGTGTCACATACAATGTCGGGAGACGAGATCTGAACCCTGAGTTCCTCACTGCAATGGTGACGAGCGAGTGTGAGTTTGTGGTAATCATACAAGGGGGTGGGGGGTTAAAGGTGGGACTGTGGAGTACAAAGGAACTGGGGGCAGGTGGTGACGAGATGACAACGAAAACACAGACTTACATTGAAGACGTCAGCATGCGGGTTGCTCTGCGCCAGACAGTTGTTATACTGAAACACGTGGAAATACACGTCTGAAGGTAGATTTTAACAATCCACGCGACAGCTGCGCATGCACCCCTAACACATTCCGCTTTTTTTTCCATTAGATATCAAAACTTCCTACTGTCATCATAAAAAATATATCACTTATGTATGTACACACTCAAAGACATCTGTTATCCTTCACACAAATGCCACCCGATCACCCACTGAACCATCCAGTCAGCACACTTTTTCGTGTCTCTTCACTCCGCATTTCTAACACGTCACATTGCTTCATCTCGCACACACACAAAGAGTCTTTACCATCGCTGCCAAAAGTATCAGCCACCCGTACCCACCCATTGCTACAAACACTACCGGCCGTTCCAAGCACCACAGCCTGCTCCACACACCACAACATACTCCACACATCACTGACTGCTTTAACCTGCTCCACACACCACATCCCACTCCATACACCCGCACGCCAGTCAGATGTCCTCACCACTTCCACCGCCGTGCGTCCATAGAAACCCTCGGCGAACACGGACACCACAAAGACGTTGATGAGAAATGAGATGAAGAGAGCGATGCCCGCCTCGATGAAAAAATATTTGTTGGCTTCATGCACTTCTTCTTTGTTCCGCCGGTCTACCTGGCGAGACTGTAACAGAAGCATTTACTGATCATACGGACTAAAACGGCATGACTACCGAAGAAGCAAAATCTTTTGTTACTGTGTAAAGCATGTTAATTAACTCAGGAGACTTAAGAAATATTTTCACACATTTATGGAAACGTAAAGCTCCCAAGGAAGAAAATGTACACACACACACGTGCGCGCAGACCATCCTGGCAATTACCTTAACCAGAGCGGAATGGAGGTAAATGTTGTGGGGCATGATGATGGCCCCCACGATGCCCACGCCCTGTAAAAGCTGGGATGCTCCGCAGCCTTCACAATTCGGATAGAACAGGCCTTTGACAACGTCCCTTTGGTTTGGTGCCACCACTATGTACTGTTGTGGACACAGCAGTATACCGACGGTATGAATTGTGCAGTATATATACATGTAAACAAAGACATGCAAACAGGAGTAAGCATAGACAGGGATGCAGATGCCAGAAGACATGCGCACTCACCTCGTAGCCGAAGGTGATAGCCATGATGGTGATGAGGGTACAGAAGAAGGCCTCCAGCTTGCGCAGCCCGTATTTGTCCAGCAGGAGGAAAGTGAAGGTGTCTGCGATGGTGATGAGCGCCCCTCCGTACAGCGGGATCCTGTCAACACACATTGACCCACAGTCTCAAAGGGCGTACAATACTTCAATCAACACAACAGTATTTTACATAATTGCTTTACACAATTGTACATCACACAACATACTTTAAACGGATGCACTCCACACAGAATACGATGCACAACCAGCACAACCGTGTGCAATGCAACCTCTTGTTGTCGGCGAAGAGAGAGAAAAAGGTCGAACACGATGGTCTTTTACAAGACAGCGCCAACTAACATTTCATTTGAGAGAAATAATGTTTCACACACAAACCCTCGTAATTTGAATAAGGCATTTAACTCAACGTTCTCTTCTTGAAGTCGTGTAACTGAAATGTAGATTTAAAAAAAATGGATAACTATAGATTTCATCATGATGCCGCTCGCTGGGTCTGACATCATTTTTTCTTCGATACAACACAGCCTTGTAATGGCTCTCTGGTATGGCGACTTCGGATAAAGCGGGATAACTCTAAGCGCAAACATAAAGGGAGTTAACTTACTTGCCGTCGGAGAGGAGGTAGAAGGCGATGGAGGTGCCGATGACTTCTTGTATATCGGAGCCAATGATGGCGATCTCCACCATGATCCACAGCAACACGCGTGGAAAGCGAGGATACTGGTGATAACACACCTCCGCCAGGTGGCGCCCCGTCACCACGCCCAGTCTTGCGGAAAGCCGCTGCATCAGCAGGCCCAGTACGGTTGCAGTAAGTAGTACCCATAGCAACTGTAATGAACACATAAAAACTGATAGAACATAGAACATATATTGTGTGATGATAAACCCATGAAACTACATTTCTATTGTCTCAGCACCTTACCACGAATGCATATCGCAAACCTCTAAACCTACAAAATTATATTCCTAATGTAAAAAAGGACCATGAGAGATAGTCATTTAGCAAATGGACTAATCAACTGTCACCTTTCCTGCTTTCCCTCAAACATTCCTAGTTTATCTTAACAACCAGCGATGTGGGGGATGTGGGAGACATCACTGCAGGAACTGGAAAGGTACATCCTAGAAAAGTATGCCGCATGATGGGTTGGTAGATACTACATGCACATGCACAGTCAAAGCTACAAAACTGACCTTGAACTGTGCTAACGACCCAGACCTGAGGTCAGACTCAATGTTGCCGGGGTCAAGGTAGGCGATGCTCATGAGAAAGCCGGGACCTGAGAAGGCCCAGAGCTTCCGTAGACTGAATATTTTCTGCAAGAAACCACACACACACACAAATTATTTAAATGTACATGCGTAGTTTGTTGTGAGCATCTATATCTTGTTAATATCTTGTTAAAGTTTGTACAGTTTCCTTACTTAGGTGCGTGGCAAAAGTGCTGCCTTCTTGTCAGGACTGGATTGCCCTGGCTGAACAGCACTCTATCTAGTCAAGCTTTCTCACACTATAACTAACGGTTCAGAAGTTCTAAGAAAACTGAAGGGAGTATTCCTCAAATTTGGAAAATAATACACAACATTGACTTTACGCAACCATTATACCGCAGTAATAATAATAAAACTTTAAATACACCATATGTGTTGAAAAGAAATTTATAAAGAAGTTGAAATAAATATGTTTGTTATTATATCCAGAATTTCATAAAGGTTGGACAGATCAGCCATGACGCACGTGCAAACGAAAACACTTGATGGATCACGTGACCTGAGTTATCAAACCATTAAAATGCTAAGTTTGTGCCTACACTGGTGTTCTGTGGGATGTCGATCTTCTCGTTGAAGTAGGTGGACGCCACATCGGTCTTCCCTTTTCCTTTCTTGTGCGAACTCTTCTCCTCCTGACGAGGATGCGGCCCCTCCCCATTCTGCTTGGTAGTGAAGTCGGTCAGACTTTTGCCCACGCCTTCATCTGAACATGCAACATAAAAAAATGACAACTTCTTTTTCTATTGACAGATGTACCTCCGCAAACTGCAGCCACAACAGGTTTTATTACTTTAATGGTGAGAGAACATGTACATGATGTGTTATGCCGGGAGTGTTGCTGTTTATTAACTGTTACTGGTATGTTTTTAGAGTAGCTTTTTCTCGCCTTTAGTTAAAGATAATGATATAACAATAGAAAAAGTGAGCCTATGGACAGATCTTTGTGCTTTGTTGTGAGAAAGAACACCCGTGGGACCCAGCGTTTGCAGGTGTGTATTGTCTGCATTCAAAGTGAGTCCCGGACAGTTTCATAGCCTGGATTACTGGTAACCCAGAGGGATTTGACAGTCTATTGTACACACGAGTTACCTGAGACATCCATGATTTAGTAAAAAGACCTTAACTTAGACATCACCTGAAGAGTGACTGACAATCACATCCGATGAGATAAATACATTTCTGAGGAGATAAATTCAAGTACCAACAGCTCAAGGAAAACAACCAATGTAGCCTGTTGTTGATATATTTAATACACGACGGAAAATGACCGGCAGGATTTATCAGTGCGTGTACTGTTGTTTAGTACAAACAACACACTATCTCTGTTGTTCAGTCAATACGGATCTGTGCAAACAATATGTTCAAAAACCCATTTCATACTTTCTTTCTCGTGTTTGCTTGTTTCTTTGCAAGGAACCATATTGTCAAGGGGTCAGTTAGTTGCAATCTGTCATTTATTTTAAGCCTGTTATAGTATTATTTAAATATTCAGTTTTTCATTCTCGCACAGACTGCAATGAAGACAGGAAAATTGGAAGGAATTCATGTTTAACCTCATGTCAGCAACTTTATCAAGGCATAGCAGCCAGTCCTATAAACAAACATGATATGCAGAGAAAGAATGGCGTGCCAGGGATCTGAACCCACGAAGTCCAGTTCTCCCTGCAGTGGTGCTTAGCTCTTCACCGGTGCGGCATCGGACAGCCTCAAGGAACCAAAAAGCGAGAACAAGGAGATTTCTCTGAGGATATTCAAGAGGAAATTATAATTTGATACAACTAGAAACATGAAACTGGACATAGGGACCGCAACACTAGATGAGAGTCGGATAGTCCCGACAGCAGCTTAGTGTCTTTCTGACAATGTCTCAACACGTTGACGAACACATGAGGGGACAACGCTGAGACGACAGGTGATACAAATGTTTGTTGAAGAACATCCATTTCAATTGAATCCAGTTGCATTGTAAGAAAAAGGATAAACCGAGGAAAAACGAGAATACAAATTTGTTGTTCGGCTATTGAATAAAAAGACGACGACGACGACGACGCTGTTTGATAGTGCCACACAGAGCTTTACAATATATAGATATAAGGAATTATGGCTTTGCTTCCGTAGAAGCATCTGGCTTTTATCGTGATACCTACCTACAATCTAAATAAATAATATTTGTTTACCAGCAGCCAACCATCTATAATGCCCAATAGTTTATCAGCGATATAAATCTTCTTCAATTGTTTTTGTAAGATTACAGTCATAGCCATCACTTAAGTCATCAGCAAAAAAAAAAACAAAAAACAAAAAAACAAAAACAAAAAAAACCACCAAGATTTCAATCAGTCAATGTCAAAGCAAATGGAAGCACAACAACAACATACGAATTACTCAAACACAACGCTCAGATAGAGAAGGTGGCAGCTATCACATGAGGAATGTGGAAACATCATTATCACATAGGTGTTATGGAGGCATAACTATCCAGTAGAGATTACTTTGGAGATGTCGAGGTATAACCAGTTTGGATTCCAGATCTTTCCTGTTCGCAAACCACCAAGGCTGCTTCTTATTTCTCTTGTCTTGGAGCAGTTGGTAGCATCACGGGTAACGCAGGGTTCGGATCTCGGTTTCGAGACACTTCTTTCTGGATGTGACAAAAGGTTGACCGCTGGTGGTTTTCTCTGGATAATCCGTTTTCCTCCACTCTCTCTCTCTTCTACTCTCTCTCTCTCTCTGCGTGAGAGAGAGGGTGAGTGAGAAAGAATGATACCAAGGCGAATTTAATGCGTACTATCCACGGGGTGTGGTAATGTATTTTCGTGTTTATTTGTCTTTGCTATGTATACAAAGCGCCTTCGGTAGCTTGAAAAGAGCGCTGTATACAGAAGCTATACATTTCTATCAGTACAAATTCCAAAGTGCCCTGGAAAGAAAGAAGTTCAATGACCTTAAGATAGTGCTGATAAACAGCCTAAGTCGAAGCTAGGGTAAGTTGGGGATATATATATCACAATGATGCGTGTTTTTCTAAAAATGTAGGTGGAGATAAATAGAAGGAAAGTACAAGCCTTTAAGATTCTTGACTGACATCAGAAGCACGCATGTTCCATTCCTGACGTCTGACTTCCGGTCCAAGGACATCTTGGCTGCAAGGGTTCAAATCTCTCTCTTGGAACTTTGGGACGGTTCCTTCCTGAATCGACACCTTGTGCAGAATGAACTTATTTCCGATTCCGCAGACCACAAACAGATCTTGAGTATTAATTAAATTAAGACAGGACAAGCATCCGCAACTGCCAATGGCCGCCGACAATTTCCACACCGCTTGCTCCTCTGTTCCCCGAAGCCAGCAAAGGATGATGTTCCTTCGTCGAATGACGACAGCTCCTGTCGCCGCTGAAGCAAACGGGCGTCAGTTCACTCGCCGACTTTTGTTTTTCACTGGTGTGGGCAACCCGGACCTAAAAACTCACTTATCTGCCCTTGCTATTCACCCCTTTGCTTTTGTGTACGAACTTGCGTCCGCGCCGGTACGAAATTTTTCCAAGATACATGTTTGTTGTTTTTTTTTCGTAAAGGGCATTTTGAAGCTGTCATGTAATCATGTGCCAGCTCCCCTACCCACCCGCGAGAGAAAGGTCAACTTTTTAACCTGATGAGTTTAAGTTTTTTTTTAACACTGAGAGTTTCCAATGTTTCCAGTGTAGAATATGGACACTTGATAAATGTTTTTACATGACCGTCAAGTAAACATTTCGCCTATAGTAACATTCTCATCAATATTTGTCGGTTAAAATCTTTCTAGAAATAGGAGAAGCCACAGATTTTGGACAAATGTTAGCCAGTGCCTACAGGTGGATCGTTACACACCTTAAAACATTCATTGGTGCGAATAAATCACAAATCTGAGGTGAAAGAGCGCCTCGCCAAATAGACGTACATAGAAGACAAGTAAATCAGTTAAACTCAATCAAGTTTGAGTTAAATAGTGATGACCTGTGTCAAAAGAATTAGGCAACATGACCCTCAGCTGTTTTGACATTTAGTTCCGTGGAAAAGGTCCTACAGTAGACTCAATGTCCACCTCCCTCCTCTTCTCCAAAAAGTAGACCAAAGGTAAGACCACTTCAAAAGGCTTAGACACAGCTTTGATTTCTTCATGACTTCTGAGAGTGGACAAAGATAAAACAACACACAAAGAGGTAGACATGAAAAGCCTGGCTTTCTGGACCCGCCGGCTGCTTGACAATTCACTTTGGACGAGATGTCGCTGACCTCAGTCTGTGGCCTAGTCCCGTCGAAGGAAAGAATTTTCTAAAAGCTACAATTCTGCTTTATTGACCACAAATTGTTAACCAACTTCTATGTTCTCTTCGACCAATTTTCACACCTTGTCCACTAGCAGATTATACTATCTTTTACCCACTATTCATAATCTAGTCCACAAACATCATGCACAAAGGTCGAGGCCCTCTCTGCGAATGACTGAGTGATAACAGGTAGCTGCTAAATTGCTCCATTCATAATCTAGCCTACACACATCACCACGCACACACAGGTCACAAATGATCATGACTATTGATCGTTATGTACTTCCAATTTCTTTCTCACTGGCAATGCAATCGTATATTCATGTATATTTTCAATGCTAAAGCTTTTGAATTTTGGGAATAAGGAAAGTATTCACTCACTTTAGGAAATAGCATCAGGAAAATAGCCGATTCATTTGAAAAAAAAAAAACAACAGTGTCCGGGTAGGCCTTTAAAATCCTTGTTACAATTTTACGGTGGTAAGCAGGCTTTTGTGTTTTTGTTTTCACCCTCTTTCCTCTCCGTTTATTGGTCATTTTTTTCTGTCTGTGTCCGCAAACGTTATACAATATTTCCGGATGTTTGGTTGGACTTAGAGAACCCATCATGACAAGAACATTTTTTTATCAGGTGATCTTCAGTAACGTGATCACTTAGCGACCACAGGCCGCAGCCCATACCATGGAGTCACGTGTGATGATGAGTATAAAACTTGCTGCTAGACAGGTAACACTAGGAACACATTATTCTGTCCTTTGAGAAGTCCACTGAACTCATCACTTGCAGTGCTAACCGGGTTTTAAAGAGAGTTTCTATTGTCCTGTATTTTTTTTTTCTTTGATGGGAGCTTGGCTCTCTTGCACGTCGTGGTGCAAAGTTCGCACTCAGTTTACCCGCACTGCGTCCTGCGTAGTTTGACCGTTGTCTGGTTTGCCTTGTGAGCAACAGGTAAGAACTGATGACACCCAGAACCCATGCAGCAACAACCATGCAAATTATTGTTACATGACTTTGGTAGCCGTGGAAATCAACATCTGTAACAGCTGTCTTGAAACACTCTGATGTGCTACACAATCTGAACAAGGCAGTTCTGATTGTTACATAAATAAAGCAACATCAAATGCTGGCATAACCGTTTCGTCAGGTGCCAGATATTTCATCCATTCAGGTGACCAGTGCATGCAGCATGTCGATGCAATTTTCTTTGCAGCGATTCGCTTGTGAGGGGCGGGGTGACTGAGGCGATCTTTATAATGGAAGGATCGCGAGAGAAGCAAGGTAGTGAGGTCAGCGCTGGTGCAGACGACAATAGAGTTCTTGACATCATGACCTTGCTTTCCTCGCTATCCTGGTGGTTGTGAAGCTCGCCTTAAGTGCGTAGTTACTCAGTGAGCAACATTAGTGATAGAACTTAGAGGTCAGTTGATTCACATGTCAAACGAGACAGAGAGAATGAGGAAGGTAAAGATGGCTTTCAAGGACGTGAGCGAAAAAAGGTGTTTTTCAGCTTCTTGGCCAAAACAGGATCTGGATATTTGCACTTACAGCCTCAATTCGTCTGTTTGCTCTCTCGCTTTCTCTCTCGCTCTCTCTCTCTCACACACACGCGCGCGCGCGCCAACACAAATAAATAAATGCAAAATGTAACTCGGTTTCGTCACTGAGGCCAAATGAACTCGACTTGAGAGTGAATGACACTCATGATTTGTTGTCCTTTGTGTAACGTTAAGCAAAGCAGAAAGAGAGAGTCTTCCAATCGGAAAAAAAGTATTTTGAAAAGAAGTGTAAAACGATCCCTGCTAAGATCTGATACATGGCTGGAGCATTGACACATGAGAAAAATTCAAGCACTGAGTAAAAATGAGAATGATGACGGGCCATATTGGTAATGATGGTAAATGTGTCTTGCGAAAAAAATAACTTGTATATATTGCTGCATGCATTTTATGGAAATCTAACCAGAGTTCTAACAGGATTCTGAATAGTAGTGTTGCCCGGGGAAGTCACACCGCAAACTGCTTTACCCGCGAACTGCTTCAACCGTGATTTTATTGTCAACTTTTGATCTCCCTCACCTGAGTCAAGCTTATTGCAAGTAGTGATTGACAATGCGTGGCGTCGGTGTAGCGCAGTAGTGACACACACACACACACAGAATCACATCATGGACGTAGATTGGAATATTAGTTAGTGGTCACATTCTACTTTATTTGTATGCTGATACGAACATAAAAGACAGTTTAACTTCTCATGTGTCGAGGAAGTGACTATAGCCGAATAGAATTAACGACGTTTTAAGCCACATTTATGCATACACTTTTCACAAAAATCTGGAAATGCATATTTATTTTTAAAAAAAAATGATTTAGTTACTGTTTTTGATCATGCATGTATATCTACTTATTTTATTGAGTTCTATAAGAGTTATTAGCTGAGACGCTTAACTAAGCTACCCTATAGTCTGAGTCAGATCCGCCTCGTGACCATGTCAACTGGTTTAGATCTAAAATTAGAACCCAGCGAGCACTGCAGACGGGCTGACAGCAAGGCGGCCTGCCAGTTGTGACACATTTCTACAGTACAGCGGCGATAAGAAACTGAAACATTTAGCGAGACTTTGTAAACAGCGATGAAATCTACTTTCCCGACTGTTAAGGACACCGCGCCACAGATCACACGAGCAGGCAGCGGCTCTGAGCAGTGTCACAGCTCTGAGTAAACCCAGCAACAACGCAGAGCAGTTAAGTTTTTGATAACTTTTCTGAGCGACAGTAAGATAAAGAAGAAATAGGATAAGGTTTGTGTCGCCATTCAAGGGACATAACTCTCCGGGGGGTCAGCTGTCGTCGGGAGTGCCCTCCCATACAACGTCATAACCGCTGCTGCTATCCATCTGGTGACACGCCGGCTGGGGCAAAACTTCTGGTGACGCAGGTGAGCAGTTTTTGTTTTTCATTTTTTAAGCACCTGTTTGACAGTTAATTGCCCCCTCCTTTTTTTTTTTTTGCAACAGCTGTTGTCAGGCCAGAACAACACACGATTTCCCGCCTGCTTCACTTGCTTCTAGTTTTATTATGCTATATGATACATGTTAAATAAACCTGCCCTGCCCCCCTGCAGTCAACACAGTGAACAAAACAGGAACAGACTTGCCTTTTTCTTTTAAAAGTACACTTTACAGCAGGGCTTTGTTATTGCGTGTGTGCGAGTGGTCAACAGTAGGGAGTCTGAACTAGGCTGCGAAGTGCCTGTCACAGCCGTTTAATTGAGTTAGTCTCTCACCTTTCTATGTTGTTCACTGATGCGCAAAAGGAACTATTTATGATGATACTACCCGGAGTGGCAGTACTACTTCCGGGTTGATTTATGCCATGAACTCTTCCAGCTGGCATGTGATTGTCAACTTTCGAGCTATCATTTCGTTTGAGTAGCTTGTAGGAATTATTCACGCGAATCAATATAAGGAAACACGTGTACTCGTGATAACCCTTTCCTAACTGGGCAGGTTGACAGCAAAATTTTCAGCAACTTTTTTTTTTGAGTGAAACAGTAGTTTTCTCGATCGTTTACTCTTTTCCACCTTCCTCGCTCCCTCTGTCTTTTGATTTCTTTAATAGTGCTTCCTCTCAAATTACATAAAACCTGCGCTCTGTAGCCGACTTATGTTGCAATCGACCTACGCAGTAGATGTTTCTTTTCAAGTTGAAGCCACTCCCAATCACTTCTTAAAAGGGAAAAAATAAAGATAAAAAATATTATTCGGAGGAACGTATTCCAACCCAGCATATCCGAAGAGCAGTAACCCTGCCAAATTTAGGGAGAATCAGATACATAGTAAGGATTTGCTTAGGTTAGAAAAAAAAAAATATACCGACACGCTCTCTTTCTCTCACTTTTCACTTTTCCACAGTGTGTTCCCAGCCGATAAGAAGACCATTGTGGGAGAGGCTTTAACCGCTTATATCCAGGCCCCCTAGGATTCCCTTTCACATAACTAGGTCGAAGATACACTCTGTTATTTACATTCTGTCGTCTGCTGCAACCTGCCATAAAGAGAACGTATTGACAACTGCGTTACCAGGGGGCGTTAACATATTGCTACGGAGGGGTGGTCACGCGTTTTTTTAGCTTTAAGAGTTTATGGGGGAAAATGCAATGTATTCAAGCAATAAATGTAGTCGACTTTTATTTGCTGTCAGCGGAAATGCATGCACGGGTGAACACGCTAAGCAGCGGTAGCTAGTTGGGAATGTATGTGTAACAATTTTTAAAGTCGTTTTTATGAGCGTTATGGCGTGAACCTTCTTAGCAAGTCTTGCAGCTTTCTCTTCCACACCCTTCCTCATCTAGTTCACATGTCATTTATTTGGTTCTTCTGAATGTTTACAAACATTCATCAACCATTTATTGTTTTTTGTGAACTCTTTCTCTATGTACACGCGTCTAAGTTCAGTGGCGTAGGAAAATGCTTGGCTTTGGGGAGGGGATCAGCAAACTCCATGCTGACAGTGAACGACCGTCGCATTCTCGCCTCCTTAGTATCTTTTATGAGGGGCAGCTGCCCCCCTGCTCCCCTGGTTCCTGCATACTGAAGCTGTCACACTGTCTACGCTTACTAGCGGATGTCATGGGCAAAGAGCTGCACAGGTATTTCATTAATGCTATTGTGCGCATTCCATTACACACGTTTTCGGGAAACATTTCTGGAGCAAATGTGAGATGATGAGCAAGACTATCGAATGACCACAAGCATTAGCTGTGATATTCAGATTTTTAATGTGTTGAGCCGGAAGTTTCGAATCGCTAAAGCCTGTGGACACGTTGGAGTAATTAAGTGTATTTTGCACAAAGAAACGCCTTTCAAAAAAAAAAAAAGTGGGTACGACCTAATCATCTACTGACAACAAAGGGGAAGAAGAAGTAATCCAAAGAGGATGTGCTCCAGCTTCGTTCCCCTCCCCCCGTCTGCAGGATGTGGTTGGCAAACTTCTTTGAACTCTTGCTAAAAACCAGCGAACATGACCATCATCTGTGAATGCATTTGCTCTTATTTCTCAATCAATCCCCGAGCTTGTTCGCCGTGCACTCTGTCTTTGGGTGGTTGGCTGAAGTGAGTCTCACATCCTTGGGTTTTTGTTCCCGACTTTCTCTCCCTTAGACCCACGCGCTCCAGTCGACAAAATCACCACGAAGAGGTTCAAGGGTCGCTCTTGGGAGAGAGAAAGCTTTTGCTAGTTCGGGAGAATTATACCACAAGGACCCATGCCTTCTTTTGCGAAAGCATCCAAGCCGGATGCAAGCACACAGAATATCCCAATGACAATGATCAACTTTACTGGTCCCAGTGGGCAATTTAAACATGGGAAGGTGCTCTAGTTACAGTAGGTTAAAAATAAAACTAGAGCACGTTCACTGCAAGGTACAGCGTTAAGATATATAGTGACAGGAAGGCAAATTGTATGTAAATTCCATTTGAACTGGCAATCACAAATAGTTCCCAGGTATCAGAAAGAGTTAACACACAAACAATCACTCTGTTTAAAGCTAACATTACGTATAAATCACGGACGATGATCCCAGGCTTTGAGGGTTCAAGGAGGGCATCCTGTTGATGGTTTCTGTTCTTACACCTCAAGTGCTTGTCTCACTCTCTGGAGTTTCCATCCCTGAATAGGAAAAGCAAGTCCTAGACCCCACAAAGCGTCCCAGACACACCGTACTAACGATCTCTCGTATGAACAGCTTGCAATAAATTACGATGCACTACAAAGCTGCGGGACAGACTCGTAAACTAGACAGCACAAGACTGTTTGGAACAGCTGTTGCCGCAGGTTAGGTAGTCTTATTAAGCGTGGGCGAGGGCGGCGACAAACGTCAAACGGGACAAAACGTGGAGAGGCGAGAGTTTGGACACGACAGGTGCGAGCGTGACGTGTCGGTGGTGGGCCATCTTTGTGTTTTTGCTATGGTCTCCTGTCCCACTGGGGCAAGCGATGTTCGACTGCTTTGTCTAAACTGTTTAGATGACTTCAAAATGACATGTCAACAGGTCCAGACGACGTGAAACTGTCACCTGTCAAGATGACAAAATGGCGAGGATGAGGAGATGACAAACAGACATCAAAAAGCAGCGGCAGTGACTGATAATCTTGCTCCCTGCTTGTGAGAGACTTTGTGAATGAAAGAAGTAGAACTGTCTGCAGTCTTCAAGATTTCGGCAGGATTTTGGCCAACATGGGAAACCGACTTGGCTACTCGATTATCAGAGACCACAGTGGGTATTGCTTTGCTGGTGTCGGTGGTCATTTACCTTTCATTATATTTGCTTCACTTTAGAACGACTAATTAGTCTTTCATCACTCGTAAAAGCGGTCACGAACGACGAACGGTTCGTAAGTGGAGAGGGCGCCTGATCATATCCGATAAAAAGTGCAATGGAACCAACGTAGAGGTAGTGTAGAAGTTGCTTTCTGTAAATACTACCATACATCCAGGTAGCAGCTGACACTAACCACGTTTAACACTTTCGAAATTAATTGAACAAAAGCTGCATTCATGAAGCGAGGGCATGTTGTTACTAACGTCCGGGGAAATGAAGAGAAAACTTGTTTCTGTAGTTACGATGCACTATCCAGACTCAGCAAAGTTTGCTTAATGTTACATCTTGAAGCTGCTTCAAAACTACGGAGATAAGACGATTGCTGTGGGTTTACCTGGGATGACAAGTCACCTTTCATTTAAGAATATGGCGACAGTTGAACGTGCTGGCTCGGCCTGACATGGCTTTTAACTGACCACGTGTCTCCGAGATATGCTGACAGCGAAAGGGTTAAAGATTTCGTTTTGCTGGAGCTGCCGCCACATGTTACACAACCTTAGAAGTGCACAGCTTACAAATAAACACTAACAACTACTAACAACTGCTAGAGCCTGCCTTTACGCACTCGTTAAACGTCCGTGATACACGATAGTACGTATCGCTACACTGGGAAGCGTATCATTGTACCCTTACTTCACGCACTCTTTCTTCTCTTTGTCAAGTACTCGTCTCACGTGCTTTCCCCAAGGTACTGCTGGAAGACGGGAGCTTCTTCCGAAACATGCCGATGCCTTTGCGTAGACAAGGGAGCTACGAATAATGTGCAACCCTCTTCTGAGCGAAATTGCATTAAAATTCTTTCTGTGTACAAGATATGTCCCTGCATTTTGGAGGGAAACGGGCCATTTTTTGTATGTCCAGAAATAACAAAATGGTTCAGAAGTACGTTGGCATCGCGCTTATGCCAGATATACTTTCAGGTCCACGTGATAATGTAAGCGAACAGGTAAGCGAATTATTGCTGGTTATGTTACTCTAGTCCATGACATGTCTGGAAGAGGACGTGCCACCACCCATACAGGACCATTGAAGTGCTTTTTGGTCTCGGTTTGGTGTTGAATCTTTTCTTTCTAGCTTTTTTTTTCTTCTTCTTTTTTTCTTTTTACAGTCGGCGCTTATGAGAAGCTATAGAAGCTTGGCAGACGACTTCAGTCTGAAGAAAGGCGCGAGTGTGAACGGTGCTGATGAAAGGGCAGTAAACATTCTTCTCTAGAACTCTCCCCTTTGTGCTCCTGATCTGAGAAGCTGGTCGACAGGGAGACATTGACCTAGATGTGACACATAGGTCTGTCCTTTAATGTGCAGTGACCCCCGTGACATCATGAGTTCTTGAAAAGGTCATGGCTGGCCTGTATGTGGCACCAATTTGGTGGATGCATACTTTTTTCCCAACAGCGATTGTGGCATCGACCATTTTTTCTCTGCCTATTGAGGCTATTCTGTATTCTGTGTTGTATGTACGCGTGTGTTTGGTATTTTGCGCGTTGGTAACCCTTTCACACACAAAAGACAGGCTGTGCTGCTTATAATGCCTCTCACCTTTAGGCTCAAGATATAAACTGAAGGCTGCTTCCGCCGTAGTTTCTCTACTGACTTCACATGGATATTAACATGAATAAATATATTTGGGTAACACTAGTGCGGGCTAGTAGCTGCCTCTTGCATAACTTTACCTTAGAGGAGAGGACCAGACAAGCTGCATGTCAGTGAGCACGCGCTGTCTAAACATTAAAGTCACATCGTGGTTTTCAATGACTGGTGCACAACTCTGCGCTTGTTTTATAAAGTGGGAAACCATACAGTATGACTCTGTGTATGCTGTCCGTGCAGATGACGAGGAGGAGGTCAAGAGCGAGAGGACAATGAGGGAAGACCGTCATCCACTCACCGACCTCAGCAATGAACAGAGCAGCGAGGGGCCGCCACCTCGCGAGGAGGGGAGCTCACCTGGGAAGGATAACAGTGACGTGGCGTCGACTTATTTCAACGAGAGAATCCCCGTACCACAGGACACCAGTGTAGGTGTTGGGTGATGCCGGACACCAATAGGTGTTACCTCAGGTCACCTGTGAAGATGTTGCATCACACAAGCCACTGTTTGTTACGTCACAAGGACACCCGTGTGCGTGTTACGTCACACGATACCTGGTGTAGCCGTTAGCACACTAAAGGTCTCAACAGACATCCACAGTCTGCAAAACATATTAAGTGTACAGAGACATAACAAAGCATTAATCCAGACAAGCAAGGTCACACACAGTCAAGGCATGATGGAAAAACAGTTTGAACACTTGGTCAGAAGTTTTATGTTGGATGATGATGATGATGATGTAACTTGCATGTTACAGAAATTCAGTCTACGGAAGTTGTGGGCTTTCACGGGTCCAGGGTTTCTCATGAGCATCGCCTACCTTGACCCTGGCAACATTGAGTCTGACCTTCGGTCGGGATCCTTAGCGCAGTTCAAGGTCAGACACGAGTTATCTGATGTCAGTGTATCAAGTCCTGTTGTCCTTGCCACCTTGTTACTCCCCGACTCGCCTTGCTACCCACATTCATCGTGTAATTAGCTATTACCTGTGTATGCACCCGCTGTGCACTTCGTTCTCTCTACACCAGTCATCTGTTCGTCTGTACTTGCTGTGGATGTTTGTTACAGTCATTACAGTTACGATTGTCTGTTGTAGTTGTTATTAATGTTTTATAAGGTTTGTATGTTCGTTACAGTTGCTATGGGTACTACTGACTGCAACTGTACTGGGCCTGCTGATGCAGCGGCTTTCCGCAAGACTGGGCGTGGTGACGGGGCGCCACCTGGCGGAGGTGTGTTATCACCAGTACCCTCGCTTTCCACGCGTGTTGCTGTGGATCATGGTGGAGATCGCCATCATTGGCTCCGACATGCAGGAGGTCATCGGCACCTCCATCGCCTTCTACCTCCTTTCTGACGGCAAGTAAGTTAACTCCCCTCACTTTTCCCACCCCCAGGGTTATCTACCTTCCTCAGAAGAACGAGATACTAAACTTTATGATTGTCAGCAGCCGTGAGGCAAGAGCAAGTCGCTTTTCGACAAATTTAATCCAACCTGTCCTACTCCAGTCGTCGACAACACAAAATAGCAGTTCTCCCCGAATCTCGCGTGAAATGTCTCGCGGTGTTATTCCCGGTTTGTTGCTGGACTCAGGGGTTGGGTGGGATGGTGTCGGACCAATCCTTGCAGTCCGCCCCTCTTGAGACTGTGGGGTGATGTGTGTTGACAGGATCCCGCTGTACGGAGGGGCGCTCATCACCATCGCAGACACCTTCACTTTCCTCCTGCTGGACAAATACGGGCTTCGCAAGCTGGAGGCCTTCTTCTGTACCCTCATCACCATCATGGCCGTCACCTTCGGCTACGAGGTGAGTGCGCATGTCTTCTGTGTGTTTGCTTTCGCCTGTTTGCGTCTGTTGGTGTGCATGCGTGTGTGAGAGAGTGAATATTACTTATTATACACAACGGATAGAGTTCATCACGTGATTATACTGTTGTTTACACATCAGTACATACGGGTGGCACCAAATCAAGGGAAGTTGTCAAAGGCCTGTTCTACCCGAATTGCGAAAACTGCGGACCACAACAACTTCTACAGGGTGTCGGCATCATCGGCGCCATCATCATGCCTCACAACATTTACCTGCATTCCGCTCTCGTCAAGGTAAGTGCCCGGATTCTCCTTAATGCAGCGGGTGTCCAGGGAAAGACATCCGTATTTAAATAGTGTCTGATACAAATTGAACATGAGGTGAACATGATGCCAGAGATTCAGGTTTCTTTAATAATGAAAGTTTGTTTCTCGACAGTCGTGGTATTGTCGTCACGTGACCAGCTGGCTGCGTCTTTCTTGTTGCAGTCTCGCCAGGTGAACCGGCGGAACAAAGAGGAGGTGCAGGAAGCCAACAAGTATTTCTTCATCGAGGCCTCCATCGCCCTCTTCGTCTCATTTCTCATCAACGTCTTTGTCGTCTCCGTGTTCGCCGAGGGTTTCTATGGACGCACGGCACCGGAAGTGGTGAGGATACCACGTGACTGGCCATGTCTTACGTAACTTGTCTTTGATAGGTGTGTGCAGTAGACGAGGCTTATAAACCTGTGGTTAAAGTGACCTCTGTGTGTGTGTGTGTGCGTGCGTGAATAGTGCGCGTGCAGAAAAATAAGAGCAGGTGATGCGCGTGCAGGGGGAATGTGTTGTCACTGAAGTTCATCATCCCTACATTTACATGTTTCAGTACAACAACTGCCTGGCGCAAGGCAACCCGCACGCTGATGTCTTCAATGTAAGTTGAAGTTTTTCGTTTTATCGAACATTCGAATTGCCTTTTTCTTTATGTACCTATCAGAACGATGTTCAAGACATAGGATCCATAATGTTCTAATACGTTTTCGACTCGGTGTTTCGGTTAATCAATAGTCGACTAATTCATGATACAGTTTGTGTAATTTATGATGTATATTCTAGTACATTTTTTTATTTTATTGTGGGCCGTTTGGACTCCACGTGAAATGGGCCGAAGGCCTATTCAATAAATAAATTCAATTCCCTTTTCATCTCATCATGTTTTACTTTTTTTTTACCCCGTTGTTTTCTTTTTCAGGTAACGGAGCTGGAAGTGGATATTTACAGAGGTGTAAGTTTGCATGCATTAATTTGCAATATTTAATTATCACAGAGAGATTGTTTATTTGTTTGTGCTCGCGCCTGTATGGACAAGCATTCGTCGGCTGTTCATATTGCATCAGTGTTTGACTATGCTAATGTAAGCCTTTATCTGATAAATCAGAACCCCGGAATAATGCATTATACCACATACACTGTACATCCCTTGATGACTCACCACCAGTGATTCACTGTGCACATACAGGGAGTGTTCCTGGGATGCCAGTTCGGACTTCCGGCTATGTACGTATGGGCCGTAGGTATTCTTGCCGCCGGTCAGAGCTCGACCATGACAGGCACATACACTGGACAGTTCGTCATGGAGGTCAGTGAAGGATGACGTGTGTGTTAGGTGTCTTAATGAGCATTCAGCTTAGTTTTTGGTGTGTTTTTCGGTGGAGGGTCAGGGGTACGTTACGCGTGTCTTTGCATTGCGTGTGCTTTTGGTAGTTGTGTCACGGTCCTTTTACATTTTTAGGGTTCTTTTTGTATGGAAGTTGCTGGATGCTCCAGATTATGTTGACCTGTACATGATTGTGTTTAAGTTGCTGTGTGCGCCATATTGTGTTGGTCTATGCTCCATATTTATCGATACATGCGTGTGTGTTCGTTTTCAGGGCTTCCTCAATCTCCGGTGGAAGAGATGGCAGCGCGTGCTGTTGACACGCTCCATTGCTATCGCCCCCACCATCTCACTGGCCGTCTTTCAGGGCATCAACGACCTGACGACCATGAACGATCTTCTCAATGTCGTCATGAGTCTGCAGCTGCCCTTTGCCCTCATCCCCATCTTAACCTTCACCTCGGCGCCGGAGGTCATGGCCGACTTCCGCAACGGACGGTCAGTCAGAATCCTTGTTGTCAAATCAGTTCGGGCTGCTGTCCTAACGTCCACCTAACATGACCTTTGACTCGGCATCTCACAAGTCAGTCACAAAAGCCTAGTATCGCTATTGATGGTATAACTGACTAAAAGCAACTAAAGCTGGAAAGTGCACGCACCACAAGTCACACTCGTCAAGGGAAGCAATCACTAACAAATTTTCGACACTTCTCATGCTAGCTAATACCTAACAATTTTAGGAAATTTTTTCTGCTTTATTTTTTTATTTTTTTTTTATAGAATTTTCTTCATGATCTGGTCTTTCTTTGTCTATCTGTCCGTCTCTCTCTTAACTGTGACCTCTCCTTTGCCTCCAACACCTACTTTTGTTTTTCGTTGGTTGGTTGCGTTTTCGTGTTTTTTTTTTAACCCCTCTATTTATTTCTCGCTCCGAGGTAGCAAAGGCTGGTGGTCAGTGACCTCAGTTGCGTAGCAGAGGTCAGTGGCAAAGCCAGCTCGGACCTGTGGCTGTTAAATCCTCTCCCAAATCCTTGCCCAAACAGCTGCTATGCAGGAATGGAGGGTAGATAAACAGGCTAGGTATTAGGGAAGGTAAACACGGCCGAGAAAGTTAGCATTCCACACACCGTGCCATAGACACATATCTGTTTCAGGATCATGAAGACGATTGCCGGTCTCCTGGCCATAGCAGTCATCGCCATCAACATGTACTTCGTCGTCGTCTACATCCAGACAGTGCCTCCTCTCTGGTACATCTACCTCATCGTCGCCCTGGGGGTCGCTTTTACTTAACTTTCGTCGTCTACCTCGTGAGTAAAAAGATTTGTACTCACTGCTATTTAATATCTACACAGATTTATCATGATGCTATCGTTATTTGAAAGTACATTTCGATGTGTGGCAATAGGTCACAATTATAGTTGTGCATTCCCACTTGTGTGGAGGTGTGTGTGTGAGAGAGAGAGAGGAGGGCAAGCGTTCATACGTTTGTATACAAACAGACTCTCTCCATTTCTCACACACAATAACACACGGTAGTTAAAATTTTTTTTAAATAAGCCAACTTAAATGGCTTTGAGTCTACTAAATGTAACTGTCAATTGTGCGAGAGAAAATGTGATTGGATGGGACATCGTGATGTGAATGACCTTCTGGTTTTCCTCTCTTTCTCTCCACCGACCTTCTTTCTCGTCATTTACAGGCGATGTTTTGTGTGCACGCCATGGGTATCGGAGTTCTCGGCAGACTACCAGTGAGTAGGCGTTCACCTATGTGGATAGAAACAAAACTACAATATTAATGTTATGTAAATAGATAGCTCTAACTTAACCTTGTCTGAATCCAGTCAGTAAGTATAAACGGTATAAGGAACCCAGAAACGTTATTATAATCACTTTTCACTTGATTTTCCTAATCATTTATATAATTTTTTGTTAATATGTATTTTGTGCAATACCAGCCTTATGCACAATTAATGTTAAGTTCACACTTAAATGAAAATACAAGCAGGTTCCAGACTTCATCTCATCTTACAGATGTGCCACACCATGTTAGAGATGAAGTCCATGCTAGAGGAGAGTGATGTCGAGCCTTGTGAGGAAAACTAACTGTTGGACCTACAACACCTGTTGTGAGAGGTGGGCTGGCCAGCTGTGCGAAGGGAGCTAACGGTTAGACCTGCAGCACCTGGTGAAAAGCAGGCTGGCAAGCAGAGCGAGGGGAGCTGACTACTGGACATGCATCCAGAGAGTGTACTCTGATACAGCACTTGCTTCCAGAGGCCGACTATCAAGTAGGGCTAGGGAAGGCAAATGGGAATGAAGCCTACCTCAGGAGAAACAGGGACGACAGCAAGAAGAGCTGCCTGATATCGCCTGGAAAATTCCAGGGTTTCATTCTTTCGCATTCACCTGGGGTTGCAGACTGTGAACCTGCAGGATTCGATGCCATTACCAGAACCATTACAATTAGTCTCTGGTTTCGTGTCTTTCCTGTTTCATCACTACCATCAACGGATTTCATCTCTTTAGCGGCTTATACAATGTGTTTTTGCAGTTCTTGTCATTCACATTGCTTACATCATTAGTAACTTCCGTGAGGGATACAATGAAGCCATCTCTTTAGCGGCTTATACAATGTGTTTTTGCAGTTCTTGTTAGTACTCACATAGCTTACATTTGAAATAACTTCCGTGAGAGACATTTTGTCTATTTTGCTTTGTCGTGATATTTAAAAAGTGCACGAATCTCATTTTTAACATGAATTAAATTCAGCATAACACATTCCATGATATTATTTTTGTACGCTTTTTCTAAGGATTTTTGTTAACCGAGGACTGTTTGAAGGTATAACAAATTCATGAGATTATTTTTACACAATTGTTTCTAAGGATTTTTTTTTTTTGTTATTAAGCTAGCAAGATGATGGAGAAGGGTGATGCAAGTTCTGACTAACACTTATTTTTAAGAAAGGAACTCACATTTTGTAAAGTACTTTACACTTTTCTTCTTTGAAAAATACAAACTATTAACTTGATTATTTACAACTATTTTACCATCAAGAGCCTTAGGAAGTAGAGGGACGGTACCTCCAAGGTTTGCTTTACCTGTGATCAGTGAAGTACACACAGCTGTACCATGCCTTCTGATGCGTAGTTACGCAGCGACAGTAAGTTCTCTCCCCTAGTGAATATGGGAACTGGAGGAAAAGTGTCTTATTTATGTTTATGTAGTCACAGTGCAACATCCATACACTGTGAACACTACTTAATGTTTCTTTACCTTGGGGCATCTTTGCCACCTTTTTGTAAAAACGGCTTGGGGTAAAACAATATATACGGGGTAGGGGAACCACTTTGTAACTTCTGAAACAAGTGTCTTTGCCTTGAGTTCCCCATCCTGCTCCAGAGCAACGACTTTACCTTTGCTTCAAATGTCTGTGACTGCGGCATTCTGTAGTCATAACTATGGGCTGGACAGAGGGTGGCGACCTTTAGACATTTTTCTTACGCCTGGGTCTTCACCTGCTTTCGACTACAGGACCCGCAGCGCTTTTGGTCTTTAGCTAACCACCGGTTAACCATACTTCTTAACTACGGTCCCAGGAAGTTTGCACAATAAAAAAAAAAAAAAGATGCCATGGGACAAACACATCCAACACAGAGAGAAAATCGACCCACTTTCTCCTTTTTACAGATACGTTTTTCACAGGCATGGGAGACACAATGTAACTATCACAAAATGCTACTCCCTCCCTTATTGTGCATGTTGAAAATATTTGGATTGACTTGTTTGATGCCTTCTGTGTCCGCGAGGCATAATTTCACTGTTGATGAGTGAATTAAGATACTGTTGGTGGTGAATGAGGCATAGCTGCACCTAATAAATCCGATATATTCCTTACCTATATCTGTGTTGTATATTTTTGTGTAGGTTTGAGCGACATAAAAGGTTTTCCTGACATGAACATGTTTAACTGAACTATTTAAGAAAAAAATGTTTTAAACTTTCTTCTGTGCCAGATGTGGCAGTCTATGACTTTTGATTCGTCTGTGTAGTTAGAGATGTTGATGTTGTATCCCTCTACCCTTTCGTGTATGTATCCCCATCATTATCTTCTCGTCTGAGCAGAAAGCAATCACCTTCTAAAGAATTGCCTCTTGACGACTTACACAGATGAAGTATAAAAAAGAGACTTGTGAAACGTCTGAAAACGAAAAATATCTGAAATAAATAAATTCTTTCGCAGGGAACGGAAAAAATAAAAAATGACCCTGACTTAAACCACAGACACAGTTGAGTATAAATTTTTTTATTTAAACAAAACAGAAGAGCTTTTATTTTAGTGTACCGAATAAATAAAAGTAACGGTTACAATTTCCGTGCATACCGGTATTTATACCTACACCTGTATTTCTGAATCGATAACACCTGAAATAGGTAAGTCAGTCGATAAAGTGAATAAAACTAGTTCAGACTCTGCGTTTCATGCAACCTGTTTCACACAAGACGAACTTTCCACCTTGTGAAAGGTTGCACGGTTTGACCCTGACGGGTCATTCCTGTCTCAACCTTGTTATTTTGGTCCAGTACTGGTGTCAGCAGGATGCAGCACGTGGGCGGATGTCACCTTGAAGCATCCTGCTAATTGTTATTGCATCTCTGACCTCAGTAGTCGGTGTTTTCGACAAATAACTATCCGTTAGCCTCTCAGTCGCTTGTATAGAACGACTTGATGTATTGCTGCTTCATTCTGTAACGTTTCACTCAAACAGTTTTTTTTTTAACCCTTTCCCCTCCTTCCTGCAGCCAGATCGTCCGATGGTCTGATTTGACACCCGATGACTGTAACGATTTGCAGACAGGGGCTACAGGAAAAATGGAATGCAGCATGCAGACGAATAAATTAGAGGGAACTCTCAGCCCCACACACCGAGACGGATGCATGATTCGGTCATGAGCCTGACGAATCCGCCTTTTCTTTGTATTCTTTCATTTCTTTCTTTCCACGATACTTATTACTTCTAATCAGGGCCTGGGAATAGTTGCACGAAGTAGAAAGATTTTAATAAATCGCTGCTATGCCATTTATGTCAGACTCAAGTGTACAGGATAAACTTGTTCCGACAGGAACGAAAGTCTGACTTAAACAGTTTTATCTTATTTAAAACAACTTTAAACAAATTCTATAATTATGTTGTGCTTTTTGTTTGTATTTTGACTAAACAGATTTAAGGCCTAAAAGTGTTTAAAGTTGGGAATGTGCAACTGGCCCCAGGTACCCGTGTAACCTTAACACAGTTTCAAGGCTAATGTTAGGGGGCTGCCCCTAAGGGCGTGTCCCTAACCCAGACTCCTCGCTGTGGGGAAACCACCTCTTGAGAAAGTGTTGTTGAGATGAGGGAAGGGCCGTTAAGTGAGGGACAGAGAACATTCCAAGCGCAAGGCGTTTGTCGCGCGCTCACGCGCCGTGAGTCAGAAGAGCGCGGCCGGCGTCAGAAGGAAACGAGTCGAGGCGGTTCGTCGGGAAAGTTTGCTCACTACTCCTCCGCTCTACGTCGAACCCCACCTTTCCCAACGGTGGTTAACTGTCGCTTTGTGCAGCTGGCACGCGGATGTCACTGCCCAGACACCTGAGAGTAGACATGACTTCGCTGCACTTGCAGAAAATAGTCCCTGCGAACACAGAACTGTACTGAAGGGGACACCCGTCGTTATTCTGACGAAGCTGTGGGTACTCTACCTTACTCTTGGGAGTGCGCGTGTTCGAATCTCGGACCCACATCTGTTGTCAATCAAGTTGTTTGCGAACAGTCGCGACAGGGAGCTGCAGGGTCGACACCCACGCGGGGGTGAGACAGAAGGAGGTCAAGTTACTTTTGCTCAGCGGTTTTCAGGGACAGTGTGCTTGTGGCACTGAGGTTGGTGTCGCACCCGAAGCCCAGCTGAAACACCGAATAGAAAAATAGTCTTTCATACTTCAGGGGAGACGTATAGTGTGGCTGAGAGCACGCATGACCGGACCAGGCATACACAAGTGTTGACAGACCAAGGATATATCACCGTCCTTCAGCAGAGCGTGTCGACTGACTGTAAGTACTTGTCAGGTGTGCAGAATCTTTATCTTACTACAGGTAGTCATTAAGATCACATTCTCAGTAACGAGGTTGAGGTTTAATGTGTATCGTGTTGGTTTTAACATCAGTGAATGTACAACCCGGTGATGAAGACTTGAAGGTGAGATCTTTCAGATGAGTTTATTTCTGTGTGTATACAGTTTAGTCGCCATGGTAGTGGTGCTTTGGTTCGTAAACTCTCGTACTTCCGGTCACTTTCTGTGTTTTTCAGCCATCGCCTTCATCTCTCTCTCTTTTCATACGTGCATGACTACGACGATTTTAACACGATGTCCGTTAGATGATACGGTTGTTTATCGTCTGTCGTCAATAGATTAACTTTGGTATCACAAAAGAAACACTATCGAATCTCACTGAAGGAAAAATAAAGTATTTTTTTTTTATTGTAGCCTTTAGAAGTATTAACTTATGCTACTTCAGGCAAAGGTTCTTTATTGACCTCCATAAGGGTCACGGAATTGTTCAAGTTTAAATAGTGTCAGAGTATATGAGTATAAATGAGTATTGATTGCTCTCGTCAGGATCATGGCCACCATATCCACTGTGCTAACCCCCATCTGAGCGTTGACACTATTCCCCTGCTAACTGAACAACTCTCACCATTTAACATGAACATACTGTACATACAAAGACTGATGACTGATGTAGGTTGACAGCTGAGTTTTCCACTCGCTCATGTACAAATCCCAGTGCTTGTCCAATGCTGACGTCAACAATATACACAATAGCAGACCATTGAATTATAAAGACAAGAGGACATTTCATCAGTTTACTTTACGAAGAAATCTTACTGAAAACACGTTTATAATGAAAGATTGGGCGTTTATTTATAATTTGACCCGAAAAGCAACTACTGCGCATGCGCAGACGAAAAACGGATGTCGGCTACATCACAGGGTCTTGCTGGACCACGTGACCAGTGTCATCACGTACATCCTAGTTGGTCTTCAAGTTGGGGCTTGTTGCAGTTACCGGGCGTCAGAAATACCTTGAGCGGCGAAAGTTTGCCTTGCGATCGTCAATCACCTCCCGGGACTAGCTGTCGGAAAACACACCCTCTACCCCTTTCCCCTTTGTCGTCACATTGCTCCATAGAGATGTAGTCATCTGCACAGACGATGCAGACGACATTCACGAATTTTAAGCCATTAAGATATTGAGAAAAAGAAGAAAGTTATGACATGATGTTGTGTATTCTTGGCTTTGTCATCTCTCTCTCTCCCTCATCCCCACGGCCCATCCCCGACGGTTGGGGACTTAGTCTTATGTATTCACATCTTCCCTAGTCGCTCTTCGTTATTTACTAAAATCTTCATCTCGAGCAAATATTATTAAAATTAATGTTATGCAATGTGCTGTTTATGGGAGTTCGCTTCTATGTTTAGTGCTATTGCCACTGCCTTCTCGTAATTGGCCTAAACATAAAAGTTATATCTTGTCACGTGTTGGCCACACCCTCCTCTTATCTTTAACTATCGCTACCACTTCTCACTTGAGTCCTCCCCTGTAGACACATACCTATACATACCTGTCTCCCAACCACACACTCACAAATTTTGTAAACTATAAATGAGTCTCTCATAAATTTTCGATTTTTTTAGAATTCAGAAATCTTAATATAGAAGTAGCTTTTGTATTAAAAAAAAAATACAGAACGAGCATGTTGAACCACGGATGTATATCTCTAGACTAAGACCATCTTAGCCCAGGGATCTTCGTACATGTCGTCCGTGTCGTCGCCTCTCCCAAGCTGTAGACTGTCAGGTCTCGGCGAACAGTTTAGCAGTTTACTATCCGGAACGGCGATAAAATTATTACTCAACAATAGACTTGCAATAAATTTGTTACTTATTTTTTATTTCTTTTTTAGAAAAAGTCCCGACCTCAACTTCCCAGCACCTAGACCTTATATACAGTATTTATTCAGCTTCAGCTTTCGTATTTCCAGTTTAACCGGAAGAGAATTGGTGTTTTTACCTCGTTCGAGAAGTTAACGCGGGTGGGGTGAGAAAATGTGTCTGCAAGCAGTCCAGAGATATGTTTGTGGGTTGAACTGACAACACAACAACTACACACTTCTCTGCCTATAGAGCCCCGTCCCCGTTTGCGAATCATGACAGCAGTGGAAGCCGCCATAGTGAGCAAGAGTAGACATGCTCACCTGACGAACCCTCAACTTTACTTGACTGTCGACTGAATGGAAGCTCTGAAAGACGATGACCTTACAGGGTCATCATTGTAAACCCTTGGGTAACTTTCACCCTGATTTGAACCCTTTGACTATTGTACTGCAATAAGCTGGCCCCAGGCGGGGTCATGGTTCAAATCTTTGCCTCTCATGAACTCCGTTTCACTTAACCGTGAAGCAAATCTACTTTGGCTACGTAGTAAGTATTTACTGCTTGTGAAGACAGCTGCTACTGTTTGCTATGTGCCACCTGTTCGTGGATTGAAAGCAAAGGTATTTTCATAGGGAGGTGATTTGGTACTTTGCCGCCTGCACAAAAGATCAGACTTATTTGAAAAGTTCATTGTAGTCAGTCAGAACATGACGAAGTCGTAAAACCTTCCTGTGCACCTGTCTGTATCGGACCGACAGTTCAAATCTGGGCAGGGAGGAACTTTATACTGCCGGCATAAAGGAAAGTACGAGCCATTATCAGGGGAAATGTCAGAATCATGCAGTTTTCTAAGGGGCGGAGGCGCATTGAGTAATCCGGGGGGTCTTTTAACCCGTCAAGTTGAACCGGAAATGGGGGTTGCACAGCGTATCTTGGGGTGGGAATGAGGACAAGATGAACAGAGAGATGTATTTACGTGGTTATTCCTTCGCGCCCCCGGTTGCACTTTAGTATAATGTGAATGTAAAAAGTGCCTACATACTTTTTTTCAATTTCTCCTTTACGCACTTTTAAAGCCTGTTCAGATTTAGTAAACACTGTTTCTAATTTCTTACATCGAATAATGTTATTCTGCAAAACATTAAAGGCCTAGTATGGTCAATTTTTTATCTTCTAATGGCAGAAATAATCTCAATGCAAGATACTATTTCATTCAAATCTGGGTGAAGACTCCTTTCCGTTCTCGAGATACACGTCCTCTAAACATGGCCATGCACAGAAAATGTCAACTTCAGAACGTCACGTTTGTCCACAGCTCTCCCATTGGCTGTAGCCTTGACAACCTAAATACGTCAATGGACGATATTGACATTTTTGCTGTTGACCTTTCGTACATGGGGATCTTTGTTGAGGTGTATCTCGAGAACAGAAGGGGGGGGGGATTAATATTTATCCAGATTTTAAAAAGTAGTTATACATATCAATCATTAGAAAGAAATGCACCACACTAGGCCTTTAAGGCATCGCTACATGACAATTCACGGAATGGCCTCAGGTAATTATCTACATTGCTTACAACCGATTGGTGGCAGCGGCTGTGACCTTAGCCAACAGAGTGTGACAGGTCCTGTCCAAGATGGTGAAATAGTTGTCTTTGTCGTCTGTGGGGTTGCCGTAGAGACGAGGTAGGGGCACAGGTTTGTATCACCTGGAAACAAGAGTGTTCGCAAGTGTAGTTGTGTCCCTAGTTGCGAACACTTATGGTTGACAATAAAATACGAAACTTGTGAGCCGAGTGCAGGACCGTCTAATGCAGAGGTCGCAGTGCTCCGAAGTGAGACCCGAACATTTGTCAGAATATAAGGGGTTAAACACGTCTATCTTTTTTTCTCGGAGGAGTTGGGGGAAGGTGTGTGTATTCGTCGGGGGGAGGTGTGGTAGTGATGTGTGGTAGAAGTTGTGGTAGTGATGGTACCATCGCGTAGAAACGTGGGTAAATAATGTGAGAAAAGTGGGACTGGAACCTACACCATTTGGAGTCGGGAGTGTAAAAATGTCAAAGTTTAAATCAGTAGTTTCATTGTATAAGACAATTATAATCAACCAGACATATGCTGACATTTTGTCGTTACTTATGTATATTTTTTTGTGTCTGGTCAATAAAAAAAAAACAACACCTAATAATTGGATATAGGGGGGCTCAAAGTCCAGCAGTTTGAGTCACGAGTTTGAAGCCCTCGTGCATTTTATGGATGGGGGGAAGCTGATAATGTTTTTCTTGGAGGGGGTGGATAGGCAAACCCGCTCCTGGACGAGAACAAACGTCGCACTTCACTGACATTTCGCCCCGGGGGGAGTGTAAATGGTCTGTGTACACACATTTACGCATTTCACAAGGGTACTCACTCACTGTGCAAACAGGACTGTGGACTTTTAAAATAAACTGACATGCCTCGTGCACAGAGCCAGCTCCTCCACCTCTCCCTCATTGCCAAGCTTCAAAGTAAACAATAACTCAGGGACATTTTTATAGATGATGTCAGAAAAACATCGCAAACACCAGTCACATCTTTGTCTGTTGCTGAATCTCTCCTTGTATTTATAGCCAGGTATGCCTTTGTTACCTGGTTTACGATGGTGTAGTCGCCCTCTGGCGTGCATTCATGATCAAGGGATATGTTTTATATATATAATACAGGTGTGTGTTTAATTTTTACTAATGTTGGTAAGCGATGTCTGGACATATATTTACTGCACGACTTGCATCGTTCAGCGATCGTTTATATTACGAGAGTTGCCAGCTTTTTATTTATTAATTTTTATTTAGTAAGATGCATAGATATGATTATCGAAGACACGGTATTTTTTCCTTTATTTATTTAAATTTGTTTGAAGACAGGCAAACTAGTCCACGAAACGTTTTAGGAAGATAAACATTAGTACCTGAACTGGGTCATAGTTCTTCTCCCTATGGCGACAAGGGTGAGAGCAGATACCCTCATAATTACCTGCTGACCTTTGTGTCATATATAACTCTTGACAGTGTCGGGTAGGTCACATAGCAGGGTGTAAGTGAGATTTGCTCCGTGTGGCAGAGTCGTACATCAGTGTATTCTGTACACATGGGTGTACAATCTGTGAGCAGGGAGTTGGGAACAAGACAACAGCAGCAACCTGCAGCCTATTCATCATCTCGCCGCTCCTTGTCTAGGGTCACCCCACAGGTGTCGCCATTAACGCCAGGCTGTAATCCACGGAGCAGGACACTCGATCATAAAAAGTAAATGAAGACGGAAAATATTGGATCATTACAATTTAAAATATCCGACGTTGAATACAGGATGCTTTTAGTGTTGAGAGATTGTGAACTTTATTTATTTTTGACGAAAACAACGACGACGATGATGATTATGGTGGTGATGGGAGTAAGTAGGAGGTGAGGCTCATATACTATGTTTGTTGGGTTGTGTTTTCTCTTTCCGCAAGAGAGAAAAAGAACAGCTCATCAGCACTCCATTTGTAGATTTTCTCTGTTTTGAACAAAATTGAACGAAAAAAAAAAATGCTTTTGATGTGAGTAATGTAAATGTGATGTGGGTTGATGATGCAACTAAAAATGAACAGCAGCCTGCAGCAGTCCTCTGTGTTTGGTTTTATCTTGTCGGCCTACCCCAAACTCCCTTCCCTTGACACCCCCTTCACCTTCTCCCGTCCGTTTTGTGGACGACGCCGCGGAATCTCACCTGGTACACGTGGTACACGTGGTACACCTGTACACCTGGTACACCTGCACAGCAAGCCTGTGTGTGGTGCGCCGTGCCGGCAGTTAGCAAACATTCCTCCCTCGTCAGGTTCTCCAAACATCTCTCAAGTGGGGGACCTCATGGCCATGTTTTGTACTGTAAAGTCGCTCAGCACGTAAAGCACACACTAATATCCACAGTCTGTCTCTCGTTCTCACCCTCATACAAACACACATGCACGCTCACATCACGCTAATGGCAATTTCCTGGGTGGTGTGTCTGTTTGCACCTGTGGGTGTTGGGGGGGGATGTTTAGGAGAAATAGTGAATTAAGACATGCATCTCACCTGTGGAATTAGTTTTAAAGTGCAAGGGCAACCGTTGATGCCACCATTTGCTGACAATGTTGCTGCCAACCTCCAGTCCTGACGAACTTTCTCGAGAGAAACCGGGTGGAGGGGATTCTTTCTTAATGCTTTCTGCAGGAACATGTTTGAAAACCTAATCACGAATATCAATTGACCCTTTCTTTTGGACTTTGCCTAATCCTGGACTTATTCCCATCTTTGCACCAAGGCACTAAGATAATCTTACATGTGGTTCCCGAACTTATGAAGATAATTAAGTAATTAAACAGTCCTGGTGTCAAACATGTGGTGTGTGCTCTGCATGTGTAAAACAAATCTTTTCGGGTGGGAGTAAGTGGAGAGGATTGAACGAATGTAAGGTCGGAGGATAGAGTGCTTCTGCTTTGCAGCGATTTCATTATTGAAAACTAGACAGGACTGTGTGATTCATCAGTGTTTGTGTATGCTGCATGTGAGTGGGTGTGTGCTTGTGGGTTTTTTCTTTCTTTCTTTCTTTCTCTTCACGTGTGTTCCATGTTCAGATTGACTCAAAACATTCAAATGTGTAGCAATAAATCACATTGATGAAAGCTGTGAACCAGCTGTGAAGTATTAATTTAAAATAATAGGTAAAGAACTCTAGCGGCAGTTGTGTGGCAGGTTTCAAGTAAATGTTACACTGGAATGTGGGGATGTTATGTATAGCACAACATGTGAGATATTACTCCAGCTTAGCGAGTCGGAACATATCATGATTCCACTTCTATTGTGCGTTGTTAACAATACGTAAAATAAAAGTAATGTTTGCGCTGGTCCCACCTCGTGACTCACTGCTTCTTAGAAATCACTCGGCGATTGAAGTCGGAATGGGCGCGTGCGCCATGTGGCTAATAAACCAACAACCAAGTTATTTTTCAAACAAACACACACACACACCTGGCGAGAGAAGCCTGCTGAGCGACGAATACCTGGACAGCACGTCCGGGTTGCCATGACTGTGGTGTGAAAACCTGCTCAGCCTGCAGGTATACAATGGCGACAATTCTCCACCAGTGTGAACATCTGTCTGAAATTATTAACTATACCAACAGAGCAAAGTTCACGAGGGATAAGCTCGGTGTTTGTTTTATTTATTTATTGTTAATTTCTGGTATTTACTGTTGCAGGTGATTGAAGATGGAGCAGAAGGACGCGACGAACCACCTGGAGAACATGAGCGTGGCCATGCACGTGGCACGTGACTGGTTCCTGCAAGCGATGAGCTTCCTGCTGTACGTGCTGACCCGCTGGCTGGTGGTCACCTTCCAGAAGTTTACCTGGGCCGTGACGGGAGTGGAACGCGTGCGGCGCGACGCCAAGCGAGGGCTGAACTTCAAGCAGAGCGCGCACGTGCTGGACATCCGCTGGCGCCGGAAGCTGACGTCATGTGCCGTGGCCGACGTCGGCGACTTCATTGCCACGCACAGCGGCTTCCGGCACCCCAGCCACGTGCTGCGGCCCGCCGTGTCGTTGTACTGCATCACGCGACAGGAGGCCATCTTCGTGGAGGTGGAGGAGGGGACGGACGTGTACTCCGGGGGTCCCTTGTACCTGCGGCAGTTCGCGCTGGCGCAGCGGGTCATCACCATGCCGCTGGCCTCGTTCCACAAGACGGCGTCGGACGTTGGGACCGCCGCGCGTGCCTTTGACCTGGCTGGGGTGTGCACCGCGTGCCGGATCCGCGCTGCTGGCCAACGTGCTGGGAAGCTCCAACAACACGCGCGTGCTGCACGAGCCTGACGTGCTGACGTCACTGGGGAGGCTGTACCGCGCGGGGGCGCTGGCGGCGGGGGAGTACTCTCAACTGCTGACCAGCTCCGTGCGGCTGCTGTGCAAGCCGGATGACCGCTGCGGCACCTTGCTGCTGAAGGCTCGACCCTGCGTCACTCGCATGATCGAGGATGTGTACTCCACCTTCCCACGCGCCAGGTACCTCTTCCTCTACCGCAACAGCCTCAAGTCGCTGCACTCCACTCTGGCGTTGGCCCACGCCGACCCAGCATCCCGGGCTCTGAAGATGTTGCTGGACAGCAGCCTGCTTTCTGCCGTGTTTCCTTGCGCTCGCAAGTGGATGTACGCTGATGCTGTTGGGGTCAACGAGAAGCCGGGAGCCGCACTGCATCCTGGGAAGCTGTCAGCATCAGGGATCGCCACCGCAGCCTGGGCTGCTAGCGTGGCCCGCTGCGCGGAGCTGCGTGACAAGGGCGTGCCCATCCGCGCCCTGCTGTACGAGGATGTCATGCGGAACCCGCGTGCCGCCTGCCACCTTCTCTTCAAGCTGCTGGAGCTCCGGCCTGAGTACGTGCCGCAGGCCCTGGAGGTGTTCCGCCACGATTTCAACCGCAGCCCGCCCTTGCCCCAGGCCGACAGCCGGCGAGCGCTGGGGCAGGAGGCCCGACAGGAGGCCGACATGGTGCTGAAGAAGTACGGCTTGCCACGGTTGGGTGAACGCGTGGAGCTGCCGGGGCTCGTCAAGTTCGACTGACAAACGCACGCGCGTGCATGCGATGAGGATGCAGAGGTTCGGGGGTCGGGTGGTGTTGGGAGCATGCGCAGTGGAGTCATTTCCGCCGATGTGCTGCAGAGACTGTACAGACTGCTGTACCTACCAGATGAAAGGATTTACATTATCGCACATCAAAAGTTGATGTTACAGAAAGGGACACTACTGCGTTGCTCTCTCTTTTTTTTTCTCTCTCATTCTCATGGCAGAAGATGACTATGGTATTTCTCTCACGACAGACACCGATCCTGCAGTGTTACTGTCTCATAGGAGCAACTGCCTGCATCTTTGCTTTTTCGTGACAGAAAGTGGCTTGACAGTGTGTCTGTCTGTGACAGAACTTGACCCTGTAGTGTTGCACATCAGCAATGGCAGCAGCATTGTCCCAATTCCTGGAACTGTCAAAGACTATAAGACTGTAATGCCATAACCCTCCATTGCCATGTACATTAAAGATGAAATATTGTTCATGGGCAAGGATTGTTTCAAATATATGATGAGAGGCGAGGATGGAAGAATAACAGAGGTAGGGCGAGCTAACGAGGTTTAACTGTAAACAACTGGAAGAGAGAAGTTTTATCAGTCAATTATTTCCTACCGTCCTCTTTGTGACAATTTTTTTCCCAACATTTATTCAGATACCGCCCATAGCCACACTGCTCAGACCATGTCTGGAGTACGTAAATTTTCAAGGGTCTCCTTGCGAGATTAAAGAAAAGATCGTTTGAAAGCCTCGCTACCAGTAAACATTTTTTTATCCCGTTTCTCGGAGTGGGACATGATCCTTTCCCATTTACATTGCACTCTTGATAATCTGCATTTAAAACACACACCTTTGCTACGAATCGACTTGAATGGAGCAACACCTGCACGTCACAAAAGTCGTTTGTCAGTAAAGCTGTGTGGGGTCAAGGGACGCCTAACCTTTGACAGGTTGCTGAACCATCGTCATTTCCGGTCGAACGGGAAACGAGGGGCTCGTCGTCTTGCCGCCTTCCGATGTTCACGCGATGATATCACAGTCTTGCCATACATCCACAGCTGTCGACGGCTCACCGTCCTTCGTCAGATTCATAATTTTGGAGAAATAGCCTATAAGTTAATTATTGTATATATTTTAACTAATTTTCATTTTTCAACCACACAGTTTTTAGGGGATTTTTTTAAAGTTCAATAACTTTGAGTATTTTGTTGAAAAAAAAATGTGTTCCTTGTATCTTGCAGTGTTGATGGTCGATATGAAATTTTTTTAGAAAGTTGTAATCTTTTGCTTGCCTCGTTTCTTCTATTTTGTCCCATTTGTTGTGATCCATTATTTTTTAATTATCTGCGCCAGATATCTTCAAGGAGTGAACTTTGAACATCACTGAAATAATAATTTTATAAAGCAATACGATCTCGCCCCGAGGTTGTTAACCCTTTATCCTGCCACCATATGGGGACTATCGCAGTCAAATGTAAAATCTGCTTGTCTCCTTGTTTTGCGAACGTGCGCGTGCATGCTTCTCTGTTTGTGTGTGCGCGCGCTAACATGTACGTGCGTCTGTGCATTTGATTTCATAACGATTTCAGCAGCTTGTTGTTTGAAAATCGTGCTGGAGGTCGGTTTGAGACATCGTAGGTGTAAACCTTGTAAGGTTACCTACCACTGGCATGTGTCAGAGTGTCAGAGACACTTAAAGTTCGAGGCTTTTCTCGTGTTTAAGGAAGAGCCCTCGATCGTCCCTCGCCTGACGTCAGACGGATGATGAGTGGCTTTATGCTCAGCACTGGGTCAAAGGGCGTGATGGGTGCGGGGTCAGGGTGTCGCATAGGCGAGACTGTATCTTGAGATGTGGGTGCGGGATTTGATGGGTGGATTTGATGACATGTTACTTTTACATGTACTGTCCTTGTACTCGTTACTGTCCGTCTGACAGTGTGTGTGCGTGCGTGTCCGTGTCTCTAGCTGTTTTTATGTACACGATTATTTACTGTATCACAAAGACTCTACTATAGCAAGCTCTTTGTCATTGCATTGTTTTCTTGGAAAATATGTTTATTGCAAAGTGAGTACATATATGTATATGGCAATAATGGAGATAATGAGAGGCCAAACGATTTTATGAGTCTGAAGATGTTAGGCTTGAATCAAGTGAATGAGATTATCAAATATGTAGCAGGGCACATCATACCTGAAGGGATGACTGTTGTCTGATGTAATAGTCAAATATTTTTCAACGATGAGTATATATTAAAAGAAATATTGATTTATCAATAGAAGTGTAATGTACCTGGAGTCTACTTTCATGCCCACAGGATTTTGCTAAAACATCAGTGAAACCCAGGCTGTCATGTTAACTACAGTTTTCTTCAGTTTTAGTCACACCTGGAAAGAAATATTCTTTTTTAGACCAGTACACATGGCGCCCGCTGGGGCATCTCATAAAAGTTTGAACAGTGACAGGTGAAGACATTGTATTCTTATGAGCCTGTATATTAATCACTATCGTATCATTTCTTTATTTAAAAAAATCATAGGGATAATTTTTTTAATTCCAAACTATGTTTCAAGAATAATAAATGTTTTAAGTGGGTCTGTAGGGTTATTAAAATATTGAATGAACTTGTCTTTATTCTCGGTTCTTCTTTGTATGAGAGAGAGAGAGGAAGGAGAGGGATGTTAACAAAGAACTGTGGTTTTCAACACAACATTCTGACGAAATCCAACTAACTGCCACAACTACACGAAAGTTCCACTTCTTGCTGTGAAAATCCAAGCGCTGTAAGTCGCCTGGGATACAATGATACAAACATTAAAAAAAATCAGCTTTCTTTGTGAGTGGCCAGGTGTTGCCAGTTAATCCAGTTTCGACGATAGAAACCACTTGTGTGTGCGGGCTGACTGACGTGTCCTGGGACTCGCCATAGTGTTACCTGCATGTACAGGTAAGACCGTGGGACCTTTGATGTTTGAGCAGGTAAGAATAGCGAAGGAGAGACATAGAGACAACATCTTAATGTACATTGTAGCAATCATGGCGGACCCTTTCTAAAACATGTTCGGGGTGACATTTATTTGGTCTATATATCTGTTTGGATGCTGTATTATTGCTTGTGAATATACTTATTTCTTTGTTATGTTTTGTTTTGTTTCTTCTATCAGAATCTTGGCTGGGTATACTGTACCACAATCGTGCCGTCCGTTTTCTTTAGGTGTTATGACAATATAACAGTTATTGACAGTGGGGGTTGTCAAAAAATAAGATGCAGGCCAGGCTGAGACGGATCTCTGTCTCTCTCACATGCACACCGCACACACTCTCTTTCTCTCATCTTACCCATAACCTCTCCTTCAACTCTCTTATCTATTCCAAGTTAAATTAAATACCCATTCACCCATCCGCTTGATGAGCCAGGTGGTTTTCAACTCATAGGCACACACGAGCATCGGATCACACACGCGCACACAGAGACATAGGCACCCACACAAAGCAGGACCGAGAGTTAAAACAAACTAAAAAAAAATTTTTTTAATCCAGAATGTGTAGAAACGTGCTGTCGAGCAAGATCCGTGATCATTTTCAGCTCCACTGTGTTGTTGAAACTTGAGTTTGTCTCCTGCCCTCTCCTAATGTCTAGCACTCTCCTAACATCTCTGGTTCTAACCAACGTGTTCTGCTGTCTAACGCTAACTTCTCCTAGTGTCTAATGCTAGTCTTTTAGTGTTTAATATTTGTCTCCCGGGGGTGACACCTTGGTCTGGCAGTCAGTGATCCCAACGTCGGGGCAGAAGCGGAAGTTGAAGGCTCCCCCAGGCCTGTGACTGAAAATCGCCACCCAACCCCCGTCCCTCTCTTTCCCTTCAACACTCTTCCTAACACTCCTTCCCCTTCCCCCTTACCGCAAACTAAACCCAGACTTGTACAACACACAAAGCTAGATGATACAGGCCGAGGACAAAAACTACAGTTTTCATCGACTTCACCACACTGCAGAACGAAGCATGTAAGTCTTTTTCTAAGCTGGAGGAGACAGGTTGTGGGGAAGATCTTGTCATGTGACAAAGACCTGATTCAATTTCAAAAGCTGTTGAGCGATCGTTGTGTCCCGGACAGGATGCGAACCAGATTACATCGTAGTCGAACTGTGGAGGACAATCATTCTGCTGATATTAAATCGCTGATGTTTGCTGTTCCTTTTTTGGAGGTGTTGGGTGAGGTGGGGTGGGAGTAAAGAACGTTTGGCTGTCAAGTGCTGGTGTTTGTATTTGAGGGCCATGTAGCGACACTGCGCCCTGTATTTGAACAAGTCGACAAGTGACATTTCGGTCGCTCTGCTCCTCTACTTGGGTCAGACAGGGATAGCTGCACTCCTCCCAGAAAAATGTGTGTGTGTGAATTTACTACGTGACTGAGGTACTCTCGCACGCAAGTGAACACAAACGATAAATTACACATAATGATATATTAAAAGATATATGTTATATAAATGCACCCTATCTGAAAAGTTTAATCTAAAACAATTTCACGGTTAGGTTTCTGCTTCCTATAAAAGTACCCTTTACTCATTGTGATGTGCAAAGAGCCCATAGGGGGCTGGAACTGGCGCTATAAACGTATTATTATGATTATGATGATTATTATTATTTACATTTCACTTTACTCGCAGTATAGAACATATAGCTCTTTTGTAATAGATAGCAAACGGGCATGTTGTCGTGGCTTAATCATAAGAGCCACAACCTAACATTAGACCACAAAATCATTATTTTTAACTCAAAAATAGAATGGAAATCTCATTAAGAGATTCAGATGTTGCTAATTTGAAGATGAGGATATGGGTGGACGCACTAGAACGGTACAGGCTGTGGCTAAGCTGGATTAGGGTGAGACGACTACAGCCGTGAACTACAGATATTGACTTTTAGACATGATACGCGCATGGGGACGCCCTCTGACCTCAGGTGTTTTCAGGTCGATACCCCTATTTGTTGTATATATTGCCTCAAAAAAAGCCCATCATCAGATCGTGTCACCTCTCTCAAATGGCCGTTAAAGTGGCCCTGACACTCTTTCAGTTGCTGAAAAGTACGGTAACCACAGGTAGCTGATGGTGAGATCAAGGTATATATGTATTTATAGAGAACACCGACAAAAGCGACAGATAGCTGCCATGTCGACAGAATAAATCAATGATGATTCAGAGTGAGCCGACGTTTGCAACAGCTGAAAGCAAGTTGATTGTGCAGATGGGTAGGAACACCTGTAAGTGCTTATATACTCACATCTTTGGTTTTAAATCTTTCCTTTGTCAACCAAGATCGACATACTGAACTGAAGTGGCGTTAAAATTAAGTGCTAGACGAGATGGGAACTTTTTTGGTAGCACAGATGTTAAGTGTATTATGGTGTCCTTTCTCAGATAGATTTTTATCTTGTTTTTGTTTTCAGTTTTCGATTATAATAAGTCTTACAAGGAAGCCATGGGTAGGACTTTTTAAGGGAGGCAATCAGCAACTACCGTGCGATTTCTTTTGTGTTTACTTCCCCTTATTCTACTAGCAGACGACTACAACAAAACTGAATAAGAAAATGTTCAACGTCAGTTTTTGTAAGAATTACTTCTTTTCGTAATTCTTAAAGCTTGACTTGGCCTCGTTGTCTGCACAATGACTGGTTGTTTGTTACTGAGAGTGTGATTCTCGTGTAACTGTCGATGAATAAATTTTTAAAGGGCCAATCGCACAGCTTGGAGCCATTTGTCGCGGTGACAGGAAGTACCTTCAATACGACGGTGGGGACAGTTGTATCGACGGTCTAGCGATTGATACCTTACTAAATTCTCTAACTCCGCAGCATTCTCTCAAAATACCTTTTGACGAAAACACAGTGAGTACATATGGTGGACTTTTAGGGGGGCGTAGATTGTTTATTATTTTTTTTATTTGCCTTCAGGTAATGAACATAACATGGGACTGTGCGAGCACTTTTATTTTTAGATCCTATGACAGCATTGTGAATTAGGAAGCAAGACTGTTTGGATAAATTTGCAGCTTAATACTGTCACATTTTTTTGTCGACGACGCCGGTTTGTCGTTGAACACTTTCCTGTTTAGTTATGCTGTCTGTAGAAAGTGTTGATCACGTAGCCTGTGTCTGATTCACGCTAATTTTGTAAAAGACTGCTTGCATTCTTGATGTAGTGTGGCATAGCATTACTACTTGAGTGTTAGCATTAGTACAAGTACGAACATAGCTTATAAGACATGCCTATCTGAGTACGTCAGGCCTTGACAACTGCACCTGGTGACCTGACCGAAGTTATAATGAGCCGCTGGCAAGCGTTTCGCGTTTTGGATAATACGCCTACACAGTCTTGTGCTGGCACAGCATGCTGCTACGGTGCTATTTAAATCTCTCTGCAGTGCTACATTCTCATTCCCCTTCATAGAAGAAAGAATTTTTGGTTAGCTGTCAGCAGAAATTAAGTGACTCACTCACATGAAATGACAAATACGTTAGCGTCTTTGTTTTTGTGCCCTTTTCCTTTTTCCCACACTCAGGCCAACTGACCGGCCAAGAGTTGATAGAAATGATGAATGACTCAAATGCTTGCAGTCGTGAAATTAATTCACAGGAAAATGTACTTAATGTTCTTTTTATTCATATGCTCTCCACTTATATGCACTAGTGATTCATGATCTAATTAATGAATTAAATAATTAGTCTTTGTAATGACATTTGAAATGTCATACAGAGAATCAGCTTGCATTTGAGTAAGGATTAATTAATCTTGGTGGTAGAATTGGTCTTGTGGTTGAAAATTTGGGTCCTTATTTGTTTAACTTGCTGATGCCCTACATTTCCAAATGTGAACACTGAAATGTTACTGCCTAATTCAAATAATGTATACTTGTACATTTTATAAATTTTGTCTTTCAATACTTTCTTAATAATAAAGTAGAGTGTTCAAAGAATACTCAAAATCTTTCATAAAATTGGAGGTGTTGTCATAGATAAAATGTAATTTAAGAACAGATATAGGGAGTATAACATCAGAATAAAGAATTATTTAAGTTTTGATTATTCTTTAGTTAATTAATGAGAAGAGTGTGGTCAGTTTATTGACAGAAGTCGTAAGTGCATGGGTAACTGGTGCATAGTCAAACAAATGTAAACACACATTTGAAAAGAGCAAGTGTCTTGTGGCAAAAATAAGTTTTTTCCCCCCTTGCAAACTGAAATTTAAAAATGTAAAAAAAATTCACTGTATTCTTTGATCCTTCATTTTTAGCCATTTATTAAGAGTTAATTTTGCAGTCCTTTAAGGTGTTACGTTGAAATCCCTGTAGCTGTATGAAGAAGGGATACATCCATTATTATTGTTATTATTTCTTTGTAGAAAAAAACAAACCTCTTATTAAATAATATATATTGATGTGTTGGTACATTGTATTTTATACAGCAGTGTTAATTGCTTCAGATATGAAAAATATCCAATATTTCTTTAATGCTGACATTTGTAGATAAGCTAAAGCATTAACGTTTCTGCATGATACTTTGTAAACAGTTTGTAGATAACCTGCAATTTAAACCTTAAATGCGATTTGTAGAGAACCTTAAGTATTAACATTCCCACAAGATACTTTGTAAACACAATTTGAAGAAAACCTAAAACATAGTATTCCTGCTTGATACTATGTAAACACAATATGAGGTGAAGTACTTCTGGCATTCACTGAAACTGTGATATTGTGCAATATGCAGCCTACTCATAGCATTCTTGCTTGCTTACTTGGCCTACTGCAGTGAGTGCCACATTGCTCATGACATTGGAAGCTTTCATAGGTTTTACTTTTGAGAAGGTGTAAACTAACCAGAAGTGTGGTGGGAGGGCTTCATAAACGGTGTTGTGTTGATAAGAATAATTACAAATGTGTCCCTATATTGAGTGTAAGTAAATGTTGACTGCATACTGTATTTAAAGCTTACATTATATTTATAAATAAAGAGCATTATACTGAAAGGTAACCATATTATTCTAGTCATTTTCAATTATTCATATCCCATTTTTAATCATGTACTGCCTATCTATATTTTTGTCCATTCCATAACTTAAATATAGAAACATTTCTTTATGGTTTAGTTTAGATCATTTATTATTTGAAAACTTATATTTAGTTCTGCTATTATAGTTGTTATGTTCTTCTGTAAGGCAAATGACTCACAATCTTAGGTATTTTCCCTCAGGCTATTGATGTGTCGCATTTTTGAAAGCTGTCAAGGGGAGACTTTAACATGCTTCTAGCTGTTATTGTAGGTTCTTACTGTGATTACTTCCACACATCTGCTAAAGAAGGTTAAGATGAGATTATTGTCTAGCTATTTATCAGTATTTTAAAAGTGCTTAGGAAAACTAATGTGCATTGTTTAGTTGACATATAAGTGATGGAATTTTGTTTTGATGCTACTGTATTTTTTCCTGTCACAGTGTTGATCCTAATCTGCCTTAGAAATGGCAGGATGAAGAAGGGAGGAAAAGAGATAGATTGCTGATGTCAGCAGTGTGCTGCCGATGGACACCAAGGTAAATCAATTCGTTGCAAGTGTTAGCTGTCGGCAGTGGTCACACAGGGTGTGTGTATGCACCTGTGTAAAGTGAGTGAGTGAATATAATAATATGCATGTATCTATACATGGGTTGAGTGTGTTTATTGATGGTCAGTTTCCAGACACAAATAATGCAGATGTTTAAAGACTGAAGCATCTGTTGCAAAAGCACATTTCCAATCAGATGATTATAAGTACAAATATATCGAGCATATGTGGAACACCTTGTCAGGTGATGCATCTCTATCCAGTCCACCCAGCGGTAATACAGGACAAAGGACTGTACTGAACAGAACTTGCTGGATTAAAGATTTGATAAAAAAAAACAAAAAACTGAAGATTGAGCTAATGCATTTATCCAGTTCACGTAGCACAGAACAAGGGACTGAACAACACAAGATATTTTCGTTGCCTATTACTGGTAACTCATGATTTGTGTGAGGGAGGCTTCCAGTAAACTGAAACACTAATAACAAGTCATATTTTACACTTGATTTGACTTTTTTGGTACTATCACTTACACTAAGTTTTTTTTTTGTTTCATTCTGTCTGTCAATTCATTGTTCTCATATTGAGCAAGCACTTCCAACTTTTCTCTGAGGATATAGCCTTTCAGGCCCACACGTTTCTTCAGCCTGACCACAGTGCTGATGTTATCCCCATAAATTCATAGATTGGTATCCCATGGTGACACTAACTCTGCTACTTAAAGGTAACAAGAAGCAGTAGTCAATTGAAGCTCAACAAAAGTATTTCTGCAGGTCTCATTTTAAATTTAATTTATTAATTAAAAACTGTTTTCAAAGTTGTAGAATGAGTTGTTTCTTGTTGACATCTGCAGATATTTTAAGTTTACTTGAACCACCATGCAGCTTCCACATTGACAGAGGCAGGATTAGGTGCAATATAAGGTTCATCTGAGTTACAGAAGTAGAAGCATGCATCTTTATGAATGGGAGTGAAGTATTTGTAAAACAAGCTGGTGTGAAGGGTAGTAACATATTTTTGATGCTACTGTAGCCAAGAATATAAACTTATTCTAGAACAGCTTTCTTGTGTGTATGTTTGTGAAAGAGAGCATTTATTATCTTAAAGATGTGCTGGAGGTGTAACCTTGCTTGTTTTGTTATTGTTGTTACAATAAGAATTTGAACAAAAGGACTTTGATGTTGAGAGAGATTTTGTGCAATGAGAGAGGAAGTATATCTGTGTGTACATGGGCAGGAGTACATGGGCATTCGAGCAGGTGTGAGCAGGTGAATGAATTTAGGTGTGTGTACAATTGGTAACTTTGGTCTTGTCAGTTGCGCTGGGCTCCACTTCTTTTGTCCTGTGCAAGAGGCTGAGTGTTTCTAGGCTTCAAGTAGATCATAGCAGCAGTAGTATAAATCACAAAACACGCCCATTTGTGTGCCTTTGTGTGTGTTCGCGCGCATGTGCTTCTATAACTTCGCACAACACTATCTTGCTCGGGATCGGTATAGCCATAGGAAGCAAGGTATATCGCCTCTCCTCCACGTTAGCCTACTATCAAGGGTGTTCTTTATGCCGGCACAGCAACGCATCAAAGAGGAAAGCGATACACTGTTAATTAATCCCTATTGGAGCCTGTTTGTCTGTAGCGGCCAACTCCAGTAGCTGCTCACACAGATGCACAGTGACGTAGGTGGCGATAAATGATGGAAGCAAAAGGTAGTAATTCTAATCAGCGCCACGTGCCCAGTTTTAGCCTCTGACCCTACTTCCGACGTTTTTTTTGACACCATTTTGATACGTTCCACCAAAGACAGGATTCTCTTCTCTTCCTCCCGCCTGTCAGCCAGTCCATCAGAGAGCATAAAGTATCGTCAAACCGCTTTCGCCTGCTTACCTCCAGCTGTCGCGCTTAACAGCACGGCGACTGCTCATTCCTAGAGGTACTGGAACAACCGGAAGCTGCTAGAGCAGTCGGTGGTTGACGTTTGCGCTCACTTCCGGCATGGATGCAGCACACGATCCTTTTCATCGTGGACGCGACAGTGTCAACGGCAAGCAAAACACAGTGGTTCGCGGTTCGACTGTGTAGTTGTGGTTATTGAAAGTTGACAGATCTGAGCTTCTCACTTTGAAACCCTCAGGGCAGGATTTTACCATAGGAAGGATGACCTAGAGTAACTTTTAGCAGGCACTGAAGCGGTAAGTCATCTGTATCATCTCGCGCTCACCACAGGCAGATAACATACAGTAGAGAGTGGGATTTGCCGGGATATTACCCTTATCGTCTGGGTGGTGCAGACCCTAGGGCCGGGATATGACACTTATCTGGATAGCGCAGACCCTAGGGCTTGGATGGGGGACAGATAGAAAGCTACAATGTCAAGCAGGTCGTCAGAGTTTTCATTCCGTTTCTTAAAACTTGTTTCAGCTGCATTTTGGCTAGACGAGTAATGTGCCCCACCCCATGATATATCTCGACATCTGTGTGTGTGCATGCACGCATGCGTGATTGGGTGAACACGAATAACGGCACCGCCCATTGCTTGCAAGCAAACCGGGTGAGTGTGGTGAGGGGGGGGGGAAGGGTATTGAAGACCTCTGTCCGATGAACACGCGAAGTGCACAGTGAGTCACCGAGGAGTCACTTCATTAAAAAAAAAGCAAACAAACAAACCGCACCAAGTTCACGATAAAAGGATGAAAGAGACATTGGTAAACAAATTGACATTGGACACCTGCATGGTGAAAAACAAACCAACCGGTTCGAAATGACGTTGAGCTTTTTATCTGATTCTCGAATCTTCGTTATTCCCCGCCGAAAAAAACAACAACAAAAACTCGAGGATATCACTCTTTCTCTCATCTCTTGCCCCTGTAATCTTGAACATCATACATCTCTCTGTCCAATATTCAGAGACTGTGGGCCATCAGCATCATCATCTCACCTGAGTTACCGGCTTCGCTTAGAGATTCCAAACTATTGTTGAGGTGTTGGGGCGGGGGTGGATGGTAGTTGAGCGGTTGGGAGTAGGGGAGAGGGTGAGTGAGGTAGACTGAGTACCGGGCTACCTGCGGCGTGATGACAACAGCCACATTTTAGTCTTTGACGAGCTGCCTACGTCACACTTCACCTGTGGGAAAGGGGAGTGTTGCTGGGTGGCGATCAGGATATGGGTATAATTTACTGTCATTCTAATTCATATTCGTGCAGCACTGTCTGTTTATCACACTTAATTCACAGTCGTGTATGGCTCGTTCCTTATCATGTTTATCCACCTGCGTGTATGGCTTTGCTGTTTGTAATTCTAATTCACATTTATTTATGGCTTACTGTGTACCAAGCACGCGCATGTTCTGTTGTCTATCACGATTCAACTGCATGCACGCACCCACTGCTGCATGTGCTTGTCCTGGCAGGTATTCGATTGTATACACATTCTTTTGCCTGCAGTTTTGTGTTCAGGGTGCGCAGCGAGGAACGGTCCTTGTGTTTGATTCTCATTCTTATTGTTTGCTTTCAAGGGTACCTAGCGTTGCCCGGGTTCATTTCTCCCTTTGGATCTTTAATCAGAAGCACAGGCTCTAATTTCCCGCTATAACAAATTAATTTTTAATGCCCTATCACATTACTGGAATCATTAACTCATGACGAACATGGGTCCAAAAATGAGATACGAAAAATCCTATTCCCTATCAACAGAGTACGTTTATACGATATGGCGTTCTGAATTTTTTGCTATTAATTATAAAGTACATGTCATTGTTGTGTGCCTCTTTTTATATTTTGCTGTCTTTTTAAAAACTGATAGGTATGTTGGTGATAGAAAAGTTGTGTATGTATTATGAAGAGAGAGTGGCTCCGGTATGTTCGAACAAGGTAGGAATTATTCCTGTAAATGCTCCTGTGATCGCGCTATTTCTTACTGGAATGATTTTCTGGAATCAGGCACATTGTGAGACTGACATTTGACTGCCCTTTCACTTTAGTCATGCTTATTCGGGTCAGACATTGACTTGCGTTCCGTGGCGTGAGTGGAGCAAGGTAATGAAACTTGTTCCAAGAGTGTGATCAAGGACCGCTGCTGGCTCAGCATGCTTTGGATGCCTGTTTTGATATCTGTTCACTAGCTGGCTGATGTTGACATCTCATTTTCAGTTTGTTGTGATGGCTTTAGCCAATGCCACTGGCCAAACATCGACTTTTCCAAGACTACACGTTTAAAGATGCTCAGGAGAAAAATAGATGTACCAACCAAAGTCTGCTTCTTCCAAGACACGAGTGGAGTACTCCTACAAAATTTGGTTTTGGTCAGGAAAACGTGGATTTGCATGAGGTTAGCCCTATTGAAATTCGGGCGTATCTGTTCAGTGCCGGACATGCTCTGTGATGTTTGCTGTACACTTTCCTTCACGTGTAGAGACATAGTTCTGTACATCAGCATGTACACAGTACAGACAGTACTCGTGTAAGGCAGCGCTGGTGGGATCAGCAGGTCGGAGGTGTTGCGGCATATAGTACCAGACAGACAGCATCCCACCACCACCCGCCCCAGCGCTGCAGTGCGTTTGCAGGCTTCTGTTCTATTCTTGCCGTCACCCATTACCACCACTTTGCCAATTGCGGCATCCGATCCGAACCTCGCGTACCTGAAGCTTTTCTTAGTACCCGGTTTTGCGGTGCCGGTTCGGAGCAGGGGGGTGCGCCCTCTTTCTCCCACCTTTGCGCACGAGTGCACCGTGTGTTATTAGGATGTGCATACCCTGGAGTCGGGCTTGGCCGTGCTGGGGTGGTGAGTGCCATGGTGTCTGCTTCTCACGGGAAGCCCGTGGAAGCTCAGTAACCTGTTGCTAGCAACAGCAACCGCTTTGAACTAGCTAGGCCAGGGCTTGAACATCCTGGTTTAGAGGGACTTGTTTTTGCTTTGCCAATTTGTCCTGCGGAATTTGACCGAGGGGTCAAGACCTATTAGTCGGTTTGGCATAACAAATCTCTCCTGATGCGACATGGCGCTGGGATCCCGCCTACGGCAGGTCGAGAGGGGGTGGATGTAGTCCGAACTATTGTACGGCGTGTTACAGCATATTACAGCGTAATACACTGAGCATGTCTTGTCATTCATTAGTCATTGTTCCCTAAATCCTTTGAGCTAGTGGGAAGCTTGTAGGTACATATGATGTATTAGCGTTGGCGGGCTTCGTGTCCTGGCCCCTAGCGAGTCGAGGTCCAGAAAAACAAGAGCAAGTGTCTCTTGCGCGAGCTGACGAAGCAACTTGGGCAGCAGGATATCCAGCCCACGCCTGCTTCGGTCAAACTCCTGGGTGAGTTTCTCGTACCCCCAGCGCGTCATCCATTATCGTCCCGGGTCTGAGGCGGGAGGGGAAAGGGGGCGAGCAGTGAAAATTAATAGTCAACAAAGACACAAGCCGATGGGTCTCGTTTGTCCTGATTTCTTGTTACACGTACATGATTTGTAAAATTTAAACAACAAAAATTAAGAAAAAGATTAAAGATCTCAACCTATCAGGCCAAAAGGGCTGTTTGAGACCGCGAAGTGTAAGTGGCTCACCGTGTCTGAAACATGGCTATGTGGAAGGCAGAGCCTTCTTCCGCCTCCTGGTAGGTTTCTTGTGAGGGCAGGGTGATTTTCCACTCACGGGCCAAAGAAACCTCGAACCACTTTCTCTCTCTCACACACGCACACAGGAAACTCCTGTTTACCTAGAAGCCACGGGAACAAGTGTGTTGCCGGGGTGAGCTCCATAATCGCCTTTGGCTCGTCTAGCACTTGGTTGCCCCTGTGGTATTACCGGAGCTCCCTACTTAATCTCCCACCAGGCGCGTGTTGGGCAATAAAGGGCGGGGCTGTTCAGGGCCGCGCAGATTGAGATACAGCCCCCTGACGCTGCTCACAGCTTCTCGCTGTCCTGAGAAGGGGTAACTTGTTTAAACTGCAGGTAAGAAGTCTCCGATCTGTTCTCCCTCCCAACGTCTTCTACCTGTCCTCTTAGCCAGCCAAAATGAAGTCGATTTTTTTCCCCGTGGAATGACAAGGTAAAAAATTCGCGAGGAAAATGAGGTGAGGGATCTGAGGTTCTTGTGCAAATATTCGCATTCTCAGGCGAAGAAAGTGGTTCATAGAGTACCCAAACAGCCTCAAACAGGACCTGAACTGCTCCTGTTCCACTTCAGTGAACAGTGCTAGATACGTTGAACGTAAGGGGTGTACATTTCATTTTGAGATACTTTTCAATCAGGTGTAGATAATTGTGACCATGTCGATAGAAGACGACGGAGTTGGAACGAAAATAAAACCATGGTCATCTGACTTCGTGGTCTGATTTCTTTTTCTTATTCTTCCTTAAAATTTGCTTTGTGCATGTTACAAAGTGTAGAGGGGACAAAATTAAGTTCTTTCTGGTTTTTAATTTCTCTTTATTGTTGATATTTAAAATTTTATTTTGCAGCAGTTGTGGGTGCAGCTATCACTGTTTTATTGGGGTAGCAAATAGTTATCTATTGCAGCTCTGTTTGCATGTTACGATCCACTTTCATTGGCGGTCCAAGGGTCAAGATTTTTAGTGCCCATGTAATTGTTACAGATCCTGTATGTGGTAATTTTGCGTTTGTACAGCTTGTGTTCTGCAGGTAGGCGAACGTGCCGGGTGGCTTCGACCACTAAGCCAGTGCACACTGTTTACAGTTTGTGTTTGCGTCAGTTGTTATTCCAGGGATCGTGCAAGGGCGCGAGGGTATTTTGAAAGCGTATGTAGTCCATAATGAAGTCGGTATGTAAAAATATTTTGTAAACGTATTGCTTTTCAACAAATATTGTTACTGAACTATCAAGACGTTTGTCTGTAAGAGTCGACAAACACGCATCGTCAAAATATTGTTGTAAGAACAGCTAGAAAATACTTCGCAAAGTGTGGCTAGAAAAAATGTAAGTCATAAAGATTTAAAAATACACAAATACATGTATGGTGACAAATTTAGGCCATCTGCAGATTTAAAATTGAAAGAAGTCATAGTGCAAGCTGACATTATAGGTGATGTATTTTTTAAGTCATTTTAACCGGAATATTTTGTCCACCCAGTGACTATCCTTGAGAGATAATTTACTATTTTACTCAAATGTGTCTGTCATTTTAGAACTTTGCAAAACATGGTCACGTATTCGATAGTGTGTGTCTGCTTAAAAAGAGTCGTTCGTGTTGTGTACTGGGGCCCGTCCTGAACAAAGTTGTTGTCAGTCGTTAGTGTCTTTCAGCTGGACGACAACCCTCAGACATCTTCAGCTGCTGAATGGTACCCACGAGATGAGCACGAGATGTCAGAAGAGCCACCGTGTTGTAAAGTTCTGACCAGACTTTTATTCCACTGCTCTGGGTTGTTATTTTCTTACCAGTCGGCGCTGTTGTGGTCTGACAACTTATTTCCACTGCGCTGTTGTTGTACCGCGTTGTGTATATTTGATAGTCTAGACCCACGTTCGGTGGCCCCTGCGCCAGGCTTTGTTCAGTGGCAGATGATGAGCTGCAGATGTCGATATTTTTCTGGATGCTTTTTTGGGGGGCTTCCTCTTCGACCTCACCAAGATTGCCGCACAGCATGCGCCTTGTTTCACCTTTGTCGGGATCTGATGCCTCAAGGTTTCCTGCAACATATATTCTTTCAGCATATTGATTGTTTTCTGTCATGGCCACTGATCTGATTGACCAACCCAGAGCTTAGTGCAGAACTGATGTTTCCCAGTCGCTGGTGACCTGTACGTAATATGAGGAGGATTACCTGTTCGCATATTGTCAGCAGGTGATTAGGATCTTATCTGTTTTAACATGTTGCTGCGGTGCTTGGCCTTAGTGATAGTTTTGGCTTTCATGAAAGAGGTAGTCGTACCAGCCGCACTATTGCTTGTAAAGAGTTCGTCGTCTTTTGCAAGATTGTTGACATACAAGTTGCTTCTGTACATGGAAAGCGATTCGTAGATGATTGATAACTGCCATCGCCTGGTAACATGCCCTTGTTGAAATTATTATGAAGAATGAATATTTTCACGCAGAGTATGTTTATTCTAGTCATTAGGTCACAAATACATGACGCCGGGCAGATGGTCTGCACTATCCAGCACCTCTAGCAATACGGGAAAAACTTGGGTTCCTCTGTGTAGGTTTTGCTGTGGTAATGTGGTGACTCCATGGCAGGACGATGTCTACGACGTGTACAGGTGATAAGCGCGCCCCCACAGCCCAGGCGGCAGCACTGCTGCAAGATAACGTCTGCTTGCCTGTCGGCCGGCCTGAGACACCCCAGATAGTACGAGGGTTTGCGCCCCACCAGCCTGCTGCAGGGCAAAGATAACTGGTCAGAGCACAGGTCAGCTTCCACGCAAGCAGCTGTAGTGTGAGACGGGACGGGGATTTAGGCTCGTAGTAGACAGGAACTTATCCCCGAAACTTATTTCCCCGTCTTACTCCTACCGCCTCTAAGTTTTTTAGTTTTATTTTTAATTAGGTTTATATTTCTGTTGCATTTCTTGTCGTGTTTGTATGGCCAGTGAAATGAAAGCCGTGGTTTGTTTCGGGTTTCTCTGAACGGCGTGGCAAAAGGCGTTCTAATAGCATTGAAACATCCGATGTGTCCTCGGAGACTGGCGGAACGGCAGGTTAACCGGTTATACGGCAGACACTTTTCTACCTTGTAGCACCCGCGACATCAAGGGAAGGAGGGCGCGTGCGGCTGTCACCAGAAGTTGTTTCCTCCGAGATCCACTGACTGCGGGCGACACGGTGAATGACCTTTGGCTCATTGGTACTCGTGGGCAATTCCGTGCTGTAAGTGAGCGTTAGACGTGGATGGTGGTTCTGGGGCATCAGACACCTGTATGAGGTGATAGTAAATGGTGCATGTTTGACTCGCGGCGACTCGGCATGTCCTGCCGCGAGTTGGCGCCACGTACCGCACTTCAGGTTTGCAGCCTGAGTGGACGGCCGCCAGTGCTAGTTATTGTTAGTGATAAGAAGTGCAGCCTGTAGTGGGCCTTGTAAAACGCTCTGTTGTTAGTGATTCAGAGTGCAGCCCCTGGTGGGCCATATTTACGCTTTGTCTGCGAGGAAGGGACAGACGTCTCTCCGCTCTTGTGGTCGCCCATGTTTTTTGACGATGGCGCAGGCTTTTTCGCTGAGGTTGCTTAACTCTGGGACTGCCATTCCCCCCGAACCGTGCGTTGACTGCTCCTTGTGTAGGGTGGGTAGCGTGTACAGCCTGTCTTCGGGCTGTCGTGATGCGCCGAGGACTGGGCGAGATGGCGATCACGGGCTCATCCGCGTATTTTCCAGATTTGTCTGGGGTTTTCCCGGGTTGGTGCTAGTACTTTGTCAGCCACAGTGGCACGTCGTCTTGGCAGCTTTTGAGTTACCTTCTCCTGCCAGGATTTAAGCCTGAAAAGAACCTCCTAACTGTCGTTTTGTGCGATCCTGTGGACCTGGTGTCTGACGATGATAATGTTGGTGAAGTGACGATGATGATGCTTCGAGTGATCTTTTCACTAGTAAAAGCGTTACAGTCCAGGCATTCTTGTCCCAGACCGGCTGTCGGCGATGGTTACGGGGGCACTGTCTACCTGCCATAGATGTCTTTTTTAACGGCATGTGGCATCGTTGCGCCAGACAAGCGAAGGTAATGGTGTGTACGGCTTATGGGAGTTTTTTTCTTTTGCCATAGAGCAACGGCCTACATCTGTTATAGAAAGGCTTCTGCACCGAATGATCAGCTGGAGACACGCCGCAAGGGTGCGAGGCTTACGTGCACGTGCTTTCACGCCAAAAGCTTGCATGTGCGTATTCTTTCCCAATCCCCTCCCCATTACACGCACACACATGCATAGTTCATGTCTCCTACAATAGTAAGCTGTGCGTTCGCATTCTTCCTCGGCGGAAATAGCACGCACGCGCGTAAATTGATGCGTCACAGCTGTGCACCGTGATAGGTACCCCTTATCGCTCGCTCGTGAGATCTTCTCCCCCCTCCCCCCATTCCCTTCCTTAGAACCTTCCGACACACACTGGTGCGGTGTGGTGCTTGCTGCTGGCAAGTGTTGTGATTAGCGAGATTTCACACGCCAGGCGTCCTCAGACGTTCGGTGGCGAGGACAGCAGGGAGAGGCTAGCCAGTGAGTTCGTTCTTCTCGCCGCGCGCTGCATTCGTTATGCTGCAGCCACGGAACGTGTAGCGTGACATCACCCGCCCCTAGCGGTCGTCGACCGGCGTCTCGGTAAGTTTGTCGCTATGAAGGCGATATCCGGAAGTATTAAATTTGACTAAAATCGTCTTCTGCTTGAAATGTTTTGTATAAACACGAATTTCACGATGGAAAAAGTGCTCTTTGATGAACTGGGCGTATCCATGTAGTTCATTTTATCCCAGCACCCATCCCCACACTTGATTTCTGGGGTACATGTTCTTGCATGATATCTTCTTGCTTCTGAGTACCTGTGCCACAGGTATCTGTGGGACTTCAGGCTTTATGTGACTTGTTCGCTGACGTAAGATGGGCGGTCCTTTGTCATCAATACGGTGAAGCTTGGTTGTCCTGGGTTCAGCTATCGTCTCGGGCAGGCTGTTCTTTCTGCATGTGACATCTGTTTATAGGTCTGTCTGCCTTGCCGTGATATAGCCTTAGTAGTTGGCGGCGTAAAACATCAACCCCCAACCCAAGATAATGGTCTACTGCCATCGCTTTGTGTCGTAAGATATTCCTCTCGGTCGTGTCTATGTCATGGTATTTAATCCAGATTTGTCACGTTTCTCTCCATGACTTACAGCCGTCCCTTTGTTTTTGTTTCTTATTTTTGAACGAAGATAAGGCTTTACCATTAGATTCAAGGTTTTATGTTTTGCTAGATTCTATTTGAAAGTTCCGGTTTACTGGTGGCTTTTTAAGTCTCAACGCGACTCTTTTACCTATTGCCTACTATTTTATTTATTATTACTTCGTATGTTGGTTTTTATTGTTTTGGATGTTATTATATAACATGTGTGTGTGTGTGTGTGTGTGTGGGGGGGGTGTTCTTAAACATTTTAATGTCTGATTACTTTCTATCGCCCAGATAGAGCTTTAGTTTCTGCACGGTGTAAAACACAACCAACTATTGCTATGATATCGCCTATGTTGCTGCGTGGTGTTAAAGGTCAAGTGGGATGCAGTGTTTTTATCTCACGACTGGGTAAAATTAAATACCAAATAATATTTCCTAACATAGAGGGAATTCTCTCTACACACCATGCATCACCATGCACAGAAAGAGCAGAAACTCGTCACGTCATGTTTGCACACATATATGCCTAATTAACATATGATCAAAGTTTCTCCCATTGGCTGAAACTGATGGCATATGAAGATGAAATAAGCATTTAGTCCTAAGCTATGAGATGCAGTGATTAATCTGCTTCAATTGCCTGCTTTTGCAAGTCTGTCGGCTACTTCATTTCCCTCGATGTTGCAGTGGGAGGGGATCCATGACTACAACAATTCATTGTTGAGTGAAGAGCCACATAGTCTTATATCCGAGGCCAATATATGTAATGTTTCTATTGAATGTCCCCCTCCCCGTTTTCGCTGTCAAAGAATAATATTGAAGATATTTTGCCATAAATCACGTTTGAAAAATACTCTTATGTGTTCACTTACGAATATGGCATCTGTATTCGTTTCTAGCGTCGGTGTTGTGGATGTTTTGGAATGTGAAATGTACAAATAAGTCTCCAGCCCCAACCCCCACCCCAAATCCTCGCTCTGCCTTCCTCTTGTTTGCGGCAAGGCACGTTCATTGTTTCCCATAAGTGCGATGCTTCCAGCAAGAATTCTTGCATTGCCTACGTCTGTGCATCGTTTACTTGTCTCGTTAGTCTAGCGGCGAGTAGTTTGTGCGGGGGGTCACTTTAAGGACGTCGCTGAAGTGACAGTCGGACAAGCCTCGACAAGCTCGACAACTGTCCTCTTGTTGGCGACGTTATCGCCTGTGAGTGATACTCTGGAGGCGGAAGAATGTTATTGCCCGCGAGAAGCCAGACTGTTGTTGTTATCGTTGCTGATAACAAACGATGTCGAAGCAACTGTCATTTTGTTTGATGGCTCGGGTCTCTTAACTCTAGCGTACTGCTTTTCCATTCCCGCTGTCGGTTGAGCGAGGAGGGATGGGGTGGGGTGGGGAATGCTCGCTCATCTACACGTGAAAAAAAATGTGTTTGTGCTCCCGCGCACCTCTGTGTGTGTTAACGATCGTATCACAACCCACAAATTGCAAACATGCCGTTGTTGTATGCGGTTCTATAGGAAGGAGGAGTGATAAATTGACGGCCAGGGGAAAGCATATCGATGATGATGCAACGCCCAGGTTTCCATTGCGAATACTCTCACCGCTCATAGGAAGAACTAGAACGGCATGATAAGGGGGCGTAGAATGGGGTGTATGTTTGTGTTGAGGGGGGCAGACATGGTTTGACTTTTAAGGTCAAGCTGATCAAAATGTTCGAACACGCAGCTTGGTGTATTTTCGTAATGAAATGGTGGTTTTGCTAGCACGGCAGTTTGTGTCTTCGTGGTGTTTGAGTTAACACACTTGACATAAAGGTCTTGTACGTCGGTGCTGAAGATGATTTGAGAGTGATGCATTATGACCATCGTGGCGCCAAGACCATTTATTTTCAGCATCAGCTGAGAGGAAATCGACTACCTGCGGAGGTGAGTTGACTGGGGCGTGCCAGACAAATCAAAGTTTAGACGGCGCGGTCAGGGTGAGGAAGAAGTCTGCCGGAGCATGTTACCTGAAAGGACAGATAAATCTCGTTAATAGATGGCTGTTGCTGGAAGCACTTGTCAATCAAACACTTGCTTTTCACGCCAAGCAAGAAAAGAAACAGAGCCCGCCTTTTAAGCAGCACTTGATAAGCAAGAAGCGAACGGAGGCTGTGTAGATGATGTCTGTGTGTGTGCACGCGTGCGAGAAGGAAAGAGAGAGGAGTCGGACGTGCCTCGCCACACACTGCGTACACGGTGTGACGTGCTGTCTACACGCTCCAGCTTCACGCAGTGCGCTGCCTGTGCTGCGTCAACCGTGTACGTCGTGCCGCAGGCCCACGCTCGGAGCACCCTTCTAGCATCCCCGTGGTGACCATCTCTCATCATTTTTTTTCTCCCTTACCCTACTTAGCATTCACAGTGCTAGCGTGTACACGCCACCTTCCGCGCCCCGGATCAACCTAACACCCACACCCTCCGTACGTGACGACATCCATCCATCAGTCATCGTCAGAGGTTGGGAGGGGGGGCGGGGAGAGAGGTTGTTCGCCCCTTCGCTCCGCCCCACTGCCCGCGCGCCTCCTTCTTCGCCATAACGGAACCCCTTTCATTCCCTCCCCGCTACCATCTTGCCTTGGCACGTGCAGCAGTGGTCGTGGCTGGCTTGGTGTGGCCCTTGATCAGTGCATCTTCATTTACGACTCGCCAACCATCCGCACTACAACTTTCTCTCTCTCGTCGGCCACGCTGGCACGATCATTGCCAAGGTCACACGCGGGAGCTGGGATCTCCGCAGTTGGTTGCCCTCCGCAAGGGGTGGGGCTGGGGGCTGCGCACGCCGCAGACACCGCCAACACTAGAGGATATGATCTGTCGAGGCAAGCAAATATTGCAGGAGTCTAAACGGTTGCCGTTGAGTGATGACGACGATGCTTTGGATTGACTAGCGTTCTTTTTTCAGCGGTGGAGGTCTGGAACCAACGCTGCCCTTTGGCACTTTTTCGCTCCTCTCCCCATCCCAACCCCTGTGCCGCCATTCTTCTAAGAGGTTTCCCGGTGGTGGACGATCGTGCAGGCACCTGTCAAAAGGTCAGCGTGATTGGAGATGGAGTTCTTATGGCCGTGCTTGTCCCACCGCCTGTCTCCCAAGCATCCTCGGTGTTAGCAGAGTTCTGCCAGCGGTTGTGGAGGAGTTTCGTGTTGAGGGTGTGCACCACACAGCAAGACTGGCCAGTGCTGTGGTGTCCATTACGTGGCCGAGTTAACCCACTTCCGGAAGCAACAGGTGCAACAGGCAGTCAGAGGCCTTCACCTTGAGCTTCGCGGATGGTGGTGAGCTTTCACAGGTCAGTAAATATTTTTGTTAAAGCGAGATTTCTTTGAGTAGCTTTCTTGTTGGTTCTGAACATATTGCTGAGTATGTGGTATGTACACCTGCATATTAGCTAGTCCTGACAGTAATAGTTTTATTTCTAGTAAATAATTGACTCAGTATAGTTAGAAATTAGGTTGTGTTCGTCAGCCATTCCTCATATAGTCCGGCAAACGATTGTTGGTTTTTGCAAGACCATCACCATCTCATAGCTTCACACAGTAGTGAGACGTGCATGTCTTGAAACATACTGTCTAGGACTTCCCTAGAAGGTCACGTGCCCTGCACGCATGCACAGAGCGCACAGTCAAAGCTGCAAAGCTCACGTCACAGAGACTTAAGTGCATGGCAGGTGTGAAACAGTGTTACCTGGTCGTGTGACAAGGCAAGCGACTGCAACGGATATACAATACCTGACGGGTATTAGAAATCGAGGAGTGCTGCATGAGAAAATTATGTGCATGTTTGCATGTGTGAGAAAGATACTGTGTCTGAGTGAGAGAGAGAGAGAGCAGCTGTCAGACTAGTAGCACGTGTTAACCGACTTCTCTGAAGGTCATCACGTATGTCGGTAAGATCAAGGGAGGAGCGTGCGCTCCTGTCCTCTTTGTCAAGACAAGACATGGACGGGGGTAGTAAAAACAAACCTAAAAAAACACGTACACAAGATATCACCAGCTCCACCACCACCCCACTGTGTGTATAGGAAGTTGAAGAAGATCCTCAGAAAAAAAACAAACTTGTCGACCTTTCATCGACGATGTCATTGCGCGAGCAGGGCGCGTGCACGTCTGTTTCACCACCACGTGACTGTCATGGCGACCAATCAGAAGCGGCTGGCAGACCTTCAAGAAGTGTCATGTCGTAATACTTCTGCTCGCCTTTCCTGCCTCGAGGTGCCACCAAAAATGCAGGTCGCTCTGTTCTCGGTCGCTTCGAACACTGACGTCAGGGTCTGCTACGACCTTTCTGCGAGGGATCTTTACTGTCGGCTGTACATAAAAATAAACCGCCACCCGAGCACGAAGCATACGCCGCGTTGCCTATTTTCTCCACGAACTCTCAGCAGATTTGCTAGCGGCAAGGAAGACGAGAATCTTCAGGTAGGGGTAGGGAGTGGAGGTACCCTATGGATGACGACAACAAGGGTGACAGCTGTGGTATGGTGGTGATGGGATCAAAGAAAGAGGGAGCCTTTTTTCAAAAGAAAAATTAGTAAGGGGGGGGGGGTGGACATTCCAGAAGTTTGTGGCTGTACCTTTAGAGGCGTGGGGGAAGTTCCTTTTTTAACTTGATCTCACATGAGAGATTTGACACCGGGCGTCCTTGTGATAAACGCGCGTGCCGTAACCACTTTACTGCAGGACGTGAGCAGAATCATTTTTCTGACAAATGTCAAGTCAACATACAAGCTTAGTCACACGTGCACTTGTGTAAAGAATGCGCATGAAGTATAGTCACAACAGGGATCTATGTCTGGCAGTGGTTTGGACACGGAAGGGTAACTTGGACATAACATCATGTCCGGGGGCCAACAATTCAGCGCCTTGTATACAAGGCACTTGCAAATATATGAACGAAATGTCAACACATTGGCTTTGCCACAAACTGTAATATTGTCCTAATGTGGCTAAACTTTAAAATGCAATTTTCTGACATTGGAAGTCAGAATCTAAAATGTGAAATTACATTTTTCTTCTTCTCATAAATCAGAATATTTTGAACACATCTGTTTCCCCTTCCATACAAAATGCACACTTAGTGTTTTCAATATCTTCATAGCTAAAGCAAAGCTTTTATGAGTTTAAAGTAGATCTCTGTAGTCTGAATTTTATGAGTGCATTTCTCGTACCCATTTGTTTTATGTGTGCAAAAAAGCTAGTCTGTTAAGTGATCGTTTAAAGCTGTATGTTGCAAATCTGGAGCTGAAGTTTTGTTTATTCTGCCAGTCTTGGTGAAAACAGTCCATCAATCTTAATTTCAAACCCCCCCCCCCAAAAGAAAATAATAACAAACCCCTTGATACTGCCAAGCCATCGGTGTGTGTGTGAGTGAGAGAATGCTTTCAATGTACTTTTCTTTGCCATCTGTAGATGTTAGTTGGCAGGCTAGCTTACCAGCTGCAAAATGTCAGCTTAACTCAACGACAGTAGGAAAGAAGAAGCTCCTTTGTTTTGACTGATCCTTACACCATGTCATGGTGGCAATGATGATCTGTAGTCTCCTCCCTCTTTCTTTTGGGAAAAATAAGCAAGAAACCGCACTTACAATAATGTGATACAGTCTGCAGTGTATTCAAAGACGGTAGGAAACAGCTTATAATCATGATTCAAGTTAATTTGAGCCAACACATTCTGATTATCAGATGTTTATGAACTCTAATCACTACTATATCTAATGCCGATGTTTTTATCAGAAGATTTCTGTCCTATCGAGAAGTTTTTCACCTCCGCAACAGCGGGTGTAGAAAGACAAACTAGTGTCTGAGGTCACTCGATAGGCCGAGGTTCATTCCTTGTTTACATCTGAGATCAAGCCTCTCTGCAATATAAAAGTGATATTGTAAAGGGAAGCAGTATCGGTTCCAGCCTCTTTCGTTTGTCTAGACTAGGCTAGTTTCTTTGATCGTCCCACGTGTCTAAAGATGGGATGAGATATTTTGACAATTCCAGATTTTGATTTCCTCCCCCCCCCCTTTTTTTTTTTCCTAATTCAGATTTGCTTTGGATTAATAGTATTGTTTCTTAATTTCGTTTCTGTAAGTTAAACTAGCAGTGAAAACTCTGAACAATAGCAAATCAGTAGACTGAGATGTTTCAAGCGAAAATTCAAATGATGCAAGTGTGAAACTAAGTTAACACGCTCTGATAGCAGTAACCTTGTCATGCCTATTTCTTTTCTCGCGGTTTATTATTGGTCTGAAACATCAGATTTTGTTGTTTTTTATATCTTAATTATAGCTGGCAGTTGTTTACTCTGTCTTGTATTGACATGCCTATCTAAAAGCTGGCTGTCTTTGTTAAGCATGCATTCACCACATCTTTCGAACTTTTCATCATTTGCTCTTTTTGCGACCTCTTTGCTTGTTTGCTTGGTATCAAGCAGTTAAATGCGAATACCCATTCCTTTGGCAGGTTGTGTGTTACACAAATCATGGAGTGTACTTTTAGCCCGCCACACGTTTTTTGTTAGCAGTCGGGAGCCTCACAATCTTTCTCGACATTGTAACACTGGCTTGTCGTCTGCTTCTGCCAGTCTGTGACGGACGTCAGAGGGTCACGTGACGTAGAATGCACCTTTAGTCGACAAGCAGACGGCGTTTGGAGAAAGAGGACTGTGCATTTTCATTTATAAAAAAATATCTTCATTGAAGTTTGAGGCTTTATCCTGTGAATTGCAATGAGCACTTGAAATGCTTCAGTTTGAATTGACAAACCCTTTAACCAAGTATTTTTGTGACGCAGTGTTCGCGGCCTGGGGCATAAAGAGGCGGTCCGGTTGCTCAACGGTTAGCCGCCTGTCACCTGTACAGTCATGGTTGGCTGTCCTGGGTTCAGCTCCCAACTGTTTTTTCTCTGCATGTGGCTGTGGTATAGTCTTAGTTGCTGGCTCGGCGCAAATTCCACTCCCCACAAGCATAAGGTGAAATGCGGTGGTAGAGTAAATTACCTTCATGCTGCGAAACCCGGAATACTTCAGTGGTTAGTAATTACTGCTTCCAACGTGTCTGTTCTGCGTGAATCTGTCTGATTGACAAGCTGCTTTCTTGCTTGCTCAGCCCGAACGTTTCTGGTGGTGGTTGTCGGGACGCTGGTGGCTGGCTGATAGTTGTGTGCTACAGGTTTCCTCGGCGTGTGTGGCCAAGCAAGTTTAGTTAGTTTAGTCCTTGTTACTCCTCGAGGAGCGTAGTGCCGGATAGAGGGCCAAGTAAACAAGTTCTGATTTGCTTGAATCACCTAAGTCATACCGAAGGTACTCACGATTCATCATCGAATTATCGTCGAGCGATCGACACAAGTGTTATCTGGAGGCCCGCTTATGCGTCTGTTGACTACCGTCATTCTTATCGTGCGAGTCAGCGCGGATTGCGGCAAACTTTTTTTTTTCCCGTGATGGTGGAAGGCGCGCTATCTTCGCGGTTGCAGGCAGATGGAGCAGGCCTTGAAGGTTTTGTGGTTCGTGGCAACACGACTCCCCAGGCGGTGGAGTTCTGCCGTCTCGACCAGCGCTGCCGTGAAAAAGAGTGTGATGCTTGATCGCCGGCAGATAGTCCCAGATCCCAGGTGCTGATCGCCGCCGCTCGCCTCAGCTGTGTGTAATCGGAGTTGCGGTCTTGGCTTACTTTTGCCGCCTGCTTGTGTTTTCCCTCTCTTCGCCTGCTCCTCCTCATCTTTCTCCTGATTCCCCTTGCTCCTCCCACCATCTTCCCTCCCTCTGGCGCTTGAATCCGTCGATGGTGCACAACTGTGCGTCACGCGGTTGCGGCGTGCCGCCACTTTTCCGCCAGGTTAGAGTTTGAGAGTGGGGTCAAGCATCAGCGGTTGACAGCCAGCCAGTAGCGTGACCTCGGACTCGAGAATTTCAGTGACCGTACGTATGAATCACAGGTGCGAAGCCGCTGACATACTTTATATTGTTTGTTTTATACTTACTGCTGCTGGCTTTGTGGTTACATTACATTCCGTATAGTTAGTGTGTATTTGAGAATTGCATCTAACTGCTTTGGGTGTTACAAAGTGTTACGTAGCTAGCCCCTGCGTGGCCAATGCTCCCAAGTGTAATAGGCTGACAGCTTGATGATTGTTTCACGGCTGATTAGGTTTCCGCCCGCGAGAGATTATTTCACGCATGTCCGGCAGTCGCATCGGACCTTGTGAACTGACGCAGGTTTCTTTCTCTTAACTGAGCACAAATGACTAGGTGTGTGGGTACAGGCGCGTCCATTTTCGTAGGTGTCAGGGAGTGAGCAGATAAAGGGTGCCGACAGGAAGTCATCTCCGGTACATAAAGGTTCAATCAAGGTCAGGGAAAGATAGAAAATAGCGAACGGTTTAAGTTGGGGGTGGGGTGGATACGGCAGTGCCACGGTGCCTCCTTTAATGGCGTTGAAGGTCTCTAAAGGGGCGAGGGGTGGGACAAGCAGGCCGGAGCGCAGGGCAGTAGAGCGATAGGATGAGCCTGTGACTCGCAGCCGTCAGGTGCAGAGAGTCGTGTTGCCAGAGTGCTATCTGCACGCGCACACACACTCGCCTTCTTCCTTTGATGTCTTGCCCACCCATACTCTCACCTACCTCCTTTTCCCTGCTTATTCTCCCACCTCACCCTCCGTACACTCGTTTCTGTCGGTAGTAGATATTTGATGGCTAGAAGACCTAAATCACAGAAAAGCAGTTGACGAGCACGGGAGGTGGGGGGCAGTTAGGGGAATGTTCAGGCAGTGACAATCCCATCACATTTCTCCTCTTGCTGGCGGCCGATGCCGGGAGAGCACGTGGGGAGGGAGAAGAGAGACGGTTAGCTTTCTTGCACGCGACGCGGAGAGGGGTTATAAACAAGTAATTTGCACAACCTGCTGACATCCTTCATCGACAAGCGGGCGCTTTGATCTTCGCAGACTTACTGGAGGCGCCAGGTGATGGTGCACAGCCGCTTCAGACCTGGCTGCCGGAATGATGAGAGCAGGAACAGGGGGAGGGGGAGGGGGAGGGGTCTGTTGGCGTAGATCCTAGGGAGAGAAATGTTGGGTACTCGTAAAGCCCTGACAGCACCACAACGTCGCAGAGGCTGATGTTTTACACCTGAAGGTGAGGTTGCCGCTGCTGTTTAGTGGTGTTTTGGTTTCTAGACAGGCGTCTCGATCGACTTGATTTATTATGGAAGTGCTGGCGGTTTAATAGTAGCGGAGCCCTTGTCACTAATACGACGAGATTTGTTCAGATTTCTTCTCGATACGCTCTCTCTCTTTATCTCTTCCAGGCCTGGTCCTTGGAGTTTTTACTGGGTACTTTGGGTTTCGACCTGCCTTTCAGGACCAGCATAGTGTAAAATTATCACTCATGAAAACAATTTCCTGTTAAAGCAAGCAACCAGTTGATTACTAATAATAACTTGGTGAGACCAGAAAAACACCCCAGAACAGCTTGATGTTGAAAGAGAGAAAGACACTGGAATGCTTGATGCCATCATAGGAACCAGCATGTCCTCCCTTATTTAATCTGTTAAATGAGCTAACCACCTCATTTGTCTGCATTTAGTGGCCAAGTATTGGTAAATTGCCAGCAGATATAGCAGTTGTTGAAAATTGTTATTTATATGTGCTTCAGGGGGAGAGGGACGGGCAGGGACATCTAAGTCAGCTGTTGTCGTGGCAAGGACCAAGAACAGTGGTTCTTCTTCGAAGTCCAGAGGGGTTTGGCTTTACACTTCGCCATTTTATTGTCTACCCACCTGAGTCCACAGAACCTTATAGTCAGGTAAGTGAGCAGTTAAAAAAAAACAACCAAAACCCAAATATCTCCTGTTGTATGCTTTAAAGTAGCATTAGTTTGAAAAAGGTGGATGTGTTTTGGGTTGTGCGTGGTGTAGGTCCCAGCTGTGTCTTAGTCTCAGCTGTGGCTTGATCATCTTTGAAGAATGTTTTACAGAACTAATTAGTGTGGGATTTGACTGTTATTGCATTAACAGGGGATGATCAAATGTAGTTGCAACCCCTGCCCAGTGTGTTAAACAATATTCTTACTGTATTTATTAGACAAAGTTTTATCATCTATGTAGTGTTTCTTTATTACCCACTCTTTATGATATATGGGTATTGAATGCATACCACAGATTTACTTTGTTGTATCACCCAGCTAGTAGATGGGATATTTTGCAATGTTGTAATTTATATGAATGTTTCCAAAATTTAGCACTTATTATTGGGCAAAACGTGAGTTCCATGTTACCTTTTGTTACATGGTCGTTAAACTTTAGTCCTGATATGATAATGTACATGTTTATTTTTCAGGTGGGAGAGACTTTTACTCAAAGTTTGAGCTGGGATGACTGCAGACGTAAGGACAATTTGACCACAGTGTTTTGATGTGGTAGTAGGAGTGGTGGTGGTATGCATATGTGTGTGTGCTATGTGTTTTTAACAGGTAGTAGTTTTTTTTTTTTTTTTTTTTTTTTCATAGATGTGTGGGACTGAGTAAGTGTGTGGTAGTATGGGAATGTTGAAGTATGTGTAGTATTTTATGCCACTGATGTTGACAAATGTATTTCCGCTGTGGATTAATAATAAACTTGTCTTGTCTTGTCTCCTCATAATTCTTAGGTTACTGCCGTACAAAGACTCACTTTTATTACAGGGGAGTATGCAGCATACTTTTCTGAACATAGGACTCAACAAGGTAGAAAACTTGAATAAAATGGTCAAAGGCACAACAGTTGATTTGTGGATGTGGTGTTTGCAGGAAGAGTGTGTGGTGGGGTGGAGCCCTTGGACACCATCTTTGTAAAGAATGTGCAAGAGGACAGTTCTGCAGACCTTGCTGGTCTTACACCTGGTGATCGCATTGTAGCTGTCAATGGAGAACCGATCAGTGGCAAGAATTATGCTGAAGTAATATCACTAATCAATGCCAGGTAAGTGACAGCAATATTTATCCACCCCCTTTTCTTCAGCAGGACCTAAGGTGCTTCAGGTCTTTCTTTTTTAAAAGATAGATTTAAACTAAATTTGAAGAAGTTAGTCTTTTAATGTGGTGAGTGTAAAGACTATTTACTCACATTTTAAGTATGTATGATTTATCTATTATTCTGTCAGTCTTCTCCTTTTTCCTTCTCAGAATCTGTGTGTGTATATTCATTCAGATACCCTTGTGCTTTTGATATACCTGTGTGCTCCTGTAGTTTGCAAAACGCTAGTAAATAATGAGAAATAATTTATTTTACATTTGAAATAACTTGCTTTTTTAAAACCTTACAAATTTCTTTAAAAAAGGTCGTTGGAATAAGCAATGCACAAAAATATTTTACAAATGTTTTGCAAATAGGCCTTCTATATAACTTTTTTTTACGAAGGTGAATCTCATAAACTTAATGATCAACACTGCTTCAGGCTTGGCACTGAACATTGCATGACTTCTGTGCTGGTGCCAGGAGCATTTATACAATTTAAATTGAGTGTACCCTATAGCAGTGCCTAAAGTGTATGCATTGGTCTAGAGTGTTTGTAATTTAACAAAAAAAAAAAGTGAGCCCAGTTTAAAAAGTTTTTATTAATGGCTTTTTTTCACTGTACAAGTTATCGACAAAATACAAATCAGCAGATATTTCTTTTCTGCTCTCTTTTAATTTTTTGTAACCTTTTGTCATTGGTACAATCTTAGAAGATTAGCTTTGGCTTGGTAATGAAAACCTTTATATGCTGGTACACATATGGGTGTTTTAATGTTTTCTTCATTTTGTAAGTCCTAGGTCTCTGAAGCTGTTAGTGGTCCCAAGGCATGAAGATATTCTGCAAATGGTGAGTGTTTTAACACAGGTGTGTGTGTGTGTGCATGCATGTCGCATGTGCGTGTGTGTTTGTTTATGTGTACATACATAAAGGGATAAGAGACAGTGACTGTTAACATGAATGTTGCAGCTGTGTGTGGTTTTTTTCTAGTAGCATTCCACTGTGTTGCAGGCTTACCAATCCCACAATGTGGAGTCGGTCACAGGAAGCTCTGCATCTCTAGCAGATGCAGCATTCAGTCTGAGTTCCTCTGATCTTCTTCCATCTTCCCAGGATTTAAGCCATAATCCCATGCACAAGTCTGCAATTGAGTTGGCAGTGTCACCATCTGGCAGCCAGAGCTTAGGATCTTCCCCCACATCGTTCCCAACACAAAGCTTGCGTCATGCCCGCTCTGGATCCCACTTCCCAGTTTCTCAGGACACTGACTCCAGTTCATCTCGATATGCTGGGGTCAGAGATGAGGGAGTCTCTCACAGGGGCATGTCGGGCCCTGCTGGAAGGCCCATGTCCCAGGACTCTGCTCTTCGGTTATCCGGAGGCGTTCCTAGTCGAACCAAATACTCTTTCGGTCTGTACTTCCCACCTCGTACTATGCCAACCTCTCCACATTATAAGGCAGCCAGTGCTGACAATCTGTCACGCTCAAGTGCTGGCCAGCAGGAGCAGATACTGAGGATTGCTGCTGATGCCAGTGGTGCTGGCAGCCTGCCAGAAGGAACTGGTGTCAAGGATTTGGAACCCAGTAGCAGATTAGGCACCAAGAATTCTTCTCCTTACCACAGCTACACTCTGAGTTCTGCAGGACAGGAATGGGACAAAGGTAGAAGAGGTCGAGATGGGAGATATTATGTGCCAGTATTAAATCAGTCATCATTTGCAGACAGTAAGAACTATGCTAGCACTGGGAGGACTCGCATGGTCGAGCGCCCTCACAGGGCCAGCACTGGGAGCTCTGTGTCCGTTACTGCTCAGCCAGGTTTGGAGCGCTCTCACCGTGCAAGCATGGGCAGCTCTCTGCAGATGGAAACTAGAACCCTTGACACTGGGAGTGCCTCAGGACATACTACTTTCGTGGTTCGAATTCCAGTGAATGGAAGTGTAGGTAGCTCGCCTCAGCATAGTTATGGCAGCTCATTTGCTGTGACCCGCTCACCGCGACACACACAGATCGATGTGCAGAGATCATCACCTGTCCAACGTTTGCAGTCTCCAGACACTGGACAGTCTTTGGAAGTGCAGCCAGGCTTTGCAGGTCCTCTAGCTGCTGCTGATCGCAATCGCTCTGTGTGGCAGCGCAAGGTGCTGTTTGAAAATGGGAAGAATGAGAACACTTCCATTAAGAAGTCTCCCAACAACCACCTATCAGAGCTTGAAAAGCTCACCTCTCAGCGTAAGTTTGCTAGTGTTGCCACCCGAATGGCTAGTTTCGAAAAATCATCTGATGAAGACACTGAGGAGACACAGACAAGGGAGTCCACTCCTCAGCCCAAGTCTCACCCAGCAGTTAAGGTGCGGAGGCTGTCGTTGGAGCAAAGTTCAGGGACAGAAACAGATGGGACTATGGTGGCAGAGAACACTCGTGAAGAGCAAGTGGCTGATTCTAGCACTCAGGATGGCAGTGAGTTTGCTGCAGTTAGTGTTAAAGGGAGCAGCCCCATTAGGGTTTATGTGTCGCCAAGTACACAAAACATTTCATCACCACCGGTGCTGGAGGTTGTGCCAGTGTGTCAGAGTGGACAGCAAGGGATTCCATCAGAAATTCGCCAGCCTGTGTGTCTTGAGTTGCATTCCAGCCAGCAACAGGTGCAGCCAATTCACCCTCTTCAGCCAGTGCAGATTGTTCAGCCCTTGAAGCGCGATTCTAGCCCCATGCAGGTATCGGAGCCTCTTCTTCAGTCCAGCCATTCAAGACCATCATCAATCCACAGCTGGCCCCAGTCTGAGCCGGAGTGGCACACCCATAGCTATGAAGTGGAGTACTTGCAGCCTCGCTTGAGCCTTCTTGATACAGGAGGTTCTCGTCCTGCTCGTAAGCCTTCCTATCTGTCAGCAATTAACACTCCATCTTCCCGATGTAAGTTGGTGTTTTGATTTTTTTATTTATATTCCTAAATGTTTTAGCAAATGAAGTTGAGCTGCTTTGGTCAGAAATGTACACACTTTTTTTTGAACAAGTATAACCATAAGCACACAGCATCGACTGCTTAGACAGCACTTAAGAGGCTCTTCATAGGTTGCAGTGAACCACACTTTGCAGAAGTTTGCAAGATGTTCTTATGATTGACCTTGAAAGTTAGTTGCAGGTGACCTTTGGAAAGCTAGAGAAGGATATTGCAATGCAACATTTCAACCACAGTGTTGTACATGCAATTCTTGAAAACATTGCAACATGTAAATCACCTGTAACCATTTAGTGATCCAGTTTTACACTGCTGTCATCTGGAATAAAGGGGTTATTTTCCTTTGTGACACCAACCCATTTAACTGGAAAAATTACTACCTTTACTGGCAAAAACTGTACAATGAATCGAAAGCTTGTAATCAGGATTTAACGTGTTTAATTAGTTGGGAGTAGATTAACCCTAACACAGGTAGATGATATAGCATTAGATGAGACATTTTTAAAGACTGAAAATATTATCAATGCCTTGACAATGATTATGGTATAGATGGAAAGCAAAAGGAAGGAAAGAGTATGTAATGAGGGTGGCCTATTGTTTAAGAGCGAAGATCCAACTTTCGGCATCCAGCATGTTATATTCTATGCATCCGGTGTTCTTGCCTGCTCTGCCTGTTTGATAAGCTACCTTAGAAACTCCCACCACTTCTCACTTTTTGCCAGATTTTAACCCAAACCCAATGTTTTGGGTAAGACAAACGTATGATCCAGTCCTTATATTTTTATCTGAATATTGATAAAAATAGACATCACCCCCACAAAATACCACCTATCCATTATCACATGCCACAATGCCTATGTCTTTATTTTATACATGTATATATAAATTCACATATTTATATATATGCACACATTTCTAAACCATGCAGAATACAAGGCTGAAAGCAAGAGTGCACTGCTTGACTTAACACCACTTTTAATTTGGTGCTGTGTTTATTTATTGTTGCTCCTCGATGAGCATAGGACCGCAGTTTGGTGCTATAGGTGGTAATATTGTTTAGTTTATTTCCCTATGATTCACAAGAGAAGAGAGAAAGTTAAAATAGGTTGGTGGAAGGAGCAATACCACAATTAGTTTAGAACTACATGCTGTAAGTTATTATTACACTATGTGGTCTTGTTTTTACCACCTTCTAACTGTTTTTAGCCTCCTGCTGATGAAATACATACTAATGTATAAAATCCCACATATATTACTCCTAATCGAGACTTAGACACCCATTTGCCACAATGCCTAATGTTTAGAAACTACATGTTTTAGTATATCAGATGCCCCATTCTGAAACTTTCAACTGAAATATGTTCCTCTGGGCAACATCTGGTCTTCTTCTGAATTTTTGTTCAGTATATGCAAGATGATCATTAGTTTTGCAGAGTGTTAAATTTCATTGCCTACAGTAGCCTAGAAATGTGACATTTGTGTTTTGAATGCCTTTAGAGTTGAGCATAATACAGCTGTCCAACAAATGCCTCACTCAAACACGGTCACTGGTGCAGTTCTCTTTGCCTTCTACCAGAAGCTGCTGTTTTATTGCTAACCTGAGGGTGCTAGTCATTTCCAAAAATTCCTCCCATAGTTGTAAAACAACTATACTACATGATATCAACAGTCTTGATAAAGGTTTCATCTAATTTACATATCTCTATTGTTGGTGACAAACTTTGGGTAGAGTTCAGTCAGTTTTTGACAGTGCATGGTCATTTGATTTTTAGTCTATTATCACTATATGATAACAGTCCTTAAGTGATGTGGTCTGTGTGACAGAAGATTTTCCCTTGTTCCTCTCTTCCCCTGAAAGGTGCTTTTGATGTCGGTCATCACATACTTCCTGTTGGTTGAAAGTAACTGTCCTGTGAAACCTGGCTTACATTTAAGGGAGTCCACAACTGCAGGAAAGTGTGGAGCTGGTCCACTGCTAGCAAACTTTGAAAAGTTCTTGTATTGAATAGCAATAATACCTTATTTAATGCATGTAAGGTACAGCATATTATTTATTAAACAGTACCACATACAACAAACAATGGCTGTTCATTATATATCCAACCGAACAGCTACAGCAGTGCTGCATAAACACATACACCAAGTATAGTCCTGTGGATGTGTGTAGCCACGTTAACACAGCCACAGCTACTAAGGAATCAGCTGTGTTTCTATCCAGTGAACTTTAGTAAGTATTTTCAGCATATACTGGGCAAGTAGATTTTAGTGAAGATTTTCAACAGACATATATTAGCAGTCCCAACGCAGGCTATGAGTAACCATGAGCTGCACACCTGGTTCACTGAGACACTCATTCAAGCACTGACAGCCAGCCATTCAGTTTACAAGAAGATCTTAGTGATCTATTCCAAGCCATGCTATGAAGATAAGCATACACTTATTTCTTTTTTTGTGCACAGTCCTCATTCAACAAAATCATTAACAAGCATTGCATCTGTCGTGCTTCCTAAATGGTGGCATTTAACTATTATTTTTGATATAAATCATGGAAGAAATGCAGATTAAGGCATTGTTTGAGGAAACACGTCTCTAGCTTTTAAACTCTGCAAAAATTTTGTCTGTATTTTTTTAAATGTCTATATTTCACTTACAAGTTAAAATTTGTTTTATGCACACACCTGGTACATCTTTCTTCTCTGCCTCTATCCATTGTTTTTCATCTGAGTCTTAAGTTTTATCTTCGCTAAAAGCAGTAAAGGCTGGTGCTTAAAGTTTTTTATAACTATTATATTATGGCCAGAATGTTGCCAAGGACTTTCTAGTTTCTTTTAAATCGAAGGCAGAAGAAATGATGGAGTGTGGAGAATAATGCACATACTATTAATAACCTTCATTTGAGGTTAATAGTGGATTGCATTTTAAAATATAAAGAAACACAAGAAAAGATTTATTTATACAGTGATACCTCGGTTCTCGAACATAATTCGTTCCGGGAGGACGGTCGAGAACCTGTACCTGTACCAAACTTTATGGCAGGAGGGAATGAATGTGGAGGGAAGAGGGAAGGGGGATGGTTATTGTTTTGAAGGGGAGTCCTCTTCAATAAAAACAGAGGGTAACTGCTCTTCGTTGTTTCTGTTCTCTGTATCTTTTGCTGAGGAGAATCAGAATCTTGCTCTGCAGTTGCTTGTCTGATTTCTTTACGGAAGAATTTGTCAATTGTTTGCTGTTTTTTTCTCCTTTGCAAAATTTTGCGGAAAGTGGACATAACATTGTCATTAAAAATGTTAACTGCTCTATTTGCTACCACTTTATCAGGGTGATGTTGTTCAACAAAATTTGCGATTTCTGCCCATTTTGCACACATTTCATGACTCTCTCCACAAAAACGTGACTCTCTCTCTCTGCACTCACACTGATGACGCAAGCAAGGCGCGCTGTGCCGAATGAACGCCATTCGGCTCAACTCGGCTCATCTCGGACGTTCGGATGTTCGAGTTCCAAATATTTGTTCGGATTCCAAGACAAAATTTTCTTGAATTTCCTGGTCGAATACCGATTTGGTCGAAAGTCAAGGCGTTCGAGAACCGAGGTATCACTGTATTATTTAAGTGAGAGCACTTAGATACCTGTTTGCTTAAAATAAACCACTAACGTTTTTACATTTTCCAGACACTTTGACCCCATCACCAGAACATGACCAGGTGGATAGGGATGATCATCAGGCCAGTCCCTCCAGATACCTCCCACCACCAGGTGCTAACCTCAGCTCAGGTGTGTGGTTTATACACATGTGCAGGCATATTGTAGATAAACTTGCATTGTACAGTTTTTCTTTTGAAAACCCCACTATAAAAAGGTTACAGAAGGGGAAAATTGATCAGCAGCAATAAAAATATATATTTATGCCTTTTATTTTTTTCTTTAATACACCCTGATCCAAAACATATTGCATACAAAATTTCACATCAGTTTTGGTGGTAGGTTATGGTCATAATTAAAGTAAGGTAGTCATGTGCATGGATGTCATTAGAGAATGAGGTGTTAGAGCTTTGATTTACATGGGAGTCAGTTCTGATGAGTGTGGTATCCAACTCCTCTTCCTTGCTGTCTTACCTTCCCCAACTCTTTAAAGAGTCGGATACCCTCTTCATAGCTGGAACTACTGGGTTAAGCATACTGTATGACATGGGAGTGTAATCGATTGCGTGCAGTTGGTTTTGAATTTAACATTTGACATGTTGAGTGACTTAGGGTTAGACACTGCTGATGTAACAAAAACACTTGACCATCTGCTTCTGCAATGGTCATGGAAGACAACAAAGATACTTGGCTCATAAAGTAACTAATAAAAATCCTTGTTTAGACTTCAAATGCCTCAGCTGAGGAAAACTGAAAACTTAGTTTTAATGAATCCCAGTTTTAGTCCTACATGAAGGGTTTGGAAGAGATTGGGAGGGTAGCAGGTGTAGATAGGAGTTGATATTAAGTGTAACCAGTATGAGTATACAGAACCAGTAAAATAGATTATTAAAAGATGGACATTATAATTAACTGATTCCAACCATTGTTTTTCTTCCCTGCAGTGATGTCAGCAAGTGATAGTGCAGTTAGCTTTGGTTGTCAAGACATGCCACAAGTCACATCGCCATCACTGTCCACCAGTAGTGTGGATACACTCTCATCTGTCATTCTTCGTAAAAAGACTGCAGGTGAAGAGAAAGAGGTCCTTACAGGAACATGTTGCAGGGGATCTTTGTATTTTTCAGATCTTTTCATGCTGCCTGTTTGTTTATTCGACATAGGGCTGTTGAATGGGTTCCTGAAATTTTATTTTAAAACTTTATGCACCTCCACTTTCTTGTCACATCCCTTGAAACTGCATCTAGGGTGCTACTATTGTCTCAGGAGGCAGAAAACAAAGATTGCATCACAGCAAGTTTATAATGGCTGTTTCTGTAAAGTTTAGAACCTAGTAGAAGTGCTTGTTATTTTTTGACTAGTTACTGCTAGCATCCATTAAAGACTTGAGTGGTCATAACAAAGATCCTAACAGCCATGTTATTCCCTAGTGTAGAGTAATGGTGGTGGAGTCATGATCAATTTGTTATTTCAGCAATGATTGAGGACTCTACGGCCAAGCTGCACCGCCGAACATCCTACCTGATGGCAACAGCCCGTGATCGGTCAAATAATGCCACCACCACAGTGCAAGGCACTAGCTTCAACTTAACCATCCCAGAAGAACCACCGTATGTACAAAATATAAAAGATTGCTCTAAAACTGAAGAATACCTGTCTTAACTCATTCTTATATCTTTCTATCAAAGCACATTGTCTTAGTCATAGTGAATTGCATAAGAATAGCTCATTACATTTATATAGTTTTGAAAATGTCGTAAACAGACTAAACTAGGTGCAAGCTTAAAACAGCCTGTACCAAACATTAGGCTTATCTAAATAGAACACCAAAATCTAAATGCCAGTTGGCAAATAGAACAAGAAGATCCAAATGCCTGTAGGCAAGTAGAACACCAAGATCCAAATGGCAGTAAGTAAATAAAGCAACATGATCAAAATTCTAGCAGGCAAATAGAGCAAAATAATCCAAATGCCAGTAGGCAAATAGAGCAACATGATCCAAATGGCAGTAGACAAGAAGATTAGCAAGTTCTTGTGATGCATTTGCAGAGGTTCAGCACTACCTTACTGTGTATCTGCCATTTCATTATGTACAGTTTGATCATGGATGATAATGCTATATTTAGATGAAACTGGCATTATAGAGCAGAATACTTGTTTTAAAAAAAATGAAGTTGGACCACTTGTCCTGACCATCTTTATTGTGAGGGATGTACTTATCTCCTCTCCCTCACTGCCTTTCCTCCCCCCAGCACCTTATGGATACAGGTACCCCTTCAGCTGCTGTGTCATGTGGGAGTGTGACACATTGAATCAGCAACTACCTTGGATACCATGGCTTTAACTGCTAAGCTGTTAGTGTTCTGAACGCTTGTATCTAGTAGGACATGTATACTTCTTAACATGTGTATTAAAAGATAGCTGTTTTAATTTGTGTGTGTGTGTGTGTGTGGGGTGGGGGGGAGGCATTTTGTGATAACTGTATGGTTCACGCAGCAGATGACATTGTAGTATCCCCATAAGGATTTAGAAGGAGTTGAGGGGCAGGAGAGTTTAACCTGGAGATATGGTCATAGGGAAAAAATTGCAATTTTCCTGCTTAATAAGACATTATGTGCCTTGGTAGCAGCTAGTGTTTTCCTGCAATTGCCTTAAATATGGCATGAAGCATATTTCTCATGTTTCACTTCTCATTGCATATATTGTCTGAAAGCATAGTTCTAAAAGAATGAGTTAAGAGTGACAGTAGGATGTTAAGAGACAATACTGATAGATTTTTTTTAACGGATATCTATAGATATTGGGGAAAAATTATCTACTCTGTAAATTCTTATATGGAGCAGTTGATAAAATATCTGGTTGCAAAGTACTCAGTTTGTACCTGTAATCAACACGTGGCACAGAATACTACTCGAGTACCAAAACAACATGCTATGTCACTCTCATGTTATGCTGCCCACAGCAGTTAGGTGCACAATAAGATTTCATCAGTGTTCGCTTTTCATCCTTTAAAATATAGTAACAGTTTACAGCCATGAAACTATTAAATGCAAAAAATATTTCAGAAATGGGAAACTGAAACATCTCAATGAGCAGATGATGAAAATAGTCTCAGACTCACCGACTACTGAGTACTTTTTCTTTAGTCAAATGCTGCAAGAGAAAATTCAGGCACAAAGCATTATAGATTTTCTTTCAGGAATAAACATACATTAAGTCTTGGAGTGATTATTTTATATACAAGCTGTATATTTGTATGCAATCTGTTCTACATATCACTGTTATATGACTGTAAAACAGCATTCCAGTCCTTTCTGTTGTTTTTGTGGATTTTGAATTTTTCAGCTTTTCTGTGATTTTATTGTCAGCATTAGACCACCACTTCATTTGAATCGAGCTTATTCAAATCAGTAATTGACATGTGTGGTATTCGTGTAACAAAATATACATTGTGCGTAATGTGATTATGGACATGTAGGTGTAGGTTCAACATATCTGTGCTTTGGATGTCACTTGACTAACTTGTTGTTAAAACTGAAATATTCATATCTGGAAATTCTCTCTTTCTACCTTTCTCTCATAAGGTGCACAATGAAATGATAAAGTGATGTGGAGGGTTTTTTAATGTTAATGGTGTCAGAATCTTTGCCATAATTGAATTTCATTGGGAGTTGCCTGTAATGCATCTTATTATGGGTTTTTAACAGAATTAAAATGAAAATGTTTTGGAGGTTAATTCACAAATCAAGCAGAGTCTATGAACTTCCCATAGATGGTAGGAATATGGCAAAAATTTGCATTCACCACTAGCATGTTTTCTACCTATGCGCTTTTGATAGCTGACATATTTTATTTGCTCAACCATTCTATCACATTAGTGTCTATACTTTGGGCATGCAGCTTCTGAAAAGGTGAGCTGCGGTGTTTATATTAGTGTTACAAATGAGGTCTTTAGAGCACTGTATGCTTTTGTGTTTTGGTCTTTTAAACTGGCTGGTGGAACTTTGTGTGATGCTAGAGTTTGTTTACTTATCATTTATGATGCGTAATATTTGGATGAAGACATTAATTACCAGCAACTGTCAGATTTGATATTAGCTTGTAGATGGCTCTAAGTGTTGTAGAAGGCTTGATGATTTATATCAGCTGGAGTGGCTCATCCCATGGCAAGTAGCAGTCTTGTTCAATGTCACTGTGATGTTGATGTGTTCAGCAGCCTGTTGACTTGAGTTCTAGTGGACTGAAAAAGTCATGGGAGCAATGTTGCTTTAATGTGAACCTATCCCAGCAAGTCAAACAATTGACAGTAGATTAAATGATGGTGTTATGGCTAGCACTTGTGTGTGTCAACAGATTAACTCCTGTGCATCGGCAGTACAGCCTCAACAAACTGAAGAGCTTCTTTGGTGAACAGGTGTGTGGTGGGAGTTAGATGTGCAGGTGAACTCATACACTGCCATATGTATGAGTTTGGTCATATGCTGGAACTAGCAGCCCACTCACCTGTTGTGCATTTCAATGCTTTAGTTCAAGCTGACCAATTAATAATTTGAACCTGCCAAACTTGTCACATGCTTTTTGTAGTTTTTGCACGCTTGTTCCATCCTCAGATGCTTTACAGATTGTGTTGCTGCTAACCTCTTGTACTTCACAGACTTTATGCACTGACAGATAATATTTCTGATGAACTAATCCCAGTTTTTATGTTTCGCTCTTTACCCAATCTGTTGCTGATCCTCTGGTCTGGGCATCTCTTCAGATCTGTGAGTAGCATTCATTCATCCTGCGTTTTGATAGTTCATGCATGCTTTATGCAGTTGGTTTTGAATTTAACATTTGACATGTTGAGAAGCTTAAGAATAACATGCAGTCAAGCCAGATCTGGAAAATATGATGGTTATAAGTTTTAGCCTGTGTATAAAATCATAATTGATACAGAACATTGCTATATTTACATCTTCAACTACATGGAAAAATGTGTAGTAAATAAGCAAACAGAAAATAATCATATTATTATAGTCACATGTCAAAGGGAGTATGAAAATATTTTGACTGTAAGATGGGTGAATGTAAAATGTGTATGCACACTAATCAACCTTAGAGGTACCTGGAAGTTGCTGAGGACATTAAAGAAACATAATTATTTATTTGTTTATAAAAGAGATTAAGTCAAGTTGCTCATAAAATCAACTTCATTACAAATGTTTTGCAGAGTTCATTTTTATAGCAGTAAATATCCTGTTATCACAAATAATTTAGCTTTAACACATCAGCCATCAGAAGTAGAAAGAAAGTTAAAATAGTAATGATGCAAAAGTACTGAATCATAACTCCCAATTTTGTGTGTGTGTGCATAATTGCTATCAAAATCAGTTAAATATTGAGAGGCTACAAATGGCGTACTTAAAAGATTTTGTAGACATAAGTCTTTATCAAGAAAAGAAAATTGAGCTTGTGTCATTTGTTGGACACTATATTAGAGCTTGCACATGCCAGAAAAATAATTGGATACTAACCTGACTAGAAGTAATTATGCAAAGTTTATCTACTTTGTAGACATGGGGAGTTAATTGTTTGACCCAAAACAGGTTAGTAAGCAAAAGGAAACAAGAAGTGAAAATTCTCTGTAAACACAGATCACTTTTATGTCATCAGCTTTGTAATTCTCAAAGATGCTTATCAATAACATCGTATTATATAATCTTTTTTTATTACTCTGTATGATAGCAATTAATCCCTTATTCACTGTCAAGTGTTAAAAATTGCTAGAGATGCTTACTGAAATTAATTTTTGCTATATAATCTTTTCATTAATGTATTTTTTGCATTAAGTAGTATATGCACGTGTCTGTAAAAGCTCTAAAATATGATTTGTAAACAGACTCCTACTATCCTTGAGGCAACTGAGCGTAAAGCCCTAGAAAGTCCTTTGCCAGACATCACACGTGAAGGGCCTATGTGGTGCAAGGTGTCTGTCTATGATGGCAAGGTCAGCAGTGTCAAAGAGCAGAATTACCTTTCTTTAAGTGCTTATATTTAATTTGATCTGACGACCTTTTTTTTCATTCTTTATACCTCTTTCTCCATGATTGTCTTTTGAACTTTTACCGTGGCTTGCAGTAGAGAGGTTTGACTACTAAGAAATGACAAGGAGAAATAATTTGGAGGTTAGAATATTTTTAGTACATTAATGTATATATGTGTGTGCAAATACACCTGTCACATTATAAAGCTACTTAATATTTGATACCCAATGCATGCTTTATGAATAAATGAAGATCTTACGCCTAAATTTGTTTCTGACAGAAATGCAGTGACAGGTCATGGAAGCAGGTGTGGGCAGTGTTGCGGGGTCATGCGCTGTTTCTTCTTAAGGATCGTAGAGAGACTAGTGGGGTGAGCTGCAGTCTTCTTTGGTCATATAGAGAAATTTAATCAGCATGTGTGTGGGTGTGCACACATGCATGAGTGTAAAATACACAACTATAAAAATGAATTGAGCTGTCCATGGTTTGAATTATGCAGATTTCATTATGAGTGCATATTATTATTTTTCTGCAGCAGTCAGCATTTGGTTTCGAGGAGCCACCTGTGTCCATTAAGTCGTGCCTTGTGGAAATAGTCCATGACTACAGTCGCAAGCGCAAGAATGTCTTCCGACTGACAACCTACACAGAATCTGTTTACCTGCTACAGGCTGAGGACAAAGGAACCATGATGTCTTGGATACAGGCCATCAAAACTAACAACAGTCCTGATCATGATGTAAGTTTTTAGTCCCTCATTATTTCCTTAAGTTGCTATGGTAAGGTAAGCTATTGTTGCTGCTGCTAATGTACACCAGACCTCCCTACTCAAGTTTTTTAGTCCAGTGTACTCTCTTGATCACTGCTGTAACATTGCTTCCTTTTCTTGGCAAGTTGTCCTTACTGTGACGCTTGAAAAAGTAGCTCCAGTAGGTTCTTTCTACTTTCACTTGATTTCCGGATCAAATGGCAGCTAATAGCAGCCATTGTAAAAACTCACTCTGTACCTAAACATAAACAGTTACTATTGAATGCTGTGAAACATTCAGCATCCAGTGAATGCAGAGTAACTACAACTTTTCTAGCAAACTCACTTGCACATTACAGGTCACATCAAACAGTTATAGTTTACCTTGTAGCATAGCAGGTGTGCAAATTCTTTCAACTTTACATGTGTCCGAAATACTCAGAAGAGGATGTAGAACTTGGTTTGGTAACTTGTGTTTTTGGTTGTTTGGTTCAACAACTCTCTTTTTATGTTGACAGGATGATGGGATGGGCAGCCTTGAGTTGATTCGCCGCAAGGCAAGTACGCAGTCAGAACAGAGTAGTGTTCAGACCTCTCCTCAAGCAGTTCATCGTGACAAGGAGAAGGAGAAAGAAAAGGAGAAGGAAAAAACAAAGAAATTGGCAGCGTTGTCCTTCAAAGCCAAGCTGCCTCACTCACCAAGCGTACGACGCAAAAAGAATGGTATTTAAGTCTTATTTATTCCTTTTCGAGACTGTTTGTCCAAATATTCCACTTCCACAAAATGCAAGAATACATGGCCACCCTTGAATACTGAATTTTATATGGTAGATGCTGCTTTTTGCTTCCTTATTACATAGTAGAAAATGCTGTTTATTTACTTCATGGTCATATTGCAGAGGAAAGTGGTAGCAGAAAGGGCTGGAAGGGACTCATCATGCCACGTAGCTTCAAGAAGCAGACAAATGAAGAAGGTAGCCATGGAGGTGGGGCCGAAGCTGAAAGTGAGGACCTCTCAAAGTTCACATTTGGTGTGCCTCTGGAAGACTGCTTTCCTTCTCCAAATAATGAGGTCTGTGCTGGTTCAAAATTTTTATGGTTTTAGAGATAACTTTTGCCTTGAAATGGTTTCACTTGCACACACCATGTTACTATTATATTTTTGTGTCCTGTTTTCTGCGTGTTACTTAAAAGCTCATCATTACAATAGTTTCACATTTATTTTGTATTTTATATTAAAATACTTTGTTTTGCAGTATGTCCCACTGATTGTGGAACTTTGCACACGGATTGTCGAAGCACGAGGGTTAGAAGTGGTTGGGGTGTACCGGGTGCCAGGCAATTCAGTTGCTGTGGGTCACATGCAAGAAGAACTGAATCGGGGCATTGAGAACCTCAACATGGATAACGACAAGTGGCTTGATGTCAATGTGGTTAGCTCCCTTCTCAAGGCTTTTTTCCGTAAACTGCCTGAACCTCTGGTCACTACAGGTAATCCATTTGTTTCTTTATTTTCTTATGTTTCTAATATTTTTATGAAATAATCATTATGGGCCCCATTTTAAGAAAATTAGAAGCTATTTCCAATTTTCTTTTTCTTCTTTTTTTTTCTTTGCTATTAGTTTTTTTTATTGACATTTTTTTATAATATAGTTTTGCCTGTGTAAGACTTATTCGCCTTTTTTGTCTCTTTCCTCTATTTGCTCTCTGCCTGCTTGTGCTTATCACTGGCTGTCATCTTCCTGCCTGTAACTGTCATCACTGGCTTTATTGCATGTATTGTCACTGATGTGGCTATTTACTGAAATTGAAATGGTTGTCTTCAGCCTGTGTATCCATCTGTTGTTGAGGTCCATAAACCAGATGTTCTTTTCCTAGAATCTGCCTGCACTTCCTTGTGAGTCAAATAGTAGGTTGTTGATCTAAGATTGAAATGCTTCACTCAATAAGCTAAACTAGAAAAACAAGTAGTTCTAATTTAGCATTTCTGTCTGTGGTATGTCTGACAGCTCTGTATGATAAATTCATCGAAGCCAATCGTAATCAAAACCCTGAGAAGCGCATGCTGAAGCTTAAACGCCTATTGCACACCTTACCTGAGCAGCACTATGAAACTTTCAAGCACCTGGCTGAGCACCTTAGTCGAGTGGCTGCACATGGGCACATCAATAAGGTAAGCAGCTTCAGGAACAGTGGAAGAAAGACTACCTCTAATGTAGTGTGAATATGGATCGTGAAATCCAGCTTGTTGTGCATGGTATGTTTATGAGGCTGTGTAGATGCTTCATCTGTTTCACAGCCTCATTAAACAATAAGATGATTTATTCTTAAGTTTGCATAAGAATTTTGCGTTGTTGTGACAGACAAATGTGTACTTGTATAAACACACATGCATAATTATAATTGCCTGTACACACTTTTCAGTGCACATATCCATCATCTTTTCTGCCAAAAATTCTTGAAATGTGTGAATTTTGTTTTAATCTGTATGTTGGGGCAAGTGGAGTCATAATAGAAGACATCACCAGAGGAAATGTTTTAACATTTATTGGAAGTCTCTAATTGGTTTCCTTAATTAACCAATGTGCCCCTAAACATCTACAGTAACATAAAAAAACTAAAACATAATTGCTATAGAGTCACAATTTTCCAGAAATGATTAAGCTGATCTGCATGCTGTGAATGTAAATGTTAAACACTGATCTTTATGTCTATAGATGGATGCCAGGAACCTGGCCATCATGTTTGGGCCAACTTTGATTCGCAAAGTGGAGGATGATACTGTGTCATTAGTCACTGACATGTCAGATCAGTGTCGCATCGTTGAAAGTATCATACTGCATGTGAGTGATATTTATTTCAGTTTTTAAAACGTATTTTTAAAAAAGCTACTATCAGTTAAAATAAAAATTTTCTTACTTGATTTTATGCTTTGTAAGTGTGTAATGGGCTTTATGATCAGACCTATAATAAAAAAGTTTGTGGGCTAAGATTAAAAACAAAGTAATGAGAAACTGATGTACGGTTGAAAATACCATCAGCTTCTTGTTATCTTGCACTCCCAGCCTATCACCAGATCTTGTGGCAGAACAGATTTCCCCTCTGGTTTCTTTTATTCTTTTATATCACCATTTTTGCCATCCACCCAATATTTTTGTTTGAAGGATGGTGATAATAATTAGTGGGTATGCATGACATTGCGTTACTTATGTCTTTTGTTTTGACTGCACAGAACGAATGGTTCTTCAGTACATGGACACATGATCATCATGTGCCCATTGACAACTCAGACACCCCTCAGCCCTCTGCCTTAGATACTCGAGTGCCTCGTGATGATGATGGTATGCAGACTTTATGATCATGTTAAAGAGATTATGATTATGATTCAGCTAATTTCATTGAGTTGCTGGCAACTAGCTTTTATTTGGTTAGTTTCTGCATATGTGACCTTAGGCTTTCTAGATTAGAATACAAAAGTCAGAGTATCATTGCTTTATCACTGCTTTAAAACCACTTGGGGAAATAGCTTTACTATCTTGCACAATTTGAGTTTTGCAGTGTATTTTGTAGACTTAAAATTACTTTATCACTGTTTGATGTGACGATGGGTCTTGTGATGACATCCTCACTTCGTCTGGAAATCCATCTAGAATTGTTTAAAAGGGGGTCAAAATCATAATATTTGTTACTATTTGGCAGGGTTGGTGGATTGCATGCTAAATGCATGCTATTGCATGTATTTCATGCCAAGAGCACACATTATGATCATGAGTATGCACTGTACAAATCACACATTCATTATTTAATTGAAGCTTGGGTCATCATAGCAGAATATAAAGGAAGGTCTAACATTGTCAAAGAATAGCAGGAACATCAGATTAATATCCCAGAAAAAAACGTTCATCATCTTTCATTTGTTTTCCTTGTTTAGGATGCATTAAGATCATATTTAATCTTTTTTTTCTATTGCAGAGGATGCTGACTCAGCTATCAATACAAAAGAAATCATCTCCTCCATTGTCACAGCTGCAAATAAAAAGCTGAAGCTACGACAGCAAACTAAAAGTTCTGATTCCCTTGACCTTGACTCTACCTTTAGTCAGCTTGGCAGTGACAGCACTCTTTACAGCCACAGTGGAATGGATGCCAGCGACTGCAGCTTCAGGGAACGGAACATTGATGCTGCTGTGCAGAGGGCTACCATACTAGCCAAATCACAGTCCTCATTGAGTTCATCTCGTAGTGCCTCAGAGGAAGTATTGGATTCACGAGCCACAGCACCACTGGCCACATCAGAGCCAGATTTTTTAGACTGGGATGAGCGGAGACACTTCGGAGGCAGGAGTCGACATGTTGCTGAGGATGTTCTGCTAGAGCATAGTGATGAGGTGGAAGTGGGAGGATGGGTTGGGCGAGAGACCCTGGATTGGCTAAAGCGCCTGGAGCAGGAGGCTCGAACCATCAGGCGTCTGGAGGAGCAGAGGCAGCGGGACATGGAGAAGCGTCGACGGCAGCAGCAGGCAATAGAACGGGAGCTGCAGCGCTCACAGCGTGACCTGGAGATGGAAGATGCTCACACAGTGGAGGACATTCTTGCCTGGAATCCCCAGTCCCAAGACACGTTCATGGCTGGTGCTACCAAAACAAGCACCCCTCTGGCATGGATTCCAACTTCCACATATCAGCCCACAACACCCTCAAGGCCATTGCAAGAGATGGCACAGCCATCAATGTTATCAACAGATGTAAGATCAGTAGCAACTGTTATCCCCAAATCTAAAGTTGAATCAAGTCAGAGACTTAGCGGTGGAGGGGGGAAGTACTTTGTGAGTGTGGCCAATACTCGTAATCATAACATGACTCATGCATCATCAGTAGAAAACATGTTAGATGCTGTAGCAGCATCTCATGCTTCACGTACTGGCTCCCTTGAGAACATGCTAGATGGCCACCCCAGTCATGACCAGCAGCAAGGGGTGGTCGGCAAGGGGTATAATGCTGGGGGCGTTCCCCGTCACGGCTCACTGGATTCACTGTTAGACATGATAGACCGACATGAGCATCACCAAGGAGAGGCAGCCTCTTCTGACTCCGAGGATGGGTCTGATCTTTTGACCAGCCTCACAACCACCTTCGATCAGAAGCTGCAGGTTCTTCTCAATCCAAGGTACCGTCTAACTTCTCGGCACACTCGTGCATCAGCCCCCAACAAAGCTTCTGGAGGCTTTGGCCATGGTGACCATGTTGGAGTTGGCCAGCCTGGCATTGTGCAAGGTCAGGAAACCCTTTTGATGGAAAGGGAGTGGAGCCGTGGGCGAGAGCCAACCTTTCGTGATCCCAGCTTGCACCGTGGCCCACGGACTGATGCAAAGGTGGGCATTGCATCGCGCTTTGAATGGGGACCTAACAGCATTGCAACATCAGCATCTTCTGGCCTAAATGGTGCAGCAGCCTCCCGTAGAGTACAGATGCCTGACTTTAGAAATTTTTCATCACGAGCACTTCGCCTGGAAAACAACTCTGGCAGCATTGCTCTCACACAGCCCCGAAAGCTACCTTCAGCAGAGAGCACTGATGGGCAGTCTGCACCGGATGCCTTGAACAGACCTGTTTGGACCAGAGACACCATCACCAAGTCACAGAAAATGGAAGTCAACACTGCCCTGGCACGACGTAGCCGTGAGATCAAATCTAGTGTGATCAGAGATGCTGGGAAAGTTGGACTGCAAACTCTTGGGACAGGGCAAGAGGCTGTGGACAGTAATCGTCAACAAGAATCTCAGGCTTCAAAGAATTTCACTATGGCTCTAACAAGCTCAGGATCAGGTGCATCATCCTCTGGGGCAGGGAAAGGTAAGCAAGACATTAAAGAAGATAACCCTGCATCGTCAAGAGCCAGGAGTAAGCGCAGACACACAGTTGGAGGTACCGCAGACCTGGAGCACTTCAAGGCACTGGTGGCCATCTGTGGTCAGCCTTCGGACCCCAGGCCATCAGCCTGGGATCAACTGCAGCCAACCAGCAAGGAGAACAGCAACCATGACCGAAGCCTTCTGTCGTGGATGAGGAAAGAAAGACTTCGTGGCAGCACTCCCAATCTGGCTAACCTAGGTTGCCACGATCCTGCATTTTGAATATTCATCCTAACTTTCCTTCCACTCCTGCCAGTGCATGCCAGCATGCAAAGCTTTCAGCCAAGATTTTTTTTTAATTGGATGAGAGAGAATGTGTGTGCTTGCATGTGCGTGGAGATTATTTATGAGTTTTTTCCCCCATTTGATGCTGCTTGTTATATGTTGACTCGCTCACAAGATGAAAGCCTAAATCTTCTAAAGACTACCGTCTTATTACAGAGACCACAGTGCAGCCTTTACTGCCATCACTTGTTAACAGACAGTGCTTCCTTTGTACAAAAGTTTGTGACAAATGTGAAAGATGTAGTACTACTGCTTCTGTGGTGGGATCTTTATTTTTGCTCGAGAGAGAACTGAGCTTATTGCTTGAAACAGTAGCTATAACTAGTATGCATGTTATTACCTAGTGTACAGGACCAGGGCTTACCACTTGCATTTGCAAAACGTTCATTTTACCACACTTGATACTTCTAGCCTTCTGCTGTTCTTAGTCACAAGGCATTAGTTTGGCATAAAAGTCTGTCGTCAGACAGAGCAGCAGCATCTTGAAAGGCAGTTGTACTCCAGAATTCCACATCAATCTTTCACAGGTGTTGCATTTCTAATGACATCTAATGAAGATGAGCTTTCTGTGGTGTGATGCCACAATTTCCAAATGTGATTTTCATTCAATTGACCTGGCTTCAAAATGGATGTTATTCATGTTGCTCTTGTGACTGGACTTTTGTCGTATCATCATGTTTTAAAGGCATACCGGCTACCACAGTGTTGGTGACAATCAAACCACACATCTCATCCTTCGCTGACTAGAAGTATTGCAAACTGTGTGGCATACCCTCCCTCTCCCCCCAATCTGCCATAGGCTGCTGACACCAGCATGACATGTCATGGAGTGTAGTGTGATATCTAAGGCATATCAACATTGCTGAGACATCATCAATTTACAAATGTAGTAAGATCGTGGAGGCATATCATTAATTCTTGCAAACACTTGAATCAACTGCTCATTACGTAGTTTAAACTTCAGAGGCATATCTTCATCAACTGCTGCATCATTTCATTGACATAGCTGTTTGGTGTGTTGTTGCACTTGCGGGTGTTGTGCCTTCTGTGACTGGTCTTTCAACTCAGCCACCACACCAAGTGTGTTCAGTGCGAGAGGAAATGTATGCTTAATGTGTGTGGAAGGGAAATATCCTATGTGTGGATCATGTGGATATCCCATGTGGAAAGAAGAAATGTTTATGATGTCAGGTAAAAAAAAATATACAGACTATATTGGTAATTGTTTTTTTAGAGCATTTTGGTTTGTGTTTATATTAATGGTTGTTTATATACAAATATTGATCAGTAGATACTGGCATTCTGTAAAATGCATAAGCTTTAAGCATGACTTAAACTTAGGACAAAATTTGTAGAATTATTTTTTGACTTTGCAATTTACTTCCCCAAGAGCATTATAACTTTCCTTTATGCTAAAGTCAAAAGTACAAACTTCATCAACCTTGTAACTTGTCTTAGTGTGTGTGTTTGGGGGGGGGAGGTAGGGTAGAGGAGAAATATTAACAGAGCTGACTCCATCTAGAAGTCTTTCAAAAAAGTATTTAAAGCAAATGCACTAAAAAGTGATTTTCCAGTGTTGAACACTTCAAATTTTCAAACTTTAATAAATTTAGTTAATGGTGTTAAAGTAATTAATACACTTTAAACTTTAAATCTGTGTGAAAATCTGATTATCTACACTAGTTCCAGCGGACAAGGCTTTTGAAACTCTACCACACCATTATTGTATTAATTGTTTATATTGTGTTGATGATCTGTTGGGGTTTTTTGTTTCACATGTTCAAGTAAACTGTAAAGGATAAAATACAGCATTTTTGTGTGACTTAAAATTCATGTGTACTTGGTGACCGAAAGCAAATGAATGCACATTTGTCATACATTTGGGACTTGATAGTCTTCTAAAATATTCCTTTTAAAGAGTGAATGATGGACAGATGTTAACCCCAACTTATGACACTAAAACCCAAGATACCCTGAAAGGTTCTGATGTTCATTTTCTCTGTTTTGTGCTTTGTGCTGTTTGTAGACAGCCTGCATGTCTTAGAGTCAACACCCAAGTTTTTTTGGTATTTCTTTGTAGTACAGCTTGCATCACTTTAAGCATTTCACAGTCTTTTAAAGTTAATTTTTGCTGGTTGACATTTTTCTTCTTTTCTGCATACAAAAAGTTTTAAAAAAAATTTTACTCTTGTGAATGACATCAAGATCAAGTTTTTTGTGAGTGGGGTAGAGGGCTGAGAAATAGCCTGTATCTAGGAGTGTTTATGCTCCTACATACATGCATATGGTCTTACAATACAAAACAACCTTATTCATCCATAAGGGCAATTCAAGATGGGCTTGTACTAGATAATACGTACATAGACATGTTGAAACAATTTCTCTCTCACACACACACACATTCTCAACAACAGTAGATACAGTTGGTGACCTTAGGTCACAACAGGCTAGTAGAAGATCAGGCCAGTACAGTTTATAAGGTAAATGGCATGTGGCATGCACTTGTGAAAGTGGTTTTTGAATGCACTTGGTTCATTTTCTTCTCCCCTCTACCCATACCCATGAGGTTTTTTTCCCTCTTCTAATTTTGCCTGTGTCACAGGGTGCAATCTTTTGGGTTTTTACTCCCTATTAATGAGCAGGCTAGTTACTGTTGAGAGCAAGACTACACCAAGTGAATATCAGAGGTTGGGTAATTAGACATAAGACTTTGATGTTTAACAAGGATGCATCTGAATAGGTGGATGTCACAGTTTTCTACCAGGTAACATCATCTCTTCTTCTGTCTGGAGTTATGGGGATTCAGTGTTCCATGCTGCAGATTTATTTAGAGATTACAGCATTTAAGACGATATCTGTGTTAACATAAAGCATATTATTGGATGTTGGTATAATTTGTTATCAATGCTACTTTGGCCAGTTGTTACTGCCACATACTGATCAACAAAACTTTATACACAGTGTTTCAGAACATGAAGGTTACAATGCTATTTCAGTGGTTGCACAGAGCAACATGTTTACAATGATGTAGTTCTACTACATGATTTATCTGTTGACTGATTGAAAACAGAAATCCCCTGTCATTAGTTTGTTAAAGTGCTGATGTATCTTGATGATCTAGCAGTATTTTGTGCATGATAGAAAAAACGGGAGTTATCCCACCATCGCTTAACTTAAATGCGTGTTTTGTTTTTTCTAAGAGTTTTGATAGATTATTTTATAAATAAAAACATTACAACATTATCAGTATTCGTTGAAATATCCAGTGGGTTTTAAAACAATTTCTTATGCTTTTTGCTATTGGAAGCCATTTCACTTCCTATAGTGGCTAGAGTGAATTCCACTAATATATTCAATGCAAAACATTTATCCTTTGGAGAAGCAGCATCCAATTGAGAGACAGTAGGTCCGATAAACACTTTGTTTAGGTGAGTGCAGTTGTAAGTTTTCATTTGATATACACTATCTTGTACTTGTTGGCTGTCTCTTCCACACAATAAATACCCTTGTAAGGACTGCAGGTGATAGGGAATGTTGTGTGTGTCTCTGTCAAAGAAGAGATCCATCATGTACAAACGTTAAGTCATTATGACAAATATTTTTGTGGATTTTCTTCTTGTACCATCTTTAAACATGAACAATCATTTGTGAATAGCCCAGGAAGACAAGCTTTCAGTGTATTGATTTATGAATGATATGGCCAAAATCTGACAAAATTTCTCATTTATGCCAGAAGCAAAAATGTGTTTATGAAATCAGAATATCTTGTTAGGATGAAAACTTTAAAGACTACCAGACATGAACATCTTTGTAACTATGTTGCCATAAATATTATCTGCTGATTCTGTCCTGTAAAACTTGAGAATGACTAGTGTATTTAATAATTATATATATTTTTTTTATCAATTTAGGATTTTTCTGTCTGCCACTTTCCTTTTTCCCATGAACCTGTCAGTACCTAATTTTCAAAATAAAATTGCCAGTTAGCCAATAAGTTCTGACAGATGATGCTACTTTTAAGTTATATTTATTTAAGACTCGCACAAAACAAGATTTTCTTAGCAAAATGAGCTTACAGAATGAGAAATTTATAGAAGTTTTTGTTGTTGTTTGTTAAACAACGAAGTTACAGATTAGTCGTCATGGAAACAGCCAGTGTTTGTTTACATCACTTTGTTGTGTAATGCCATGTGATTTAACATGGTGGGTAAAGCATTTACAAATGTACAAATCATGCAGAAGTGAGATCTGGGCAGTCTGAATTGTACTCTTACCATATTTACATAATTAAGCAGGTAACCTGTCCAACTTGACCATAAAATGATTTTTGTGATAAGACGTGAGATCTCTTGCTGTCCTGAATGGAAGGTTGAATCAGATCAGTCCACTTTAAAGGAAATTTTGTCATGCTGGAAGGGACATAACTATTGCAGGCTGTATATATATATTAAAAAAGTCTCCTTCTGGGAAGAAATTGCATAGTCGTTGAATGTAATTGCATATCCCTTCCCCAACTTTTTGTTTTAGAATTTTTGTGAATACATAATACATGGCCAATACAAATGTTACGTATTGTTAACAGTTGGAAATTGTAAAATGTGGACTGAAAAATTGACAGTTTGATCAAGTAGTGTTTATACTTGACATGGAATGTTTGAAGTGTATGCCGTTTAACATTCAGTGCAGCAGCTGTGAGATTTCGAGATATACTAGGCATATTGATTGCTTGTGCTCCCATTTCTAATGTAGTCCGGTAATTCTTCCGGCACCACACCCACCTTGTCCTGGCTTTCTGCTGTCTTCGGTCATTTCACAGTCTTGGCTGCTGTCTTATTCCGCTGTACAGAATGAAGAAAAAATATTTCATGCAAGGTTTGCTGAAATGTGTTTCAAGTGCAGTGCTTTGAAATAAAAATTGGTTGCACTGAACAATGTCTTTTTTTCTTTAATGAGCTAGTGATAATGAGTGCATATTATTTAACGTGGAGCAAAGACAACAAAACAGCACATGCTTTTGAAACAAATACAGTTTACTTGAAGTTTTGTTGATACATCTAGTGAATATTCTATTCGCTAGGGAGAAGTACAATACAAAATAAATTTCATTAATCAGAAATGTAGCCGGATTGACGACGTCCCTCGCTAAAGGCCGCGTAGCGCCAATCAGTCTGTTCCTCTTTGGTGTTCCAGGGAAGAAGACGGAAGTTCCCAAGGAGAATTTCCCACTAAAAATTCTAGCTCTCGTTTGTCGGATGCGTTATTTAGTCTCTTCCTCGCGTTGTGTTTTCTTTCCTATCCACCACGCACCCGAACTCAGCCGACCTTGAGTCCACAAAAGACCCTGCTTTTCTTTCCCAGACTAAAGTGTTCTTTTCGTCGGTACATCAGTTCCACTAAGGTGACCAGACGTCCCGCTTTAGGCGGGACAGTCCCGCTTTTGACCTCGTGTCCCGCCTGCTCATCGGGCGGAACGCCCAATGTCCCGCTTTCTGGCTTTCTGGCAAGTCCATCAAATGTCCTTGTTGTCTTTAAAAATCACTTTATTCGGCGTTCTTTGACGGTGACGACACCATCATCGGCACGTGTCCCGCTTTCGCCCCCGAAACGTCTGGTCACCGTAGTTCCACGGATCTTCATGTGTGTTTTCTCTGCTGCTGTATCACAACTACACAAATCTCACTCGTTCTAGTGGAGTGGTTCTTAACCGGGGTTCGATCAAACCCTAGGGGTTCGGTGAGTCGGTCTCAGGGGTTCGGCGGAGCCTCCGCCACGGAGGTCAAGACACACCCGCAATTCATGATGACACCAAAGAAGGGTTCGGTGAATGTGCATATGAAACTGGTGGGTTCGGTACCTCAAACAAGGTTAAGAACCACTGTTCTAGTGATACACGTTCACCTATTTCACACGACGAGGACACGTACGTACACGTATGACACGCTAGCATTCGTTCGGACTAATCGTTGCGCTCACACAGGTAAATAAGTTCATTATATTTATTGACATAATTTAAACATACAACTACTATATCTATTCTAACCTACCTAGTCTACTAGAACCTAGCATCTAACTCCCTGGGGTGGGGAACGAGGGGGTTGAGTGACGTGAGCCGCTTTCCAGCGTGACCTAAACACCTTGCGGCATAGTACTTCTCTCGAACTCCAAACCAAAGTTTTACTGGTTTTCCAAGCAGGACCAGCCGCCTTTCGGTAAACAGGTGGAATCACTGACTTTTGCCTGCTGTTTATACCGGACAGTTTGGGTGCTGTCACCCGCTCGTGGCGGGGTGGATGGAAGAAGCACTATCAGCGGTTCACGCTGCCGCTACACAATTATAACGCTTAAAGACGTCAAACGTCCCGTTGTGTTGTTTCTATATTGAGAGATTTGTGTTCGTCTTAAGAGAGGTGCAGCAACCAGAGGCTGATCTCTGATCACAGACCTTCATTTATGTTGTGAAAGGTCCTCTCTTTTTATTCCTGCATCTTTCCGTCTGCTGTAACGTTGAACGGCAGGGACCACGCACGCGGACTGCGCATGCGCTCTCTGCCAAGGGTCAATGTCGGTACTTCCGTTTGAGGAACTTTCAGGGAGACGGCATCAATATGCACGTCTAGTGTGATGCCCGATTTATATATTGTTTTCACGGCCCAACTATTTCTGGTTACATTATTTTTAAGCACTGTATATTTTTATTTCCAAGTACAGTAAGTTTTTTTAAAATTAAACCACCCTGGAAAGTTCCTCGAACAGAAGCAGAAGTTCAGTGACCTGACTCCGGTAGGATCGTCCTAGCATCGCGTGTGTGTGTGTGTGAAAGATATATCTGTCATTGCATATCGTATGTCGTTTACATCTGTCAGCACGTCAAGTACAACGGGAGGATGTTTCTGGGCTCATGGCAACCCCCTGACATAATCATTGACTGTATCGAAGGTAAGACGTTCAAATGCCATTTGTGTTGGTGCGGCATGTTTGAGTATGGAAGTCAACAAGCGTTGGTGATTGTATTTGGATTCATTATGTAATCAATAAGGTATGCGTTTTTGAAGCAATATTGAGTAATTTTCTCATTGAGTAATTAAATACCTTGATTGCTTAAAGACCAACTCTAAAGACAGCGATTTTTTTTTTTTTTTTTGTTGCTTTTATGTAAACCTATAAGTCTTCACACCAAACATTGTAATCTTCATCCGGAGGCAGAGACTAAAACTCTTTAAAAATTTCCGTAATGGATGGGGGAAGAGGAAGCTCTTTCATCATATGATCATAACGCATCCATGTAACCGAAAGCAAGTACATGGGGAAGATCGAGAAGACGTTTCCCCTGTTGTAGGAAGTAAATTCATGCATAACAGTAATAGTGTGATGTTACCACTCATCTGTCGACTTGCACTGTCGCGAAACATCGCCAGGTAGGCTACAGGTATCATCATCATCATAAACTTTTTTATAAAATCATCTTTGTCTCATCCCACAGGACGTTAATGAAAATTTTCCAGCCATCTTATCATACTAGAGGTGCCAGTGATTCTCAGTGATTCCCATTCATACAGTGTAAAGAGTTTTCAGCCCCCTCTGATGTGTTCAGACACTGAAGATTTGTTTTTTTCGTTTTTAAGACCCCAATATTGGAAGTTTTATTGACAAGTTGCAGAAAGATGTACACATCAATGTACATATAATATATGTATTATTAATATTGTGATCAGTAGGACTTGTTGGAAGAGGGTCTTTTTTTATTGACATACTTTTGTGCATGTAAAACTGTTTCCCTGATATTAAATAACAATGATGAAATATCAGCTTTTATATGTCATTTGTGATGAGACTTTAGATCACTCACATGATTTATCTACGTTTCTTAGTGACAGGAAGTGTAGGGTTCAGAGTCACACTTTGTTATTTTGATTTCTATTTTCGTTCTTCTTCCTTCTGGAGGGCTGTTTAGCTAGATGACTCATAGTCATGTTGATTATATCCCTTGTGCATCAAAGATGACAAGTTTTACAATAGGTTAAAGAGGACTGATGTTCACCATGTATTAAGTATGTGCCACTTGACAAACTGTTAAAGTTTGTTGCACTGCATCTTAGTATTGAACTACTGCTGACAGAAGTTTCCTTGTTGGTGAGAAAAAAAGATTTATGGAAGGCATACAGGCAGATAATGTTAGCTCATATATACCTATGGGTGATAAATGCCCTATTATGAATACCAGATGACAAACACTTGGTAAGACTGAGAATCTGATGCCATAAGATTTTAAGTTAAATTGATACCTGGAAACAATGTTGTTGAATATTGTACAATGTTTGATGTGGTGGCTTTATAAAACTGATTATTGAAGGAGTAAATAGATAAAGATGAAGTCAATGCAGGCAAGCATTGCTGTCAGAATTTTGATCTTTTACAGATAAGGATGATAAAATAATAAATTATATCAAATATCCCCATCCCCATCAATGCACTGTATGCAAGAGACTATTAACAAACCAAAAGTCAACTATACAAGACACAAAAGTGTCAGCTGATGGATGACACCATAGCAAACATGAACATGTGCATGGATGAAAATGAACTTAGGAGTGAACAGAATAGTATACTTGGTTATACAAGATATTTTTGAAGAGGTTTATTTTGAGGCCAGATTTGAACGTTTTGAACACAGACATAGTCTAAAGGAGAATGAACATCTGCAGAATTTCCCCCTTATGATGTGTGGTATAGAGATGTGTTCAACACAAGCAGACTGAAAAGACTGATTGGTGGTAAGGTATCAGATATGTTGGGACAATGCCACATGACAGTGTGGTGATCATGTGTAGTCACTGTTTCACCATGTATGGTGATTATGTAGTAAACAGTGTTTCCTCAAGTTGACGAGGAGTGATCATGCAGTGACAACTAGAATCGTCAAGGTGCAGGCAGGGGATAGCGAGAGCAGGACATCTTCAATTAATTTTTGATGACCTGCCTGAACTGGAACATCAACAGGAATAAACTCTATTAAAGGGTTTCCAGAGAAGACATCACAGCTAGAGCTGTGAGACTGTAAGTCCAGCCCTTCCTGATGGTGTCATTTTTTTTTTCTCCCCCTGAAACTATTTGCAGAACATAGATATTTTAGAGGAATGTAGCCAACAGGGTGGAAGCATCTTTGTGCTTATCTAACATCTGGCCCACAATCTACAACAAATTCCTGCTGGATGCATTCAGCCTTTACATTGTCTCTGCAAGTAAGCCTTTGTTCTGGACATAACTTCTCATCCTGGAAAACAAAGCTGTCAGCAAGTACTTAGCTGATGATTGTAACAAGTGTCTAGAGCAGGGGTCTCAAACACGAGGCCCGCGGGCCGAATGCGGCCCGCGAAACATTTTTGTGCGGCCCTCGACCACGTCCGCGGTGTATATGCATGTTGTGCTTGGTGATTAACTCCCGCAGTGAAAATTACCCCCGTTATTAGTGACAGAGACAACGTCAACTTATTTTAATAAACTAAACTGCCTGTGCATGTAATAAACTAAACTAAATGTAATTAATAATTATAAAAACTTTATTTTAGCATTTAACTGCAGTGACAGTAGTGTTCGTAAAATTTAATGAAAAAACATTTTCTTTTCGTGGTGCGGCCCGCTGACTGGCTGTTACTTTCTACTGCGGCCCACATGCTAATATGAGTTTGAGACCCCTGGTCTAGAGTAAATATCAGGTGGCATGAAATCTGGATCTTTAAAAATAGTGAGAATATAATAACATATTCCTTGCATGTACAATATTACAATATATCATTGATTTTTTTTTTCTGTTTGAATCATTTTCAGGAGGTGAGGAGAGGACATACTAACAGGAAGAGCTCAGTCACTCCTACTTCTTTTTCACTCTTCTTCTCCCATGCTTCTTAACACATCAACCATGTCTCCTTCGAACAGCACTGGAACAAGGGACAATGTATCATTTGACAATCTCTATCCAGCGATCTTGCAGTGCTTTGTAGTAATTGCGAGCGGATACATTGCTGGGCGTACAGGACATGTGACTGTTTCCCAAGGTCGTGGAATTGGGACCTTTGTGTCCACCTTCTGTCTGCCAGCTTTACTGTTTCGCTCCATGTGCTCTATGGACTTCTCACAGGTTTAGTAGCCTTTTGTTTGAAACATTTTTTTGCATTTGTTTGAGGACAACTTAAAAAATGATGGAGGTAAGGGCTGGGGGTTGAGAAAATCCAAGAGCACTTGCATTATAAGAGGAATTGGTGGGGAAAATGTGCTTTGAATCTGACTTGAATTTTGTGAGAAAGACACAGAATGGAGGGAAAAGGACAATGACTTTTACCCCTGAAGAAAATAACCAACATCCACATTCTTCAAGCCTTATAGTATCAAGGACAGAAAGTATATGCAGAACAAAGTTGGTTGGTAGGGCTGCAACAGCACATTGGGTATATTTATGTTATTTGTTGTAAAATGATTTGTATTAAATGAATGCATATGCACACAAACAAACAGAAACCCTGAACCCTCCCCGCACTCAAATCGTCATCATGAACTCAATTAAATGTAGAAAGATGTAAACTCAAAACAGAAAATAGTTAAGGTTTTCAGATAGTACATAACTTTCTGATAGCATTTTTGTTATAATGACTCAATGTATGCACCAGGGCTCAGAACTAACCAAAAGGCAACTTGCTCTGTGTGTTCTCAGGTCAGCTGGATGTTTCTTTTGTCCATTCTAATTGCCAAAGCCACCGTCTTCTTCATTGTTGCTCTTGTCACACTTCTAGTTACACGAGGCTCCAACTTGGGCTATGTGGGAATCTTTGCAATTTTCTGCACACAAAGCAATGACTTTGCCGTGGGATATCCTATTTGTGAGTATTGTAAGGATGTTTGAATGTATTTTTTGAGTGCACATACAATTGTATGTTCTTGAAAGGAAGCACAGATATAGTTTATACAGTGTTATATTTGTGTGTGTTAGTTATATGAATCAGTTTTGATAGCTCATCTGCTTATAGATTTAACTGTGGGCAAATGCACTTGTTTATGCATGTGTATAAACAGTTTTACTTTGGGGATTGCAATAAGTTGCACAGCTGTTGACATAAAAGACAGTATAAACCACATGTACTAATTTTTTGTTCATTGCTTATTTGTCTGTAGTACAACCTCTGTACCAGGAGACTCATCCCGACTACCTGAACTATATCTACCTCATTGCTCCAATCTCCTTATGTATCCTTAATCCTTTTGGCTTTATTCTCATGGAAATACACCGCAGAAAGCTGGCACACCAAATAGATGCAAACAAACAAGAGCATGGGGATGCTACAAATGGTTCTGCTGGGGTTGACCATTCCCCAGAACGTCGCTGTTCACAAGTCAGTCAGAGGCACAGCAGTGGGTCAGAAGGTGGCAAGGGGACATGGCCTGAAAGCGATGGGAGAGGTTCTGGTAACAAGCCACAGGAAGAGCCCAGTCTGGTGAGAGGGGTGCTGCACGTAGCAAAAGGCGTGTTTCTGAATCCAATTGTCTTTATGACTGCCATTGGCATTGTGGGCAACTTCATCTTTAAACAGAAAGTTCCAAGCATTTTAGATGACATCCTTGTTGTGCTTGGTAAGTAGTTAATCTTTTGTGTGTGTATGTGTGCATGTATATATGCAGGTGTATATATGAATAAATGAACATCTCATTGCCTGTTAGAGAAAAAAAACAAAAGATTTTGTATACGCATTTGTATGTTTGAGTATAAGAGGAGAGAGAGAGTGTATGTGTACAGCTGTGTATTTTCACATGGGTTTGTATGAAAGCATACCTGTATGTACTGATTGGTTGGTTGTGCATATATCGGATGAACAATTGTAGAGATTTAAGTTGCACACCTAAAGGAGGCGAAAACATTGTTCCCATAACATCATCAAACAAAAAGGACTTCTCAAATTTAGTGAGGATTTGGGAGCAGAATTCTTCAAGCAAAAATAAAGGATTTAACCATAATTTTGTTGCTTACATCCTAACAGGTAATGCCTTCAGTGCATGTGCCCTTTTTTACCTGGGTCTTTGTATGGTGGGGAAGGTGAGAAATCAGATGGGCCTACCTCTGCTTGTTCCACTGATGCTGATATTTGCCAAAAAGTAAGTAGCCAACTGTTGGTGCATTTGATCTGGCAGTGAAAGTCAACTGTCTTGCAGGATGTTTCTTTGTGTGCTTCAGTTGTTGCTGAAATTGGTGGCTTTGCCTGCCTTATATTTATTGCCAGGGTTGATTTTTTGTTGCAGTCTGCTGCTGCCCTTGGTTACCTGGGAAGTTATAGGGTGGATTGGTGTTGACACTAATGCATCCCAGTCGCTGAGCATGTATGGATTTCTCTATGGCACATTCCCTACAGCCCCTTCAGTCTTCTTGTTTGCGTCACAGTATGGAGTAGCACAGGACATTGTGAGTCTCTGTGTGTGTCTGTATATGTGGAGAGAATGAATGGAAGAGTGCATTCATGAGTGTGTAATTGTGTGTTTGAATCTAGGTTTCTTTGTGCATGTATTCATGTGTGGGCCTAACTACACATAAGTGTACTTTAGTCTATTAAAACTACATTAAACATTCATAACTATTACACACAATATATATAATTTGTATAAAATATTCCTGTAGGTATAATAAAGCACTGGGCACGACTGTGCATGTGATTCAGGCCTGAATGCTAACCAGAAACTTTGCACACTTGTACAGGTGGCCACAGGTATGGTTGCAGGAACATTTCTCTCTGCTCCACTGATGTTTGTGTCAGCGAAGATGATGACAGTGGTGGTAAACAGTGACATGGACTTTCACTCCCTGCTGCTCAACACTTCCTTTGACACCAGCATTGTAGGCATCATCTGCTGTGTGAGTTATCTTTTTGAAACTTTGAAACTGTTACATCTTTAAGCTGCACTACTCCCTGTCATGACTGACATTTTAAACAAACTTCTTTTTGAAGATGTGTTTCTCAGATATAAATTAATCTAAAAGTTTCTTCCAGATTAAATAAACTTGGCTGTGTTTATAAGTTGTCTCAGGGATGTATTCAGATTAACAAAATCTGATTAATATTTTGGGAAAAATCAGCTGAACAAGTTCAGGTTTTGACATCATTGTAAGGCCTCAGGCAGTGTGAGAGCTTTGTGCACATGATCTTGAGGCATTACCATAACAATAAGCCAGCTTTTGTGTTATTGTTTAAAATAAGAGGTATTGCCCTCTTTTGAAAAATGCAGGTGAGAAATCCAGTGTTCAAAGGTTTTTATCTTGTAGACAGAATGCTCCTATTTACCTAGAGTTTGAGAACAACTGTCTTGTAATTAATTCAAATAATTGAAATGAATTTTACACTCTGGTAGGTTTTTCAAATGTGTCTGTGTCTTATTAGATTATCATGGTGGAGACTTGTAGTACAGCATTCATTATATGTTGTCGATCAACCAGTAGTAGCTACGAATAATTGTAATCAAGTCTGTTTATAGAATGGCTTGAGTAGATAAGTTGTTTTCTGGTTATGATATCAGTGTAGGAGCTTACATCAGGTAAGTTTCCTTGAGATGGCCTTATACACCACAGGTAATGGATGCAGCCACAGCTCATAGATATCTATTTATGATTTGTATTTATCTCTATTATTTAGCTATATCTAGAATTTATACTTCAGGTGTGGGTGATGGGTATCTTGGTGATGAATGGTCGCTGGAGGCAGGTACCACATCGGTTCACAGTCTGCCTGCTGATCGCTCAGGTGGGTGGATGTCTGTTACATATACAGTACAGAGCTGTGACCAGAAATTGCTGATTTATAATATTGCTGCAATATTAATAATAAGTATTTACAAGGTGTCTGAATACCTGTGCAAGAAACTGCAACTAACAGGCAAGATTTAACAGAAATAATGATGAGGAAAGTGCTTCTTGGGTGATGATTTAAAAGCAGATTTAGAGAGCAGAGAATGTCTGATGTGAAAAGCAAGAGATTTCCAAAACTTAGGTCCAAAAACAGATAACAAGGGATAAACCATGTGAGTGGTTTTTGAATTGCTTATGATAAAAAAGACTTGTATCAGACAAGGAGCAGAGGGAGCGAGAAGATTAGATGGAAAGTTGAGTTCATGAAGGTACGCAGATGCCGTCAACCCTGTTAGGTTTTGCAGTAGAAACAGTCAATTTCACATTTTACATTTTATTCTTCCACAGACAGTTAATTTTACATTTAAACTCTTTTCAGTTTGATTATTTGTGTTTTTTAAAATTATGTGTAAATGTGGTGTTTGAATTTTTTTTCCAATTCATTCGATTATTTGTAGCTGCAAAACCACATTTACTCATTGTTTGAGCAAGAAACTCTGAATTATGAAGAGTTAATAATCGTGAAGCTCTGATTTGTAGTGAAAATTATTTAAAATCTATGCGGTTATGTATATCTCTTTATAGAATGTCAGTGCTGGCTAAATTGATCAGCGTTGATGTGGGGTGGGGTGGGGGGGAGTCAATGACAGGAGCTGAGTTAGGTAAATAATAGAGTTCAGTGGTCAGCACTTACATCTACCATTTTGATGTGACCAGCACTTACATCTAGCATTCTGGTGTGACTAGCACTAAAATCTAGCATTCTGTAGTGTGCAGGCTATGTTGGTTTGGTTGGATGGAAAGATAGTTATGCAGTCTTTTCATTTTTCTCTCTTGGTGTCTGATCCTCCATGAACTAATGGAGTAAAATTAATATGGATGTCAATGTGCCTTGTAGAAACAATATTTAAGTTGTTGTCTGGAAATATAAACGATCTTCCATTAAAGCAGGTGTGGGATGTGTAAAAATCTGCTTTTGTTTTTCAAAAAAAGCTGCTGGGATGCATCGGAATGGTGTGCTTCCGCCAAGTTGCAGTGAAGTGGCACCACTATGTTCAGTTCATCTTGTTGCTGGTTGGTGTGTTTTCATCGCGGTGTTGGACGGCTGCTCTGGCACTGGCTTTGTGCTTACTTCATGTCCGCAGCCTGTGTTTTGTGCTGAGAATTCAAGTCTGGCTCTTCTTCTTGGGCTTTGGGTGAGTGTTGCTTCCTATAACTTTATGTCAAAACTAGAAACACTTTCACAGACAGCCCTTAGATTCTCAAAAAAAGTCTTCTCTCTTCCCCAGCATTCTTCATCTCACTGTCTTGCTTTCCCCTAGTTTCCTATGTGCCTCATGGGTGAAAAAAACCCAAAAAACTTTATAAAATACGATAACACTATGATCACAATATTACTCATTCTGCAGTATCATCATTGCCTTCTGAAATCCAAGATATGTGTCAGTTCATGAAGAAAGAAAAATCATGCTGGACTCAGAGAGTTGACTTGGAAGGCCTTTGAGCAACACCATTTTTATGAATAGTTTGGAAAACTTAGGTCCTTTGCTTCTGGGCTTATTCAGAGGTAGATCTCCAGGCTAACTGATGTGTTCTGTGTTTCAGGCTTCCAATTGTCCTCACGGGGCTTATGTTCTTGTTAGGTGCCCACAACATTGTAGACAAGATTGACCCTTCCTTCCATTATGGTTTTCTGCAGGTGCAGTAAACATTCCTAAACAACTGTACAATTTCATAAATACATTTTTAATAATTGCTTTTCTCAAATGTGGTTAGTTTATAAAGTTGATGGAAATAAACATTTATAAAATTGTTCCTAAATAGTTTGTAACTATCTTCTGATTAATTTAGTTCCGTTGTTGAGGAGCATACAAGCATGCAAATAGAGCTGAAGCTAGATGTTTGTGAATTTGTAAAGAACTAATATGTGTAATGTGCTATTTTGATGAACACACACATGAAAATGACATGATAAAAATTTATATGAAAGATTTTACTCAAAATGTGTAGAGATTGTGTACAGTGTGTTGAGCCTGGTCCTGTTCTTGTATTCTAAAACAATTTCTTGTCATTATCTTATTATTAGACTTTATTTTTATTTGGTGAAGTTGTATATTTTCTTTTCTCCTTTCACCTTTTTAATCATCAGCTGCTTAGAAGCATAAAATAAATTGAAGATAAAGATATTAGTTTTGAAGTATGGTTGTGACATATATAGATGCCTTTCTATGTGATGGGTCACTGGCTTTTGTTGCAGTTGATATTCTCTACACTGGTGTTGCTGTTATCACTTATTGTAACAGTAGTGTCAGTTGTTGTATGGCAACGTAAAGCCAGGCATACTTCTCATGCACGCTATGCTTCCCTGGCATCTAATGCATCTTCACAGTCTTCAGAGAGAGGAGTCAGCATCAACAGTGCTGAAGCGAAACCCAGTGACTCATCTCCATCCACAGAGCAAAAAAATTACCACTCTTGTGGCACAGCTCTGAACTGTGCTAGTAAGTGAAGAACATTCAGAGTAGGTAACTTCAAGCTGAAACATTGGGAAACATTGAAACATCACAGTCATCAACAGTTATCATTATGCACAAGAGTGGTTTATGTTGATGTCATTATCGATATCTAGCACTCTTCATTATGTGTCCCACACATGACAGTAAAATGTTATGTTTGTCAGATATATGTTTGTCGCACAGCACCCATTTAAATTGTCTACAGTGTCATGCATAGAAAGTTGTCCTCAAGGTATATTATTGGTCAACATGTTTATAAAAACTTGCTTTATCCAAAGAAATTTATGTCTAAAAGATTTCAGCTATATTTCCAAGTGGTTGATTGCCATAAAAATCAGTATCAGCTAAAAAAGGAATAAATGGCTAAAATTGTAACTCTTTGAGTGTAAACTATAATGGGATATTTCATTGGAGATCTTAGTTTGATTGATTCATTTATTTTTGGGTTTTTTAGGCATCAGCATTGAGGATCTTGTACCGTTTCCCACTGTGGAGGAGACCAAGAGTGTGAGCAGCGATGGCTGCTGCACAGAGGACCATGGCATGATAGATGCTGGTACTGCTCCTATCGATGAACGCATGTGCCTGTTGGGGAGTAGGTGTGACACCCAGGAGCGCATTGCTTGCCGCAAGCGGCTTCGGCGTTATGCAGCCATGATGCAGAGTCTGGCAGAATCACCTCAGGATGTGGAAACTCGCACATCTACGGAGGCTATACAAGAGGAGTACCAGTCAACCCACCATCTCCTTTTATTGTTGCTTCTGACCTTATCTATGTTTATTGTGAGTTATTTCCCATCAGCCTGTTTGCTGTATTTCCCCTTTGCTAACTTCTGGGCTAGTATTCCTGATAAATGAACATTTACCCTAGCGATTAGTCTGTTAGGCTGGGTAAATCTACTACCTACAGGTAGTAGTTAAAATCATATATTCATGGTTTTTGGGTAAACCTAACCAAACCTTGCTAGCGGGCTATTTATCAGCTGGGGTCTCTATGGATAAATATCTCCTTAATAGGTTTATTGTTATTAGATTTAATGAGTTAATGTGTCAATAGAAGGAAACTTAATATCTCAATTGACATTACACGCTCCCCACCCCCACCCCTCTTATGAGTCACATTCTTTTTGTTCCCCATTGCTCATTTTGTTTCCAAATGAGAACAAAATTAATATTTGGTCAGTGTTAAGGTGGGACTTGACATCCTAAGCTTCCACACTTGATTTTTTTTCTTCTTGTTTTGCTTTTAGTCTTCTTGCAATCTTGACAAAAGTGTATATGCCATCTCACCCTTTTTTTTTTATAGGAATTTTCACAAATAACTTCACTTTCTCAGTGGCTGATGAATTGAGAGTTTGTCTGTTGAATGACATTACCCAGTGGTGCCCTAGGCAATTTATGGAAATTTTACGCAAGTTCATTTCTGATCCACATGTTCTTGGTATAAGTTAAATTTTTCCCAAATGCTTTTCTTTGCATCTTTATTTATGAGTTGTTACCCCTGGCATGTATTTGTTGTTATAATCTCACAATATATTTTTGTCATTTAAAGTTTATTCTTGCACTTGATATGAGTTTCCTTTTCTGTTCCTCTGAATGCTTTGAGTTTATTTCCGTTTGTATTTCTGCAACAGGGTCTTTTCCTCTGCACTTGGAAGATTTTCAATCAGCGAGCATTTAGTGGAATCTATGTAGAGCTGGAGTTCCTGGACAGTGTTTTCAATTATGGACAGGTATGTGTTGGTACATATTAATACATGTTGATATGGTGATTCATCAATGACTGAAAGCCAAATGAGAGACAGAAGAAAAATGTATAAATGAAGATACAATGGGAGATTGAAGTGTGTATGGATTTCTGTGACATACATCTGTGTATGAAATCTTTGCTTCATTATATAAGAGGCAAGTTGCAGATATCTTCATTGTTCAGTGGCAGTCTGGTGGCACAACGGTTATCCCCTGCCACCAATACAGTGAACTTAGACTGTCCTGGGTTCAGCTCTCGACTTGAGCAGGCTGTTCTTTCTCAGCATGTGACATCTGTTTACAGGGCTGGCTGTCTTGTCATGATATAGCCTTAGAGGCTGACTAGGCATAAAACACCAATACCTTCATTTGTTCACATACTTTTTGTCAAAAGTCTGGACTTTTTTTTTTAATCAGTCTTGTTTTTCTGTCTGCAGTCATTCCTGGTTTTTACTGTATTTGGTTTTGATACACGTCTCATCTTCTCGTCACTTGTTGGAAGGTATGGATTTTTCACTTCTCTCCTTGACTTTTGATAACCTTGTTTCACCTCTCTGAAACCTAAACTGATGAAAAAAAAAGTAGCATGTGGTTGGCTTGCTTAGGAAGGCGAGTGGCATGACTCAAAAGGAGGATCCATGAAAGGTGGCAGGACAGCATGACTTGCAGTAGTTGGTTGCATTACTTGCCACTCATGCTAATATTTCTGTTTCAGCATTCTTGACCGACATAAACTTCTCAGCCAAAAGAAAAAGAGCAGACGATTCCATGGGGGTTAGGGAAAGGGAAACTGGGAATGTCTGATGACAAACTGTGTGTCCCACTCTTACTGTACTGTTTATTTTCAGATTTCTTTCTAAACGCAAGTGGCTGTGTCTAACATATGTCAGGTAACCCTTGTTGAGAAAAACCAGTTTTGAGCCATGACCTGCTTCCTGTCTTGTTTTGAGATCATGGATTTTCTAGTGCCACCCATCACCTTACATGTTTGATATTTAATTTACTGAATGCAGTTTTCCTTTCTTTTAATTGCAGTTAAAATTACAGTATTATTCTGTGCAATATTGTTTTCCAGCATTCTATTTTGGCATATAATACCATCAGTCACCATCTTTATATTTAGTGTTTATATTTTTGTCATCATTTACCATTAAACTCAAGACAGAGGATACGCTAAAGGCACACCTTATCTTCAGCATGTTTTTCATGCTATTTTGTTATGCCATTTCTATTGCGCACCAATTTTTGTATACATTTCATGTCACCCTTTGCAACTGTTGTGTACCTTCTTGTTCTTGATATCAGTCTTGCATATGGGAAAAATTAGGATAAATGTTCATGTGGGAATTGTTATAAGGTAAATTGTGAGAATGTATTGTTAGGTTGGAGAAATATATGTGTGTATGGGCACATGGATATAGGCCACTGTTGATGATATATATATTATGTGTAAACGACTGTAAGAATGTATAGATGATTGTAGGAGTAAATATGTCTGACAAGACTAATTGGATTCAGAAATCCACATTTGGCCATCTTTTCCTCTTTAAAATGCAGGTATTTGCATTGACTAAGAGTTGGTTAGTGCTACTGGGATTGTAATTGGGAGTGTAAGTAATTTTAACTGTGACCATAAATGTAACCATTTTTGTTTCCTGCCTGTGATTTGGTACCTTTATTTAGCCATATGATGGGAACATTGGCTTTATGTGTTCTCATTGTGCATGCATGTTCTCATTGGCTTATGGAAGGCTCAGCGACAGCTCAAGGTCACACTGGAAATCAAATTTATGTGTTCATTGGCTGCTTTCCTTCCTGTTATGCTTCTGAATGTCTGCTGGTTACAATATTTTTTAATACTAACCAGAAGTCAGCAAATGGTTACTGCAGGGAAATACTCCCAACAGAGGGAAGGGAGGAACAGTGTTCATGAAAAAATATTAAGATTGATGGGGTTAGCACAGAAAATAGCCTGCTACAAAGTTTTAGGTTCACACAATCTAGTAATATAGTAGTCATATTAATGTAAGATTAATGTACTAAATTTATAATGCTACTGCAGTATTTAACCATCTATCTTGTTTCTTTTGGTTACATATTTATTCTGGGTGTGAAGGACACAAGAGGTTTAATTTACTGTTAACAGTTAGATGATGATAACAATAATCTTAAATCATCAAATTTTTAAAAGTGACAATCAGCTGTAACAAGCGTAAGTATGTTGTGATGTCCTCTTTTGCTAAAAGGGGTTTTTAACACTTGTAGTGCAAACACAGTCATGACCTCAATAAACAATACAGCATTTTATAGTGCAAGTAGACATTTCTGTCAAGAAATTAGCAGCTAAATGGATTATCTCTTAACGTCGGTTCCATAGCAAAAAGGTAGGACAAGCAAGACATCAAGTTCTGTCTACTTTAAAAAGTATTAGTTTATTATAAATTCATTTTCAGCAAAATATCTGTGGAGAATTACATACCTGGTTAAATTTTTGCACAAAAGAGAAATTTTTATTTTGTTCGAGTGTAGACACACATGCCTACATACTCAGATTTTGTTGCTGAGTGATTCTCTGCCTCTGGCTGCATCATGAACATTTCGCTATTTTTGCAGGATACGCCGATGGTTGTACGGGGCAGAGCTTGTTCACCTTCCCAAACCTTGGGAGTTAGACCATGAAACACGCACAACCTGTCATCAGTTCCTGACTTTCCACATCCAGACCTGTCGGCAGCAGCTGTGCAAGGATCACAGGTACCTCATGGAATCTGAAAATGACTGTATAAATTTAAGATTTAAAAAAAAAGCAAATAATGCTTTTACTTCTTGATAGTCAAAAGGTTATATTTGAAAGATTACCTTTATGGTTAAATGTGTTTGTGTGAACATGTATGCATGTACACAGCTTTCCACACACATTTTCCTTTTCGTGCATGGTGATTTGTCGTTGATTTTGAGTCAGCATTTAGGAGAGACTCTATCTTGTTGTAGGGGACTCAGTTTTTAGATTTTTTTTTTAAAGAGATTTTCTTGGAAAACTGACAGCTTTTAAAAAAGCTATTAATTTGTGTTGGTGATACATCAAGTTTTTTACTACACAGGTTACCAACGCAAAGGATTTATTTCTTGCAGCACTCAGAGAGAGAGAGTTCTTTTTTAGATTGTGTGTGTGTTGTGGGGGTGGGGGGTGGGTGTGTGTGTGTGTGCTGCATGCAAGTATGTTTCTGTGCCCATAGGCATTTACACATGGCACCATTAAGTGCCCATACAATAGATGCATGCATAGTTTGTTAGTCACTTTAATATGAAGACAATATTTTCAATCTTCTAGATGATACATAAATAGTGTATTGCTAGAAGATTACTTGTGAAAAAAAAAGTTATATTTTAAAAAGTAGGATGGGAAAGTGCCATGGCCCTTTTATGATCCTGGGGTGGGGTGGGGGAACTAAATGATGTCACAGTCATGAAAGGTTTAGGTTTGGCAGTAATTGAAACTAGACAATAAATTGCCACAAGTCCGATTGGAAACTGTGAAAGGAGAAAAGAGAAGACAACTGTGGATTGGATATTAACCTGAACAATTGTGTTTTTTAAATTAGCGAAGTTGTGAAGATGAGAAACCTTTAAAGCGATTAATATTTTTCGTTACACAGGACAGTAGTCTGCAGTTTTCACCTTGATGTATGTCATTTGTGTGCAGGTTCCGGCTGCAAAAGTTCCAGAAAGTCTTCACAGGGTGTGAACTGTGTGACTGGCTTCAGAAGGCTGGACTGGCAGCTGACAGATCAGAGGCTCTGGCATATGGGAAGAGGTTATTACTAGGACGTGTTATAACCCATGTAACAGGAGAATATCATTTCCATGACAGTCCTTACTTCTACAGATTTTTGGACGACAGTGATGACAACAACTGCTAGGTGGTGGGAGAAGAAAGATTTTTAGGAAAAGAGGGTTATAGACAGAATTGTTAACCTGTGTGTGTGCACGTGCAAGCATGTGCGTGAATGCTGTGCCATGTCATGAAATATTTAAAATCCCAACCAGAGATCTGCCATCAACTGAGTCGGAATCTTCTAGCTGCCAGGATTAAATTATCTTTCCTCACTTCAGAAACAGCAGTTGATCAAGAAATTTCCCTGTGTACCTCTGTTATCTTGTATCCGCAAGAGCTGAGAAAACTGCCTGAGCGTCCCAGTATGCTGAGGAAACATACTGAGTGAAATGCCAATCAGCATAACCTGAGTATCTTGGTGAACTGAGGAAACATACTGCATGAAATTTCTGCCAGTATAACCTGATATATTTTCCATTGTTTAGGCAGGCAGGGTTATTGGACAGTCATGTCCAGCAAATGTGAGATATAAGAAGAGGAAACGACACTCCAGTTTTATATAGAGTCTAGGACCAGAGATGGGACCACTGGAGTGACACACAAGACAAAAGTTTTCAGAGAAGCAACTTTAATGGAGTTTGGAGGAAATGAGGACTTCAACAGTAATTTATTCTTATATGAAGAAGTCTAGAAAAAGTTGGCAAAATCCTTCATATTGATTATGATGGATGACTAGGTTAGGGTGTCTACACTCTTAAAACTGCACAGAAATCTCAGACTTTTGGATTGTGAAGGTTTGCATTATCTCCCTTTTAAGGTGTGGATTGGCCTCCCTTGAGACCTGTATTTTTCTCATCTGCTGAAATCCTTATTAATCAGTTTTCCAGTATTCTGGCAAGATCTTTCACCGATTCGCATATCAATACTCATTAGAAAAATTACTGTAAAGTTACCTGCTAAAACAGTTTCTGTTTTCTTGGCCTTATTGTCAGCAATGACGATAATCATGCTTGAGACTCTGCTGTGAGTTTATCTGCTACAGTCAACATAAGTTTACAAGAAGATGGATTTTTGGTTCCTGACATTTTATGTCCCTTTTAGCCATTTTTGGCTCCCATCCATTTTTGGTTTTGTAAATTTCAAATATAAAATCTGAACAGAACCGTCTTTGTAAAGACAGGTTACATGCATTTAATGTTCGGCCCCTAGAATGCATTTACTGTTTTCATTAATTTAGGGGATATTTTCATTTTAAAAGGACATTACTTTAGTGTTGCTGAGGTCACACTAAGTTATCTCCAGCTTGCCATTACCATGACCAGAAGTAATTTACTGTGTATAAGGGTTTTGAGTGAGCCATGAGTGTACACTAATGAAGGTTCATCTATGCTGTTAACAGTTCCTGCAAATGCATGCAGTTGATGTAAATTGTCAATGCAGAAAATAGCAAGTGGTTTATCTCTACTACCCCACCTCTAGAAAAAGAATATTCAGTTCTTACTCAGAGCAAGATTAATGATAAAAATATTTTGCATGTACTTTTAACATGAAACATTTTCCCAGTGTCAACAATAGCTGTAGTTTGCTCAGTGGAGATAGAATTTCCTTTTAAACATTTTAAGAAATTCAGAGGTTATAGAAGGAGCTGTTAGTAGTGTTTTATGAACAATTTGGAAATGTGCCATAAAGTTATAAAGAAGATAGGGTAGATCAATTTGACAAGCTGGCATTCCCAATTCCCTTCATGAAAAGAAATGAAATGAATGCTGCACATCTGTAGATTGTCTAGATCTGAGCATCAACATCCATCATCCACTCTCCTTACTGGTTCACCATTACTGACTATATAGCTAATTAACTATCCACACTAACTTTCAAATTCAAACTTGACTTTTTTCCCCCTCCAAAATAAGTGATTTCACCCAGAGCTGGATGGACTATGTGCTTGTGCAATGTATACATGCGAAAGTGAGGTAGAGTGAAATTGTGTGTAGAATTATGTCTATATTGTTGGTTTTCTCCTAAATGTGAAATGCTCCAAGCATATCTTTTGAAAAGTGCTATATATTTATTATTACTCTAGTACATGACTGATGTTTTAACAACCAAGTTGCTTAGAATTATCTACCATGAAAGCCACATCAACATCTGAAAATGTAAAAAGGCTGGCTGTTTACCCTTTGTAACTACAGCAGCATGCCTTCATTATATGCATAAAACATTGTTTCAAAATTGATCTGTGATTATGTCTAGTTTAAAAAATAATTTTCTGGGAAAAATTAAAGTTCTAAAAACGTAAGATCATTTGTTTGGATGTTTGTTTATTGGAAAATTAGATTTGCTTGCATGAATCAACAGACAGTCCCTGAATCATACTCATTCATGTATGTACAGATACACAAGTAGAAAAACGTGTACTTGCCCAGTTTATACAAGAAAGTGCATAAATCTAATGAGTGTATATAGAGTACAAGAAAATGGGAATATTTGTATACAGATCAACAGCTGGTGGAAAAGTAGTAATCAAGCACAATGGACATTAGCCACACTTCAAAGGTAAACATTACATGACTGCTTGGCAGTCTCCTTGGAAACCGCAAAGAGGGTGCACTTGATGGAGGCCACCTCTCTGCCCTTACTCTCCTGTCCACTTCCAGACATGCTATGCAAAGGAGAGATAATCACACCATCACATATAATTTATCATAATTCCACACAAGCAATTATTGGCACAGCCAGCAAACATTCAAACACGTCATTCAAAAGAACTATGCCACTTAGCCATACACATTATGCAGTTAAAAATTTTTGAGCCAAGCTCTGCTTTAAAAATGTTTTCCAGAGCTGCTTTGACATTTTTGTCACTACCTGTAACCGCAAATTGTTACAAGATTAACGATAGATTTCTCACCTAAATTCTGAACAGCAGTTCTACCAACACCATGTGCTTATAATTTCTGTTTTAATCTGCATTACTTCCTTGTCTTGTCATCAGCTTTTCAGTTCCAACTATTACCATCAAGTACAGCTAAAAAAAAAAGCAAAATCAGATGACGCTGTTTGTAGACAACTGAAACAGCCCATGCTGCCATGTTATTTTACATGGAAAAAACTGAAAGGAAAGACAAAGGTTGTAGGAAGTGTCTAAGACCACACCTATCTAGGGGTCAAGGTTTGTAAGGGTGGTACCCATAGCCTTTCCCCATTTGCCATTCCTTTCTCAACCATTCAAGGGTTAAGCAACCCATTCAAAATCTGGATCAATCTGAGGAAAGTTAGCTGAAACACATGTATGTCAAATCACCTTGAGTGCAGGCCTCCAGCTTTAGACGCAGGTGCTCGGACTATTAGCTATCTCCGTTCCCTCCAAGGAAAGAAGAATGGCAAGACAAAGAGACGTGAAAGAGATCAAACCGTATAATTCAGAAGAAGAGAGGCAAGGGCTGTAGTAAGTAGGGGGAAAACACATTACTTTTAACTGAAAAAATAAAAAGTTTTGATGTCCAACAGAATTCGTGATTTCCAGGAAAAGTACATTTTGGAGGACATCTTGGCATTAAAGGTTCGCAGTTAAAACAAAAATACAAACTGAGGGATAGAAACTATAGCAAGTTTTCCTTCCAGTTTGTAACTTTTAACTCTTTGCTTTCTAGTACTGCACAATATATTAGACAAAACAAGGACAGAAAAACATAAGCGTCTACTCTATCTAAATCTCCAAATGGTGCACAATTACACCACTGCCTCAAGTTTTCATTTACTTATTATTGCAATCATTTTGAGAAGTTTGTTTTTTTTTGGTATGGGTAGACTTTCAGGAGCATGACACAAAAGGTAAATAACTAAATTAGAACTGTTTAAATTGCTTGTCTAGAGAATACATTGTTACACTTTTATACTATGTACACAGATCCAAACTATGGGGCTCCAAACATGCAATTTGTTGATGAAAGAATCCATTTCTCCCACAAGTTTCCAGAAGCCAAAGACAGATCCACTTGTCTTAAAAAGCAAGACTACACATAAATGAATCTTTTTTCCAATTAATCCCCGACCAACTAGTATGGCTGTGTGGAAATAATGTGCAATAATCAACATGAAGACTGCAGTGCAAAACATGACCAAAGAATTCCAAGCTTCATTTGCTTATCACAAAACATGAAAACATGAACAGCATTTTTTCCCAAGAGGTAGTGCAGGCGTGGACAGTGCTTGAAGGTGACACCCAGCTGAATGACTGCTCATCGGGTAGGATGGGAAGAATTTTCACAGGTTTGCTTGAAGCAGCCAACTATTTTTCAGGCACTCAGCACACATGGATGCCCCAAATTCCTAACTGAAAGAGCATATAGTTCGAGGTCAGAGCTGTGATGGTTGCAGGAATGACTACTGTGCCCTGGAGAGGGACGAGGTAAGCTCAGGAGCTCACATTTTGGAGTGTTTGATTAATTCTTTTTTTAAACAGTTGTTGGGCTTAAGGCATTCTTGTTCATGCCGCCTCCTTTATATTCGAACTTCTAACAAACTGAAAACCATAACAGGGACCATGAAATGTCTAAGCAGGATCTTTTATAATGCTCCTCAACTCCTCTAATGTTACTAACACTACAATTTAATAATATATCCAGCTCTCCTCAATTCATAAACCCATCACATAAAATCATCACCAGCTCTACAACCTGGATGGGGAAAAAACTAAGTTTATCAGCACTTGCTTTGTGATAATAAGCAGCATACAACAGTGTGTAAAAATGAGCATTTGATGACGTCCCCTTGCATGCTAGTACTGTCTGCATGCCACATAGTAATTGATAGTAAAGATTACCCTACATATATTTATTGCAGCCCTATGCTCCACTGAGGGCGAAAAGGAATAATGAGAATATATATTCATATATATATTTATGTATGAGAAGGCATATGCATTTTTGTATTTGCAGTTTTCAAAATAAGAAAAATAGTTGTTGCAACTATGGAACAAGAAATGCCTAGAAACAAAATACTCCCCCCGCCACTTCAACACTTAGTACAAGACATGCCTGCAGTCGGTGCCTCTCTGATGTAATCATTCCAAGACTGCAGAACTATGTATCTCTTGATCATGATGAATTCACTCAAAATTAAGCAATACAAAAGGGTTTACTGAACCTGTTTCACTTAGCTTTATCACGTCTAGGCTTCAAGGACTGTTTTACAAGCTATAAAATGATGACACATTATTATGTGCCAACAGATTACACCATCTAGCACTAAACATGTCAAAATCCACACACGCATGACCAAATCTTCTATTTTATGTTCTGAATGCTGCCAATTTCTAACATATCTTTTATAAGTCTGTAAACTTCTTCCCAAGCATTTTGTCTGCAAGCCCCATAATGCTGACCAGACAGAGGTTGCTGTTGGCAACACACACAGTACAAGTACAAAAAATGAATACAGTTTAAAGCTCTCTTGCTTTTCTTTTGGAACATATGAAAGGCACAAAGCTGTACCCCACAGTCCACTTTTGTTCCAGATGAGAATAACACCAATTTTCTAAGCGAGAGAACAGAAACATAAGCAAACGCTGCCATTGGCAACCTGCCCCACTAATTAAAAAGAAAACCAACATGCTTTTGGCTGGCAATCTGGAACCCTGAAATATCTTTAAACTTTGCAGTCACTTTTCCTTCTTCAAAAAGATACTAAGAATCATGACCAAAATCCTGACATGAAATACAACAGAAGGAGCTTGCGTATTCTGGGTGATAGGAATTCAACCTTGAAAATAACAGGAAAGCTTTCAGCCCAGGTCAGATCTAAGAACGAAGCAACAAGTTAGAAAAGGCACCAAGTCTTGAAAACATACAATCTCTAATATGCCAAGAATCATATAACCAGACCTTGCAGGCCCATAATTATTATAAGAGTTATGCAAGCAGAAAACAGGAAATCTCCCATGCATGCATCCATCCACATACATACAGGGTGCACACATGCATGCAACTTGATTTTTTTTTAAGTCAGTGGGTGGCAATTACAAGGAAACTGCCCACTACTTGAAATACTGTACAATTGCTGAAGATTACCCTAGATATCTCGTTCCTAATTGCACCATGTGCCATGGCTTTGCTCTTGCACTAAGTGGAGGAAATGCTGGTGTTGGTGAAGAGTTGACAATGGAACAGATAAGCAAAAATAACTGGGAAGACCTTAAAATAGATAAAAAGAACAGAAACAATATTGTAGAAGCTGTAAGCAACTAACAAGATGAGAAGAATCATGAGAAATAAAATCCACAATTATTTGCAATCACTGATGAGATCTTAGGGGCATTTTTCCCCTACTGCTGTTAAACATGTGGGAGTAGTGAGATGTCAAGAACATATCAGCTATCCAACAGTGAACACTCAAGCCAGTTTTGCCACTTATGACTCAGACAAACCCTCTTTTTAAAAGAGAAAATAATAAGTGAATGGAGAAAATTATTTCAAAGACTCAGGCTGCTTTCTGTGAGATTTGGCATTTCTGCTGGGGTGTCCAGCCTAATGATAATCTGAAGAGGCTGTGTTTAAGTGCAGAAACCGATCAAAAACATGAACAAGGCCCTTACCATTCCCCTCTGACAAAAGCATTCCTTAAACTGCTCAGTGCTCAAAAGATACGTAAGCTGCTAAGTGCTAAGAAGATGTGCCCCACTAATCCTGGGTTTTAGGAAAAAGTTCAAAGCAAAGAGGAAGCAGATGCCTTTGTCTGCCCAACTCGTTAAAACCTCCACATCTTTTGCTCTGGGTACCTTGTTACAAGTGCACTGATTTGCACTGGTCGCCTGCCATTACAAAAGCAGAGGGAACTGCGATAGTATACTCAAAAAATACCAAACTGCTTCTGATTTAGCAATCATAAATATTATTTATCTGGAAGGAAGAGTCTGGAACGTGTGCAGTTGGACTGGCAGCAAAGCCACTGAAGTGTCTGTGATGCAGCACACTGTCATTCAAGAACATACTTATACTCTCAGCTGCTTTCACAAGCCAGCTCCCTGACTCCCTACCATCCATGAAATACAAGGTTTGAAGATTAAAAAAATAATAAATTGTAACAGAACATGACCTGCTGAAACAGTTAAAAAAATATTTAAAAAACTAATGAAACAAAAATTTAAATCAGCTACAAGGTCAATGTTGTCTCCCTTCAGGTTATGCCATCTTGCTTTCTTGCTTTGTCCGCACATGCAGGCAAAAGGGTCACCTTAACACTCTCTCATTCTATGTATTTCTCTGCTGGCCGAGTCATGCACACACAGATCCGAGTCTTATGTATGAATACAGGCACCGCACTCCCAACTACTTGCATACACATCTTGAGCTCAGGGATTCCTCGGAACAGTTTGCGAGTGCAGCATTAGAATGTCGGAAAAACCATTCAACAGCAGTCGCCATGACATCAGAGCTTTGACGTGTCACTAAGGCATTCTGTCTTGACATGTCAAGCAGTCTGCTGAAACTTCAAGTTGGGGTAATGGCTTTATAGGCCCTAAGAGTGCTGATGTTCATTTCATGAGGACTTTAACTTGTCCCAAACCACCATTCTAACTAGACACAGGGAAGTACAGTCACATTGCAGCACATTCTCATCTTGGCGCCCAGCTGTGTTCCCCTTTGCTGTAAAGCCTGCCCATGTTATCATCTCTCACAGCCCCAAATACCACGCAGCCTGACTTGCACAATAGCTGCTTGGAATCCAACAGCCTCCAGCACACAGAACACATCACTACATAATAGTTTTAGGCAAATGTTTAGTTAGGTACAATTGTGTTGGAAAAATCATCACAGACAAGTGTTCTTTTCACACTTATTAAATTAGTGGCAGTTAAAATGGGGTCTGTGCCACACCAGATTTGGCTGGAAAAGGTTGCCAATCGAAACAGACACATCCAGCTTGCTCCACTGTAGTCATCATCTCCATGTCTCATCGACTGTTGGGAGGCGGAGGGGGAGGTAACCGCCTTTGGCTAACTGTATGAGAAAAAGAACGCAAGACTCAAAAACTTTTTATACTTACCTACTTTTTATACAAACATACCCTGATCACTTCACTCTCTCTCTCACACACATCTGTAAACTCTCAGATACTTGTCCAACAAAAACATATAAATCTCTACACTATATAGCAAGCAAACAAGAGATCTCTTAAGAAAAAGCCAGACAAAATAAATAAAATTTTAGCTAAGATTTGAAAGTGCTGAACATAAGTGCATTCATCAGCTCAGCAATTTCCCCCAATTTTCAAAAGGCAGCATTACTGAAACTGGCGTTTCAGGACACCAACATTGTGTTCACCCTTTTCTAATCTAGATGGATTTCCTCCACACAGTGAGACAATACCTGAGTTTTTGAAATTCTTGGGGTTTTGTGATGGATACGTCTTGTGTACACCACTGAAAGGCTCTGGTGGTGGCAACTCGTTGCATGGATGAAAACGAAACCTTCCTTCAAAATCTGAAAGCAGGTGTATAGGCTTGTGAGCAAACAGTTAAGTATCCGCAGACAGAACATAAACAGTACCATCTTTTGCTTAAATCAACCCGAACTGTGGACCTCTCTAATGCATATTCAATGAGTGAACTTTTCTCAAAAGGTTGTCAATCTGTATCTTTCCACATACAATGCATAGTTGAAATAAACATCCAGCATATGGCTAGGTGGGACAATTATGATTATATACAGTGTTGTCTGTGCCAGGAAGAAGTATGTGCTACTCACCATCTCCGAAACCTGAACTGCTCATGCGAACAATGTTCTGAGGTGGCAGGGAGGTTGGAGGAGGTGGTGGGCCCTGACTGCGACCAACAGTCCCTCCACTGTTGAGATCTCGACGAGCTGGAGGAGGCGGAGGCCGTATCTGCAAATAATTGTAAAGTAAAATCTGACAGTCAAAACAATGCAGAAAACCAGGAATGTATAATAAAGAATATTATTTCTTATTGTTGTTAGTATAGCCCAAAATATGAGTTTTAAAGAAGCAAACAAAAAAAAAACCACAGATGCCCACATGAAAACCATGAAAAACATGAATACTTTCTCAGGTCTCCCAGTAGACGTAGCCTTGACACGTATGATCTCAGGAACATTTTAACCACGTTCTATATCTTGTGATGTTCATGTATCATATATCTTAAGAAAAAAATGTGGTTGTTTGATCACATTTTGCAAAAAAACATTCGGCAATAGGCAGTCATTTGAGAAAGAGAGAAAAGTATAAACTCTGGTAGGCCTTTAAAGGAGGATCTAAGATAAAATTTGTTGACATCTTAAAATAGTGCTATCATTAGTTTGAAAAACAAATGTACTGTGAACATTAATTCGGTCAACATTTCTTTATATTGACCTAAATTTTAAGCACTGAAGTCACTGAAGGCTACAGCCAAAGAACTGAATGCAATACCCAGCTAGCTGACTGTTCAATGATGCACAAAAGTTAGGTATGACCTCTTTCCAAGGTTGTCTTTCTTTCAGGTGAGAATTAAAACATTGAAATGGTTGCATCTCATGAACAGAATTTTTTTTGCTCAGAATTAGTATCTTATAGACTGAACAAAGCCACCCATCTGAAAATTATTTTACACCAAGGTTAGCTAAAAAAGTGCAATTGCACAATAATATATTTCTTTTCTGTTCGTACCTGGGGTGGGCCTGCACGGCCTATGGTACCACCGCTGGTATTGGAGGATACCCTCGTAGGTGGAGGGGGTGGACCAGAAGGCCTGGTGGCTGGGGGACCAGGGGGAGTAGTGCGGTTGACTGGAGGAGGAGGAGGAGGTGCTCCTGTGTTGCTGCGGACTGGGGGTGGTGGAGGCGGACGTGCTGGTATGGCTGCTGTTGGTGCTGGAGGCGGACGTGCTGGTATGGGTGCTGTTGGTGCCGCAGGTGGACGTGCCGGTGTGGCTGCCGATGTTGGAGGCAGAGGTAAAGGCCGCCCAACCATGCTGGGGGGTCGCCCTGAAGGTACAGGCGGTTTCCCAGAAGCAACTGGAGGAGGTGGTGGTGGCTGCGATCGTGGTGATGGTGGAGGCTGTCGAGATGCCAAACCCGCTGCCAAAGCTGCGACATTTGGTCGTGGAGTGCTGTCAGTTACATCGGAGTCATCATGTGATATAGAACGACTTGGATGTGGCTTGCTGGGGGTGGGTGGCAGGGTTGGAAGACTTCCAGCAGGCTTGATGTTTGCTGGGGGTGGAGGAGGAGGCCCTCCCCCATTCATCTGCCAAGAACGAGGTGGTCCAGATGAAGGACCATTGGCTACAGGCACATGGGGTCGAAGAGCATGTGACGGAGTCTCAACAACAGCTGCAAAGAAGACAACCAATATGTCTGGGTATGTCAAAACAAGCAAATCCAAAAGGTGGCTACAATTTCAAGCATTTTTGTACCAGTAGAATTAACTTAATTCAGCTCTCTCTCTATATATATAAATACTGTAAATTCTTGTACCAGTAGAATTAACTTAATTAAGATATACACACACATATACACTGTAAATTCTTGTACAAGTAGAATTAACTTAATTGAGCTATATATACTGTAAATTCTTGTACAAGAAGTATAATCAGACTTGACTTTCCTGTCCATCAATGTCCTGCAGTTTTCTGTATGCCTTCAGTATATTTATTCTTTGCCACAGCATGGGATTGAAATTTATTTCAGTGATATTTTTAAAAAGAAGATATCATTAGAAATATATGAACATTACATACCTAAGTTCAATGGCATAAGTAACTCATAGGAAAAAAACTAAACAAATCTAATGCCTATATCTTCATGAATATAGAAATTGCGGCTTTTTACCCTAACCAACTCCGAAATGTGGTAGAATACAGCTAGTTTGAAAGTATCGTTTCAATAAAATCTAGCCAACATTAATTCAGATTTATCCATAACATAAATACCAACTTACTTCTGGAACTGGCCCCTCGAGCCTGGCTGGGGAGGCGAGGCACGCCTCCAGCAAAAAGACCTCCCATCCCCACAGGACCACTGCCACCACCTCCTCCACCACCTCCACCTCCTCCTCCGCCACCTCCACCACCTCCTCCTTTAACAGCTTTAATAAAAAAAAAAAAAAAAAGGAAACATGGTTACATACTACAGACTTGGAGTTGCAGCAATGCCCAGTAACATGCCACAACTTCTTGGAGTATTTCTTTCACAAGTAATAATAATAAACGCATGATTTAATTAGCCCATACACAAGCTTGTAAGAAGCATGAAAGAAGACAGAGACATGTACAACATATAGAGGATGGAAGGATAAGCAACAGTACTGATGACCAATAAAAGATGACTAAGAAAAGACCATTAAAGAAAACACAAAGAGGGATCGGGTAACTTAACTGAGGGTATTGTGATTCTGCAGAGGAAGACAAGTAGGCAGGTAGCAGGAGGGGCATTTAAAGGACTCAGTGGTGGGTAGGTTGTGGATATGGAAAGGGAGAGTTTTGATGCACTGTAACTAAAAATCCTGTGATCATATGTTGTTTTGGTGATAGAAATTGTCAGGATACAGTCATAAAAGTGTTCAGCATGCCAAACGTTTTAACAAAACTCTTAAAGATGATTAGAAAATATAGACATCAGCAATAACAGATAATGTTACATTTCCTATTCAACAAAAGCATGAATCTGAATTTAAAATGTAATTTTAATATTTTCAACACATTATCCATGTACATTTCTGTTTTTGTACATCTGTCTCTCCATGCAGTGGGGTAATTACAGACATTCAAGTCAGGCTGACTGGCACCTCCTCTAAAAAATGCCTCTTGAAACCAATGAACTTGTCAACTTTCCACTAAAAAAATAATAACTCTTCTTGTCTTTTTGTTCCTATTCACTTCCAGGGGAGCATAGGGCCAAAATAATAATAATAAAGTTAATTTATATAGTGCTTTACCACATCATCAAAGGCTAATTTAAAGCACTTGACAAAAAAACAACAATAATAATAATCATAATGGTCTCAAAACAAATAGTTCATTGTGCAGTTACTCATGTTGAGAAAACACTTAATTAAAGATGCAGTCATTTTAGCTCAGTACCTACTGCTTTTTGTTTCTGCATTTGCATTCTATTTTCTGGTTTGTGGGCCTTGATGTCAAATGTTAACTGTTTAGTAAAGCATTAAGCTTGTGTGTGTGTGTGGAAAAAATCCATTTATTAAGGGAAGACACTATTTGCATCTTCTCAGAGAAAATAAAAAAAATTAAAGTGGAGGCTCTTGCACTCTGGGTAAACAGAATCTTATTAAAATGTTCTTAAAGATTTCATCATACAAAGACAAGTTTAAATTGCTTTAAAAATTATATCAAAATGCATTTCCAAATTTACATTTTAAAAAATATAAAAAAGGGAACCAACCTCCAACCTGGGGGGCACTGCGGTCATTGGTTTCAGTCTTCTTCAGGTGTGCCCCCTTGTGGATGGCAGACAGCAAAGCACCCCGATCTCCTCCACCCCCTTTGCCACCACCCAGCTTGAGGCCTCCTGAAGGAGGAGGGGGTCCTGGCCCTGGGGGTGGTGGTGGTGGCGGCGGTGGCGGCATCTTGGTGGTGTGAACACTTGACTTTCTGCCCAGAGAGAAGAAGGTGCGGGTCAAGCATGACCAACACATCATGGCAGTTAAAGAGCATCGCAGACTGCTGGAGACAAGATTAAGGCTGCCTCTCCCTTGTCTCTCATACAGGTACAAATCAGGGTGGGCAGGTGGGAAAAACAGTTTACATAATCCTGCTGTTTGTGAAACTAACAGAACTGTTGGGTGCTAGTCCGAACTAGTTTCGTGATGACAGTGTGTAACACATGGTTAACGCAGCTCAGCCAGGGACAGAACAAGTCCATTTACTGAGTTCGGCCACTGGTAACAATGTCATCCACCAGTTCTGACTGCCAACTATGAACATACAGACACCTTAACAATTCCGTGTTTTTCTTTTCTTATACAATTGCCATCAGGCACAAATGTGCATACTGTGCCTGATCACATACCTTGTGACTGTACTTTCCACCTGCTGTTTACACCCAGTTTCCCCTACAATAGTGACACATACAACAGGTGTTGCCACCTCAACAGGTGGGACACATATGAATGTGAACGTGGGTTCACAAAATAATTCTGCATGTGTACAACTATGTGCAATTCACAGAGCATATATAAAATATACACAAATTTATATTGTGTGTTTCTACTTGTCTGAAATCTAGCCAGTTTTTTCCTTTTAGAAGCTACTACAAAAAAAGCTACATTAACAAAACAAAATCCACACATTCTTTAGTGACCCCTTACCACATTAATACATCCACCACATGACATAAAGGAGAAAATCTTAGAATGTCAGCAGCCCCTTTACAATTCAACAATGTCACTGGCCCTTTACTTCAATAACCGTGGCTATGCATTATTAGAAGTCATTTAATGAGAATGGCCATGTAACTCTAGTGCTACATCCTTCAGCACTCGTTAGCTGGAGGTTGCATACTAGACTGTGAGAAGTAAGAAAGTAGCAGTTCTTACTCCTTGTCAATGGTATGAAGGCCATTGTGTCAGAAATGAAAATTCTCTTTATGAAGAGTCACATAACTACCCAAAAAATTACCCGCCTCCCTTTTTAGCAACTTGAAGAACTTTGGCTATGCTGTGTAACATAAGGCACTAAATGTTTATGTGACTATGTCAGTATTAATACATGCTTCAATCAATACCTCCAGCATTTATGTGACTATGTAACAGAAAACCCATGTTCTTCAATCTCTAATTTGGAATTCTCAAAACGACAATCATTCTTCTCAAAACAGCCTGGTCTATCTTTGAATAGCACAATCGCCTTAATGAAAATCTGCATGTCTCTCCTGAGGATATCCTGTAGTCTCTGATGTGGGTCTCCCTAATAGCAGGAAGACCTTATTGATGAAGGATATGCTAGTTCCTTGTGATCAACTGATCTCGACTTAAACCCTTCTACAGAACTTGTCTAAAAGATGCAAATTTACCTTTCATTTAGCACATGAAGTACAACCACTTATCCTGAAGGCCTCAGTGCTGCTGAGTATGAAGAGCAGCCTTCTTTCTTCCAGTTTTAGACATCACTAGAGTTAAGTGGGTATTAATGGCAAATTAGCTGCATATCTTCTACATTTTGTGTGCACAAGCAAGCATGTGTGTATGTGTGTGCAGGCATGCATATTCATGCTCTATGACGATGCCATGCTTGCATCAATTTACAGCACAACTGAAATAAAAAGATTGAAAAGAATGAAACTGTACAGCTGTAAAAGTCTTTATCTTGAAACAGATGTAGACATGACTCAATTATAACCCTTCTTACTCTCCTCCCATATATATACATCTGGAGAAGCGGATAGCCAAGTGGTTAGAGCGCTGGTGACGGAATAGAGCAGCAAACTTCCCCCAGTCGACCCAGCTGGCGGGAATGAGTACCTGACTCATTAGAGGGTTGAGGAAGGTATGGCAGGTAGGAAGAGGAGATGGACACCGCCCTCATGTAAAGCTGGTCCCGAGAAAAGTGAGGCCTTTAACATCTCACCTCCAACTACAAGAAGAGATTAGGGGATGACCTTCACCTTTGTCTTATAAGTACATCTTTATATGTAAGTACACAGTACACATGCACACATACACACACATACTCCCTTTCTCTCAAACACATGCTCACATACAACAGAAACACAATTCAACCTCCTTAAATTAACAAAATGATTTCAGGTTCTTTTTAGCACACAATTCTCTCAGCAAACATTCAACTTCCCCTTATGTTTCCTGTTTGCAACAATCACATCAGGTCATTCAAATCAGATACAATCAGCATCACAAAAACTTGAGACTATCTCCTACAGAATATTATCCTTGCTCTTCTTTCTGAAACTCATCCCAGACCAGGCCCTCATCAGAGCTTACATGCAGACACACAAAACAAAAAAAAAAAAAGAAAGAGGAGCAGCCTAGTTCTCCATTACACACTGGTATGTTCTCAGACTTAGTAGCACATGCAGAGCTGCTCACAAACATGCTGTCTTTGTGCCATTCGAGTCTGTGACTCACACTGTCTGCCTGCACCAAGCAAAGGGTCCCTAATGCATTGATGCATGCACCAGCAACATGTACCTCTTCCTCATCTTCTCTTTAACTCTGCATATGTGCATGCATAGCCATGATGAAAGATTTATTGACTGTTTCCATCACAAGTGGCATGATTCATATACCTAACACTTTGATTACAATCCTGATTTAATGATAACATTGCCACTTCTTTTTGTTGATATGCCCTATGTAAAAAGGGTAGCAGAGCCTCTAACCTTTCTCTATATATAACAGAATGCTTGAAAATACAATCATCATGATCAAGCTCATCAAATATAGTTATGCAATATATAATGTTACCATCCTGTCTTCTTATGCTTGATTATACCAATCACTAATGAAATACTGATAATGTACACCTGCCCAATGTTACCATCCATGTAACCAACTATATTTGATGTTGATATGAGCTACATGATCTTCCAAAGTCAAATAAAATTATCACACACACACACACAGAGGGGATATTTCCTCCATCACATGGCTTCAAGAACACCGACATGAAAAGAACACTTTACAACAGGAAGTCTCAAAGACTTAATATGACATTCTACTAAGGGAAGAGGGGAGGCAAAAGACTCAAGAGCTGAAGGGGACAAGGGTCTGCATGACACTGGCCGAACCAAAGTTCAGTCTGACTGCTGAAGCACAAATGATAATCAACGAGTCTTCGACATTTGTGACTTGTAAAGTAATTTCTTCTCATTTTGAGCAATCTTTAGAGCACTATAAAACATTTCTAAACAACTAAAATTTAAAATATCTAATAATATGGGAAATAAAAAGGATTTTTGCTTATAAATATCATCAAAAGCAAAATCCATGAATCTTAGTATGCTATAGCTGAAAGCATAGGCAAAACGAGATAATTACAATTAGGCTTCTGAGATATTCATGTCAAGTTTATAATGCTGGATAATACTGTTTCTACATCATGAAGGTTGGGAGATCAAGTACCAAAATTATATATAAAATAGATTGCTTACTGACAAATTTTTCTCATTAACTTCTAGAAAAAGGCTTTTACAAATGAGCTAGGTTTTCTTTCTTTTTTTTTTTTGTTCACAATTTTGCTATCAACATAAACAGAAAGAGCAGTTAATAGGAGCTCTCTTGCTGGAGGTGCAATTTCAAGCTTGATAGACTTGTGTTTTTGGTTTACTTGCTCACAGCAAGATATGCTAATTATGTTATTGGTAAAATGTTAGTGTGATTAACCCATGACTTGCTGTGGTTCTGGAAGTAAGTTTTCAAAGGGCTTGCCAAGACCTGACAGCTTACCACTTTGCAAGAGGGTTACATTGGTCTTTGCTGACTGCCAGCAGTCCAGTGTATGTACCATCCATAGACAGTTAACACTAAAGAAAAAACTATTTATATTTTACTTAGAGACTCTTCCAGCAAAGTTTGTGAGGGTTTATTCTCCTAGTGAGTCTAGGATACACCGGCTGAAAGAGTGGACTGCTGGCAACAGCCGAGGCTTAATCCAGACATGCATTTATTCAAGTATGAAACCCTTACACAGGTATTATGCATGATCTCAGGAAGTGTTATTTACCCTAACCTTCCTGGTTCAGGTTCAGCGAGGAAAACTTAGGCTGTGATAAGTGTTCCAAACTATGGCTGCAGTTAGTACAAAGTATTGCTGTGCACAGTTACCATGCACACCAAGAATTCTTTACTGGCAAAACACTGCAATCCCATCTGTGTGACAGTTATCTTTTCGCTCATCCACAATCCTTCAAATACATTCCAAATCATAGACAAGACTCGAATGTCAAGGCCTCTGCACTTCCTCATTTCACCTTAGAAGGTACACAAGACTAGACCATTCACCTGACACTGACATGCAGTGCAAGTATTTAAAGCTTCTAGTTGTCTATCAGAGATTTATCAGGTGAGCACAGTCTTATTATGGCGACAGAAATTCAGATCTGTCATCAAGACATAAAATAAAGCAGCAAGCATCGGATGACAACTTTAGTTTCACTGTACTTTTCTACTGAAAAAAAAAACCCAAAAAACAGACAAAATTCAATGCAAGTATCTACCGTTTTGATCAAACAGGAAATTAATTAAACATTCTTTTCTCTTAGTATCTTCATTACTCTCAATGCTTATGCTTATTTAGGTATCACCATTATCTCCCACTATTATAAGCAGGTAATACTTCTGTGAAAAACAAAGCATGAAAACGGCAGAAGACAATCCTAAAACTGTTCATCATAATATAAAAGTAAAAATTTATTTGTGATCTCTGAAAATCCTGCCAATATATCTGTCTATATTTGAGTGTCAAACTGTGCTTTAGAAGACAAAGATATTTCTGAGTAGCTTATTGGCCATTCACAAAACAACTACACATGGACTCTTTTATTCAGTGTACAACAGATTATCTTTTGAGAGTTCTGACCTGCAACAGATGCCCCTACCATAGATAGAATCATAAATGTCAAGTGTGCCGAAAACCTCAAGAAACCTGCTGAAGTCAGGAAATATCTAAATGAGTTATTAAACTTATCAGCTGTGTAACTATAACAAACATCCTGAAGTAGTGTCTAAAAAACCAAAATACTGAAGACCTTTATGCTATGCGTTAAAACACATTAGCTTTAAATTAACTATGTCCTGATTCAGGGCTTCTGCTAAGGCTAAATTCTTTGGGTTCCCAGGGACCCCTTCTTCAGATTTTTAAGGGGTCCTTGTTCTTCGCCCAAATGTGAAGGGGACCCCATTGACGAAAATTGAAGGGGTCCTCCGAGCTTTTAATGCGTACTGTACGCAATTTTTTGCGTAAGCAGAAGCCCTGTGATTGATGTAACATAGGTCACAGTAGGTATTTTAAACTAAAGCTTCAGAGACTGCTTTCACTTGGTTTAAAGAACCGCAGGCGAAAAACTTATCTTAATAACTGGACTGAGGTTTACTGTACTATACACTAATGTCCTTGGATAATGGTGGTACAGGCGAACTTCTCCCTAACGAATTTTAAACATCAATTGGTTGGTTTCCCATTAAAGCAATGCATATTCAACTTCCACAGCTTGACTTGGCTTAGCCAAAATCTCCACAGCTCAAATAATTTTAAGCCGGTCAACATGTTAAAACTATCTGAAAATAAGTGTGAAGTGTAAAATCATGTACTCCCCCCCCCCTCATCACTTCCAACCCTGAAGGAGGCATGAACCATGGAAAAGGATGATCAATGTGGTGACAATGCTAGCTTTTGGGATGACCTCTGAACAGTGGTGATGACTGCTGCCTTAGCAAATGCATCCACTTTTCTGGGTTATATAATATGGCAATGGCTAGAACATTTCTGTCTTTTTTTTTTTGTTTGTTTTTCGTCATTCATTCCTTCTGAGAGTCTGACTCACTAGTAGGATGACACATCCTCCCTTGAAACAAATGTTTACACTGTACCTTTACCCTTGAGGAAGTTATTGTAACAGCTGCAGGAAGTCATTATTTTCTGCTGGTCATCAAAAGTATTTTTTCTGAGAATGAAGCAACCATCTCTATGATAACTGACAGGAAAAAAGAAGTTCATGTCCACCTCTAGTTAAACAATGTTGAAGGAAACCAGGAAAAGATGGTATTACATGTAGACTGATTACTTAAAAAAACAAACAAACCAAGATGTAGCAAAATTTGCAAGGATCACAGACAGAACAACAGGGAAATAATAATAATGTGTACTTAAAACATGCAGCAGCAAGACCAAGATAGATCGCACTCTCTGCGCAGACCAGTCATGATAAATGAAAGCTAACAGACAGTGGACAATTAGATACATGTAGGCACGCTGAACAACATAAAGATGAGGTACAAGTGTAGAACGTAAAGCAGTGGATGAAGGTATGAAGGGATATAAACAGTGTAAAAATGGAGTTGTTACATGATGGTTAACGATGACAGACAATATTACAAGGGAGTTAAGAATAGTAGTTCAGGAATAATACTTTGTGAACAGATACATTTTCAGAGAATGTTAGAATGTAGCCTTCAATTCAGTGGCAAATGTGATGTGGATGAGAGTTCTACTGCTTAGCAGCGCTGAGAGAGAATGTCTCTATGTGACTGTCTTTGTGGGAGGTAGGGATAGAATGCAGGAGTCTGAGGAGCAGTTTTTGGCAGGAGTGTGGACAGACAGGATTTCAGTAAAGTAGTTGGGGGAAGAGCCTTTTAATAATCCATAGCATAGAGTTGGGAGCTTGTAGTCTATTCTAGCTTTAACTGCTAGCCAATGGAGAGAGTGAGGAAGTGGTGTGACATGTTCAGATTTGTGAGTCTGGAAAACAAGACGAGCAGCTGAATTTGGAAAGTCCAGAATATCTCATTCACAAGCTTCAGAGAGATATTATGGACAACCTGCAAGAAGACTGCTGCAATAGTCTAGTTTAGACAGAATGTAGAACAGAAATGGAGCTGATCTTCCAGAACACATAGTATGAAGAACGACAGATGTGAAAAACATGCTTATCAACAGACATATCAGCAGAGACTGTGTAACCTAAGTTACACATTGAAGTAACAAAAGGAACATCAGCATTGTCTACATTGGCTTTCCTCTTTGGAAAAAAAAATTCTGTTTTTTTTCATCAGTTTTAGCTTGTTGTGGGTCATCCATAGTCTAATATCAGAAAAACAATCTTGGAAGCTCTGGACAGCAGTGTGTGCCTGAGAAGAACAGCTGGTATACAGCTGAGTGTCATCAGCAAAGGATTGATCGGATATAGAGTGAGATTGAATTAGAGTAGTAAGTGGCTTAGTGTACATGATAAAAGGATAGAACCAAGTACAGAACAATGGGGGCCTCCTGAACAAATAGAGACTGGTGGAGACACACAGCTATCTACTATAACTGAGTCCTATCTGAGAGAAATAACTGAAACCTCTTTCAATTCAATTCAATTCAATTTAACTTTATTATCTCACTAGGAGAAATTACAAGACGTGGTAAAACAACTGGCTTATAATAAAAACTTATAATAAAAACTTAATAACAACTTAATAATCATCTCACACACACACACCTACAGTCCATGTAAATACCCAACTAAATAAGAAACAACACTAAAACTATATTCCCAAAACCACACACCCACACCCACACACTCACAAATCCGTACAACACCTGTTCAGTAAGACAACAGACTTGTGTATAAAACTATACCTAGAACGGGCAGTGGAAGCTCTGGGAACAATAAAACGTCTCTTGGACGGAAGAAGGTTATAATACTTTGAGTGGGAGACTGAGATGCCATAGAGAGTACTGAGTCTATGAATGAGAGTAGTGTGATCAATGGTATCAAAGGCAACAGACAGGTCTAATATGGTGAGAAATTAGATGCCACCTCTATGCAAAGCAGACAAAATTTTTCCACCTAAAGCAAGGCAGTCTCAGTCCTATGAAAAGGGTGATAAAAAGACTGATGGAGATATAAAATTTCCAGAGTTAAGATGAGATAAAAGTTGCTTGATAACTTCTTCCTCAAGGATTTTGAAAAGAAATGCAAGTTTGAAAAAGGGCAGTAATTGTCAAGGGCAAGCATTTTTAGCAGCGGTTTCACTAATGTTGAATGTAGATGGGAAGATGCTAGAAGACAAACTATCATTTACTATCTCTGTGAGGGCAGGGAGTAAGACCTGTAGTTGTTTACCAGTAGTTGGGTGAAAACTGGGTCCAGTGGATAAGTTGTGGGTTTTGACTGGTGCATGGTGGTCCTAAGCTCACTTTCTGAGATCGGCTAGAAGGAAGGAAAGGAGAACTGGCCATGCAAGATTGATTAGCAAAAGCTGAAGGGTGCATAGGCAGATATTATCTCCAAGCCAAACTTGATATGGGAAGAATTGAAATTTCATCAATGACTTAAAAACGTTTAAATAAGGGACTGCAAGCAAGAAAAACCTGCCTTATATACATGTGCACAAATAAAAAATGAAAAGAGGAACCATTGTATGTAACTTAAAGAGTCATTAGCATCACTGGGCTGAATTTTACCTGGGACTATTTCCACTGAAAATAAAATGGAGCCAAAACTAAATAGGCTAAAATCCTACAGGTCTTAGTCAAAAAGATTTGGAACTAAAAATCTGTCATCTTTAAAACTATGGGATAAGTACAGATACACACACGTATCATGCTATCATTATACTAACATTTGGTACAGAAAATATATTTTTTTTAAAAATTACTCCACAACTTCTGTACAATGTGTATGCACAGTAATCATATTTCTTTCATCCTGATTTGCTAAAGAAATAAAGATTGCAAGGGGAAAGTTCTTTTCTAAAAAAAAGTTACACAAGGAACTATACACATTTAATTTTGCAAACCATACAAACTATAGCAAGGCCAACATTTAATCCTTTTGTGGTTAGTTTTAACTACAGTATCTGAATTAATCTATAATCATCCTCTTTACTGGAAAACAGAGGGAGTATAATGATCCAGTTTTTGAATGAAACAAGGAAATTTCACCATCGATGATTAACAGGGTGTAACGAGTATTTGTCATAATCCTCTTACTATCACAGAATTAAGCATGACATACCAAACTAAAAGCACACAGGACAAAGAATCCATTTCACCATTACCTACAAACACAAGCGGTGTTCATAATAAATCAGCAAGTCTTTGCACAGGGTCCTCGCTGCAGCTGTTGTGTGTACTTTAAATGGTCGCTCGGTGTGACATACTGACACCAAGTGCAAAGACAATGCATTATATTACAAAGACCAACACTGAACAACATGGTGAATGTAGTCATCTACTCTGCAGGCTCTCTATTGTAGATCTTAAAGTGATGAATGTGAAGGAGTCAACGACTCGAGTTATTAGATGCATAACATTTCCTGGTACAGGGTGATCTCCAAGTCATGTTTGCAAGTGTCGTAGCGTTGTAGAGATAAAATTCTATTGAGTCCAAGAAGTGACAAGCCATTTTCAATCGTATGTTGTCCCTCCCTAACTTCGACGAAAAAAACAAATATAATCCCTGGTAGTTGTTGCCTTGGCTGTATTTATCTCACACCAACTTGATTACATTTGTACTGGAGTAAGAACTAGTTTCTAAACACTCACAACTTAATCTTCCGGGCAAGAACTCGAGGGAGGCGGGGTGAAATCAATCGTTTCGACTTACCTTGCACTTCAAATATTCTTTAGCAACGCCCCTAGCGTTTATCAGTAGCCATTTTATGGACAGCCCCTGGCACTGTCGGCCGTACGCTTGACCAAACTGGTAACACAAGGAAGATGATGCGAGAGTCCACGCAGACGCCCTATCATACGGAATCTTATCGATTCTAATATGGCGACAATACCCTCCTGACTGCGCATGTCTTGTGCCCTCCAACCTCAATGACGACTTCAAGCGAGGGCTCGCGGGTGCAGTCCCCTGGCCAGCCTTTGTTGTGCGGAATAGTTTCCCTTGATGACAAGTCCAAAACAGCTCTTGTTCTTGTTATTTGGTTCCTCTTTGTGTTTTCTGTATTTGATTTTATTCTTCGTTTAGTACGGTTGTTGATTCTTTTATATTTCATATGTTATTTGTTTGTTTTCCTGTCCCTCGGATGCTGTCCATGTTTCGTTCTTGTTCATGCTAAGAGCATGCTGCATGCTCCTTAGGAGTGTATGTGCGCTTTACAAATTTTGCATTATTATTGTTATTATTATAAAAATGGTGGTCTTTTCTCACCGTCTTTGCATACCTGTCCTTCCCCAATTTCTCAGTTATCAAATTTACTGTTCTGTTCACCGATGCTGTGCTTTTCATTGTGTCGTTTAATCAGACATGTATATTGAACTGCATGATAATTGCTACATGTATGACCGAGGAAATGCAATTCTTATTATTCTTCCACGGGATACTTGTCAAACTCACTGACTTCTGTTTCATTTTTTTAATCCACAGCATAGACGTGTATATATATATATGTGCACACACAACACACTCAGCCATATTAAAAAAAAACCACGCAAGCAGCATTTAAAAAATGTTCACTTTAATTAAGGCAAGTGTAAATAACAATAACAGTAGTAAGAATCCCAGCGCGTATCTGAGCGTTCCGTTCTTTACATTGCCAAGCTAAGAAAATTATAATAAAGACAACAAAGCGGCTGATAAAGGAAAGCTCTTGGAAATTAATTTAGTCCTCTGTCTCTTAATCGCTTTCTCTCTCTCTCTCTGTGACTCTCACAACATGCAAGTACACACACACGCGCGCACACACACACATATATATAGAGAGAGCTGTCCTCGAGAGAAGTAGGACTGCGGCCACACAAGTGTTGTGTTAATATGCAAGCAGAAGTACTTTAGTAAGCATCATGATGGCTGACCTCCGAAACTATTAATTGTCACTTAAAGAAGCAATTAAGTCTGAAGTACATGTACATCAAAAACTTGCACAATATTCACTTCCGACGCCGGCTTGCATCAGAAATAAAGGGTTATAATAAAGTACTAGGGTAAGTTAAAAAAAAACCCAACAACAAGCAAAACACTTTCTAATATTTTTAAATGTATATCCGTCATGTTAAATTCGAAAGCGAGTGCTAGCCATTTGTATGACTACGATTCGACCATGTTAATTAGACCCCGCACGAGTCGAGTCGACTACGACCCTTAACAACCCAGAGTTGATTCGACCACTGGCCTTAGTCGATTCGACCACCAAGTGCGCAAGTGACTATATTTCGTGTAATGGCACATGCATTGATCATTGGATATAAACAAAGCATAACTACATTTTCTTTCAAGAAAACAAAATAGTCGCATGATATACAAAGGTTATAGGCCAGTCGCCGTTGTTATCAAAAGAAAAAAATAGACACTGTTTGAAGCCATATTGCGCATCCCCCTATGAATGAGCAACAAAAAAAAATTCCTTGCTGAAATTAAGTTACACAATAGCGGGCCCATACATAAAAACAACAACGATGAAAGAGAGAGGAAGATCGAATGCGCCGGTCAGCGGAGGACGATAAGGGAAATGACATCAAAATCTTTTTATTTCTTGGCCGAATTATCGCATAGGTGCATGATGATGGGGTCGAATCTACCATAGGCAGTGGTCGAATAGACTATTGGCTGTGGTCGTAGTCGAATCGACGATAGGTTTTGTCAAATCGACTCGTGCCGTGGTCGAATCGACTGGCCCCTGCCATATCAGGATATGAAGTGGGCGCCATCACGCTTTGTCTTGACCGTCGAAGTTTCAGACCTGATCCTCCCATTAACCTGGGAGTTAGAAGGTCTGAAGCACAAAGGGGTCTGAAGCACGGAAACACTGTGTCCGAAATGTCCGATGTCTGAAACACTGTGAAAGAATCAGTTGTACAGTCGGACTCGGCATCTTTAATCCTGTGGTGAAAGATTTTTTTCGTCTGAACATAATTTCTACAAAACGTCGAACTTCGACCGAATCGGAAGCTTTGTATACATCAGCCTCGTTTTAGAAGTTAACTGGAAAAATCGTCTACAAGCAGTCCAATAATGCAAGTTCTTGATTCGACTTTCGGGTGTTCAGACAATAGGGTCATTACGGGGTCGATTCGAGTCAGGCGGGTGGTAGATATTGCTGGAGCGATATGGTTTGGTATATGACGAGCGATCCAATGAACAAGTAGTTTCTTAAAAAAATGCCTTTAATTTATTTTACATGATTTTTACAAGCTGTCTGGGATCTGACTTGTTTCTCCTTCTGGACCATCGTGGTTAGCACAAAGACCAGAACCATCAACATAAACAAAAACAAAAAAGAATGATAACAAAAGGAATAAACATAAACAAACGAATAATTAAACAAAATAATGTCAAGGAATGCTCCCAGGTCCAGTATAGAAAAACACCTTTGTCTCTGCATTGTGACCAAGACCATCTTTTTCTCGTGGCTTCGCAGATCACCTCCCTTGGACCGCCAGAGTAGAGTATTTGCCCCTGACTGCTACTGAGGGTGAGCGGCGAAACCTGAGCCTCTTGGCCAGGTTCGTGCGGTAGTTCGGACACATCTTGTAGCCTTCCGGGGTGCTCCTCAGGCTGACTTTCTCAGTCGTGATCTTCAAGATATCCTCGATATCATAGTCCTCACATAATCTTTCGAGAGTCTGAAAGGAATGTGAAAAGAGTTGACAGGGTGTAGAGCAACATGCACACACACACACAGAGCTAGGGTTCGGTGTCACAATGATCAGTTCCCACTCCTTTAAAAAGTTCACATCCAGTGAAAAATGGGGCGAAGCTACCTGCTTTTGACACATGAATACTTGTTTTATAAATAAAGTCAATCTCAAATAGGTTTTGGTGGTTTCCCCTATGGATTTTATGATAATAATAAAACTTTTAACATTAGATGATAGGGTTCACAGGGGCCAGGGCGTAGTTATTAAAAGTACCATATCCGGTAACTGACCTCTGTAAGGATCTACTGACCTCTGTGAGGGTCTACTAACCTCTGTGAGGGTCTGGATGTACCAACTGCCGTTCTCCGGACACCTGTAGGCCACGTGGTTGGCCTCCGTGGAGAAGCCGATCAGCGTGTCCCGCATGACAGGGATAGTGTATCTTCGTTCTTCCTCTTCTTCGCCATCGTCGTCAGCATTGTCCTCGACGCCACTGTCGACGGCAGGCTGCACACCTCTCATGTTGACCCCTCCCCGACAGCTCTGCCACAAGACCAACGATCGGGGTTATTTGAGGTCAGAGGTTGCGGTCGTGTGAGATCAACAAACCTACTGAATATGATCACATGATGTCAGCAAGGCAACGACCCGAGGATGTGGAGTCACCGTGGGAAACCAGAATCAGAAGTCAGTGTAACAAGACCTAAACATCAATGACCTTACAGGTCAAGGTAACAGTTAATTACTCCTACTTAACAGAAACATTCTCTCTCTCTCTCACTCCCCCCCACACACACACACACACAACTGTACATGCACACACGCACGCAAACCAAATACACAAGAGACACCCAAATAACAGTAAAGGGACTGGCGGGCACTAACCTGGAAGAAGAAAAGCTTAGGTTTTCCCGCCATCTGGGGGCAGTTTTCGCCATCAAACACCCGCATGACATCGTGAAGGCGGACCACGTGACCATCCACGCCGTGAATGGTGTCACTTCCTCTTCCGTGTGACAGGAAGAAGATGACCAAGCAGCTCAAGTCCGAGTGATAATCATGTGCAGTTTGCTGCAGAAGAAAGTCAATCTGACTGGCTGTCAGATCCCGCTCTTCTTGAACCAGGAACCCCAGATTGCTGTTGAGTCATCCACAGACCAAAATTCCGTAGGAAATTTCACACTTTCCAGAAATTTTTGAAACTTATTATACTGTTAGCGTGAACAAAGTAAACAAAAACAACGATATCTATTTCATGCATTTAAAATTAGAAACAGTCTTCTTGGTATTGACTGATTTCAATATTTGGTTAAATATTTATGATAGCTGGACTTTTACAGAAGCCAGTCATTAAAGAGTGTCATTATATTTATTGTGATATTGTTTATCATTGTTTTGTTATTTCCCTTCTGCAGGGCAATGACCATGGAGCAAACTGATTGATCACTCAATCTTTTTCTACCTGAAAACTCGCTCGATATTGGAGTAATCTTTCTCCGAGCCCCGGCGGGGGTCCAGGGAAGCGGCGTTGAAGTTGATGTTGTTGATGACGAGGCAAAGACCGGTGGGCATAGAGTTCAGCTTGTACTTGCCCAGGTGAACATGAAGAACAGCGTCTATGGGGGGTTCTGGCACAAAAACAGTTGTACACACTACATCTCATGCACAAGTTTGGAACATTAACTTTTTCTGAAATATTATTTGTGTAATTAATTTGTGTAAACCTTGTTACCTTGGATTTAAAAGGCGTTTGGGCATGTAGACAAATAATACCAATAATACTACACTCTGTTTTGCTAGAAGCCTCTTTTTGGCTACAGAAAATAATATTTGTGCGACCGTTCGTGTGCAGTACCCGTATATGTTGTGCCTGCAGCAGGTCAGCCTGGTCCACGCCTACAAATTTATATCATGATCACCATCAGTCATCATCTACCTGGTTTAGGTTCTTCATCCTCTAAAGGCTCGGCGATGAGAGGTTCCTGATTAACGAAGTTCATGTAGAACAGTCCCCCTGCCTTTACAAAGACACTCTTGACGTCAAAGGGTTTGTCCAGGTCCACCTGGAAAGACAGTTTCCGAGAATCAGTCATCCGTGACCTGTGGTGGCAATCAGACGAGCTTCTTGTCGAGAGCAACGTATAGTGAACTAATGCTAAATAAAATTATTTAAAATGAATCAAAGAGTTAATCCTGAATATTGAAACATGCTGCTGCTGCTGCTGCTGCTGCTGCTGCTGCTGCTGCTGCTGCTGCTGCTGCTGCTGATGATGATGATGATGATGAAAGTCGTACCTTCAAGGTCTGGAGGCTGTGAAGACGCAGGGAGTTCATCACTGTCCGAAGCTTCGCCTCAGTGACCGGTTCTCTGTTACAGGTTGCCAACCGTCGATCACAGGCCTCTAGCCCTCCATTGACCCCCACCAGCAGGACACGGTCTGCGTGCTTCCCGAGGTTGTAGTACCACTGTCGACACAAAATATAGAATAGAATACCACTGTACATACACAATAAAGACGACAAAACCACTGTAAATACCAACTGTAGGTTGCAGTACCAAGGTAGACATTTTAGTTCGGTTTTCTCAGTTATAACTGTCCAGTTCTTCAAGAAAGGCATACAATGAGACGATTTAAAATGCATGAAATTAGTAGACTGAATTCAAATTTCCAGTCTTGGCCGGATTTGTTTGATGTAGTTTACCAACAAGCTTCCCCTGTGTGTTACAACAATCAAGCTGTATGACAACTCTCACCGCGCTGAAGTATTTGCTGGTCTCCTCCAGAGTCATCCGGTCGTTGAAGTCGAACAAGAGCACGACAACCTTTTCCTTGAGGGAAGTGAAGATCAGCCCTCGGTTGGTCTTCTGTCGAACATTGAAGTGGACATCATTTGGTGCCCAGGTGGGCAGAAAGCCCAGGATGTGGGCCTGCCTGGTGTCTGTGCCTACCTGTGTAGAGATAGCGTGTTGTGAACAATCACATACAAAATGAATGAAAGAAAGAGGGGAGATACAAAGGTAAATATGAGACGACATCAGTCTCGTTGCCTGCCATTATCTTCTCGGACCTCACATTCTGGAATGGTTCCCCTCTATCGCTTCTTAGAGTGACCACCTTAGAGTCTTGACACCTCTTTTGTGAATACCTCCAGAAGCTGAGGATCTTCATTTCATGTCTTTCTCTCACTCCCATAGAAAACACAAAGAGGAATCAGGGAACAAGAACTCAGAGTGTCGTGATTCAGCAGAGGAAGACGAGTAGGGAAGTAGCAATAAACTGTAGGAAAGAATTAACAAAGGACTTTTGGTAGGAGTGCTGTTCAAGGAAGAGGTGTTTCAATTGCTTCTATTATTCTATCTCATAATGTCAAATATGTATAATTTTCACTTGTTATTTGTAATGTAGTTACTACAAAAAAGTTTTAAGGAGAAAGAAAATGTCCTGAAAATGTAACCGTCCAAAATTCGATGGTCACAAAGCACAATTATTTATACTTGCATAGGTCTAGTTAAAAAAAAAAAGAAAGAAAAAGAGTGAAACAACAAAAATTACAGAATGGAACAGGCTACTATGATAAAATAAATTAATTAACACAGTCCGTTTGGGCAGCGGGTAAACTTCATAACGAATCTTTCTGAGAAAGTAGAGGGAAGACCAATAGGACTTCACCTCTGTGAGAGGTCACTTCCGGACTGAAAGAAGACCAAGAACGAAGCGACTCACTTTAATTTTGAGGCAGTTGCTCTCGCGACTGTTGGTCCATAGTATCTGGGAATATTTCCTGATGAGTTTTCCGGCGCCACAGCCGTGAACAAGGATGTCTACGTTGTCACGTGACTGCACGGAGCCCATGGTTCAGCGTCCTCCAGGATGTCAGGAAATGTCAGACGAGCGCCATGGCTGGTAACCTTAAACAGACAAGACCTATTGTACCCATTCCGTCCTTCTTAACGGTAAAGATTTTTTAAAAAATATTTGACAGTCATAAAGTAAGCATTAAGCCAAAAGCTTGTCCGGGGATTTTTATTTTGTGTATTTAGGTACATTTTGCCTTTTAAACGACAGAAAACAGATCATTGATGTAGTGAGAAGGATTTCTTTCGACCTGTTGTATCCTTCATGATGTAGACGAATTAGGGGAGGAGAGGGAGGCGGATAGTGTTTTAAAAAAAATGGCGTCGAAACTTTATAGCCCACACACTCGCCCGGTTCGATACCCGTGTGACGCAGTTTACCTCCTCCACTGTCCCAAATACACATACAGTGATACCTCGGTTCTCGAACGCCTTGACTTTCGACCAAATCGGTATTCGACCAGGAAATTCGAGAAAATTTTGTCTTGGAATCCGAACAAATATTTGGAACTCGAACATCCGAACGTCCGAGATGAGCCGAGTTGAGCCGAATGGCGTTCATTCGACCCAGCGCGCCTTGCTTGCGTCATCAGTGTGAGTGCAGAGAGAGAGAGTCACGTTTTTGTGGAGAGAGTCATGAAATGTGTGCAAAATGGGCAGAAATCGCAAATTTTGTTGAACAACATCACCCTGATAAAGTGGTAGCAAATAGAGCAGTTGACATTTTTAATGACAATGTTATGTCCACTTTCCGCTAAATTTTGCAAAAGAGAAAAAAACAGCAAACAATTGACAAATTCTTCCGTAAAGAAATCAGACAAGCAACTGCAGAGCAAGATTCTGATTCTCCTCAGCAAAAGATACAGAGAACAGAAACACCCGAAGAGCAGTTACCCTCTGTTTTTATTGAAGAGGACTCCCCTTCAAAACAATAACCATCCCCCTTCCCTCCTCCCTCCACATTCATTCCCTCCTGCCATAAAGTTTGGTACAGGTACAGTAAATGAAACACAATTTACTGTACTGTACAGTACATTTTATTTTTTTGTTTTGTTTTAATAAATACACTTTTATTTCTTATTTCTTGTTGAGACTCATGTTTTTCTACATATTATATACAAATTAGGCCAGTAAATAGGCATTTTCTGGGGCTTGGAACGAATTAATCCAGTTTCCATTATTTCCTATGGGTTTCATTGCTTCGGTTCTCGAACAATTTGGTTCTCGACCGTCCTCCCGGAACGAATTATGTTCGAGAACCGAGGTATCACTGTACCTGCCTTTATGCGAGCTATGTAGTCATTGTAGTGGGTACCTGACTCATTAGAGGGTTATGGGAGGTAAATGTGAAGGAAGGAAACTGGCACCGCCCTCTGACAGCTCTAACACCAGGATGACGGTTTTTTATTATTATTATTATTTTATACTTTCGCCGAATCTGGGACACCGGCAAAACGAAAACAAGAGGGGGCAATAAATAATCCAATACTGTAGTGTCTGCTGAAGGAGCAGGGGGGTGATAAGCGCCATGGGAGCGGTAGCTGTTCCTCCCGCGGTCCATAAAGTTGTCACAGCCTTGTGGCCTTCACCTGTCTCAGCAACAAATGAGTCACAACCTGGTTTTTTTACTCTGAAGTCTAGAGACATGTCACACACTTGTGGCGGAGAAAAGAGTTGTTGTTGCAGTATGGCCGACACATCGCGATGTGAGTGGCTCGAATCCCTCAGCGAAATGTAAAGATGCATCAAGTTAAATGTGCATGGAGGTGCAGTCCATGTACTATTTCATTCCCTCCTGACCTCGTCACTAACCCTCCTTCTTTCTTTTTAACAAAGGAAGAAGACAGAAAATGAACGGGCTATTATAGTTCAGCAAAGAATCAAGAAAGAAAATTATGGCTACAGACGTTGAGTACTTGCTGAGGGCGGCCTTCACAACGGTCTCTGTAACAAAGATGGCGCAATTTAAAAAGCGTGTACACGAGGTCACGTGCTGCGCTAATGTGCATGCAGGCCGTCGCGCCCTCTAGTGTGCCAGTCACGCTAGGAATGCTTGCACGGGCTCGTCCGACAGGTAAAAGGACTGAGAGCATCCAGGATAACGGTTACCTGCCTGTCTGACGCCCTCGGTCGGGCTGAGGTCAAAGTGGAGAGGACAAAGTGGAAAACCCGGGATTTATGACGAGGCAGCGTGCAACGACTTGATGATCTTGAGAGACTAGGAAGTGACACACACACATGAACAAGCACAAGTAGACGATGTAGTGTTTGTGTGTGTGTGCATGTATTTTTTTTGTCTTTTGTACTTTTTTTGTTTGCTTTGTTAAATTCATCTTTACGGATGCGCGCGGAGTGGAGGCGGGAGGAGAGGAACCCCACTCGTCCTTGATGGCAGTTACAAAAGTTTTGTGCTTGTAAAAAGCAAGCGGGAAATCTTTGTCAGGGTGCAGTCAAGATGTGTGTCAAAACAGCAAGCAATGAGTGAGGTCATGTTTCAGATTCCTGCTACACCGACCTGTGGGAAACCGCCAGCCAAGATAACCCCAGCATGCGAGTGACTGTTCTCTTAGTCTTAACTCAAAATTTCGAGTTTCGAGCTATAACAATTTTCTTAAAAGTGTCAGCTCCTGCCATGCTTTGTACTCTTTGGAGAAGGAAAGCAAATCAACTCTAACTCGTGACATAGGTGTCACCATTTGACATGACAAGCTTTCTCTGTCACATAAATCTTCTCGACTTTTAGGTCGACTTTATTTATCTCTTCCTCGGTACTCGGTTTCGAAACTGTCTGACACGAACTTAGTTCCTGATGGCAGTGTTTGGACGACTGCACTAAAAAAACTGAAAGTAAAGTTCATGCCCAATGAACTGGATGGTGTCACTGGGCAACAAACCATGCCAGCCTCTTTGTACCACCGGAAAGATGTTTTAGGAAGAAAACTATTGTTTCTCAACCTGAAAATTTGAGAATGTCAGTATAACATCGAGGCCGCTGCACTTGCCTTTAAAAAATAGTGAGAAATTGGAAACTCCAAAAACACCTGGACAAAAGATATAGGATAGAGTGCAAGAATTCATACTAGAGTTGACAGCAAAATGTAATCCATTGGCTTATACACATCATGGTGCCCATGGTCTAATTCAGATAAACAGTGACAAATAATGAGATAATAAGAGTGTATCAATAAATCACAGGAAAAAGTATATCAAAATCACTAGATGTACGTGCTTCCTCTTCTATTATTATTATTAAATGGTGCAACACATGGTTCTGAAATATCTACTTCTACCTTTGCAATGTAAACCTATTTCTCCTGTGAAATGTCCTTCTGTTTCTACTACTTGTGGGACATCCAGCAACTACTAGCATCCAAATATTTTTCCACCAACAGTGTTTGGAACTAGTCAGCCAGAAAGTCACTTACATTTACTTTCCAGTAATTCAAGGACATACTTTGGTACAGAATAAAACTCTGGTTTCTGTAATTATTACACATTTGAGGATTGGTTGGTCTATTTTGTTTAAGGATGCCTAGTTATCACAAATAAGTAAAAAAGTTTAAAAATAAAGTGTGTGTGTGGGTGCATATTTGCTTTCTTCCTTAATATTAATTGTTTTGTCCGCTGTCGTTGAGACAGAAGGAGTTTGGGTACAGCTACCCCGTGGTGTCGATCACAACAGACCTTCGCCATGAAAGCTCATGGTCCTTCTGACCTGTGGCTCCATAGACAAGCCTGCCGACTCAATAGGAACTACAAATGGGCGAAGTGAAGTGCAGACCCACACAGCTCGATTGTATGACTGCCAACGATAGTTCAGAATGTGTGAAATAAATACAAAGACTTGGGTCAGAAAAATAAATCCACAACGCTGAATTGTTTACTGTTTACATTTACAATAAACCCAGAGTTGCCGACGGGAGGAAGTAAACTACATAAACCAATTGTTTATATGGATTATATAGACAATATTTATTTTCTGTGTTTTGTCAGGAAAAATATGTGCCACCGAATATTGTAGAGTATGTTTGTCACTAAGAGCAAAGAGTGACATGAAAAGAACCTTGTTTAAGCCAGACCCGTAGTCATGTCTGAATCTTTTCTCGGCAAATAAGTAGCAACATTCGATGACCTCTCCCGCACCTGGTATAGACTTACTTGCTAAAAGCAGACAGAAAAGCCAGATGGACGAATGATTGAAGGACCTTCTCAACCAGACGCTGTCGACTATGGGACATTTCAACCAAACATTGTCGACTAGATGATGTTGTCAACCAGACACTGTTGACTATGTGATGTTGGGAAATTTTTATTTTCGCAATCTCATCCTAATTCAGCAACATCCGGTTGAGCAGTGCCTGTAACAAGCAGGCGCTTCTCCCACATGTTCTCCAACACAGGAAGCTTGATCAAGTGTGACCAAAGCTTGTTCACGCTGTGGCCGGATACATATTCAACTGTACTGAATGTGTGACTAAATGATGCTCATACACAAAATCCCATCTTGGAACAAATAAAATGATTTTAACTTGCAAACGTGCCTCCCGGGTCATCGTTATTTATTCCAACAGGTCGACACATTTCCCTGTCAGATCACCCAGTCATCGTAAAGGCGTACACCCGGACCACGCCCTCCTCAAGCCTAACCATAACCTACCTCTCCTTTGATGAACGTATTAGTTAGCCTTTTAGTTTATAAATTATTCTGCAAATAAACATATTAACTTAAAATTTAAACATCAGTTTCCAAAATAGTCATCTAAAACCAGACGAGAAAATTCGATGACTGCGCTTGCACTCAGGAAAGGTATTGTATCAACAACCAAGTACAAAAAAGTACAAAAGTACAAAAGTCAAAAATATTCATGTAACAACTGCATGAACCACTTAGACATGCTCCATCTGAAGTATACTGCATCCATCTAGACAGGACCATACAGGCTGCCAGTAATTAGATAAACGGTAGCTTCCACCAGGAAGACTCACCGGAAGTTGTTTGTATGTTCAACTTCAGGCCACAAACAGCCCTGTGTGATGTGCAAGGACCTGGGAGGCTGCCTGAGGGACGTAAGGTTGACCTCATCACCTGTGAGGGACTTCCCTCAGTTGGGGTAAACATAACCGCCAGTTTCGTAAGAAATGAAAATTTAAAGCCAAGACATTTTTGAGTTTAAAAAATCTGAATGTATCCTATGCTAAAGATGAAAGCAAAGTAGAAAGTTATTCGCATTTTTATTGTCTCTTTGTGCTAGCTCTGTTAGCTGACGAAGTACAACACTACATCTGTTATCTTTACAACAGGTGATTGATGAGCCACCTGTACCTAAGTCGCTCGATCAATTCTATAACACATCTTTTCACCATGGACGGTTATTAAGCTTACTCATATTAGTTTAACTTTGTAGCATATATAAATGATATATATATATTACATAAATATCTTATATAAATGAATTACTAAATGTTGGGCCCTGCATGAAGCATTAGACCTTTTACTATTTCCTTTCTATGAAATATTTTATACTTGTTTTCAACAAACTAGACAAAAGGAACTGTCTTTCCATTCATTAGATTGTTAATGGACTGAGAGATGTCTTCATTCGACTTTTGTTGCTATTATGTATCATCCACATACAGCTGTTGTCTGTGACTAATATTTTGACAAACCTATATATGAAGAAAAAGTCTTAAAGGAATTGATACAGTTCTGCACAATTCTGGTGAAGATAACACCTCTGGAAACGATGAAGGTTTCTACCCTAAACTGTTGCAACCTAGCTGAACCCTGACCGCTGACCTAGTGGAGAAACCTGATGACATTAAGACAAAGTTCTTCTGGCAGGAGGCTCCTGAATGTTTAACGTCCACTTTGAAGTCTTCACCGCATTCATCCAGAGTGTGAACGGAGAGTTGACGAAGCATGAGCAAGGCCTGAGGCTGGAAACCCCTGTACAGCTCACCCAGCAACATGTCTTGTCTTCAACAAAACTCAAATCAACTTCTATCGCAGGGTGGACAGCCATGTTCAGGTCCCCTAGAACCTCTCCTTTGCATAGAGAGGAAGTTGTTATGATCTGACTACGCAAGACACCAAGTGAGTATTGCCAAATCTATCCTGCAAGGATGGAAGAAAGCAAAAAGATGATGGAATGTAGGTATAAAGAAAATGCTGGTGGGAAAACAGACAGCCCTCAACCCTGTTGCATCTAAGCCAGGGGTGGGCAAAGCACGGCCCGCAGACTTCTTTGGACCCACCCGTTTGCAAAAATGTGAAGTGCATTTGTTTTCATTTTAAAAAATTCAGCCTAGGTTTTAATTGAAATTTAATTTATCAAGTACACTAGGGTTAGAAATCGGCAGTCCGTAACATTCTAACACAGACAAAGTACAAAGATAACAAATAACACGGGGGACAGTGTTATTGTGAGCGAATTCAAACAGCTTCACTTTACACAATAAATTCGGTAAGTGAACGGCCTTATCTATTACCTTTTTGTCCATTCCATTATCACTAGATGTGTTGTGCTTCTTGTCCATTCCATTATCACTAGGTGTGTTGTGTAGTCACCTGGCTCAGGGTTTTTACCGGTTTTACCGGCCAGCCGCACAGCTTAGATATTTTGAGACCATCCCACAAAAGAAAACTTCCCAGCCCTGATCTAAGCCCTAGTTTATCTAAGTATTTTTAAACTTATCTTTGCACGGAGATTAAATTATGATAATAATTGCTGAACAGAAGAATAAGACAGCAAGAAAGTTTATATGCATTGTAAAGCTCTGATTTCTGATTTGCCTAATGCCTCCAGAGACAATATGTTCTCCCTATTTTTTTAAAGATTAAAGCGCACGTTTAACTGATAAGTAAGTGAAGCAAACAAACATGGCGGCTCAATCCTTTCATCAGTAGGCAGTCGCTTCAAACTCAAAACTCACTACTAGTCATGCAACACTTACTGTGAGGAAACAAACACTCATGCCGGGGTACACACAATGTAAAACTTTCATCGTCAGTATCATAAACAAAAATTAAATAAATTTGGACATACAAGACTATGCAAATGTCGCCTAGTAAAAATAATCACCATTATTTCGTGCACATTTTGCGAAAACAAGATAACAGTGCTTACTTCTCGTTTTGTTTACATTAAAAAAAAAATAAGAGACCAAAGCTGGAGTTAGGTTACTTAGGCTGCTGGAGAAATCCGATACCCCATCCAACCAGCAACAATCACATCTTAATGCATCTGTTCTACTGACATACCACCGACTGTCGAGCGGTGGAGAAAAAGATGGAAAATATTACTTACCCGTAGTACAACAGTCAAGCATCGGCTGGATAGCTAACTATAATTTTATAACTGTTTATACCAACTGTCCTGATTTCCGCGAGTACTTCACACGAGTCGTGCACAGTTTGTTTACTAAGATGCACAGTGTTGACACACAGGCGGTTGTGCAATATTTTCTCCTCCCTGTCACTGGCCCTGTTGTGGGCAGACCAACCAATACATATCGGCCTTACATGCTCTTGCCGCACGCGAGGAGGATGTATTCAACACAAGAACACCATGGATCCTTGCTACTGTGGAGTGGATGTTGTTTGTCGAGGAGGAGGTTGACGACTGTGGAGAGTAGACACTGGATTATTTTGGCCGAGAGATAAGAGAGACTCTGTTTGCTGAGCTTACTTTTTGCCCTCTGGATGCTCTGATAAAGTTTTATCCAGTTTCATTGCTTTGTGACTTTGTTAAAAATGTTTAGCAGGGTCTGATTATTCTTACTGACACTAAAGAACTTCCGCTTTAAGTGTGTGAAAGCTGCTGGTGGGCGTGGTCCGAACTCGCAGTGTTGTGGTGAAAGTCAAATGTCAAACGCTTTGTGTCTGAAAAGAATGATACGGAAATAAAAATCCTGCCAGTTTAGAAAAATAATCACATAGTTTATTCTGTTTTCTGTTTTAAGATTTTAAGTAGCTTTTGGCTGGGTTAATTTGTTTTTTTAGATACTTGTCCTTTACATTATTTGCTGGTTATTTATTATTTTTTAACTTACTCTTAATGCGTCCATCTGTATTTTTCTTCCTTATACAAACGAAAACATGAAGCAACTTTTCTCTGATCTCTTATCGGGGATATTTAATTTTCAAATATAATTTTTAAATTTACAAATTTTAGTTCTTCAGTATTCAAATACTACCGGGCATTATCTGAAGGCATAATTTAATTGGTTTTTAAGTGAAAAATCTGTAAATTCAAGTACGATAGACGTCTTCCAGAGTTAAGATAGATACATTCCGCAAAAATGTGTGAAATGTACGGTTTGAATAGGACTTTTGTTTGCTTTTAATGTAATGAATTTCAGCGCTAATGAATCAAACAAGGGAGACAAGCACAAATTGATGTTTCACCTCAAACATTTGTTTCTTCCCTTAGTGTGCGTATTGTCTGTTAGCCCCCATTAGCCAAATCCCAGGCCACCCGGCAGTTTACGGGGTCATGGTGATGCTGTGCGTGTCGCAAGAGCATGCACGGTCGATGTGTATCGACTGGTTTACTTTTAGCCGGGCACGTGGCAGGGAGAAGATAAGACTGGGGTAGAAAATGTGACGAATGATTGTGAGAACTATCCTCGACAACAGATGATTCTTACTGGGTGTCCAAAATTGGAATATCTCAGTTTTGTGGTAGATAAAAAAAGTATAAGTCTTATTTGATTTACTGATTATTATGGATCAACATGATTGATAAAACAAAGCGGAATCCCAATTTAAAAAGCGTTTTATTGTTAATAGCTGAACTTTTAATGCCGGAAAACAGGAAGAACTAAGGCAATGCAGAAAATACTGACGCAGAGACGAATATTTATTGAGAAAGATCCAATGCCGAAAGTCAGATAATGGGGGATGAGTAAAAGGTTGTATAATAATTAGCATGTATCTACAATTACTCGATAATCTCTGCCTGCTTAAGCTGCCAGCCAGCCATACTATCACTAGCTCTTTAAAAAAAAAAACGAAATATATTCAGACTAAAATCTTACTCCTCAGTTTTAACTTCGGAGAACTAAAGCATTTCAAGATAGCAAAAAGCATGTTACACTGACAGTTAAAAAAATCGAAATACAGTGAGTGTGTCTTCAAAATGTTTGAATAGTATTGCCTCAGGAATTCCACTATGAACACTCGCCAACTTTAATATTAGTTTCAGACCAGTGGGCAGCGGTCGCTAATATGCACCCAACAGAGCGATGCTGGGTGAAAATCTGATAGTAAATATCACATACATAAAATGACATGACAGAAAACAAACAGTTCAGGCATTAAGAATGCTTCGGAAGGATCCGCTAAAGATATGGCAGCACACACACACACACACACACGCACGCACCCACACATTGAATTACCGGTGTACTTGTTATCACCCAAGTATTAAACATTATCTCCACAGGTTACAATAGTCCATACAAAGCAAATTATGACTGTCGTAGAAGACATTAAGCAGTAGTTATGACAGAAGATTATGATACAGCAAATACATCTACTGCCTTCACAAAAACAATCCGTACATAATCCATAACACAAAGGTACACTCTGAATAATACATTAGTCTAAATACAATACTTTAAGACCAACTACTGACATAGACTGTCATAAGATTTGGCACATAACTGATCATTCATGAGCAGCAAAATAAAGACAAAGTTAAACGGGAAAGTAGTACAATGCATATAGAACTTTACAAGATCATATTTCAAATTTCAGTTATATTTCTGCACACACACACGTACATGTTTAAATGTTTCATAAAAATATTCTGAAGCGTTTACGAATTCTATATGTAGCTGTACAACTTATTAAAGACATTACATACTAGCATAATTGTGCAAGGCAGTTTATGTTAATAGAATTTGGATGAGACATCTTAATAATACATGTGTGAGCATGCGCTTGTGTGTGTGTTTTATGTATGTGGGTAAAACCTTTCATATGACTAAGTGCACTTATATTTTAATATTACTCCACATTCCCAAACACCTTTTAAGAACACTCACGTCAGTGTAGCTGTCTTTATAAGACCAGCACAAGGTCTAATATTTAGACAGATACATACCAACATGCACGATCTTACAAAAAGTGGTCATGTACTGTATTCCACATGGAAATAAATCAAGTGACATGAATTTGAAAGGCAGCGCAGCTTCACGCTAGATGTTTCTTGCACCCCTCATGGACCAAAACAAACAAACAAACAAACAAACAAACAACAAACAAACAAACAAAGAACTTTTTTATAATCTTCTCTGTAGTGGTTGTTCTAGGACGATCAAAGAACTGCGGCATAATCCGAATAATGTCGAACACATGCACACACACAGACACACGCACGCACGTAAAATACAATCGCACTGCTTCGGACAATGATTGTGAGCCTGAATGAATCAATCGTCTCCCCGGAAATGTCAAAAGTCTTCCGTGCCAGGTCCCGGATCGACGGTAGGGTTGTGGTACGTGGTGGTAACCTCCTTGTATAAAGGGTTGTTTTCCTGCAATAAACAACAAAACACACTTTACTCCTGAATTAATGACAACTGTATGCACATCATGAATATCCATATTCATGGCTGCAACGGACACACGAGCTCTGTCCAGCGAAGACAGCCTATCGTCCATCAGTCGCCATTTCATTTTGAAGATGGATGTTGGTTGATGGGTTGTTGGAATGATTGAGGGTGGATGCATGATTGCTGGTTGCAATGGTGAATTGATGATTGATGGATTAACAGACTGTTCCCTTAGAGAATGAAGGTGAAAGCACTTTGTGAAATCAATTATTCACAATGCTAAACTACTATTCCAGTCAGACAAAACATAAACCACAGAATATTTAATCTTCGTCCATCCATGTGTAGAAGTAAGCAGTAGCACATACATTGGTACACAGATATACACACACATGCATATATTTATATCATGCACTCTCAGATATATATTGCATGAGCAAGAAACATACAATACATACATTTCACAAACACGATGACAAAGGTGGGAATACCTCCCTGGTTCAATTACACCCCTGCCCTGTAATCCTTTGTGGTCCCCTACCCGGCTGAGATACCTACCCTGGCCCAGTTGGGTTTCTGAAGTTCCTTCTCGAAGCGCGCATACTCCATTTTGTCGAACATCAGCGTCAAGATCTTCCACAGCATCAGCAGCAGCAGCCCCACCAACACCACTCCCCCTACCACACCTCCAACCACAATCCACAGGTTGATGTCTTTCGGGCAAACTGCAGTCACAACATCATCAAAGTATGTACTGTTTTGTAGATAAATTCTAAGGACCAACTTCAAAAGTCGAGTGCGAATCTGCTTCTCGCATATTCCCTAAATGAACTGGTGCTTTCAATAGACAATTGCTAACATACCTTAATGTATACCTTAGTTTATATTTGACTGAAACTACAGGCCTTGGCGGATAAATGACAAGAGAGGGGAATGCCGCTAACTTCGCCAAATGCAGACCTTGTCTAAAAATGGAGTGTAGGCTGTAAAATATAGCTTTGACAAAACAGTTTAAGATATATTAAACATTGACCGATATTTATTTGTTTATCTTAATCTTCTGTTTTTATTTCTGTTGAACTAAATCCCGATCATATTTACCAACATATCGATAAACTGGCTGCTGGTAACTGACTACCTGAGGCCATAAAGATGGGGCTATAACCGCTGTTTAGGCTAAGTAAATGGGCTTCGTGAATACTAACCCAAAGCTATCCCTGGATTTGCTTCTCCTCAGTCGAATCTCAATCAACAGCCTTTGCAAGCTCTCTGTAGCCGCAGCTGTCTATGTGTATGACCTGTCCATCAGTTGACCGATCTCCTCCAGTTACAGGACCCCCCTAAAGCTCCCGTTCCTAGCTAACCCTGGGGTAATGTTACCTCTGCTTATATCTACGACACTTTATCTGAACACTTTGACATCAATAACCTACCAGGTTGGTCTTGCATACGAATGGTGATGTTGCCTTCGGTGTCTTGAATGGAATAGTGGATGAGGCAAGAGTCAATGTGCTCTGGACAAACACCCGGAGTGCTGCCTACAAAATAAATAAATATACCAATAAATAAATCAATAAATAATAGAGTTTTTGGTTCAAGATTTAGGTGTGTTACTGATCTCCAACAGTAAATACAGCTGTTTACGGGTAGATGATCCTGAGTTAATTTCCGGATGTGTTGCAAGTCGTGAAATGCCATGCTGTAACACAGTGTTAAAAATATGTACTTGTTTTTAAGTTTAATATTTGAGTCAAGATTGAACGAAACAATGTATGGAAGCACACACCCACGCACGCGAACACAGGTCCACTTATTAACTGCCGATGGCTTGCCATATGGTAAATGTCCTCATGTTGGGGATGGACTAGTTCTGGTCTGATTTTGATATCTGTTCATCTGTGGGCATTCTCTGTTGTGGAGTACAAGATAGTTTATGGACTGACATCTTCTGGGTGACGTTTGTGTGTATGGGATGAGGGGACGTTTGTGAGGAGACGTGTGCACAATGCACTCACCGTCGATGTCGAGAACTTTGGTCACCGGAGGACAATTTTCTGGACATGCTGGAGCGTCGGGCTTGTCGATGTTGCAGCGAACGCACTCCCAGTTGACTTCACACACCGTCTTTCCACAGAGCTGTCAAAGAGAGGGGAAAATAGTGCTCACCCTGACACATCACAACCGATTTTCTTGAGACGTGTCAGAGGAAACAAACTGCAATACCCTGCAGTACTATCTTATAATTTAGAAATATATATATAGCCACATTCACTCAATCACCCTACACACTCAAAGTATTTCTAAACAATAAGACAAAACAGAGGTGTGTGTATATTCACGAATGTTCGTGTGTGTGGGAGGAGGAGCAGGAGGATTATTCATACTTACAGGACACTCGGCGCAGTATTTTCCACTGTAGCCGCGCTCGCACTTGCAGCTTCCACACTCACACACTCCATGGCCGGAACAGACCTTATCAGCCTTGGAGAGCAAAAGAAGATTAGTCATTACACTTCCACGTTATCGACGAACAAGAATCAAGAAACTTTACACTAACAGTTGCACTGTAAAGATAAGAATGCATATAATATAGTGAAGTAAAAGATTTTAAAATGGACTGTCGCTCTCCCTCTCTCTCACACACCACAATGCAGAAATCGATTTGTCACTGAACGTGCACACAATGTATAAACATTGAGAGTTGAACGTGCAATGACAGTTTTTCTAAGAGAGGGAATTGCGACGATAGATGACAGAGGAAGAGTGGGTCGCTGTGATGATGTATGAAATAAACGGTCAGAGGAAAGCTTAGATGATAAATAGTATTTATGTGAAGGAAGTGATTATAGAAGGGAGGAGGGGGAGAAGTTGCTGTAGTGATATACAAAATAAATGTATATAAGGGACGGCTAGGTTTACAGTAGATGACAGAAATTATATTTAGGGAATGGCTGTGATGACCGGTAAGGGAAAAGTGGGGTGTGACTATATATAAAATACCCAAAATAGTGTATAAAGGTGAGACCGCTGTTTAGGTAGATGAAAGAACTGATATTTAGGGAATGGCTGTGATGATCGATTAAGAAAAGGTGGGCTGTCATTTTATATATAAAAGAAATAATATATAAAGGTGGGTTCGTTGTTAGATGAGAGATGGTAGATGAGAGAACTGTGATGGGAATGGCTGTGATGACAGATGTAAGAAATGTTATCATGAGGTGGCTGTGATTATAGATTAAAGATTAGAGAAAAGCAGACGTTTGTGCTGCTAGATGATAGAAAGGGATGTAACTGACTGTGTTGCTGGTGTCGATGCAAGTGGAGTTGGACAGTGGACATGTACAGGTGTGTCCAGTGTAGTCGACGTCACACTCGCACTTGCCGCAGCGACACGCCCCGTTACCTGCAAGACATGCATCAAGCTTAGAGCACTCGTCAAACTTACAGCACTCGTCAAACTTACAGCACGCGTCAAACTTACAGCTCGCGTCAAACTTACAGCACGCGTCAAACTTACAGCTCGCGTCAAACTTACAGCACTCGTCAAACTTACAGCACTCGTCAAACTTTCAGTGTGCGTCAAGCTTACAGCACGTGTTACAGCTGAAGATGGATTTTAAGAGGAAATTAAGAAAATATGGAGCCTCCTACCTCCGCACACCTTGCCGTTCTCGGAGGCGGCGCAGGCCATGTCGTTACATTCACAGTAGCGGCCGCTGTAGCCGGGGTTACAGATGCACTCGCCACACACGCAGCGTCCTACCTGCGGGCCGTTACACTCGGGTACCGCCGATGAATTGCCGCCTGGTCTGCACCTCACAACATCTGTCTTATCAACTTAGCACCTCACAACATCTGCCTTATCAACTTAGCACCTCACAACATCTACCTTAGCAACTTAGCATCTCACAACATCTACCTTATCAACTTAGCACCTCACAGCATCTACCTTATCAACTTAGCACCTCACAACATCTGCCTTATCAACTTAGCACCTCACAACATCTGTCTTATCAACTTAGCATCTCACAACATCTACCTTATCAACTTAGCACCTCACAACATCCATTTATTGTAGGATACGATATAATCAGTCGTATCAAATCACTTGAAGCGAGCACCAGAGATGCCAGCAACTCACGTGCAGCTGTTGTCCTCCAGATGTTCCTCCTCCTCATTCACTCCGCACTCACACGTGCTACCCGACCGCCCCGGGTCACAGTCACACACGCCGCACACCAGCGTGCCGTTGCCATAGCTACACTCATCGCTGGGTGTCTGCACGTGGTACAGCAAAAAATCATTTTCACTCCTCCCTTTACAGAGGCGCCTAGGTTGATTGGTATAAAAAGTAATTTTCTGTTAAAGACAGTTTTAAAGTTTGTGAAGAAAGCATCGCAGTAGCTAAGCTACAGCAATCACGTTTCTGAGGTAAATAAACATTTCGTTCTCAGTTGACAGAAAACAATTTCACTGGGAGAAAATGTAAATTCGATAAACATTAAGTCGATTAGCCTCGGTGCGTGCACAGACTAAATCGAACGTGGCTGGTCCCTCGCGCCAACACAGAGACCTGGTCACGTGGCCGAGTCAGCAGTCCATTAGCAATGTACTTCCCAGAGGCCAGGAGGTGGACTCACCCGAGTGGCGTTGATCTCGCACCCGCAGTTGCAGATGATTTCGACGGTGATGTTCAGGCGATCCTGCAGAAAGTCGCTGGGTGCTACTATGACCGTTTGAATTCGATCTGACTCTCTCTTAGGGCAGGAAAGTACCCGTATGTAAATAACAAAATCGATCTGCAAGAAAATAATTGCTGCTGATATGATATTGAAAGTGTTCTTACATACAGACCTACACTATACGAAAACGATTAACAGTTCTTACCGACTTACACTTTCGAGAAGGATTTACAGTTCCCAGGTAGTTATCAGGTACAAACGTCGTCCTGTCCATGGCACGCAAGAAGTGAATTTCTTTAACGTGTCTTAACGAACTACCACAGACTGATTGTAATAGAAATATTTCTTTTATGATCCCGATGATAATATACAACAAATGACCCTCAAACCGAAGCTGCTATCTGTTCACAGCAAAGACGAAGACACCCCAGCGCGTGCGCACACAATATCTCTCTCTCTTTATCTTCATGAAGATATTCTGAATACGATTTCTGGAATATAATACTGATACTTTCCTTCTGTAAGCTATTTAAAATTGGTTGACAGGTCAGCTGATCTTACCGGTTGTCCAATTGTCACCTCAGTACAGCGCTTTCCCTCTCGTCTGCAACAGAGATGAGTCTTTTCATGTTCATGTTCCTCATTTTCGACACTTTGACGAAGAGACATAACTCGACACTGAGATAGAAGTAATAGTGCAAACTCGTCGCTAACATCAGAGAAATGTAAAATGAACAAAGAGAACATAGTGAAAAGATAAAACACATCGTTAAGGACAGAGGAATAGCGCCAATCACTTACTTTGCACACTGTGGTTCAATCCTGACTTCGAGGAGTTCAGAAGAAGTTTTGTATTCCAGTTCAGCTCCTTTTGTCATGTTCTGAACATTGTAAATGCTATAAATAGCACTGCGTACAATGCAGTTCACACAAAACACACACACGCCGACATACAGCATATGTACACAAACACATATAAAGAATGTATACCATGGTTACTTATAAAAGCTTCTTACTTCATTCTAGCTTATTATAATTCTACTGCTCTGATAATAATTAATTAACCAATTATAGAGATTATGCTTTGACATCACACGCGTGCATGTGTCGCAGGTGAGTTCACGGCAGGGCTCCATAGGTATAAAGGGAAGAGCAGTAGACCATGCCAAGCCTCCTGCCCCCTCTACACTGAGGATTGCAAGTGTTGACATGTAACCATATTTACTGTGTATACTGTAACATCCCAGCTTCCACACCATCATCTGAAGGTTCCCCATGTTACTTCGGTTACCTCCCCTTTCTTAACAATTTTACAGTGGAAATATTTTCTGTCGAAATCCGATCTCAGGAAGCAGTCTGCAGACCAGCGAACGAAGACATTATCTTTCTTTCAGGGAAGGCTAATGGCGGCGTTAGAGATTGTGAACCACTTTCAGTTAAGTGCGATTGCTAAATCTTTGTTACCCTGTCTGTAGAAAAGATGGCACACCTGTATTGGACCGTTATTGGTATGTATTGGACCTTTACCTGTATGTGGAAAAGATGGCATGCAATGTATGTGTGGGACTTTTTTCTGATAAAACATCGGAAAGAGAAAGAGAGGTCGCAAACCCTGTAAACGATCATGGGACTTTCACATGCATCCGAGGACTGGCATACCCTGTAAGTATCACGGACGATCTGCACAACATTAGAATCTTTCCCAGTCTGCAAAATGTTTGCCGACGACCGCGGCACCTGCGTCTGCAGCCGCTGGTACTCGGGGTAGACGGGTTTGCTGACGGCGAAGATGACAAACTTTTTCGAGCGATCAAGCTCATAAGCAATTTGTCCGACTGATGGGTAGTCCTGCAACAACCACACACGATTCTGGATTTATCCCTGTGCCATTGTCTGGAGCTTAATTCTTTTGTTGGGTACGTTTTCAAGCAAAACCTGACGTATACTTTGTTCTTATAAACTCCCCCTCTCCTACCCAAAAATGTCCCGATATATACATGAAATATTTCTAAATATTAAGAAACTTGCGTACCTGTTCTTCCGCCTTGGAATCAATTTTTCCGTCGTCAAGGTGACAGCTGCGATCGTTGGGGGTAACCAGACCCGCCAGCTGTAGACGGAAAATAATGATAAGATTAACAGGAGCCAAATTTTCTCTCTCTACAGTGCGTTGAAATTAATCATTTATTAGAATATGTACTTCTTAGACATTAAACATATTAGCTTTAAAAATGGAATTAAGTAAGTTTAGATTAGGGATAACTGAATTAAACTGTCATAAACTTCGTTACTGTACTCAACAGTGCTCTTTGCTATGTCCATTCTGCCATACTGATGAATTCGAACTGCATTTTGTATTTATTTGTCTCAGATATACGTCAGTCTCACATACTTTGATAGATGAATGCCCTCTGGGTCACAGCCAACTACAATTATCATCTGGTGTTGCTTTCATGTATAGTGATAATGTTGTTGTGGTAGATTTTACAGAACAGTATTAACATTTTAGTTTATAATCACCATGTTTGCTGTTGTTGTTGTTGTTGTTGTTGTTGTTGTTGTTGTTGTCTTAAAATGGACCTTATCAATAAAGTGTGTGTGTGTGTGTGCATGCGCGCTCACCTTTCCGTCTCCAGCAAAGTGCATGCGAGCATCTGATCCAAAAATAATCAGCTGCCTGCTGTTTTCTCTCCAGCCAACCGTCTGAAAAACAACACATCAATCGTAGAGATCATTTCTCTATATAGATTATTGCATATATATATGCCTGCTAAAATTTATGTGAGGGGCAAATCGTTAAACAACTGTCTTTTCTTTCCAGAGGTTATGTGCTTGTTATCCAAAATCGCACATGCTTCGTTTAACAAGGCGTGGCGTAGCCCTCTCCTCTTTTATTGTTATTTAATATATTAACTTACAAATGTAAATCTAAAAGGGGATAAAATTCTGTTAAATTCTCTTTTTACAGTTAGATAACTAGGTGTATCCCCTCATTAACAAACAGCAGCTAATTAGAGCTCGTCTCATGGATGAGCAGCAACTAATCACAGCTCACGCCATCAGCGTGGCCTCAAGATGAAGACCTGTACCTTGCACACGATGGCCTGCATCATGGCGTCCAGGCCACCTTCCGGTCTGTCGATGTTGCCCGTGATGTGCGATTGCTTTACTGCATTCTGTAACAACCAATCTCATTCAGTCGCTAATCACGTGACAGGTGCTCAAATAATTCCGAGACTGAAGCTATCAACTACTATTCATCAATCATCATCATCATCATCATCATCATCATCATCATCATCATCATCATCATCATCATCATAACAACAACAATGATAATCATAATAATCATAATAAAGCATTTGTATAACAAAAGAACAGCTCGAGAAGCCCAACTACCAAGCTATAAACTACAAAAATTAAACGAAGAGGGAGAAGTGGAAAGAGGAGGTGAACACCATCTGCTGAAGCTATTCATGAAAAAGTCAGGTCTTTGGCTTTAATGAAAGCTTCGAACCAAGGCGTTCTAGGTGCTGGGGGGAAAGGGGGAATGGGGTCAGAGAAGGGAAGCGGTTTGCAAATTTGTGTCGTCTGCTTTGAGAGGCAAAAGCCGGAGGCTCGCATGAGCGACCAAGATGGTGTAAAGGTTTCAGCATCTCAGACAAGAGAATTATGCCTGTATGAAGGTAGCCATCCCGAAAAGCTTGGTCAAAGGAGTGAGAAAACATGCTTCCCCACATGGCAGTCGAACTAGTACTGCGCGCTCCTCTGGCCCTGACAGGTGCTCTGACCACCCATCTATCCACCCGAACCTACCGCAAAGCTCTTCAAATCTTTGGTCATGGGCAGCTCGTGTCGGAAGGAGAACGCGGGGCTACAAGGCTCCCTTTGGGTACATGGGTTCGCCAACCTGCGCACGAACACACACAGGTAACAGACTGTCATTAGTCAGTTCAGTAAGCAGTAATTCATACAACTGCTGCTAAAGGTACTTTCAATGCAAATTACTTACAATTAAAGGCAATGAAAATAGCTACACTTGGTAATTACTATCCCAAAGATAATCAAGAGATCTCGCGAGCGTAAACGTTAAACAACATGGAGTGCGGGGGTTCAAATAAGAAAAGAACAAAGTCGGTGACTTACTTCGCAGGGTGAGTGTTGGTAAATGGCAAGATGACTTTGTCTTGGAAAGTCCCATACCCCATTCGATAGTTTGTGGAGATGCTGTTAATCTCTTCAGCTGCACACCACGCAAGTGCATGAGTACACAATAGTCTCAATATGAGCTTCACTAACTGCACACACACACACACACACAAGCATGCAAGCATACACGCATCGTGCCTAACATTTCAGATAATCTTATTAGCTGTCATCTACCGTGACATTTGCCGATAGAAAGTTATTCTATTGTTTCCCTCACTCAGGGGTAGAGGCTCTCCTATCACACTGTAGATGCTCAGAGAACATGACTACACCAACCTATGTCGCTGGCGAGCTTAGAGAGTTCTTCAATGGAGTCGTTCATGGTGCGAGACACATCGAACAGAAAGTACAGGTCCACGGGGAAGTTGTTGGCAGGACGAAATGTCACACGAGTACGGAATTCATCTAGCAACAAGCAAGAAAACAATTCAAAAACTATTAACTAATTACTATTAATGTTTTCATGCTGACAACCTACCACACATGCAGTACACAAACAATTCAACGGTTCAATCCAATTCTTTCTATTTCATTGTCCTATATTGGAACCTTTTGGTGAACCAATAAACTAGAGAAATGCGATGTAGTTTTAACAACAGTCACAAAAATGGTTTCTGTGTAAACACCTGTAAACAATGTCGTCCATAATATAATTGTAGCTTCTTTTTTTATTCGTGTATGGGATAGGCAAGGTTAGGTCTGATGCATGCGCAAACGATTTATAACAAGTAAATCAGGGTATGTGACTTCTAAACCTTTTAGCTGAAAAACTTCGTCTGACTTGAGACATCCCATGAGTCTCAGCCCTGAACCCTGAATATGTTGTCCTTGTGGCAAACATGTCAAGCAATTTACCATAACGCTAACGGACCAGCTCAAATTCAGCTTCAAAAGGTGAACAGATTTGACAATTTAAGTATTTATTACAAAAATGCTTGTTTTTTGTTCAAATTAATTAAGAATTTTACATATCAAGCGCAGATGATTGTCCCTTAAAATGCTTGTTGCATGAACAATTCTATAATAGTTTAAAGACCCTCGGGTTCGACATGTCTTTAATGCAAATCAGGGGCTTTTAGGTCACGTGATAACACTCACCATTCGGTCTGATCCGGACCCTCATGGCCTGTGGCTGCAGCTGTATGGCATCATTACCTGTCCCGTCCGATCCATCTGTCACTTGCCGATCCTGTCGCCAAGGAAACGATTTTGGTGATGGTGTTGACAATAACAAATACTGCTGTTAAACGATATAAACTTTCTCTCCCGTTAAGAAAAAAAAAACCGACAGCTTCTTTCCCCATACATCCCATCCAGAACCCTTCACTCGTCTGACCAGCTACTGTACAGCAAAACAATGGAACTTTCTCCCCTTCCAAATCCGCCACCTACCCACCTTGAATACTTAACATGCACGGAACACACACCTTTTCCTTGAGCAGGACCCCTAGCAAAAGTCTCTACTGTTAGTCTTTTACAACCCCATTTCCATCATCATCCTCTTACAAGACTGCGAGCATTCTATCGCATACATATGTACTCTTGTCTCTGCATCAGTTCCTTTGCGACTCGACCAATGCAACTGTTTGCAGGGTTTATACGTTGACCGGCTCGTGCGCTTGCAGAGTTCAGAACAATGCTGCTGCCCCTGCACACTTCTCTGTCCATAAATCTCAGCCTGAGATTACACTTTATTTAGCACAGGGAGCTTCACTCGTTGCCAGTAAAGTTTCGTATATAATAACAAAACATTGCAACTCTAGCTTTTCGCCATTTTGAGGCCACACGTCCAGCCTATCTCTCTGCAATTACTTCCCTTCCACGTACTTTGTTATGCTCGGTCACTCCGTACTCTAGACCCCGTTGTTCGCGGGTACCTAGCCGCCAGCGTGCACCGTGTGTGGCCCGCGGGTACCTAGTCGCCAGCATGCACCCTGTGTGTGGCCCGCGGGGTACGTTGACACCTGACCTGTCTACACTATCGTGTGTTTGAAGTGAGAGGTGGCAGGTCTCGTATTGTCTCGTGTACGATGTCTCGTGCCTGACGTCATGTGTGCGTCATTTGTTCCACGTCACTTGAAGCAAAAAAAGACGTCATATATAAGAGAAAAGCAGTTGCTCTAAAAATAGCCAGGGGTGGGTCTTGTCCGCCATTTTCTCTATGACTCTCTCAGTGACATTCCTCTGAACTTTTGCCTCTTCGACTCGATTTAACGACAAATCTCTTCATCCCCATCGTCATCAGCGCGGGCTCGTCAAGCGTTGTGTGTGTGATACATCGTGCGTATGCAAGGTAAGTGTACGTTCGTCCTGTTACAATGTTACTCAGTAAGTTTGTATCAAGCAAGTAGTTCCTCAGTATTGACCAATACCCTTGAAGTTACTCTGTGTCAAAAAGATTGGTGACCCCTGCTCTAGACAGACGCTTCCTAGGAAGTCTTATGGTGGGCGTAGGTTTCCTTCGCCTTCCTAGGTTTCTTAGATTCACTTCCTTTCAGAGATATATCATTGTCAGCTTTTAATTAGACACTGAACAGCAACAATAACAATAATCATCATCATCATGATGAACGCCGTGCATGGAAGAAGATGAAGTGACGAGCGAGCAGAAGAGTTTACTGGATTGTGAAAGATGCTTGTCTAAGAGGCGAGTTTTGAGGCCAGACTAGAAAGCTTCCAAGGTAAATAATGAGACAAATAAAGAAGTGTATTAGCTGGGTGGTTGGCTGGCTTGCTAAAGATCAAGAAGTCGGATGCAAACACAGATACACGGGGCGCTAGTTGGACGGGCGATCAGATAAGAACAGAAAGGTAACCAGGAATATAAACAAAATGGACTGACCTGTCGGTAGCTCATGACCTCCTCATTGCGAGGGTTTTGGATCTGGGTGCAGTTTGCTTCAAAGAGTTCCTTGTGAGAGGCACAGCGGTCACGTGAGCTGGACGAAGAGTTTTTAAAAATCTGGAACAGTCAATCCAGCATCAAAAATCTCTCTCTCTCTCTCTCATCATCTGTATCAATGTAGATTTTCTGACGCTTGCTTACATTGCGGTGTAATAAAGGAAACGTTCATAAGCATTTACAAAGCTTAGGTTGAGACCAGACTGGACAAATAAGTTAGCAAACGGTGATACATTTCGCTCCTTCAACGTTATTAAGAGGCCTAACTCTGTTTCCATTCTGTCCAGTCAAAGAAGACAAGTTACATTTCTTGTTTCACTGCCCGATTTACCACCTTAACACGAGAAATAAAATATATAATGAACTTTTCAACAACTCTTTTGTGCTTACGTTGTGACAAGGTCAGCCAGATTTTTTTATTATGCCATGTTTGGAAGAAAAAGATTAGGTTTGCTGGCTCATATGGGCTACATACAGAGCGTTGAATGCTTTTATCACGGTTAATAATTGTTATTATTGTGTCAGACTGTACTGATATGCTATTGGTAAGGTAATTTCCCTTGTGGTTGGCTGCTAAGTTACACTAAGACCACAACACCTGTTCTCGAAATATTCAAAATGGCTGGATACCTGTAAACCGAACGGGTAATGACACGTGCGAATCCACTAATTGTGACCTTTGACACCACTCACCGTGTCTGCGCACCAGGCGCACTCAGAACCGGAAGTGATACATTGCCCGCACGTGGTTCCACTGCAAGTGTTGCCCGCTGCAACATAAAAGAGTGAATGAAATATTGGTGCCAGACACTGGTATATATAGTTTGCATCATTGTCAGCGAAATGGTCTAAATGAACATTGTTGAATGGAAAAGGTTAATGCCATTAGGTTGAGTAGAATTTCTTCTTAAGTATTTGTGATTCCCTAGGTAAAGAAAAACGAAGAGTGGGATGGGTCTAGGCATCGCATTTTAATTACGAAGACGATTTTCCTTGAATTCCCGACTTTGAATGGAGAAATAACTTGTCCTTTATTCATAACTACGACCACTGCGAAGCGCACGTGAACTGGATGATCCCGTGCGAGCTAGACACAATCCTCTGGCCATCCCCAGAGCATCTTTCCACTGCGCCATCGGGCCACCCCTGTATTCCCGGTACGCATATGTACGAACCGTCAGTCACAGATCGAAACATTTATTGGTCTCAAAATCTCTTTATTTATTTTATTTTCTTCTGTGATCGAAGGACCGTTTACAACTAAACAATTTTTGCTTGTAGGGGAAATCCAGCTATTAACTTCCAAACAGTCGTTGGCCGACACTCGATGTGGCCGACGAGGAAAAGGCAGTCAGTATTCAGCAGTCAGTGCCTGTCTTTATCAAGTGGAAGTCACGCTCTGTATACATCCTTTCTGTCTTCCGACTTAGCCTACGCCCCTAAATATTACGCCCAGTGAAATACCGCATGCAGTCAGCAAGATAAGGATGTAAGAACCACACCTCGGTGGGAACCACACAGTATTACAGGAATTATGATGATGATGTTGATAGTAATATGAAAACAAATGGACGCGGACCCCCGCATACCAGAAATAAGTCGATGTTGTTGATAATGACGACGACGACGATGATGATGATTATTATTATTATTATTATTTTGAAAGATTGTAGTACATGTATACAGTTAGGAGGCCTTCGGACTATGTAATCACTTCAAATTTGCCCTCGTCAAAGCCTTCGTAGCCTGCTGCTGTCGGAATATTCTAGACTGCAAACCCATTTGACTGACTCATGGTCCTGACAATTAAGAGCTGATTATGGCCTGTGCGAACACACTTCACTCGGGCGAACCACCAGCAAGAGTAATAATTAGCACAAACACACCTACTGACAGCTAAATTTAAACTCTCATCATCATTAGAGGTTAGATGGTAATCACGTGTAGATTTGGGCGTTATGTGTTCCTGAGGAAGACATGTCTTGTAAGATGGTCGTCACTTCCTAAGATGTTAATAAATTCTCTTAGCACGATGTGCTGCAACATTCTTAACTTAACAATGTTTACTTCTCCTACCATGATATTGTAAGTCATATTTTATGACATTTTCGCCAACTATGACATTGTGCTCAGTTTTGTTGTTTCTTTTACTGTACTATGATATGTCACTGTCTTCCACTTCTCTACCTAATATGGAGTCAAGAGAGAAGGCCGATTTTTATTTTATTTTCTCGCTGTCGATGTAAACAGATTGACATAATGAGCTATAGATACTCATACTGGAGTAAAACACTGGCTTGTTTTCCCATGATAATAGATATTTGTTTCAAGAATATTTATGCTTCACATTTGTCAAAATGTCTCAGCTTCATATTTGAGATCATCATATTCCAAAGTCGGTTTTTTATCGCTATACTGTGCTTCCATTGCGTATTTTAAACTATCGCACCATGATTACAAATAAATAACAGAAGAAGTTGAATATGACGACACATAAAAGGTTACTGTGGTATATGTCATTTTTTTAACCCAGGAAGCTAAGAATTTTTTAGCTTCTTTTTTAAGAAAAACAAACGTGAAGACTGACTATATAATACTGTTAGGCTAGTACAAAATGAAAGTGTAATGTAAGTTAAGATGTGTATGACTAACAAGGAAATTGCATACTTCGATCAAAACATGCAAGTTACAGCTTCCTTTTTATCCATTGAAGTTTTTCAGCTTGCCTATTCAGCATGAGTGTCGTTAAGACATGAGTCCTAACGATTTTACTAGTGATACTAGATTACAATGAAATCAGTTTATTCAATTCCTTTATTCCTGGCACTCACATGCTGATCGCCAATTTTTGACCTAAAACGAATGTTATCATGACATCTGAATACCAGATGGCACGAATGAGTTCACAGGGTTTTGTTGAAAAATATCTGACACAACTTCTGTTAGAACAATAGTTTTTATACGGTATAAGGTGGGGGCAGGGCTTGTTCCACATTAGGCGGACTACTTTTCTAGCCGTAAGTTAATCGCTTTCGAAATATCCTCCTCCTCCTCCTCCTCCTCCTCCTCCGCCTCTACATCCCAAGCCGTGATACACTCGGACTCCACAGTCCCAGCAGTGAACTCTACGGGTCAGCGAGCCGTTACCCACGCTGGTCGCCAGGCTGTCTCCTAAAGTGGTTTAAAGTGGTTACTCAAAACTAACCTCCGTGAAATATCCTTCAAACTCTTCTCAGCTACTTAAATTTAAACTTAAATTGTTTTCATGACATCGATGCTGTTTGCAAGTCTCATAAGCATAAATGTGGTGATCTGTCTGCCTCTCTGTGTGTGTGGGGTGGAGGGGGAAATGATGAGTGGCTTGAACATTTCCTCGGTCCTGATCGACAGCCACTGCCTCTCCAAGCATGTTTACGAACAGGCCAGAGCATTGATGGGCCAACGTGTTATCGGGCAAGCCATGAACCAAACAGGAAACCACGTGACCACTCAAGTGAGGTGGCGGGCCTGCCGTGCTCTTCAGACTTGACGGATCCAGGATCGTCCACTACACAAGTGGAGTGTAGATGTTGTGTCAGTGCCACATTTCACAATCATTTTCTTCGCTCAGCTTCCTTACTTCGAAAAGGAATTTCCTTGATAAATTATAAAGAATGCCATCGATAGCTGCTTACAAAAGACTTACAGAACTAACTCCAACAAGTCCTATAGATGTGCTCAACTCAACTCTCTTTGAAACACCATATGAAATGAAACCTTTCTATAGACACGCAATACTCTGAGTAAAAATGAACAATAATTTGTACGAGAAACAAATACATCTTGCTGACAGCACTCACGTTATTTTTTAATGCTTGTAAGTAAATAGTCTACCGTTAAGTCATTTAGCCAGCCAAAAGACTTGAACCAGACTCCTCTGGTTTCTAACAGATGATTAAAAAAATTGTTGTTTTGTAAGTCCTGTTACAGCTAGGGGATTTCTTAACTGCACCGTTAATGCGAAAATGTTACAAGCCATCATTTGAGCGAACCAACAGTCATTTGCACATAATGAATGTCAAGGTCAGTGAGTGCCATAACACACAGTGCAGTGGGAATAATTATTTGTCAGTGGAGAAGGTCGCCGTCTGCTCTGGACTTCCTACAACCAGAGTTTCAGCAACAGGATATGCGATTCAAATCTGAAAACACAATTTCTTCGCAATATTTTAACACGATTGAAGAAAAACATACGAGAGAGGACAAAATGATGACGATGATGACGATGATGACGACGACGACTATGATGAGGGGGTGGTGGAAGTAAAGAGCTAATCTTGACAAAGAGCATTAGTTTACTCACCTGGAAGATGTAGCAACAAAATCCAGCCAACCATAAGCGGGGTTACCATTACTTTCCTTAACTTCATTGCTTCTAAGACGATCAAACTTGAGATGTAATGAGTGATGGACTTCAGGATACACCAGCTACGTGTCCTTTTGAGTAGAACGCTCTTTCCAGACAAGGAACCGCCTGTCACTTGGTGTTTCTCCAAGATCTCTTACTGGAAATAATCCTTCTCAGAGGCTTAAAGCCTTACTGACTCCCCTTTATCGTCGGCGTAATTATCTGGATTGATGATGCCTTCAGCTCCTCTCCCCCTCCTCAGTAAAACAAACTGGAAACTTTCGTCGTCGGAACTACCAGGATGTGTTTGAAACGGTTATTGCAGATTGGGTGTTCAGTCTAGGCTCTTACCTTGTCAAAGATTTAACAACCTTCTTCACTGCACTGTTCAGAGTTACTCCGATGTCCGTTACAGACGACACTGACATCGCTTCAAATATTACCAGGCCGTCTCTCGAAGTATTGACATGATAATTCTGTCGTCAGTGATGACAGCTCGACTAGCACAGCGCTGCTCTCCCCACGTTATACAATCTGATGTCTCGAGCAGCGCGTATCCACTGCAACTGCACCTTTTACGAAACAAGAATCGTTGTCTTCTGCTGTTGAGGAAACACACATCCTGGCCACTGTGTACCACACACGCGCATGCGTAGTGCTACTTCCGGGCATCGCCATTGCGCGGGCGCGCACACACACTCTCAACTCCAGGCGTCGACCTCTCGGAACTTCGTAAGTGTCGGTGGCCTGTACGCTTGCTTCCGTGTCATCTTTTTGTCTAGACGAGGAGAAAAAGATTCATTTCTCTCCCCCATCCACCGATAAAAATGTGGCCTGAGGTTTCGTTCACAAAAACAAGCGTGCAGCTTTGTGGACACGGAGGCCACTTCCTGCAAGGCAGCGCGAGTGTTGTGTATCGCCAGCGCTGGCCACATCCGGAGCAAGGCCGTACCTTACTGCACATCATTAGCACTGCCGAGTACAAGTGATTACAAACATCACATCATTAAGCTCTGATGAAGAAAACATACTTTCTCCCTTTCTTTGTCTTTTTTTTTTTATCCTCGCTTTTATTTTGGTTGTCATCCTTCTTCTCTCACTTTCAGTGTCTCCTTTGTCTTCCTCTCTGTTTTATTTACCCCTCTGCTTTGCGCTCGCGGTAAAAAAAATTAAAAGGGAATAAAGTCAAATGGTAAGGTAGAGGGAAGTTACAAAGGGACGGAAAGTCTCTGGCTGTGATCGTAATATGTGATCAGACATTTCGAGAACAAAAGCCGGACGCGTGCCGATCATGGTGTCGTCACCGACAAAGAACGGAAAGCCGGGGTGGGGAGGGTTGAAGTTCCTATGAAAGGCAGTAAAGGAGACAAATTTGAAATTATTAATCAAACTGCGATAGACAAAAGCCAAAACCGAAAGGCACGGATGCGAATCAATGTACGGTAATCAGATTTGTAAATACAAGCGGGACATTCTATGAGTAGGCGGGGCACGCGGTCAAAGGCGGGACTGTTCCGCCTAAATCGGGATGTCGATCACCTTATCATAAGATGAAAAGCAAACTAGAATTATTAACTTTAGAAATATACTGATACCAGGGTTTGATGCATTATCAAAAGTAAAGCAATTATTGCTTACATCAAGACATGCACTGAAACATCACTTCGTCTTCATTAATAGAGTAGTGACGGAAGGTGGTCTTTTTTACAGACTTTAAAATAACATAAATAAAATAATAAATCCTAAGCGGAAAATACATTTTATAAAATGCTCCATTCACTCTCACAAAGGAAGTATTTGTAGACGGCCAGCTGTGGGTGTATTTAGCCAACACATACAGGCCCGTGACGTCCCGAAACCATCTAAGTGCCTGTTGCAATAGACATTTCTAATTGTAAACACTTTTAGGCTTTCACCTAAATAGATAATCAAGTGTAGATTTCCAAGTGTTTATAATTTGCTTGTCTAGAGAAGTTTCAAGTGTTAGAAACACGCCGTGCAAATAGTTCCAGAACCCGGATGATCTGTCTTGCTAGCTCAAATCCTAACCTTTCCTAGTCATTTTAGCTGTCTGCTAAGCCTTAGCATTCAGCTTGTGCGACTGTTCGGCTAAATTCTATAGCTACACGAATGTTAACCTGGAAACAAAACATGCCCGCAGTCTTTTACCTGAAATTGTAACCAGAACCACCGATAACCAGCACGGGCCCGAGGATAGACGACCTCTCTGAGCCCCTTGTAATTGCAATCGTAAATTATTTGCCCAATATATAACAATATGCTTACAATTCGATTGTCAACATCTACATTTCATTCAGTAACATTCAGACTGCAAAAATTAGGACAAGTGCACTAGGATCTACACCACTACTTGAACATAAAGTTGTATAAAAGTGAGTTGTTAGTAAACGAGGAAAAATGACGGTAAAGGATCAAAGTTGTAGTATACCATAAGAAAAAAGAATCACCATAGTGAGGAATGTTCCGTCAACTTTTCCTTAAAAGAAAAAGAAAAGAAGAAGGGAAATATTTTACTGACCCCCTTCACAGCCCCCGGTTCTCCCTTCCCCTCGTCAGGCCTGATTGTAACGGAAGTAAAAAAAAAAAAGCAAACAAGTGTTGCAATTGTTCCCCATGAAACTACACAATTCGAAACGTTTTGTTCACGCGCCTTTCAAGTAGAAATACTAGTTAACGGACATGAAGCTGGTCTAGGAACATTAAGGGCGTTGCTCCCTGTCTTTATTATTACCCCTCACCTTGCTACAGAGGAAGAAATTGTGTGGGCATGTTGTTGGATTTATCATGACAGCTTCAAAGCGGCAGAAGAATGGGATATCTGCTCTTCACACCCCTTGTCCTTGACTCTGTGGTGTACTCTGCTTGCAAATGTTCAACATCGACGACTGCAGGCGCTGTTGAAGAAGCATGCGGCTGGTTTTGCTAGGGACTCGACGGACCCAGGATACTGTCTTCCATCGTCTGCGTACCATAGATGAGGTTCCGGTCGCGCTGCCCTCCCGACGTACCCCACCGCACCAGCTAACGGAAGTGCAAGATCACATCAAAGACTTGCTAGACCAGAAGGTGATTGATTGTGGAGAGCCACAGTTTCATTCCTTCTTGTGTACCTAGACGATCTCTTGATATACTCCAAAACATTCGACGAACATTTACCACATCTCGATCGGCTCTTGGGGTGCATCGTGGAGACTGGGTTAAAGCTGCGGCTAGATAAGTGCCAATTCCTCCGGCGAGAGGTCATACTTACTTAGGCCATACCATTTTCGCTGAAGGTGTCAGTTGTGCAACGGGAAGAGTAGAGATAGTACAGAAGTGGCCGGTGCCCAAGACTGTCACGGAGTTACGCAGTTTCCTGGGATGTGCCAGTTACTACCCGCGATTTATCAAGGGGTTCGCCAAGATAGCTGGCTCATTACATGACCTGGTGACGCAGGCCACGCAAGAAAAGAAAAAGAGACAGAATGATGAGCCGAGTGGTGGGGCTGATGTGAGTGGCAACAACACACGTCCAAGTCCAACACTCGAACAAAAGGCAGGAACTTTCATCAGGTGCTCAACCCTTTAATGCTTTCACACTGGTCACGGCTGCGTCGCATGTCTGTGCTCCCTCTCTGATCCGCTGTCGTCTGCTCTGTCGTTTTGTCCCAGCTCTGCCCTTATATACCTCTTGGAAGGGTAAACTTTTCGCGATGCTCCGATACGATCGGGACCATTAGGAGTTTTAACCCTATCAATCACTGCCGAGCATCCTTTTTTAGCCATGTCTCAGCAGATCCCGCCAAAAACAATCATCCGCTAGCCCCGCCAAAACTAACAACAACGCCGGATTACCGGCCATCTACATTATAAGAATAATTATGCACCTTTGGGGACGATCTGTAATGGGTAACAATGCAAGCTGAAGGTCCTCTCCGACCTAGACAATTATCCTGGCCACCCTACCTTAGGCAGAAGTGAGTACCCCAATTTTTAAGGTACAGTTGGTAGATAGACAGAGGTTGGGTTGTGCATTTCCTTAGGCACGGTAAGTATATTCCCCGTTCTTCACAAAACTATGGAATCATTTACCTTTAGTGCAACTTCTCTATCCTTGTCTTTCGCATCACAAGTCCAGGGTGTATTTAACGTATCTTAGAATAAATCCGAAAAGATAGTGGCCTGAAAATAAAATGTAAAATGCATAATCGTCCAAAAGAAATTAATAAATATATTACACGAGATTATAATTGATATACGCGGACGACGGCAGAAAGGCATTCTTAAGGGAGATAATAGAAACACGCAACTTCTTGTAAGAGTTATGTCCCATGTAACTTGTAGTCAGTGAGGCAGTATGGGCTGGGGCCAGGTGCAGAGTACAATGCTGAACAGTCGACTAACAAGCTAAACCAGTTGTACACCTGGCTACCGTCTTCCTTTAAGTAACTCCGTATCTTTACTCCTCGTACAATATAAAAGGCACAATCACTAGCTGGATGACAACTCTATTTCCATTGGAAGACTATTGTAGTCACTTTATACTTTGTGAAAAAAAATTCGATCCCAGATAACTATTATCAAAATGTCCTAAAATACACATTAATGGACTGTAGCTTTCATTTAATTATATGTGTGTGTGTGCGCGCGTTATAAATCATTACGAAATAGGCGCAACGGTTTTCTTAACTGCCGCGCTATAAATACCAGGAGCTGACTTACAGCCTGCTTCGCCAACATTGATTTTAATAAATATTCAAGCAGCCGAAGGGAGAACATCCAACCAACCAAAACGGAATACGGTCGAAGCCGACGAGCCGACATATATATGTATAATATTATCACACTCTGTACGCAGACGTGCGTTGTTGGTGCGACGAGTGTCGACGAGGGATCTCTGAGTCTGCAGTCTCGACTCGCCGGTGTGAGCCGAGACTTGGCGAGAGAAGGCCTAGCCTGTTGACCGTGTTGGTGTTCATCGCCGGGCTCAAGTCGTTCCCCTCAGTGCGTCGAGAAGTGGCAGGGTGGATGTACATACCCGACTTTCGCCTCCTGTCGTGGAAATACCAGCTGTGAGTGCACTTCTGCGGCAGTTTTTGCGGGCCTTGACCTCCTCCGACAGGTAAGCAATGAATTGTGAAGCATTTAGACGAGTTGTACCGCCGCGGGGCATGTCAACACGAACAGGTGTCTCGCCTCCTGTCCTGTGATGTCTCGCTATGTGTGGGGTGCATGGCAGCCGACGATGGGACGCTGATGGGGCCAGACATAGGCACATACACATGCACGCGTGTATATATATACTCAGGGTCAGGGGCCTTTTGAAACTTAGGTGTGTTGGAGCTATCTACAGTCGCGATATTATCTAGGTTTGTCAGCTAACGATCAGACATTGACAGTGTCAGGTGGGTCGTTTGTCCTCTCTCTTAGAATTCGTGCAGCATGATAGACCTGTCAAGACTAATTAATCTCTTCAACCCTGAAAGTCCCAGGTGTCTCGCTCATCACTTTTAATTTAAGTTGTACGAACGGTGTCCCTGTCCGAAGTGTGCCTTTAATTACTATGATGTTTGTTCCCAATTTCCTGGGTCGACCCAGTGATTGACCGGTATTGTATGTTTGCACCATTTTATACAACAGTGTCAACTGAGTAGTACAGATTGCCAAACAGTGTCGGATAAAGGGATCATCTTTCAGAGACACTACAGTTTCCACGTAACCATGTTTACGCATGTAGGGCAGGAACCTAAAACTAGGTCAAGTCACCGTTTATGTCGCAGTCACCTGAACTAGCACATCACAATGCGCTTTTCTCCGCCCACCTAGCCGGTATGTATGCACACCTTAACATACACACAACATACATTCCTTCATTCACAATGGCTTTGCCGGGGGACAGAGCTTGCAGGCCGATCTCCTTGTCTCCTTGTTAGCCGGCGACTCGAACCTGACACACGCGAGGACACGGACTTGGTGTCGTCACAGCCAAAGTATGGAAAGAAGTTGCGGCCACTCCTATACTACCTTGACAGGTCGCAGGTCGCCAACTGTTTTCCGTGTGTTGAGAGGAGAGCGAGGTGTACAGCAGACAGTACCTGTGAGAGCCACCACCGAGCACGATGGCAGACCCAAGCCCACCCACTGTTTTGGGGGAAATAGTTTTGCTTTGGTAATCAAGATTGCTGCTGCTCTGGCGTGAACGATATCACTGTGCACAATGGTGGTGTCTGGTGGGTGGGTTATTCTGCTCTTTATCGTCATCTGAAACCCGTGATGTTAACCCACAGCAGTGGCTGCACTGACGAAAGAAGGAGGAAATGGTTGGAAAGAAGGAAGAAAACGGAGGCGAAAAAAAAAATCCTTATCAGCGTCATCTTTATTCAGAGCAATCCTCCTCACAGACTTAAACTTTGTTTGACTGAAACTTGATATCGCCCTGCTGCAGCAAGCAAGCTCAAAGAGCACTCATTTATTATTTAAATTCAAATATTAACGCTTGATTGATGGATATGGTTTGTTATCTGAAGATGCGCCTGCGTTTATCAGTGTTTAGTTGCACTCAGACTTCAAATGCTGTTTTGTTTATTCCTGTACATGGTCTTGTACTGCTTAGGTCCGATTTTCTCTAGTAATCAGATGCTGGCTCCCAGGTTTGGGTGCCATCCGTCTGTACTTGAGCATCCCGAGAACAATAGAGGGATCCAGTTTCCAGCAATCACTGTTGTTGTAGCAAACGGTGATTCATGTGCGGGACTTTATTCCTCCACCATCTCACCCCTGCAAGCGAAATTTAAATTCTTTTGCATGGGTCTGTCGGTACAGAACTGCGCCATTGAAATGTTCTCGTTTTTCGTTCCCAACTGCCTCCCCCATGCAAGAATAATATAATGTTAGTCTCAAAGGGATTTGTTTCAAAGAATATTCGAGAGTATTGGATATGAGCATACCTACTAGTCCCGTTCTTCTTCACATCATTTTCTCCGGATAAAACATTTCTTATGAACTAGTGCTATATTCTTTTATCTTCTCGCTTATTTAGGAAAAGGAAAAATGTGACTTGGTTTGCTCACTGTCATCTACACTTAAAATTTGTTAAAATATGCATTGTGTAGTAGATTGTATACTGAATGTACCTTGCCTCACTAGCTTTTTACATTGTATACACCTTACTGCTTCAGGTCTCTGTGCCTTCCTCCTCATGTTTGATCCGTTCTGGTTGGGGCTTCATTTTCATGTTAAATGCCCATGCTTTTTTTTGGGCGAGGAAATGGGCAAGAAAAAAAAAAGCTGTTATTATAATTAATAAAGCAACTTTTTAAACCATCAACCATAAATTACAGCAATGTTAAAGAACATCAACGGTGCTTGATCCAAGCTCATATTTTATGAGAAATAATCTGGCTATCAGGGTTTGCACCTCCCTTAACTTCAGCTGCTTTCAGATAGCATTCTTTATATGAGTAATCGTTGTATCAGAGTCCACTAGATTACTGTATAAACTTTGTGTTGCTGGGGAGAATAACCCTTGGAGTCAACTTCTGAGAAATAAGCCGAATGTTCACCTACGTTTTTCTTCAAGTTTCTTTCACAGATTTGTTGTTATATTTTTGTTGATAAAACATCTAGGTAGGGATGATGGGGGAGAGACAGAGGGGTTGAGGGGAAGATGCAATAAAGGCTGTGTGTGAAATGTTGGGAGACAATATTTAGTAACCGGCACGGCTACCAAGTACACAGTCCTGCTATCTGCATGCTAAGCATGGCACTCAGCTAAAATGTTTATAAAATATTTGCACACTATCCCAGTTTGCTAGCCAACGTTTCTAGTGTCATTGAACATACCTACACGTGACCTGTACTATGAAAACGGAAACAGGAAAGAGTTCCCCGTTTGTTTTCGATCAAATGACTTTCTTCCGAAACCAAACCACGGAAACGGGTGGGGTAACTTTGATGTCGGTCAGAGAGATGATTTTATCCCGTGACTAATATGAAATAAAGCTTAGAATTAAAGAACATTAATAAAGCGTTAATAGAAGATAGTTCCAGAACACAGTGTTAATAGAACACTCACTCACTTTTTATTTACTGTATTTAAAGGTGAGCAAAGCTTGAATATGTGAACACTTTTTTTCGACGAGTGTGTGGTCGAAAATTGCCGTTAGTAAAGCTTTGTCTCATTTGCCACGTGATACGGGACTGCTCAAGCGCATCGGACGGTCCATCGTCACGTCTCGTGCCTCCCCCCAACTTCCGGCCTTCTCGCTCATGCGTCTTTTTTCCTCTCCGCTTCCTCCCACTCACTCACACACCTCTTCTCTTTCACGTGCATGTACTCGCACGTGCTGGCCTGTGTATGCCTGCTCACGTTCGCGCGTGCTTGTGAATCATCGATCGTCGAATCAATTGCTTGAACGTTGCAACCGTTGACTTCACGAGGGGGGAGGGGAGGGAGGAGCAGCGAACAGATAACTGTTCCGGAAAAGCGGACGACAGCTGGCGATGATGGACCCGCTTCGTCTGATATCCAATAAAAATCGAGCGAGATATGACCGGCAGGGTCTTTTTTTTTTTTTTTTTTTTTTTGAATGGCTATGTTTTTTGTCCCTTGGGTATTGTATTGCATAAATGCGCCTATACATTACGCATGCTCAGTGCAGTGGGAGATGCCTGTGCGGAATGGTAATAAAGCTTACGGACTTGACGTCAGGGCATGCTGGGAAATAAGCATAATTTGTCTCTGTTCCCCATGAACGACAGCCCGTTGATCGGCACGTTGAGCGATGGGCCGTTATTCTGATGACCACCCTCCTTCGTGTCAAACGCGTCGTCAGTGGCGGTCTCGACCTCCCATGACCCCGCCGGGTTCAGCAGCCTTTGGGAAGTGGGTCCCCCTATCGGAGCCATGTCCTTGTCTCGTTCAGATTATTGAGTCAATCGCTCGATCAAAGAATTTAATGATCAGTTGAAGCGTTCCATGACATACTTGCCCACTCGTTTCAAATAGAAGATAAGGAAATCGATGTTCACATCCTGAGTTTCATGTATGTGGAGGTTAGAGTAACATTCCCCTTTCCCCTCTTTTTGTGGCCATATCGCTCCTGTCCCGAAGCGCTGGAGCGAGGTGTTAAAGCGGGTAGTACCCCTCTCTGGTCCTCCTATGTGTACAGACAGTAACAGCTGTTTGCAAACTGCATACAGAAGAAGGTGGAGACCCGGTTTTTCTATATAAATATTCCAAGTGTCCAGAAGCCATTTTGAGGCAGTGTGCCAAAGGTCTCGCGAGCTAATCTTCGGGCATTTTTCCAATAGCCTTCCCCTCTCCCAGGAAATGGAGAAGGGGGTGGGAACTATTTAAAGTGTCCCTTGCATGCACCATTTTTTCATAAATCTGCATAAATATCTTCACACACACAAAGTGTAGCTTGTGCCCATCTTTTATTTCCTTTTTGTGATGTTAGGCATGTGGGAGGAAGCGATGGAAGCAAATGCTGTGGCAGATGTCCTCGTTGCTTCTGTCAATTGTGGGTTGTGTGCTGATGTGTCATGTGGGATTATAATGTTTGCCGGAATCTGCAAACGCGTGGAAAGCTGTTGAAGGTAGCTGCAACACCAGTGCTTGTGTAGGAGCTGAGCCCAAAGGCCAATAAGCCACCAGCTGATAATTGTCTTTTAAAATGTTTTTGTGACATTACAAAAGCTTTAAAGATTTGTCCTAGCTATTGTTCATGTTTACTCGAGGAACAGTCCCCTCCTTGAACCTCAGTGCTGTCGGAGCAGATTTTTGTTTGCACATTTTTTGCCAGATTCGGATAGTAGTATTCCTGCAGCCAGTCAGAACTAAAGAGGCACAAGTACAAAGTTTATAAGATCAACCACAACAAACATAGGTTACATAGGTTATTGCGAAAAATAATGCGGGTACAATTTTAAATAAACTGATAAATAGTTTAGTAGCTTACAAAAAGGAAAATTGAGTATGTGTCGGTTTCAACCTTTGCAAAATCATAGACCCACAAAGGAAACACGTTTTTTTTCTTGCATTATTCTTATTAGTAGGCTTACAATTCCTTTTGATTTTATCAATATATATGCCTGGCTTGTGAGCAACTTATTTGTTTGTTAGTAACATTTGGGAATTTTTCCTAGGTTTCGATGAATACTTTTTTGTTGAATTGTCAGCGATCAGAAATTGATGTCCAGTGCTAAATAGTTTGTGGATAAAGTTAACCATAAACACTGTTTATTTGGCTAAATTGTTGGATAGTAAATAACATCGATGTTTTTAAGACCGTTAGTGTATCAATAAATGCATGGAAACGTGTGGGACATCACTCATAACTTGACAATCAATGAAGAGAAGTACGCAGACATAAGTTTATCTAGCCATGCAACTTCATTCATTCCTCTAAATCAGACCTGGGCAAACGCCGGCCCGCGGGCCGGATCCGGCCCGCCTCCTGTCTCTGACCGGCCCGCCCGCTGGTCCGCCCGCCAGTATATATAATATATACAGTATTGGGTAAAACTGAGTTAACTATATTAGTCCGGCCCTCTAGAACCATCCCAGTTTCTCATGCGGCCCCTTGGTAAAATTAATTGCCCACCCCTGCTCTAAACCCAGCCTACACCTCCTCCACAAAAGTGAGGTGTCCGTTATCTGTCCCAGATACATTGACTCCGCCCTTATACAGTTGTTTCAGCCTGTCCTTCGTACTCCTGATACAAGAACACGCATCGTGGCGAACAGAAAAAAAAAAAGCTGAGAGAGCGAACAAAACGAAGGGGAGGCATTGCCAGAGTTCCTACACTTGTACGATGGCGTGGCCATGTCCACAAGCCTGCAAACGGGCGTTCACACCACCGAGGCTGTCGTCTGCTCGATTGATCGGTTTCCGATGGCCCACCGGCCCACAGAAAACGTGAACTTGATAGTGTATCGCTTACACCGCATTAGGAAAGCTCATCAGACACAAGCGTGCAACCGTCATCACAACGCACCGCGCCACGTCACGTGACCCTGTCACCTGACTTCACGCGTTTTCTCGTGCCTTCCCGTTTGAAGCTTACCTGAACGTGGAGAAAGGTATTCTTACATCAAATCTACTAATACGACGAACTTTTGTCAGCGTAAATGACCAGCTTGTCACAATGTTCGGAGGGACTGTAGGATAACGACAGGAAAGTGATGGACGGTACACTGTCAGTGATGTTATAATATCGGGATGGAGTCTAAGGGCGTCTGCTTGTAGCATCACGGACTTGTATAGGTGGACTGCTGTCTGTCTGCCGAGACCAAAGCTTAGCCTCTTGCACGGTTGTCTGCTGTTTGTCTCGGCGAGCCTAAACAATGTGAATAAACCGGAAGCTTTGTACCCTCCTGCCTCGTTTTAGTAGTTAACTGGAAAAAAAAATCGTCTGGCAGCAGTCCAGTAATACAAGTTCGTGGTATCACCAGGCCCAGGAAAACGAAGGGAGGGCGAACTTCGATACAATCATAAGCTTCTTATGAAACACAAAACCCTGGGCTTTACAGGATCGGCTGTCACCAGGCTGGAGACTACCACATCAATAGTTCGCCTGCATACGTTGTGTTTTCGCTGCAACATCTGTTGTGCTATAATACACAGATTTTGTCATTCTGAAGTATACTCATCATTTATTTCCTCTAAAATGAGTTTTCGAACGTGAGATTCTTTCATGAAGCTCAAAATGAATCAGAACTTGCTCTGTTTATCCTCTCTCTCTCCTGTTTTCGCTCGTTCTGTTTTCCCAGCATGATGTGTCTCCTCACTCAAATTTTCCTTTATCAAACACTACACAGAGGAAAACGTGGAGAGCTATGCCTCTTACTATTGGCAGATGGACGAAGAAACATCTCCCCCCCCCAAAAAAAAAAGGAATAAAAATAACGAATAGCGACCTAAAAAATAACGAATAGGGGAAAAAAATCGCGAATAGCAAAAAAGAAAGAAAGAATGGCAGAGATGGGATGCGACATAAAGGGCGTGGGGTTAGGCGCATCTCTTCCCGCCATTACTGGCTTTTATTGGTATACCGATGGAGTGCAAGAGGAACAGGTTGCTTTTCTTATTTGCTAGAATAGTCTGCTTGCAAGGTTATCAGAAAACAAGCCGACGCCGATGGTTTTCGTAGTAGTAGCTTTTGGTGTAACATCTTTTGCTTGATCTTTGTCCGCCTTCAAAGAGAAGTAACACCTGGCTCGTGTAGGCAGAGGGAAAAAAGGTCACAGGTCAAGACAACAGGCCGAGCTGTATATGTCAACCTGACCTACGCAATTTCGATCTTCGCCCCCACACACGCCTTCACCTCCAAAACAAGACTTTACAGCTCAGCCTTGTACATCTGTGTGGGTGGGTGTTAGAGAACGAGACTCACCCGAGTTTTAATACAAAGTTTAAGAGAGTCGATAGTTGCAGACTGAGCAAAATGATTTGTACTCGAGTTGAGAGGATGTCAAAGAAATTTGCGCGCTGTGTTCATGCTGGAAGCCTCCATGTCCTGCTGCTATGCATCCCAACAGGTCAAAAGTACAAACATTGGGGTCAAAGGTCTTCTCTAGGTCGTTAAAGACAAGTAAGATATTAATGTGTCTTAAGTTCGTAAAGGTCACAAACACTTCTTTTTCATGGGTCATTATAGAGTTTATTATAAAAAAAGGTTATTAAGCAAAAATATAGATGCAGACATTTCTGAGTGTGTACAGTTAAGTGAAAGTTTTTTAAAACCCAACTGCCCACTGCTTTTGTAAAAAAATTGGTAAAAGTTATGCCATCAGGCTCACTCTGTTGTTGTTTTTACTCGTGTCGTAGTGATGTCGTTGTGGGTGTTGTCGACGTTATCAGCACGTTGATCAGCATGCCAGAAAGATATACTGAAGGTGTGGCAGCAAATGCCAGCCAAACACGTTTGTGGGTGTGTCAGAGTGCACTGAAAATCCCTGTGACTTTCTGATTCATGGAAGGGGTTGTTTCACTGAACATATCTTAGAATAAAACTGTTGTACAAACCCTTTAATTATCTAATGATGAAATCCAAGTATAAATAACAAGAACAGTCACACTTATTGCGACTGGGTTTTATAAGTTATTTTCTATTAGGCCCTTAACTTTTTATGAGGAATATATATATCACGCGCATTGCCTCTGTTTTGTGTTTCTGAAACTCTCGGCAATTAAAAGCCACTTAATCGATCCGTGCCAATGGCGGCACATAATTAGCTGAAACCGGGGGTTCCATCAAACCCTAGCCATAATTATCACTTGACAGCTTCGGTATCACGTGTTTAGTGTGGTTGCCGACACACGAGAGATAATCGCAGTCTCGTTGACCACATGATGGCTGCTGGGATAGGATCGAGTATTAGGGAATTCTTCTTGTTTCTAATCACCCCCAGTGGAGAATAGGGTCGCAAAATGTATTTCCGGTTTCTATAGCAGAGGTCTTTTTACAGGGTGGGGTTGCTAACCCCACACCCAACCCTCCTCCTTCATCCGGGCTTGTGACCGGCAGGCTACCCGGGAGGTTTCCAGGTGGAGTTTAGAAGGGGATAGGGTGCAGTAACTTTGCATATAATAAATGCTTTGTACCTCCTATTGGGATGAAAAAATAAATAATTCATAGTCCAGAATCGAACTGTATGCATTATTAAAATTTGCTGCAAGACTACACTTCGCAGTAATGTCAAACATAATCAATCTTGCTCGTCCTATAGCGTGACATCTTTGAAAGTGTTCATATCATTATACGTCGGAATAAACAATTGAAAACAATTACAATTATTAAAGTATTGTCTGGTTTATGTCGCAGAACGGTCTAAAAGCTTAAACAGGGTTTGTTTAGTTTGATTTCTGGCATTTACTTGAATATTTTCCTGGAAGCCTATAGACAGACCTTTACATGAGTTTCAGCTTCTATAGTGTTTGATTACTTAGACTGATTAAGAAACATATTGTTGAAGTCAAGACAGCATGAGACGCCATGTCGATATTTGATGCCTTATTGTACAGGTAACTGTAATGAATTCAGTGTTTGACACACTTGATCTCCATGTTCATTTTATATCATGGAGAGGTGGACTACCAAGATGGCGTCATGACTTTCAACTCACGTCATGCGGAAACCCTTCGTTACAGAGGTTCCTTATAATTATACAGGCTTTTCTCCCACCAGCATTTCGGATGTCCGAGCGCCCCACCCATTCCTGAAGCTAGAACAAAGGACAGGTCGCTAATTTGTAGTTTAAAAACTTTTTTGGCGATTGATACTTCCTGTTTTTCCCCTTCTTCCTGAGAGGGAGTCCAGTTTTTCTTGTTCAACTGGCGAAAACGGAAAACGAAATTAAGACACTTTGTTTTACAAATTTGTTTTCTTACAATTTTTCCTCACATGACGAAGTTTCAATTGTTAACAACTACAAAAAAAAACAACATTAATTGCCGCTGCCATTGTCACTGTGAGTGTAAAGGTGAAAGTGAGTTAGACAAAAGTATTTGCAGTGTTATCTATTGTTTCTTTTATTTAAAAAAAAATTTTTTTTTGAAGTTTGAGAGATGATAGTGTGAACAGCAACAACACGAGTATATATTACACAAAGGCATCGACAATGTCGAAGCAGTCAGATATTCTGACAACCAACTACTGTAAGTATTTTAACCTGACATTCTAAACGGTGTCGAGTCGGTTTTTGGCGACACTGCAGACGACATATCAGGTGTCAGACCACCTCGAAGGTCAAAGGTCGGTCGCAACCTTGCCAGACATACTGAGGTATTCAACAGGACGCGATCGAAGTACGTGCTTCGTTTTTATTTGTTTAGTTTTTTTTTTTTTTTTAAATGATCCAAATAAATTTGGAGAATTGGATTTCAGAAGATAAATAGAGAACGATGGCGCTTGTGAATCACTTTTTTTTCAGGATAGGGTTTGAACAAACGACATATTTATTTTGATCGCGTCTTAACATTTATAATAATACCCCGTTATTAAAGTTTAAATGTATTATAAATACTCCTTAAATTTGTGACGAGTTTCTTATGCCTGTTTCTCCATGCGCGCATGCGAACAAATGTGAGCAATACATGTACCTAACGAAATATCATCTTAAATATTTGGTAGGTAAGTAGGTTCAGGCTTTCAATTAAACCACAGGCTCATATACCGCCCAACCACCACCACCGCCACCACCTAAATTTTTTTGAATTGCTTATTTTGATCAGATATGATCGACAGCCTCAAGACATTTAGTCGTCATGGTCGTACTATAGGGATCGTCCTTAAAACTTTGTAATCATCTGTAGTCGGTTTTTAAATGCCTTAATGCTACTTATCAAGCTGATGGTCATGGTCTTCTTCCACACCTTGTATTAAGGCGTTCGCTCACCTCCTATGAAAGTATTTGACCGTTAGCAGTCGTGGTTACTATAGTGATAGAGGGGCGCCTAGTAGTGTAGTTGTTAAAACACTTGTCACTACTTCAGTGAGAGGACATGGATTCAGATCTTGTCTCGGGGCACTCCATGTGTGTGACACTTATTCGCAGGGCCGTCGGTCGGGTTTTTTTCTGTGGGTACTCCAACCCCTTTTCCTCTCCCCTTACAACGCGCATTCACTTCTAGGTGGAGGCACCTTCCCACCAAAACTACCAACCAACTAGTGATAGCTGCACCGCATCATATTGGATTGCATCTATCCTTTAGGCTCTTTTATACAGAAGTTATAAATTGGTACATATTTTTCTTGACTGTTGAATGTATACTGATATATTTTCTGAGTATATGGCTTCTATTTATTGTTATAATAAAGTTTGTTAAATAGTAGTATCATTCCCAGTTTATCATAATTTGTAAGCAACTTCATATTCATAGGTTCAAAGAGGTTTAGTGATTTGGTGCTGACAAAATTGTGAATATTTTTAATGTCAGTAAGGTGTGTATATTCACAGGTCTACGAGAGTTTGTGAGGCTCTGTGAACCCACACAATGCTGGATTCATCTTTGCAAATGTTGCTTTTAGCAACTTTTGGAGTCATCTGCAATGCTCAAGAACTAAGAGGTGAGCTCATAAGTTTGTCGTAAGTAAATTTGTGTGTGTGTGTGTGAGAGAGAGAGATGTCTTCTTATTGTATGTCACTGAGTGCATTATTACCCAGTCTCTCACAACTATTCCTTCTGGACACCATAGATGCTCTATTTATTTTTCCTATGCATCCATCCACCTACACACACCATAGACACACTCGAACAATGCACGTCATATGTCACACAGAACTTATGCGTCTGTTTGTGTCAGCAGATGGGTGAGTAGGTAGAGATAAGTTTGTCCACAGATATTCATATATTTTTATATACAGTTGGAGAGTCCCAAGTCAGCAACCCATGCCACCATTTGGAAACATGCAGTGCCTGCCTCCGCACAGCAAATGTCTGTGCTTGGTGCGCTTCTGAGGTATTCTGGGCTTATGGAAGATATGTTAGCAAATATAAAACAAATTTTAAAAATCCTTCTTTTAATGTTTTTTTATTGTTGTTGTTTTTAAATTAACAGATCCTTCACTACTTGTTGCTTTTATTATTAGAATTTACTTTTGATTAAAGTTAAATAGTTTTGTACCTTTGTGACACTGGTTGGGTTTGTTAATTTCTTGAGAATTTGAGTGTTTGAAGATGTGCTACGAATGCATTGACTAGTAAGCTTATTTTTCTGTAGAACTGAGAATGTTTCAAATCATTTAGTTTTCTGGCAGAGTATAAAGCTTTTGTCTATGATCTTCTCATACTATAAAATTGTGGTCAGAATTACTTTATAGATTCTACTAGTGAACTAATATATTGATTATAATCCACTAAATTTGTACAATTTTTTTCTGGGTCTTTTGTTTTTATTCTTTAGAATTTTCCTCGTACGTCTTCTCGATGTGACGTTTATGATCGACTAGTGGCGACTTGCCCAAATAATATTGTATGGCTAAAGAGCGACTTAAATGTGACAAAGGTAAGTTATTTCAATACCCACATTTCCTCTCATCCATCATTGTCATCACAACTGCCACTAGTAAAAACACCTCACCTTCATTTCCATCACCATTGTCATTACCTTGCCATCCTTATCATGATCATTCCAGAGAATAAGAATCATTACAAGAATTTTTATTCAAAAGAATAAAATAATGAATATATCATGCCAGTTGGAAAGTAAACCACCAATCAGGACCAAACCTCAAAGCAGAACGCAAGCAAAGAACATCCAGATGAAAGTGAGATATGTTGTGATTGAAGATCGATATTATTTAAGTTCAGGCAACTAGTGCACTAACTCCATGAAATGAATCAAGGCCCGAGTAGAATCTGTTAGCTTTTCTTGGCCTTTGGCAGGAAGAGTAAATGCACAGAAGGGTGGTTAATGAAGGTGTGTGAATGGTGAGTTCTGCCACTTAAAAGGTGGTTTGAGTGAAGCAACAGCAGCAATGACTAGGTTAGAGTCTGGCACAGGCTGAACTGGTTGTCCCATGCAAGACCTGCTCACTATCAGCAAAAATATGCATGAGAGGAGAACCCTGTCAGCTGCCACATCTGTCCATGTGCTTCTCCCAGTGAGAGGTACCAGAACAATAGATCCAATAATATCACATGTGCTACTACAGATGCTGTAACTGGTAGTAGGGTAGTGTTCAAGAACAAAGGCCAAGAACAACCTGAAGGAGCAGCACTATTTCTACACTTCTGCTTTCAAGAAGGTAGTCAACATGCTGGTAGTGTTGATAGAAAACATCTCTCTCAACAGTGTGACCTTGGTTGCAGAGTGACAATGTGCGAGGAGGCGATAAAGACCAAGAGCCAATACAAGTCCAGCCTCAAGTCCTGGATATTACAGCCAGACCAAGTGAGTGACAAAAAATGCCAGTGCAAAATTCTCAGCCTGCCTTTATCCTTATTTTTCTTCTTTTTTTTTCTTTTTTTTTTTTATACTGCTACTCTCACTTAACTCCATTGCATTTTTGCCTTCACACATTCATAAGACAGGTGTGTGAATAAATCAAATTTTAGGTTAAAACTTACGCTAAATGTGCATGTTTTCAATAAGTACATTCTTGAGAAAGTTATTCCTTGTTTCCTCTTTTATCCTCTTTCCTGTTATTATCAAATAAAGAATAAACTTAATTCATTAATTTAACACTCTTACATTTTAAAGCCATTGTAAACTAATGAGCTATTAGAACAAAAAGAAAGAACAAATAGAAAAGGAAGAAATAAAGTTTCTCACAAGAGCTCATGTAATTTTTTCATTTATTTGCATTTTCAGATGACCCAATCACCTTCAGTCTGACCTTCCGCCAGGCTGAGAACTACCCGGTGGATCTGTACTTTCTGTTAGACTTGAGTTACACAATGGTGGAGCAGGAAGAGGCGCAGAAAAATCTCATAGCTTTGGGCCGTGACATCCGTGAGTCCACAGGATCTTAGGAAATAGAGATGATGCTTGTCCAGTACTACAATCTTTCAGTTGGCCCTTTTCAAACCAGTCAAAGATGCAGGAATTCATTTTAATATTTACATTTTAAAAGATGCAATGTTTAAACGTTGGCATTTAGAAAGCAGCATAAATATTGCCAAAGAAGCAGCACAAAAAAAATTGATAAATTAAAATTGCACTATAATCAGTTATCAACTCTGGAATAAACAATAATTACAATACAATATCAATTTAATAAAAGTAATCAATAAATAAAGACTGCATCACACAACATCAACAGCCATGAACATTATAGCACATTTATCGCAGATCATTACCAACCTGACTGGCATACAATCACAATTCTGACTTGCATACAATCACAATTCTGACTTGCATACAATGATAATTCACACTTGCCATCCTCAGAAGTCATATGGCTTAAATAACAAAGGACAGCCTCCTCCTGTTAGTCCCGTGCACAAGGACATAGAATCCTATTGGGAAGTGGTGGAACTATCCTCATAGGACATGCATATAGTTCTTGTTTAGTGGAATCAGATTTATCTTCTGTTGACTTTATATGCTCGTCTGTGTTACCAGTAAACCATATATATGATGCTTTATAACAGCTCAAGATTGTTTTTTGACTGCCCATGTTAGGATAAACCACTTGCTGTAATGTACAATCTTTTTGTCTTTCAGTGTACATCATACATAATGACAGTGCATTAGATGTTGTGCATTTAGATTAATCAGAAATAATATTCTTTGTGTGCAGCTCCTAGCTTGGAAAACATCACCAAAAACTTTAATCTAGGTTTTGGTACATTTGTGGACAAATTTGTGATGCCATACTCGCCCTGGTCGGAACAGCTGTAGGTTACTGTGTTTACTTTCTTTGTTAAAAGTCTAACCCGAGTGCTCAGCAAAAATCGCTGGAAATAGAGCCTAAAGTATCACAAAAATATATTCTGGTGAGCCACACGCTCTTAGAAATATGGCTAACGCACAACAGAGCTCTCCAGTGTGGCATGTAATTTTCTTCTGCTTTCCTAGTGCCATGTGTTAATGCTGATGTTTAAAGACTTATGTCTTGAAAGTTAAGCATAATTGTTTACTCATATTTGGGAATTATTATTTTTAAATGAACTTAAAGAAAAAATGTTGCTCTCAGGTTAGCCTTTAAACTCATAATCTCAGTATAGTAATAGTACATAGTTTTTTTAAGTATAGAACTGTATTCACAGTGATGTATGTATAAAACTACTTCACGTTGAGAGACTTCTTACATTTTCATGCCTATTGTATCACAAGTCAATTTTTTTAACACTGCCAAAACAGATTGGACTTGTTTATAGAGTTTTCCTGTTTTGTTACTGGCAGGCTTAAGAATCGATGCCCTTTGCCAGACCAATCATGTAGAACACCTTATGACTTCATCAACCAGCTTCCTCTGTCCAAAGATGTCGATAAATTTGCTGTGAGCATTGATTATTCTTAAGTAATTATCTACTTTTCTGGTTCATTGCTGCAAATCATACTTTAATGAGAATATTCTGATATTCATTACTGTTTATGTTAATACTTTGATGGTGTTAGTAATTTCTATAATGACATATGGGGTCTGTCCAGCAGTTTTAGATCCATGTAAAATGTAGACAAGATTCATGCATTGTAGAGGCTTTTCCGTCATAGTGCATTAAGTTTCTCGGCTGACTGTTGTCATGTATTGGATGTATTTACTGTCACTTGGGTGGCAGTGCAGCCTACTGTCTGTCAAGTGTGCTTGACTTCAGAGCAGAAAGTTGCCTTTTTGAGGCCTGCTATCACTTGTGGTTGGTTAGCTCCCCCTGCCTGCCCAGCAGGTGTGCTACCTTAATTATTTATCAGAGGAGGTAATGATACAAGGAGAAGGTTGGGATCTACCTTCCAAATCACCTTCCCTAGATATGGTAAACTATGTTAACTTCCCCTGAGGCCTCTAGGCTTTTAGACACTTTACCTTTTTTCCCCCTTTGAAAAGAACTATGTCCCTTTGACTAGCAGGCTGAGGGTGAGCTCTTCATTATTTGGTTTCTGTGATGTGGATGTTTTTTTAATTTGATGTCAGTGATGCTTACATTTTATCCTGGCCTTGTTTTTCTGGCAGAGATATTTAAATTATTCTCCTTTTAACAAAAGGCCAAGTGACTAGATTTATTTTTCACTCTGGCTTACTTCTTGCGGTTAGAATGTCTTGTACCTCAGGTGGAAACAAATGTCTGCATGTGTTTAAAATATATTAATTCTTATACAGCCAAAGATGGAGGAAGCAATCAAAGCTGTTTCCCAGAGTTTTGATGACTCAGAAGGTGGGATGGATGGTCTTATGCAAGCGCTTGCCTGTGAGGTGAGGAAATGATGACCAAAATAAGATTGTAATTGCTGGGATGAATTTAAGCAAAATTAAAAATATTTTCAGTAGAAAACGGTGATGAAAAGTAATCAAATCCAAAACATCTTTACAAAATATCAATGTATTAATACAATTAAAAATAAGTTTATTGTCTTTTAACCAATTCAACTAAATCATAGTTTTTTCGTTTTTAAATTTTCCACAGTTAGATTTCGCAAGTCTGCCACTTGGCAGCAGTAATTATAGAAAGAGAGTTTCATTGGCATTGTAACCCTTTTTGACACGTCTTTTCCCTTGAAACATCATTTTATCTCATTTTTTAAATCTTATTTTAATTTCAGAAAGACATTGCATGGCGAGAACGTAGCCGGCGAATTATTGTGTATGCTTCAAACTCTATTTTTCATGTGGCTGGAGATGGCTTGGTAACTTACACACATATATACTTATTTATATATGTATGTAAATATATAAGAAATGTAAAACTTAAGCTTTTTTTAGTTTTATTTCTACGAATTCAAAAGGAGTATCTTTCAACACTTCGTAGAAAAATATATGTATTTGATCGTGTATTTCACAATTTTTTTTGTATATGTGTGGGTGGGAGATTGGGTGTTGCTGTATGTAGGTGTGAGTGTAGATGTGATTCTGTGTGTGTGACGAGTAAGTGCAAGAGACAGAGTGAAGAAGATATTGGTGTAATATATTCTTATGTTAGAAGGTTGTCTGTTTCAGCTTGGTGGGGCTACTAAAAGCTATGATGGAAATTGCCATTTGAATGCCGAGCAATCATATAATCCAGCTGAGAAAATTTATGTAAGACCATTAATAATGCCCAACTTGTTTACCTACAGACTCATTTCACTGCTGAGATGGATGAGGTGAAATTTACTAAAGTAAAAATTCTCATGCCTGTGGTGGTAAAGCATCTGATGAAGAGCTGCTATCTTGCAGCGATGAATAAATTTAATATTGATAGCAATATTTTACATTGATGGACTGAGTAACAAATAAATATGCCTATATCAAAAAAGGGATTTTTACTGAAAATAATGTTATGATCATTCGGTTTTATGTACAGGACTATCCTTCAGTCAGCCAGATTGCATCCAAACTGCGTGACAAGTCCACCAACATTATTTTTGCTGTGATGCCGGATGTTGTCTCTCATTATATGCGCCTGGAAAATTTTTTGCTTGGTTCCAGTGTTGGGACACTTGAGTCTCAATCAGGAAACATTATCCAACTTATTCGTGACAACTATGATGTGAGTCAAGATGTCAGCAGAAAAAAATAGAATCTCTGTGTGATTATTGCTACCAGTTTATGTCACAGCCACAAGCTTGGTTATCTTAAAAGGAAGAGTGTATCAATGTTTTTATGCTTATGGTTGTGATTGCTACCTGTCATAATCCTGACCATTTCATCCTAGCTAACTTTTGCAGGAATACATCTTTTGTCTATGGTAAGGTTGTAGTGTGTTTGGTTCTTGTGAAGTGCATATATTGTAGTGTTTATTTTACTTGTTATGAAATGTTACCAAAGGTTCCTAACGAAAAGTGAAATCTACTTACAGCAAATTGTAACTATTTAATTTTAGAAAAGGACCAGGAGGTGGGGGAAAGTTTGCAGTAAATACAGTAAATATTTTATTTTAATCTTTTCGTAGAAACTGAGATCCAAAATAGAGTTTGTCCCAAGGAAGGCAGATGATGTGGAATTTACATTCAAATCTAAATGTCTTGGGTGAGTAGCTTTCATTCTCCTTTGTATTTGTTCAACTGGCTTGATAAAATATGTACCGCAACTTATTTGCCAAGGACAAGAACAACTTGGGTCATGTTGTGAGTTTATGCTAGAATGCAGCTAGATCATCATGGTAAATCAAAGTGACATGCATACCTTGGGCAGCCAGTTGACTTTTGAAAGTTCAGTTATCAATAATAATGAACTTCAGTTATCAATAATAATGAACATATCCTGTTGAGGGAGGTTTTTCTGTTCCATTCAGGTTGCTGATTCTGCATTGCTAGCAAAAAGTATATGATGAGTGTCTTTCATTATTATGACTGTATGATTTGCATGCACAGTGAGTTGTTATTACATGTGGGTCTGGTTTGTGTGTTGACCTGTGTGAGGGAGTTTGAATTATCTGGTTGGTCTAAATGAGTGTAAGAAGCAAATAGTTGTGAAAGCTTTTTAACTGGACAAATAAAGCTGTATCCAGAAACAAAATGTTTAGCTAGATTATGAATTTTGGCCAAAAACTTGTATATTGCAGTGATGTCCTAAGGGAAACAACATCCTGTGATGGTCTGGAGATCAAAGACAAGGTTGACATTATTATGGACATTTTAAATAAAATTTGTATCTCAGTTGTATCTAGCATATTCAAGAGGAATTCAGTAAGCAGAAGGTGGCTGTAATTATTGAGCAGCACTCCTGACATGTAAAAAGCAGGTTTAGCAAATAGAAACCAGCATCCTGTTGTCACAGACCGGTATATTTCCCTGAGTTTTGCTGTTTGAAATAAGAATGTGTGACATGAAATCAAAAGTTCAAGTTTTAGTTTTTTACTGTTGCTGGAAAATCAGACATACAAAAAGCTACATAAATACATTATAAGAGTAATAAATATTATGCCATGACAGGTGACATTTGATGTCAAAATGATGGTAACTTCTAAAGCATGTGAAGGCCGCACAGGGGTTGTTAAACGAGCAGTAGACATAGCAGCAGTTGGTCTGGCAGAAAAATTGACCATCAACCTAAAAATTGTCTGTGACTGTGATTGTGAGGGACCATCTATGGAGGTGAGTATTCTACCATTTACATATTAATATATTGTGCAAGCATAGATAGTTTTTGATGCTGAAAAATCATGATTGTGATGGCATAAGTCTTCAAGTGTCCTTTTTTAAACTTATTTTACGATTGTTCTTATCCATTATAGTTGAATTTTGACATAGATTGAGTATTTGTAAATTTTAAATGTGTGGAGTGGATGAGTATGCTCAATTTTCTTTGTCAGGAACGAAACAGTGCCAAGTGTTCTAATGGTCAGGGTACTTTAGAATGTGGCATCTGCACCTGTAACCCTGGCCGTTATGGCCGTGAATGTGAATGTGATGAAGCAGAAGTCTCCAGTAAACAGTCCTTGACCTTGTGCCGTGCAAAGTGAGTGATGACGTTCTTGTCACATGATTAGTGACTATATTTTTGTAAAGAAAAGAAGTACTATTAATATGTGAGAAAAACACTTATATAAAATGCAAAAGGAGGTGTTTGTGCAGATTTTTGAATTTGAAGAAAGTACTGGGTATTCTGGAGGGAAAAAATTCTCAGAATAGTTGTATGGTTACTGTCATATTTTAACATTTTGTATAATAAAGCCAAGGTTTTTAGGCAAAGATACAGCAAATCTGTGGGAGATTCATTGGTTCAATAAAAATGAAAATGGATTTTTAGCCAGAACGATAGTCTTCTGTGTACTGGACATGGCGAATGTATCTGTGGAGAATGCAAGTGTTTCACATTGAGCCATGACAGTGGGCGTCGATACAGTGGACAGTACTGTGAGTGTGATGATTATAGCTGCCCTCGCAGTTCAGACGACAGCTCTTTGTGTGGTGGTGAGTGCCTTAGGGCTTTTTTCTTTTTCTTATTTATTTTTTGACAGGCAGCACAATTTAAAGTGTTACATAAATAGAGTGTTTTCTCCTAAAGGATATATATCATTACATATTCACATATTTTAGGGCATTGTTGCCTGCTAAGACATTCTGAATACCCTGAATATGAGGCTAACTTGCCTGCATGAACAATAATGAGAATCTATGCTATTCAGGTCCAGGTCGTGGACGGTGTGTTTGTGGAAACTGTGAATGTTTAAATATCTGGTCTGGGCCTGCATGTGACTGCTCCACAGACAACACAACATGCGTGGCTTCCAATGGGGTGAGCTGCCGTGACTGTCAATTATTTTCTCTTGTTTAAAAATAAAAGAAACTAATGTAAAGATTCCCTTATTTTCATGACCCCTATATTCTATCTATATATAATATATAGAAGCAGTGAACATATGATTCACTGTGTTTAGGGTTCAGCAAGTGGAAGGCAGAGTCAACCCATGCCTTCTGCTATTTTTAAATTTAAAAAATCACGTACCCACTGTGGGAAGCTACCATGTAGGCTGGGGAGATGTCCAGCCCAACAGGCCTTGAACCAGCAACCTTATGCTCCAGTCAATAGTGCTAACCTGCGACCTTATGCTCTAGTCTGTTGCACTATGTGATGCTGGTGTCTGGCATTGAAGATTGCAAAACACATTTTAAGCCTTAAAAGCAACATCTGCAGATGTTATTTGCTCCTGCCCCCACCCCCACCCAAAATCTCACTGGAGTTTATACATGCTATCCAGTGGCGTAGGAATATGCTTAGCTTTGGGAGTTGGGGGGGTGGGGCAAACTCCAGCGGTTCGTGGAGGGGAGAAAAGATATTTTTGCAACATCCAGTCGCCCCTTTGCCCTCCAGGTTCTTATGCCTCTGCCACTTCTGTCTGATGGCCATGCACAACCTGTTTGTAATAGAGCAGATAAGATGCTGGGGGGTTACACCTCCCCAGTCATCAGGGTTATTAAAGCACCAAATATTTGTCCCTGTTTCAGCTGGAGTGTAATAATCAAGGAGAATGTGAATGTGGTCGCTGTCGGTGTAGTCCTACTTCCCAATACATGGGCCCAACCTGTGAAGAATGTCCAGTAAGTTTTTATTTCTTATTTGTGTGATTTCATATAAAAGGTGTGCAGGAATAAAAGTTATAGAACCATTTTGAGTCATCATTAATAGATTGTTGAATGGAGTATGTTAATTATACTGTGAATCTGGAGATTGTATTATTCTTTTCCTTTATTGGCTGTTCACTATATGTTACATTGCTTTTACCTGAAAAATTGCTATGAATGAAGCTTTTAACATGCAAAACAAAGTTGGTTTGCTGTGTGTGATATTATTACCTTAAGTAAGTTATATTTGGTTTTTACCTAAATGGTGAGCTCTGTAGGGACAGAAAATAATTAAAATTAGGAAAGCTTTTTTTTCCTCCTTGCTTGTTATATAATCCTGCAAGATATTTTTGTGACAGACTTGCCCCAGTAGGTGTACAGAGTATCGTGACTGTGCACAGTGCCATGGGTTTAGGACAGGAAAGTATGGCCCAGAGGAATGCAAAGAAAAGTGCCCTCGTGTCATCATTACAGATGAACTGGAAGGTACATAGTTGTTTACTCACTGCTTCATATGCAACACATATTCATTTAGAATCATGCACACAAAAAAACACACACACACTTACACATGGTCTGTATCAGCTTAATAAGTCTTCAGTTTCTGGTCCAACCCAGTTAAGAAATGATGACTCACGGGATATCTCAGTTGCTAGATAATCAACTCAGAGTGGTCATAAAATTAGTATTCTGTTGTTTGCCATTTGGATTCAGGAATTTAGTTAGCACTAGTTGGTTAAAGTTCCTACATTTTAAAATCACCTGACTGCTTGGTGTGAACCATCCTGCTATCACCTCCTGTGCACCTGGCACTTGCATAAATTATGAACTTTAATTTTTATAGCTGGTTTAACTTTCTTTTATGCATTTCAGAGGAAGGAGGACGTATCCGCAAGTGTAACTTCCGTGACACTGATGAATGCCTGTTCTATTTCACTTATGAATATGATGAAAGCAACAATGTAATTATCAAAGTTCAGAGAACTAAAGGTGAGTCTATGCATGCTGTAGAAATGTGAAAGTGTGGTTGTAACATATTGATGTTTGCCCTTCAGAGTTAAATTGCATGCTTAACTGTGTGTGTGCATCAGTCTACTGATTTTTTTACGTCCACCTCTGTCATTTCCCCCTCCCCCCTGTGTTGTTTGTAAAGTGCATCAAGCTCACTTTATGTGGGGAAAAGACTGTATAAATCATTTGTTATTAATGTCTATATAAAACCAAACACTTTCAATATAAGTTTTTGCAAACATTTCAAATGTAGATTGCAGCAGATGTTTGCTTTGTGTCAACATCACACTTCTAGTTTGTACTGGAGCTGTAATACAGTATTGCATTGTTTCTGAAGCAGAACAGCTTAAACATCACACTGCAATGTAGAGCAGAAAAGTGTTATACTCTCATGACTCTGTGGACAGACTGCCCAAAGGAGGTCAATGTGGCCATGATCGTTGGGCTGGTGGTTGCTGGTGTTGTGCTTATACCTCTTCTAGCCCTCTGTATCTTCATCTTTATCCGGAATCGACGTGATGCTGCAGAATTTGCAGAATTTATGAGGGAGAAAGAGCGTGCCAAGTGGGAATCAGTGAGTAGTTTGGATTCTGAAATGTCTTGATGCCAGCTCTATTTTTATTATTATAGATAGGGTTTCACCTAATCTAGGTGATTGCTGAAATAAACAGTATGCAGTCATCTAATGAGATGGGCTACATTTTCAGAATGAAATTTTTCATAAACTCTTTTTTGCTTTTTAACACCACCTGTTCCTCCACTTTGTGAGTGGAGGGTGGGGGGAGAAAGCATTTACATTAGAGTTTCAGAAATTTTGTTAACAGCCAGTGTAATCATAGCCTGCTCTTGTAGCTCATGTAATGAAGTCTCAGCTTGCACTGCAGTAGAATAGAGATACTGAATAATTGTTCTATTCAGGGAGCTAATCTCTCTTATTTGCTTTCTCTCCAGGGAGCTAATCCTATCTACAAAGATCCGAAATCAACATTCAAAAATCCCACTTACAAGGGAGGGCAGTGAAAAACATTGTGATTCTGAGAAACCAATTGTGTGGATGCATGCCAGGCTGTGCATGTATATGGGTGTGTGTGTGTTTGGCACTAGTGTGTGTGGGTGGACTGCCTTTTATGCAAGTTCATGTGTATCACGAAATATCTGGAATAGAAGCAAGATTTATCATGTGATGATTTGTGTTTTTAATTTTGTGTTTATTATTGTTACTGGAAACCAACAAAATCCCCAAATGTTTGGTTTTGGGGGTTTTCTTTGCTTCATTGGAAAGCTTAATTCACCATACTTTCAGCTATGTACATCCATGAATTCTTTCTTCATGGAAAGCACTTTTTTTTTTTTTATTAAAGAATGCATGTTTAGACTGTGAAATTAAGCAAAAAAAAAAAAAGTGCCATGCTTTGAAAGGAGACTGGAGTCTCAATGCTTTTAAATGCTCGCATAAAATTTTTTTGATAAACTTAGTCACATATTTATGCTGTGTTGCAGTATCTTCAGGGCTTCTGCTTATGCAAAAAATTGCGTGCAGTATGCATTAAAAGTTCGGAGGACCCCTTCAATTTTCGTCGATGGGGTCCCATTCAAAGTTGGGCGAAGAACAGGGACCCCTTAAAAATCTCCCTTCTTCAGATTTTTAAGGGGTCCCTGGGACCCCAAAGAATTTAGCCTTAGCAGAAGCCCTGATCTTCCTTTCTACCGATACATCTGCATTTAGTTTAGCATTCTAGAAAATAAAAGATAATTTTATGAATATATTTTAATATATATTGTTTTCTGGCTTCTTTTATTGATAGCTAAATTCAACTTTTAACCACTGATGTAACCTGATGTGTTCATGAAAGGTGCTTGGTTAGGATAGATTGCCTTTATATGTACATCATGACATTATTCAGGAATGAGAGAAGATTTGTCTGCACAAATAGCTTGAAATAATCTTTAGTTTTACCTGATGATGATAATTACTTGAAATGTTTACAAGAAATTTGAATGATATTTATGTTAGCTTGCTGTTAGTATCATTTCACTATTTTTAAAACATACTAGGAAAAGAAAAATGAATGGATGATTTATATGATAGAAAAGTGTCGCCACTGATGTGATTTCATGTTAATGAGAAGTGGGTGGTAGTCAATCAGAATAACCAGACTAAACCCCAATTGTCAGCTCTCCAAACAGGTACCACATCCGTAGATGACTGTGTGCTCCAAGACAAAATCTGAACACAGAACCTTCTAATTCTCTCTGTAGTGTTGAAAAGAGTTTTTTTAATTGATTGGTTGATTTAAGCCAAAAATCTGGAACATCCCAATAGCCAGCCCTGTGAACAGATGTCACAAAATGTTTTTACCCCAAGACAACCTTAATCTAAAGCCTTATGTTGTAGCAAATTAGCATTCTAGCGCTGTTACACTGCACCACAAGAAAAGAACATTGAATTCTTATTATATAAGAGTTCATCTGTAACTGTTAAGAGAAGCAGTTTGTTTCTTCCAGTGCTTGTTTTTAATTTAATTAATCTTTCCATAGTTTCACTATCATTCACTGTCCAACATGGCATTCTCAATTTTATTTTTTTCTTTGTATCTGACTGGGTTTATTTTTTTCTTTGTTGGGTTTTGTGGTGGTGTCAGATAAACACTAAAAACTTCATGGGAAATTTTGCAAACAAAGTGGATGCCAGATGACAAAATATGGTGCTCATAAAATATTTATGAAATATTGTGTTAAATATTTGACAATGTTGGAATCAAGGACTGGTCCAATGTTTTTAAATAATGAAAAAAATCTGTTGCATCTTCACTTCTGATGAAGAATATAGCAATTACCCCAAGTTTTGTTAGTTATTATATTTTCAGTGTTTGACTCACAAATATGTTTGAAATGTGAAAGAATATATGACATTCCTCTGATAATAGTGTTGTTGCTTTGCATGGATTTTGTTACTGCCTGAAAGGATAGGAGTATCAAGGTGGTTCCTTGTTTGACTGTTTGCCCGAGTTCTACATGATGAGCATCTAAATATTTGCCAGACACATTTGAGAGTGTGTCCCATTTCAACAAAAGGGATTCAGTCACACCAACACCTGGTCACAATATGTGTCCAGTTAGAAAAAAATCCTTGATGGTTTTCTGTGTGTGTCTGTGTTTGCCAGAATTTTACATGACAAGCATCTAAAATATTTGCCAATCACTTTTGAAAGTATGTGTCAAGTTACAACAGTATGGGTCCAATTACACCGTGTCCAGTTATAGCAGTGTATACAGTTACAGCAGTTTGTGTCCAGTTACAACAATATACATCTGATTTAAAAAAAAACTAAATAGTTTTCTTTGTTTTTGCTGTGTCCTATTGACTTAATTTTCAAAACAAGACTTGATTTTCTTCTGAATTTTATTATGCACTTTCATCGCATGATCAAAAATTTAGTTAAGTTTGAGTTTGCCAGAACAGGGAAAATTCTCCTACTCTCAAATGTGTCCTTTACAAAACTCTGTTCCTATGGGTAATTGAGATCTGATATTATTTACATAATAATATGCATTTCATATGGTGATACAGAAAGGTTGTGACTTCGTAGGTTTCTGTAATATATATGCATTTATTTGAAGGTTTACATATGCTAGTTTTTTTACTGTTATCCATCATGAAGTTGTGCATAGCTGATGCAAGCTCTTGTAAGACTCACTTCAGATATGCAGATTAAAAACAAAAATACCTAGAAATGAAAATGGCTATGTAGTGTTTCAACATGTTTGTATATTGTATGACTGAATATTGAAAGAATATGCAAGGGGCAAGTACGGTATTTCATGCATATCATTGTTATTGTAATTCTTTTTTAATTGCAATTTTACTTGCTTACAGCTCAGTCAATATAAAGACATTTGAGAGATTATAAGGCTTCATTTTAGGCGATTTCTTTATTTTCAGTGGTGTGCTGAAAATAAAGGTGCATGAACTTCAACATTTCAAATTCACACAACCAAAACACTTATTACCCTTGCTTACTTCCGATTTTAATTGTTTTATGTAACTTCCATGATTAGGAAAAGTTTTATTGGCTTCTGTGCATTGTTATTGATCTTTTTTACAATATGGAGACCTAGTAGAATTGTCCAGGAGTATAACCAGCAGTATGATAGGATGTCCATAAAAGATATCACAGTGGCCCAATTTTCAGAAAGAATTTAAAGATTTGATTTTAGATGCTTTTTTTAAAAATACAAACAGATTATTTTTTCAGTACTTTTGTTACATAGAATGTTAGCATTTTCTAAGTCACATGTGAATGCTTTAATGTCTTTTCTACAACTTGTTGTGGGATTGGTGGGGGGCAGAAAATCTATTTGAAAAAAGTCAGGGTTTGTATGTTTTAATGCTAATTGTGTACTAAACAACCTTCAAGTCTTACTTTTCTACAAGATAGTTTATCATTCCATTACTGTTTTTTGTTTCAAGTTACTGTACACATTTTAAATACACCCTCATAGTGATTTGGCATACAAGACGGTAAAGGTCAATGAAAACACAATCATTACATGTATTCTAAATATACTTACTTTCATAAATTTATCAAAACATCTCATGTGCTAGCCATGTCACATATGTTCTTTTGCATTTTATTGCTACAATGTGAGGTATGTGATGCATAATTGATTCTTACTCTGTTTTTATCTTTATACAATGCCTTTCCTTTGAGCCTGTTTTCCACATTTAAATACTTGTCATTCTGATAATGCTTTATATATATATACACATATAAAGTTAATATTTCTTAGACATTGCTTACAAATTATGTAAAAATAAACTCATTTTTATGAAAACATCTCTGTGGTTCACAAAGATCTGAGTTTGCAGCATGTCATACATGTACATAGCATTTTTCTGTGAGAGGAAAATCCAGGTTTTCAAGTGGTAGCTTTACTGAGGTCCAAGCATTGCCAGGGGAATATTAAAAGTTAAAGCAAGGATATATATGAGCTGTTGACAGACACTGTGCCCCCAGGTCTCTGGCAAGTGGATTTTTTTTTTGTAAGGACCACTTTGCCGACTATTACGATCCCTGCGCCATCTTGACTGTTTAGATTTTGGATCTGTATATCAGCAGACACACACACCCCCCAGCTTTTTTGGGGTTGGGGTATCAGGTAGCTGATGCTGTAATTGTTTTAATGTTTATTCTGATTAGTGAAATACATTTCTATAATAATTAGATTACTAGCTTCATGTAAAATGTATATATATAATTGCTTCGGGCCTAATTAAACCTTAACGTAACAGGGCAAACTTGTGAACAAAATGGCTGATCCTAGTGCAAAATTAAATATACAGGTTTGATTCATAAGGTGTTAAATTGAAACAAAAATCTCTTTGAATATTCTAGCTATTGTAATAGATTTCGTGGAAGTCAAAACTAAGAGTCACCAACTATATAATTATAAGTTCGGTGAATGTGCATATGAAACTTAAGAAGGGTTCGGTGAATGTGCATATGAAACTTGTGGGTTCGGTACTTCAAACAAGGTTAAGAACCACTGCTATAAATAGATTGCACAAAGTCTGCACAGTGTTCTTGAGATGATTTCCGTAGTGCAACAATGAACTTTTCAAAACAGCAGGGTGGTCGTCTAGCCAGTTCATCCAGCATTCTTTTAATCTGTTCTCCGTTAGTCTGACCTGCCTGAAACATAGGCACAGCTTCACAAAAATGGACCTGACAACCAAAGATATCTTTCTTCATTTTCATTATCAACATTTTTTGCTGACTGTTTTGTCTATTTAATGGTGATGTGTTGAGAATCAAGAACATTAAAATATGAACACGAAACCAAAATATGAAAGTGTAAAAAAATTATGACTGGAGAACATGCTCATATTGAGCACTGCTTTAGAGAAAGTTGAGAGCTAATAATATTTATCCTATTAAACTGATTCATTTTAAGCAATATAGCTGACAAAAATCAATTGTTTCTTTCTGCCTTTTTATTGGTAGAGTTGACTGAATATTACTCATACCATGATCTTTTCTCTCATTGCATCAGAGAAGATATCTTGTTCGATCATGTAGTCCATCAAATCCTTCATGACGACATTGTCCAGTAAAAACGCGCGACTCCGGCGTAGCGTTTCACGCATTTTTTTATCCATTCTGAGGCCTCTGAAGACAAATTATTACCGTGGACTGTGTAGGCTTGTATTATTAATATTCTAAACAAGAGGGTATGACATCCAGAACTAAAATACTGCAAGGATGAGTCAATAAACGTTTGGATTTTATATAGTTTCCAGAAAATATTATTTTCAAACCTTTCGTAACCTAAAGGTACCTCAAGAACCTTTCGAATAAAATATTACAAAAATACCTCTATACATAATAGCAAAATACATAGACGACATCTGAATCATAATTTTCACAGAATTCTTAAGATTTAGCCACGAAGGAGTTCATATCTACATTCCATGATATATTGCCTGCACTTTTGAAACGATCGACTGCACTCGATCCGTGTTCACGTCTGATGTGACCAATTTCGAATGAGGTCCATTTAATGACCAGTTTTCAGTGATTTATTGTATTATTAGGTTTTATTTGTACAAAAACATTCGTTATTTATGTTTATTTATTGTTGTTTACATATTCGAACCAAGCACTGAGGTTTATTCAAGAACGTAAATTTTCAGGCGATTAATTCGTGTCTACTTTCACTTTCAGGGCCTGCAGACTAGAGCACAAAAAACAAACAAACTTATGTCACCGAGCTTGGTTTCCAAGCTTCAAAGTTTATTTGGACACTGGCATTACAGGTGTGCTTGCTATCCCACTTAATGACAACAGTGTGTTGACGGACACTAGCAAAGGATGTTGAGGAGATTCCATGCGAACTTTTTTCAGGAAATGAAGATTGTTCGCAAGCAACACTTCTATTTCATTAATTAATCATGGTCTGGACAATAATTGTCTAATACTTATTCATTTTTATAACAACATCATTTAGTATTTCAAAGTTAACATGTTTATACAAGTTTGTGTAGGCTGTATATATTGTATAAAGTATATTTTACTGACCGACAGCAACAAGCCGACGGCAACCACTAAGTGCTTTCCCTTGTCAGGCGGGGTCAGGGGCGGGGTCACGCCAGTCAGGTAGAGAGAGGTGCGTCTCTCCTTTGAACCTGTGGACAATAATGTATGGGGCTATGGTTCTTGCCGTTGTAGTGATTCGAAACCTCCGGGCGTATCTAAACGTATGGGTATAGTCTGCGCATGCGCATGAAGCAAAACTTCACTACCGCCTTGTAGTTTACTTGAAATAAAAGTAAAGGATGAAACATTACAGGACATACTAAATAAAATGGCATTGCAAAAGCAAAATTATACAACTCTTAATATGCTTTGATCTGGTTTTTGATAAATAAACATCTGATGGATTAGTAAATATTTTCTTGGGTTTATTTATCAAAAACCAACTCAAAGCATATTGTGAGTTGTATAATTTTGCTTTTGCAATGCCATTTTATTTCGTAATGTTTTGTAATGTTTCATCCTTTACTTTTATTTCAAGTAAACTACCAGGCGGTAGTGAAGTTTCGCTTCATGCGCATGCGCAGACTATACCCATACGTTTAGATACGCCCGGAGGTTTCGATTCGCTACACCGTCACCTGCTGCATGACTACTTTACAGCAGTACCGCCAGAGCTAGATGTCACATATATCTTGTGTACACAGTTAGCAGTCACATATATCTTGTGTACACAGCTAGGTGTAACATATATCTTGTGTACACAGTTAGCAGTCACATATATCTTGCGGGAATACTTGTGTAGCAGAGGTGTCCTAGACAGGGGGCGTAAGGCTAGCCCTGTTTTGATCGCAACTAGGGGACAGCTAGGTATGCCTCACTGGCCTCCACAGCTCTCTCCACAGTCGTAGGGTGTCAGCGCCTGCGAATGATTACCCCATGTTGTTGATAGCCGTCAGTGGTTCAGTCCGGAAATTCTTGAACAAAAGAATCTGGCTGGATACAATATTAAACCTGGCATTTACAGCGTGGGCATCTTGGCCTGAGAGTTTAACACGAACGATTGAGCAGCATGGCTAGCGTCAGTGTAGCGGAAAAGCTGTGCACAAACAAAACAAAAAAAATTGTGTGGATGTTAATGCGGTCAAGATCTTCGACAAGATTTGGCATCTGGTGATGAAGCTTTTAACAACTGAATGGTGGGCTCTCTGCCACGACGGTGGGTGTGCGCTAGGGATTTTTAGAACAGATTCTTACTGGTGTTCTACGTAGAGAAAACCATGCAGGATACACTCCAGGACCATCAAAACTCCGTGTCTATCGAAGGGAGGCTGCTCACTATAACCTCCGCTTTTGCAGACGACATCGAGCTGATGGCAGGCAGCAACAGCGACCTACACAGCCTCGCCGACAAACTTGCCAGCGCGAGACCTCACGGGATGGACGTCAGCACGGACAACAGCAAGGTCATGGTCAATACGGGATGGACGTCAGCAGGGACGATCGAGGAACCTCATAGTCAACACACTGGCTGTAGTAAAGCACACATCTGAATGAACGTAGTACAGGTGGAGCAGGTGCATTGTTTCTGTATCTTTACGACCATCTAAACCAGTGGTTCTTAACCGGGGTGCTATCGAACCCTAGGGGTTTGGTGAGTCGGTCTCAGGGGTTCGGCGGAGCCTCCGCCACGGAGTTCAAGACACACCCGCAATTCGTGATGACACTAATATAGATATCACCGATCTTGCAGGCGTGTTTCGTCTAGACGTCAGTGTGCTGGCTGTCAGCGCCATCTTTGACCATCATGAATCATCAACACATCATCAGTGCACCAGTTAGATGTTAAAATTACTTCCTGCAACAGTACGGCTACTGAAACTGAACCCCACGAGTATTGTACGTCGCTCTGCAAAGGCAAGAGATGCCTCGTATAATCTGTAAGTCGCTCAGTTTCCGTCCATCTAAAACCAAACATAACTACAGGACGCGTTGCCCTCTGTGTCTACTTCAACCATCCACGGACCGAAAAATAATCGAAGAAAATTCCAGAAAGCAAAACTTGACTTTGACGCTGAATTGTGTAGGTATATATATATACGTACCTCCTGAAGCCTCGATCCCCACTCATCGGATGTTGCTTTACCTCTGGGGTCGTAACTATATATAACACAGTGGCAAAGATTCCCTGGGGTAAAGTAACATATAGATGTCCGGTGGAGTCTGGACATCATAACTACCGAGACAAAGCCCTTGTCCTTGACTGTCCCCTCATTTTACCCCATGACAACGACTTCATGAGAGCAGCAGTTAATAGGATAAACAGGCTGAGATTCCCATCCTTGTACCGAAAACGAAAGCAAGATGCACTGATCTTTCAGACTATTGTATGATGACAATAATCAGTGCACATGTACATGTATCGGGAAGGGGGATGTGGGTGCACAGAAAGGGGCTTTTCTCTCTTACACACAATGAACTCCATGGATGCTCTTGCGGCTCAGCACAGCCTCGCTTACAGGAAGTGGATTTCCTTTTGCTGCTGGTCCATGGCCAGTGCGAAGTGTAGAGAAAAATATCGGGTCACAGTTCTCTATAAGCTGATTCATGCAAGAAGGGCTTCACCGAAGCCTCGACCCAGAAAAACAGACATCACAAAAACCTAACACAGGTACACATTTTAATGTATCTTTTATCGTGCAGGCCTGCTCTTATTGGTCATCAACATCAATCATGCTACAGGTTTTGTTAACGATATTTTTTGTTACTGCAGACTTAATTTTGGCCAGAAAAAGTTGCATCCATCTTTGCGTCTTTATGAGTTGTGCTTAAAATAAAATGTGCTCATCCAGCGACCTATTCCGATGATACTTCAGAGTTGTAGGAACAAAATTTTCCGGTGCAACTGTAAACATACGTGTAATAATATCAGAACATAATCACTTGACAGACATTTCCTTATTTTGGTGTGGATCTGTATTTATGACCATATATGTATCGACTGCATTGTGCATATTGTGTGAGACCTGTGTGTGTGTGCATGCGTGTATATGTGTTCGTGTCTGTGTGTGTGACAATGTTTATAAAGAAAACCTGCTGTACTTTTCCTGCTGCATGATTCTAGATAATTACAATTAAATCCAAATAATGAGAGCTGATGTTCAACCTATAATATGCATCATGCTTAAAGGCTTAAACGGCATTGAGCAAGATTATGAAGATTAATTATTATCTCTTTCATGCTGAGTGCCCAGTATTATTATGTTCATAAGCATCCCAAGGGTTTGCAAGTGACTTTCTATTTACAGTAGACAGAGGTGTTCCATGATGGAGTTACATTTGCTGAGGCTGGTGTTAGTAACTTCTGGTCTGTTCTGCCATGCAGAGGAGTTGAGAGGTGAGATAACTAGAAGTGAAAAGGAACATAATTGATACTAGCATTACTCAGGGTGACCTGATTTGACCCCAGATGTAGCATTACGCCCCTATACTCAGGGTTTAACTATTTGTACATACATTTCTGAGCCTGAGTAATGTTCTGGGTTAATTTGATTCATGCAGAATGCCTATAACTTGACCCACCATTTAGATATCACCATTTTTGTGTGATGAATTTTTTTTATGCGATTGGTGATTTATATGATTCTGCCCATATTATTGCATTTCCAAGTACAAACATTTGATTTTTTAATATGCAGTTCCAGAGGCACAAACCAGTAACCCATGCATTGGTTTGGAAACATGCAGTGACTGTCTTCGCACAGCAAATGTCTGTGCATGGTGCTCCTCAGTGGTACATTCCTGTATTTTCCTCTAATAGTAAAGGGTCAAGGGTCTCACAGCCTAGTGGGAAAACAGGGAGGGAATGTAATTGGTCCACATTATAGGGTTTTATATTATATAGGATATAGCTTGTGGAATATGGAGCTCAATCTTCTTATTCCACTGCCTTTACTTTCCTTCATATAATCAGGTACCAGTACCCATTTTTGTTGTTACTTTTCTTCATATAATGGGTACCCTTTTCTGTTAAGTTACTTCCCTTCATATAATCAGCTAACCTGTAGCCATTTCTAGTAGGTTGTTGCCTTGTGTGTTAGGAGAGTGATTAAACTTTAGGAACTAGCCTCAAACCACCAGTGTTCCACAGTCAAGCACAGGGACCACTAAGCTATGGGACCTCCCCCTTCAGTAGCAGCTTAACAGTTTCTTCTTCATACTGTACCAGATGACATGACTGTGTGGAGATCACCCACTAGCTACCTCAAATCCAGCTGTCCAAACCTGTTCCGGTCAAACGACCACAGAACAGTAGGACATGACAGTTACCTTTTTGAACGGCCTGAAGCGCCTGTCAGCAGCTCACCTTCCACAGAGTTTGTCAGTGGTGATGAGGCCTGTGGAACTGTGCCTGGCATCTTGGGTGTTTACCCGGATCGTGGAAGCGGTTATCGGCCTGAGCCGCTTGAAGGCTCAGACTGCAGTCTCCGTTTATCTGGACCTTTGACTTCTACACGGTCAAGACAGACAGAGGGTGAAGCCCATCTTGATTGTCCTTATGATCTGACCGACAGAGTTACAGAGTTGGGGTAGTTCATTCAATACAGACAGCGGAATCTGTGCCGTTAGTTCCTTGCCGAGTCAAGGTAAACAAATATGTTTTTATATTGTCCTGAAATCTAAATTCTGATTTCATGGCAAAAGTATTGTTGAATTGTTTCATGAGAAAAATGCACAAACTTGTATTACCATTACTTGTATTACTAACAGCGGAGAACTTCGCAAGAGGCAAGCGTTGGTCTCGGCAGACAGACAGCAATCCACGTACACGTCAATGAAAAGACGAGAAGCCAATGGACAGGTGTTTGTTTTGTTAAAAGAACGCGCGTGGAAGTCGTGTGTGTGTTGATCTTGGGAGAGTAGCGTCCGTGACAGCGCTGGATGGCTATCAAGTCCGTGGTCAGCATGTTCTGTTCAGACATCATCCCAGGAGGGGTTAAGACTTTCAGGCCTCTGGAATGCTTAATTTTGCAGTTGCCTTGAGTAGGAAGGAAGGAACAGATTATCCACTTCGATCTGTGATCTCTATTTCTGGACTTGTCCTATTTTGGCTCTGTTTGCCACGCATTGGGAGCACAACCTTTTGACCTTTGTGTCACTAGTCTCCGATCAGTTGTTTGGGCAGTTGTCGGTACACGGACGTTTCGCCGCCGGACGTTTCGGAGTCGGACGTTTTGCCGACCGGACGTTTCGCCGCCGGACGTTTCGGCGCGGGGCACTTCATTTCGGCATTTCACACGGGACCTTTAGCCGAAGTCAAGTGTGTGACGCCCCTTAGCTCACACATTTCTCTCGCCATTGTATCAATGTATCAGTGAACTCTCTCTCACTATCCCTCCTCATGTGAACCGTTAGCTCACACATTTCTCTCGCCATTGTATCAATGTTTTTTCTCAAAGTTGTTGCGCATAATCTGTGACAATCAAAGTGAACTGTCTGTGAAGTCTGTGTGTAAAATTTGTTTGAAATAAAGAATTATTGTGTAATCTAGTAGTTACTTTCATTCTTTGAGAAGTAAGTAAGCTCTCTCTCTCTCTGACATAATGCGGCGAAACGTCCGGCGGCGAAACGCCGGTCGGCAAAACGTCCGACTCCGAAACGTCCGGCGGCGAAACGTCCGCACACGCAGTTGTCGATGGTAGTACCGCGGAAGCTACCAGCCATCCGGACCCCATTGAAACAACCCCTCAATAAGCTTTTCATCCGGCGCCAGAGATTCTGAACCTTCCCATCTGGATCTTCTTAGGGATATCATGGGATGTAGAAGTTCTTTCATGGAGCGTTTTGCTTCAGCTAGAAGGCCCCCGCTTACTAGTACAGTATAAGAAGAGATACTAGGTGAGGGTTTTTGAGAGGTGTCCATCTGGTAATGGACTGGAGCTTGGATTGTTTCAGGCGAAGGTGGTGAATTGTCTCTGTGACTGTTCATTCAGAAACTGCTGGCTACCTGTTAATGTTAAAGACTATAGATACTCTCCGTCATTTGGGTTGTGGGATATGAGGCCCTATAGTGTTATTCTGCATTGCTCGCCATTTCGTTGCCTCACACTGTAAATTGCATCCTCTCGACTTCTTGGAATGGTGTTGGTTTCCGACCTTCTTGAGATTGGCGACCTGGAGCCATTCTAGGGCTCCGTCAATTAACATGGAATACCAGGTGTTTCGTGATGATAGTCTAACAAATTTAGAGCCTATACAGTCCGGCTGGATTTGAATTGTGTTGATTTGTTTGTTTCACTCAGCCAGGGTGGGTTATCACACCTGTTAGTCTCCACATAGTCATGTCATCTATCATTTATATGATAGATAATGTTTCAAAATTATTTATACTTTTAAAGCATTAACAAATGTACTTTTCTCTGCTACTGATCCATATTATTCTAATATTTCTATGCAGTGGAAAAACTGTAATTAATTTGTTCATGTTAAAAAGTTAAAGTTAAAATTTCATACTTCTGTTGTTTACTTCTTCATCTAGAATTTGCCACGTACCACTTCTCGTTGCAACATTTATGAACAACTGCTCTCCACTTGTACAAACAGTATTGTATGGTTAAAGAGCAGTGTAAATGTGACAAAGGTAAGTTACTCTAACCACCACATCTGCTGTGAGCATGACATGGTCAAAAACAAATTTGTTTTAAGTAATTCTTTTCAGCAGGATGTTAAAGAACAATGTAAACTACTCTGACCACCATTTACTGTCAGCATGACATCATCAAAAGAAGTCTTGTCAGTACTCAGTAGAGTGGTAAATATAAAGCAGGCGCAGATCCTAGTGCAATAACCACCCCCCTCAAAAAAAAAAAAATCAAGTAAATTCAGATAAATGTGTAAGATACAGTACATAGGAGACTGATTTTATTTCTCCTAGTAGCATGCAAATCATGTGCAGCTAACTGCATGGGGGTGGGGTGGGGAATATGGTTTTTTTTTTATCTGAGCCAGCAACTAAAACTATTTCATGGCAAGGCAGCCAGTCCTGTAAACAGATGCCTGATGTGGAGAAAAAAACAGTGTACCTGAGATGAGAGCTGAACCAAGGACAGCCAACCCTCTTTGTATTGGTGACAGGCGCTAACCATGGTGCCACCGGAACGCCTGCAGCTATCTAACCCAGTTATGTGGTCTCATATAGAAGTTGTGGCGGTGGGGTGATAATAAGCATTCTCTAAGGGGTAGGGGCCCTTCTCAGTAGCATGACCTTGGTTACAGAATGACAAGGTGCGAGGAAGCGATAAAGATCAACAGCCGATACAAGTCCAGCCTCAAGTCCTGGATATTACGACCAGACCAAGTGAGAGATGCACAAAGTCTCAACCAGCCCTTACACTTATACACTCATACATTGAAATTCCTTCTCACATTCACAGCAAAACAATGGCCATTCTGCTAGATATAAACCATTTATTTTTTTAAGTTAGTCTTTATTTACTACATGTGAATACTTACAATTAGTAACATATATATTGCTATAAAGTTTATAAAGCAAGCACATAAAAAATAATTGGACTTCATTTTGAAGGTGGTTAAGCTCTATATAGTTCTTGCTCTTCAATTTTCTCCCCTCTGCTTTACCTGTATATCTACCCTGTCCCTTTTCCTTGATCCCTAACTTCTTGATACCTTTATCAAATACATAAAAAAACAAAAATTCTTGTGATATTATTTTATATGTACAAACATAAATTTTCATGGATTAAACAGTTAAAGAAGACAAAAGAAGAAGAAAAAGAAAGTTTCTAATAAAAGCTTGTGTAATTTTTCACATTTGTTTGCTTCCTCAGATGACCCAGTCACCTTTAGTCTGACATTTCGCCAGGCTGAGAACTACCCTGTGGATCTATACTTTTTGCTGGACTTGAGTTATACCATGGTAAAGGAAGAGAAGGCCCAAAAGAATCTTGTAGCTTTGGGCCGTGACATTCGTGAGTCAACAGGATTTTCTAACTGTAACTTTGTGAAATAGGATTTTGCCCCTTAGGGCAGACAAGAGAAAGGGATGTGCTAGAAGATGATTATTCATGAGATAAAGAGAGTTGCCCGATTCCAGCTGTGAGGAAGATTTAAAAAAAACTCCAACATTTGCTTGTCGTGATTAGGTTCTGGCTTTTGAGGATGCTACAACAGTCATTTTATAAGTGTAGTCATAGAGAAAGAATGAGAGTAACAGTGCAAAAAAAAAAATCAATTAGAATAATTATCTAGACATTGAGTAAGCAGTGTCATATGATTCCTTTTGTGTGGTATAGAATGCATTGTCTTATTTGTAAGCATTATGCAAGTGTTTTATCTTTTGACAGCCTGTTAATATTAATCATGAAAACTTTGCTACAGTTGCTTTCATTCTTTTTTTTGTTAGTGTACATCATGCATAATAACTGTGACCCTGTTCGTGTAATGTAATCACTAATACATAATTCTTTTTGTGCATTTCCCAGCTTGGAGAACATCACCAAAAATTTTCATCTAGGGTTTGGAACATTCGTTGACAAATTTGTCATGCCATACATACCCTGGACTGATCAGATGTAAGTTACTAAACAAGCATTGCATGGTCATAATATGAATAAAATAAAATACAATACACATAGCATAAAATTGTGTTTCGCTGCATAACAATTTTAGAGTGACCAAAAACTTTCTTTTTGTATAGGGCATAGAAATTTGGGATTTTTACATTGTAAGCATTACACAGTTTGTATGATTTTATTTAGTGTTTAAAGGTTTTCCTGCTCTTTGACTGGCAGGCTTAAGAATCGATGCCCTTTGAAAGAGTCTGATCAGACTTGTAGAAAACCTCATGACTTCATCAACCAACTACCCCTGTCAGAAGATGTGGCTAAGTTTGCTGTAAGTATCTACAACCTTTCAATTAAAGATCAAGGTAAGTTACAATACAAATTATTCTTAAATGATAGACATTGATGCTCTGAATCTTTAATGTTTTAAATTTATGCAATTTCTAGTATTAAGGTTCATCATACTGATCATGGAATTGCCGCACTGACATATTTCATCCAAAAGCATTAAAATACCTTAATCTCATCCATTGTTGAGTTTCCATTTTTTCCGCTTCTTTGTACATGTATTTTTACTCAAAAAGTTAAATTCTGAGATTCATGCAGACAATTTGTAGCCTTTCAATAAACACTTGGGAGGTCATAAGTCATATATTTGTTCTTCAATATAAGTCAAAAACAGACCCAAGTATACATGAAACACCAATACTAGCATGAATTTGTTTTTCCATATGAACTCACAGAACAAAGAAAAAACTATTAATTGTGCTGTACCTATGTGAAACAGTTAAAGTATGTTCATTATTGTACAGCCAAAGATGGAGGAAGCAATCAAAGCTGTTTCCCAAAGTTTCGATGACTCGGAAGGTGGGATGGATGGTCTTATGCAGACACTTGCCTGCGAGGTGAGGAAAAGGATCATCGAACAGTGTACTGACCTAAATAAAACATCATAATTATCATAAAAACAAGCAAAAATATTATCAGTAGAAAGTGGTAATGAATAGTAATCAAAGCCAGAAAATTTTTACTCCAACAAAGAATCATTAAAGGAAAAGGTTTATCCTCTTTTGGCAAATCCAATTAAGCTCTGTGAAAATACTTTCTTTTAACCTGGATTTTATAAGCTTTTAAATAAGCTGCAATAATTAACATAAATATTGCATTAATTAGCATTATATTTTTATGTATCTTTCCTTGGTAACATATATATTTTTCTCTGCTTCACTGTTAAATATATTTGTCTTTATTTGATTAAAGAAAGATGTTGGTTGGCGAGAACGTAGCCGAAGAATTGTTGTTTATGCTTCAAACTCTCTTTTCCACTTGGCTGGAGATGGCTTGGTAATATTTACATATACATATAAATATTTCTCTCTCATATGATGTTTCATTTTATTTTAATTCAAGAATAGAATATCTGCATTTACTTTTCTAGGAAGATTTTCAGTATTTATGTTTCCTGGATATGTATTTTAAATGTATGATAATTTTCAGTTGTGAAAATACCTTTTCTATTTATGGATGCTTAAAAGTGCTTGTTAATTCATTGATCAACTAAGCCATATTTGGGCATTTGGTGCAAAATGAAAGAGGAGATAATAAACATATCCAGTAATTTAGTTCCCTTAAAACATTTGCAACTAGGTTATTGGGAGATATGAGTGTGCTGCACATGGGGAATGTTATTAATAAGCATGGACGTGTCTGTGTATGTGGGGGTTGGGATGCAGGTGGAGGTGGGTGTGGGTGTTTCATGTGTTTGTGCAAATGAAGAATATGGGTGTCTTCTTGAAGTGTTATTATTTTTTTAAAGTAACATTTTGTTTGTTTCAGTTTGGTGGGGCAGCTAAAATGTATGATGGAAATTGCCATTTGAATGCCGAGCAATCATATAACCCAGCTGACAACATTTATGTGAGTCAGTTATACCTATATTGTTGCTTAGCTATCTTTCAAGTTTGTTGCAACGTGATTGATGAAATGTTTGCTGTGGCATTTTGTTTTATCTATTGAGTTTTTCTTTGTCTTCTGTTGCTAAGTTTGTGAGGTTAAATTGTCATGGGGTTAATGGAGTTGTGCTCATGAGCCATTTACGTGTCTTCATTATATATTGTGTAATTGTTAAGCATGAAGACCATACAGATTAGATAAAATTTACAAACATGAAAATTTGAATGCCCCTGACAGCTCTATGAGTAATTATTACAGCATACTGTATAGTGATAGCCTAACATCTGATGGCAATGATGACAACTTGTAATATGGATTTAAGTATTATATATTCATGAACTAAATAATAAATAGATATGAGACTATTAAAAATGATTTTTAGTGAGGAAGATTTTCCTATCATTATTTTTTGCAGGACTATCCTTCAGTCAGCCAGATTGCAGCCAAACTGCGTGATAAGTCCACTAACATTATTTTCGCTGTGATGCCTAATGTTGTCTCTCATTATAAGCGCCTGGAAAATATTTTGTCGGGTTCCAGCGTTGGGACACTTGAATCACAATCAGAAAACATCATACAGCTTATTCGAGACAACTATGATGTGAGTCTTGACTCTGCCTTATACATGTTGCTATAATTTCTGATTGGGGGAACAACAACTAGTTTACTCATCTCAGAAAAACTGCACAAACACACACATACACTTACATAGACTTGCTTTACATGCATGAATTCATACATTCAGGTGCATGAATGCGCACACACACTATCAACATATTAATATGTCAAATTAGTTTTTGTATATTTCGTATGTTAGCTTATAATATTTAGCAACAAAACCATCCCAAAGCAAACTTGCTTGTACTGAGTGTTAAAATTTTCAGGGGTGAATATGTTATAATTAACAATTAATTAAACCATTACAGTTGCCAGCATCATATATACACAAGGCAAGGTAATAAAAGATCAACGGACATGTTTCTGAAATTCCAAATGCAGTGAATTGCACGTGGTTTGTTACCTCCTGTACATTTAGATGATCAATGAGATACATGATGGAGAGAAAAGAGATCGAAGGGTTGGGAGAGAAAATGAATGGTGGAGAGGTGCGAATGTATGCATACATTTTTCTTTATCAATTTTGTAGAAACTGAGATCCAAAATAGAGTTTGTACCAAGGAAGGCAGATGATGTGGAATTTACATTCAAATCTAAATGTCTAGAGTGAGTAGATTTTATTCTTCTTATTGTCCTTTGTGCCTTTATTTATTGGCTAAGCTGATAGCTGATTACACATGTTGACATGCAATGATCGAGGCACTGATGGTAAAAAAGATAATTTTTGATAATGTTAAATATGTTCCATTACAAATTTTAACCATGCAATTCGGCCAATTTTAACAAAGATTTTCATGACCATTGCTGATGCTCAGCAAAATTGTGTCTTATATAAAATATTACATTGTGGTATGTAGTGATGTGAACATGTGTATGTGTGCTTTGCAGAGAAATCCTAAAGGAGACTGATTCCTGTGATGGACTGGAGATCAAAGATAGTGTAAGAAATTGTTTCCTCTTTATTTGTATAAAACTTGAGTCTTGTTTTCAGTTTTTTTTCTGATCTGGGCTTAGTGACCAGTATCAAGATCATGAGGCAGAGATTATTAAGCAGTTGCCCCAACACCTACCAGTAAATCAACATGCTGCTACAAGATTGTGGAAATGTTTTGTTTAGTGTTTGATAATAACAAACTGCATATATGCACTCAGGTGTTCTCTTTGGTAGATTATTCAGTCACACTGCTTCTAATATACGGTTGAAAAATAAAGAGCTTCCAAAGAAAGTCACACTTTATTTAGTGACTATTTTCTCATAAAATTCTCTTCATTTTTCCACTTTTTGGCACCCAGTTTTGCATTTTTCATGAAAGTGTCATGGAAAATATGGTTGCCTAGTGTTTTATTAGAGTCGACTGCATCAGTTACTAATTGTACAGGGATCGAGTTAAACAGTGACAAAGATGACATGAAAATTATATTTGTGAGATATTGATGCATATTTTGCGTTTATTTGTTGAATGTGTGAGAATAGACTTTTTAAAACTGAAATTCATATGTTTATAAACATCTTGTGTGGACAACAGCCCTGCTTTACATTTTACTACAAGACAACAAAGCTCTGTGATGTATGAAATACTTTATAGCTTAATTAATGTTTTCAAAACTTTGTATAAATCATAGTTGTAGGTTTATGAGTGGGTGGGGGCTTGAACGCTCACTAATTGCTGAAGTTTCAGTATGCCTATCCACTTGATTTCATTTATGTTACTGAAAGCATTAATAAATTAAGGTAAGATTTTAGATTTTCATGTTAGCTAAATAAACCCTTTCTTTATTGGTAATGAATATCTTATCATTACAGGTAACATTTAATGTCACAATGACAGTCACCACTAAAGCATGTGAAGGTCACACTGGGGTTATTGAGCGGTCAGTAGACATAGCAGCTGTTGGTCTGGCAGAAAAACTCACCATCAACCTGAAAATTGCCTGTGACTGTGATTGCGAGGGACCATCTGTGAGGGTGAGTATTTTGCCATTTAAATGTTAGCTTTGGAGTAGAGTGTGCATGGTAAATCCATGTCACTGAGGCATTCTGTGCTTTCTCTCTCTTAATTGTCTTTTTCACACACACACACACAAACAAGCAACAACATTTTGGCATTTAACATTAAAAAGAACAAAGATTTACTTTCATAAAAGAATAATTTAATTGATGAGCAAAATAAGCAAATCTAAAGAATACCAAGAGCAAATAAGATTCACAATTTTTTTTTTTTTATTCTATACTTGATATTTTGATCAGGAACAAAACAGTACCAAATGTTCAAATGGTCAAGGTACTTTTGAATGTGGCATCTGTAAATGCAATCCTGGTCGACATGGCCGTGAATGTGAATGTGATGAGACCAAGATCTCCAGTGAAGAATCTTTTTCTTTGTGTCGTGCAAAGTGAGTAACAGTGCTCTTGCCACATCATTAAGAACTTTTGTGATCTTTTGTAATTAAAAAAGGTGATATACTGACATTCTAGGGGCAACTCATCAAAAATACAAAGCAGATAAAGCATTGGGTATATTCCAGATAAAGTAGCAGTCAGCCTAAATAAAGCAGTGGATATATAGTCTGGAGAAAGTAGTAGATATAGTCCAGATAAGTAGTAGATATAGCATGGGTAATGCAGGGGATATTGTCTGGATAAAGCAATGGATACAACCTGAAAAAAGCAATGGATACAATCCAAATAAAGCAATGAATATAGATGGATAAAGCAGTAGGTATAGTCTTATATTGCAAATATTGTCTAGGGAACAATTTTTCTTCAGTTATTCATTGAATCAAAAAACGTTACTCCTAGCAAAAGGAGAGCAGTTCTGTGGAAGATTCATTATTTCAGCAAAAATAATTTTCAGCCAGAATGACAGTCTCATATGCACTGGTCATGGCGAATGCGTCTGTGGTGAGTGCAGATGCTTTAGCTCTAGCTCTGATAGTGGACGTCGATACAGTGGACAGTACTGCGAGTGTGATGACTTAAGCTGCCCTCGCAGTTCAGATGACAGTTCTTTATGTGGTGGTGAGTGTTGCTTAATTTATTATTATTTAAGTCATTAAAATATTTTTGAAAGTCTTTCTTTTACCCATTAAAAAAATCGACAAACTTGACTTTTTGCAGGATACATATTACTAGATGTTCATATATTGTAAGACGTCCTTAAGTGCTATTCTTTTTTTCTTCTTCTTGTGTTGAACTAGTTGCATCTTACATCCTTTGTCTTATGCGGGTGTGAAATCTGCTATCTGGTGTAGGTCAACACCTGACTCCTAAAGCTTGGCCTCTTGTTGATGGATTTCAAGAAATACTGTGACATTTGGTCTGCTTCTCCACATAGGCATAAAGCTGAGGCTTTTATGCCAATTCTCTTGAGGTAGCTGTTGAAGCTGCAGTGTCTGATCCTTAGGTGGAGTATGATTGTTCATTGCTGGAGAGTGTCTATGTGTTGAGTGCTTCTACCAGGTTTGTTATAGTGCTGACTTCCTTTTGTTTGCCATTAGCGTGCTTGATTTCTTGTTTGAAAGACAGTGGTGGCTGCTCTTTGGTGCTGCCTTCCTTTGTCAGCAATCTCTGCATGTCCTGGTATCCATTGCAGTTGAATGCTATTGTAAAGCACTAAGCCATATTGCTAAAAATCCTGCTTTAAGAGGCTCTGTTGTCTGAGTGGTAGAGACAGCATTAGGCACCAGCCTGACTGGCATGTGGCACTATCTTGCAACTGAACCTGTTCAGATCAGAGTGGGCAAATCAGATAGCAGCAAGGTGGAGGCTACCTCTGGTTAGGCACAAACCCCAGCAGTGCCAGCTCCAAGAGGAACCAAGATGGGACCAAGGCACTAACACCACCCCTCCCCCTACCCCACCCTCGTCACCTTGGCAAGAATAGAATCATAGCAGGTACAGCTCTCAGGGTCATATCAGTCATGACTTTAGACAGCCAGCAGCAGATTTTGCAGAGTTGAGGAGTGGCTATCACCAGTTGAAGAACAAAGGAAGCCAGGAAATGGGGTCAGACCAGCCAACGTGTCAGATTATTAATGCAGGTTGTGATGGTTTCATCGTACATGCCTGCCAAAAGGGTGTTAGGGTCCAGGCATACATATTGTTCATTACTGATGCCTAGTAAAGATTAAACACCTTACACTTGGGTTATCTCCATTTGCAAGCATGTGCTGTGTGGTAGGCCAACCCTGTTACACTTGTGTAGAGACAACTCAGTGTGTAATAAGAATCTATGCTATTCAGGTCCAGGTCGTGGACGGTGTGTTTGTGGAAACTGTGAATGTCTGAACATGTGGTCTGGGACCTGCCTGTGACTGCTCCACAGACAACTCGACATGCATGGCTTCCAATGGGGTGAGCTGCTATGGCTGTCAATTATTTTCTCTTGTAACTTGTTGAAGTCATTTATACTTTACTGTTTATTGTAATGACTGCCAGGAAATCTTCAGAAGTACACCCAAAGAGCATTGAGATCAATAGACTTTATGAGGGCCTGGATGCGGATGAAAATGATGATGAGAACTCAAACTTTTCCATTCAGTAAAATAATTATATTTTAAATGAGTCTCTGAAAAATCTTCATTGTCAAGAATATTTTCCATGAAAGCAGTCTACCTCAAGAGCAGACCAAGTAAACAAGTAGTAGACATAGACTTGCTTCTCTTTGAAAAATATGGAATTGGGGACTAAAAGCAGCCTATGCACAGAGAATGCTTACAAGAATAATCTGCCCTTTTCTGTTAAGTGTACCCCCTCCATCCATCACTTATTCTTTTGATGTTTAATGTTTATAGATATTTTTGCTGTATGTTGTTGTTTTAATGAAGACTGATAGTTTTGAGACACTCCCCTGTACAACTAAATTAATATCTCATCACAAAGCCATGGCAATACATATCACTAATGTCAGAGGTTTTATCTGAGAGTCACACCTCCCAGACCCTTGGTTAGTCACTTTGGTTACTGAGCATGTATTCCTGTTTCAGCTGGAGTGCAACAATCAAGGAGTGTGTGAGTGTGGCCGCTGTTTGTGCAATTCTGATTCTCAGTACATAGGTCCTACCTGTGAAGAATGTCCAGTAAGTTTTGATTAGTTCTTCTCTCCTCAATGAGATACTGGGGCTTTGTGTGCTGAAATAAAAATTATAGAATTGCTTTTTGTTATTTATTCATACAGATAATTATATTTACTCTCATAGCTAGTTTTAGTTGATACTATGTTTCATTACGATAATTTGTGTTCATTTCCATTGAGATGAAGAGCTTTATGTCTCAGTCTTTGAAAATCCTAAAAGATTTCTATTTTGGTAGCCTATTTTGATTTCAGCAGGATTAACAGTTTTACAAACAACTTTATATTAATCACATAAAGATAATTACCTTTTTTGTACACAATTTGAATGCTCAAATGTGATCAAGAAAACCTGCTAGAATGAAACAGATTTTAATGTTGATGGGGGCAATAGTGGATGATGATTAAAAAGCATCGTTTAATGGAATTTGCTTCTGGAGTCCAGGCAATTCTTAAATTTCATTTTGTTGTGCAGTGTACCATATACAAACAGTTTTGTCAATGAAGAGAAGCCTTTGGGAGCATAGAAAATGTTTTGATAGATGTAGTTAGCTTTAAATTTTTGACATTTATAATCCTGTAAGATTGTCTTGTCACAGAGCTGTCCCAGCAGGTGTACACAGTATCGTGACTGTGCAGAGTGTCGTGGGTTTAATGCAGGAAAGTATGGTCCAGAAGAATGCAAAGAGAAATGCCCTGAGGTCATCATTACAGATGTACTGGAAGGTTCGAGTCTGTTCATTTATAAGTCTTGTTTTCCTGAACAAACATCTCCCATACCACCACCACACACAGTAGACTGATGAGGATAGGTGTCCAGTTCCCTAAAATGATATGTATATATATAAACACACAGATATTGGACCAGTCAGCTCAATCTACCTTTCTTGGAGGAGCAGATACCTTCATGATTAGAACATTTGAAGACATGCCCACTAGCAGGTTTGATACCCATGTGATGCAGTGTGCTTCACACAGATGACAGCTGTAGAGTGGGTATCTGGCTGTATAGGATTGAGAAGGTAAGGCAGGGAGTGAGAGGAGATGGGCACCAAACTTACAAAAGCTGACCCTGGGAAAAAGTATAGTCTCTAACATCTCACATGACCATTTCATCAATGGACCATCTTTATCTACCATTCTCTTGTGCAGCCTGTCTGGATCCAGCTAAAACAAAATAATCATTGCATTTGCAATAAAACTGACATTTTGTTAGTAGCGATTTGGTCCATATGCACAACAGGCAGTGGCAGGATAGTTAAACACAAGCAATCATTTTAGCCTTCTTATATTTTATAGCAAATTTAGCTGTTTGGAATGACCTATCTGGCTTGCCCTTCCAACATGTTATCTGACCACTAAATAGATCATTAATGAGCTGAAGTGAAAATGTCTAGTTTATCTTTCTTGAACGAATTACTGTATTCAAGCTCATAAATGCATTTCAGAGGAGGGAGGACGTATCCGTAAGTGTAACTTCCGCGACACCGATGAATGCCTGTTCTATTTCACCTATGTATATGATGAAAACAACAATGTCGTTATCAAGGTGCAGAAAAATAAAGGTGAGTCTTTTTTTTCATGCCATAGGAGTGTGAAAGTGTGGTTATAAATTGTTTATAAATGTATACTGACATGATGATGTGTTAAATGAATTTTGTTTGATAATAGATGGAAACTGCATATGCTATCTGCATGAATAGCTACGAGATGTAAATGTAGTCATGTGTTTCACACACTGGGTGTACATTTTTATGTACGTAAGTGCATGAACACACATATATACTTTCTGAATATGAAAGGTGGTGAATATCATGCAGGTCCTGGTGATCTATACTTATCTCAGTCACTATACATAGATAATGCTCCCTAAATAATCTTTTAGCTTTGTGTACAAATTTTTGCAAACATCTAAAAAGAGGGAGGGGGCAGGGAGATTTGATTTGTACCCTTGTCATGCCTCTAATTACTACTAGAACTGTAGTAAGGCCAGTGCTTTACATTTTGTAGCATTTAAACATTGCACTGTGATCACATCATCAGCAAAGTCTTAGTGATAAAAATGTTGTCTCTGTGGATAGACTGCCCGGAGGAGGTCAATGTTGCCATGATCGTCGGGCTGGTGGTTGCTGGCATTGTGCTGATTCCCCTTCTAGCTCTCTGCATCTTTATCTTTATTCGAAATCGGCGGGATGCTGCAGAGTATGCTGAATTCTTGAGGGAAAAAGAGCGTACTAAATGGGAAACAGTAAGTAGTGTTCACTTCTACACTTTATGGCACCAGGGTGGAAAAAGGTGGGTTAAAGACTGCAAGTAGTGCTTTTTAAAAAATAATAATTATAATGTTTGTTTATTTAGTGCCCTACCCCATTAGCGAAGGCAGGGTCAGAGTGCTTTGTGAGCACATGCAATCAGGAGGCATTGAATGTTTCTTATAAATTCGTTTACCATCATTCATGACTTTCTTTCTCTTATATATATATACACACACAGAGGAAACAGGAGTGACCTGTAAAAAACCATGGACAGTCAGCCCTGTAAACAGGTGTCGGGTTTATCACATGATTTGATGTAATAATAATGGTTATTTTATAACGCCGTATCCCAGCCCTGTGAGTACGTTCATGGTGCTTTACAAATGATATTAATAATAACAATAATAATAATCATGATAAGGAGAAATTGAAGAAATCAACCAAGACAACAGGAAATAAAAGGGTATAACACGGAAATGGGAATAATAATAATAAAAAGAGAAGCACTAACTGAATGAATACAGTACTTTGTTATCCAAAAGGTCCAGGAAATTAAAATAAATGCATAAATTAGGGAATTAAAAAAAAATCTTGGAGACAGAAGAAAAAAGAGAACCAGATTTGTCTGGGCAGCTGGCGACACATTTCACCGTCACAGATTAAGAGTTTAGATCTGCAATAGTCATTGGAGAAGTCATTAGAAAGAAAAGATAAGAATGCTGATGATATACCTCTGTGGGTCACACACGTTTTGCTGCCTTGAGCCATCAAGAAGTTTAGCCACATTGCATGTTTCATCTTGCTGTCAGTGTATAGACAAGAAACTGGACCAAGATGGCATCGTTGAAGAAAGGATTGTTCAACAGAATCAACTGAAGCCATAGAAGAAAATGAGCATCTTTCAGTCTTCTTCCTATCCTCTGATTTCCAATAAGAATTTTATGTTATTGTACAAAACATTGAACACCATTTTCACTTTTAGACAATGGGTATGGCAAATGTTAGAAGTGTCCAAGATGTACGAACAGCTTCCAAACTGTTAGCATCTTGCAAGACAAAATCTTTTTTTTGTGAATAAAATTATTTTTAATTAATGTGGTGCTTATCAGTGTAATCAATCTCTGTACATATTGTATTAAGTGGCTGCGTGTAATTGGTCTCTTTGTCCAAGGAGCTGATAACATCTTTTTTTTTTCCAGGGAGCTAATCCTATCTACAAAGATCCTCAGTGTACCTTTGAGAATCCAACTTTCCACCAGTGAATAATTTTGTGTGAATGTGTAATTATCATAAATTGATTGGGCAAGCTAAGGAGATCCTTTATCCTGCGAGGTTCCAGGTGTGCATCTGTCTGCACACACACAGTCTCAATTGATCCACCCAACAGAATCATTGGACAAGAGGCGAGGAATGCAACCTAAATATGTTCTGTCATAAAGTGCAGCCGGAGGCATGGTTCACATATTAACAGGTGACGAATTAACAAGACTTTCTATCAATGTGAATCATTTACAAGGTTACATATGCATGACAGATTTATCGAGTGTGAGAAAGTCTCACATCCTATTTCTTTTTCAATTTCAGCCAACATAGTTGTCAGCTTGAAAGCCTCGTGCAAACTTGGTCTTAAAAGATATTCAGTCTTGTTTATATCCATGAAGACTTTTTTAAAAATAATAAACAGTTGATAATATTTTAAAGGAACTTGTTCACAAGCTAAAACATGTTCCAGAAGATTGTGCTCTTTTGGATGATGTGACATTGATAATGAATCTCAAAAAAATCTATACATTAAATATTATGTCTATCCAAGAACTCTCAGCTTGCTGTATAAATATCTGAAGATCACTCAAGCTGTTTGCTTTTATGGCACCTAGAGTGGTTTTATGAAACTAATCAACCGAGGATAAAACGTTTTACATATGCATACCTATAAATACATATCCATCACATAAGAATATTAGACTGTTACACCATTTTAATTTCCTGTTTATCTTATTTGTGTACATTTTATCATCAAAATTCATGCATTTATGCAATCTACTCCTTTTTACAGTGTTGCTTTTAATATAAGATGGAATAAAATGCTTCTGCATTAATACCAGATGATCAGTTCATGTATATATTTCAACATATGCAACTGGAGCATGGGCCTTCATGACCCCCTCCCCAATCAATGCACCTTCTTTTCAACATTAAAGATGGAGTTTCAAAGAACGCTGAATCAACATAAGTTTGAAGACTTTAATAATGCCGTTGACATTTGATAAAGCAGCACAGTATAAATAGTTAATCAAAATAAAAAATGCTGTGAAAACTCATTAAAATGAAAAATTTCATGTGTGTTCTGACATAAGATCCAATGACATGATCATAATATACTTTCATTCCTGTAGTTTTAGGTTTGCCACATGCAACAAAAAAAATTCTTATATTTTGAAGATTGTTGAAGCCTGCTGCACAGACTAGTCATGACAAAAGCTAGCACCAATTCAACAGCAGATCTAATAGAACACTTACCAGAAAAAAAAATCACATTCTGAAACAAACACACATGCTTTTCTGCATCTGGCCAGACTGAATAATCTGCAAGAGAACAAGTGTGTGGACAGGCTGGGGTAGAGAGAGCAAACGAATCAAATAAAGCAGCTCTACCCCCAACAAAAACTTCTCAGACGTCAGTATTTCAATATTTGATTAGCATATTTATAACCTTACACAGTATGCATCCCATAAATCTTTACAAGTAGAAAAGTTTTCTGCATTGCTCATTCAATCAAAGGAGAGAAGAATCAAAATTGCACTGAATTTTTTGCTGTTACATGATTCACACATCAAGCTATTCACACCCAAAAACAAAAAAAAAAAGCATAGGCATGTAAGAGCAAACAGAAGGGCACACTGTGCTTTGACTACAACTTCTTTTATTTTTCTGCCACTGATATGAAGCTACAACAGGCAGTTCTTGCAGAAAATGTCAGCCATTTTTATATTCTGCATGATTTTTTTTTGTAGCAATTATAATGCCTTGCTGTTTAAGGTTTGATGCTTTTAACCATCTATATAATTTTACACACTTTGTGTGTGAATCCATTCTGCCCTAGAGCAGCTGATTGCTCTAAACCAAAGATTGGATGCCTTTATACAAAAGGCTGTCAGAGCAAAAGAGAAGGGGATAAAAAATGCTGTAAAAAACTGAATTTTTAAGGAAAGAACAAGTTTTGTAGCTTCAGGAAGATTCAAATCAGATGCTTGTGTAATAACTATCCTGGATAGCATAGAATGTTAACACATTCAAATGGCTCTGTTCATACTATGATAGACCATTCAGTTATTTTCATCTCTAATAATTTATGGAATGTGCACATGAACAAATCCATAGTGTTACTTTGTATCGAGGACCATGGGAGAATGTCCAGTGCATAATAGCGATTTTAGTACTTTATACAGAAACCTGGATTTCTGCAGGTAACTACGAGGCTGTGGCTCACCTGGTCTGCTCTCAACGCTATATTATTTTGGTTGAATTTGCTATTAGTCTACCTCTAGGAAGACTGACTTGAAGGTCGTATGATTATGCCATGATTTATCTTCGAAAGCCATATGGAAAATTTGCTGTGTATTTTTTTCTGTCACAAATCAATACATGATAAATCTCCTTTTGGGGCACACATTACAAGCAGCAGCCACCTTGGAATTGTCACAAAACAAGATAAAATTCCATGGTATTAAAATCTACTAATGTTTAGACTACACTGACTATAAGTTCACTAGGATCATTTCAATAGCACTCAAAAACTTTATACACAGATTTCATAATCAATATCCTTTAACAGTGTTAAGCATCAGCAATCTACCTCCAAGTGGCCTAAAATTAATTCCTAAGTATGTACAATGAAAAGAGAGAGAAAAAATGCATGGGTGGAAGTTAGAATGCTTGTTTGTGTTTCTTTGGTACAAAAACTCATTTTGCTGAAAACACCTCTGTATTTGTAATACCAGAATCTAGTATAGCTGTAAAGCTCATGGTATGACATTATTAGGAGTATATTCAGGTTAAAAAACTAATGCAAATGTACACAAGGACAAATTAACCATAGCACCACCATAAAAATACAAAAGCTGCAGCAAGAAATGTCTTCTTGCAATAAATGTGCTAAATATTTCATCAATGAGAAGTACAACCATTCAATAAGTTAGCAATGAAATGCAAATGGATGGAAAGTGACATGATAATCAGATCCATTTTCAGATGTCCATGGAAGTAAAGTGTCATAACTGGCCTGAAATATGCAATGTCAGATTTGTAAACTGCAAAGAGGATTTCTGAATTAATGTGTAGGTCTCTCCTCTATCAAACACTATATGTATCATATAAAATGGACAGATAACTGAGACATAGTCCACAAAATGAGAACATATAACCAAAAAAGCATGAAACTTAAAAAAAACTCTTTTAATATGATGTACATATAAGAAGGAATTAAAATACTTTACTGTTAAGCTCTTTTGATATAATAGGGAATATGCTGGCAGTTTCTGCTCAAATTTTTAAAAAAAATCAGCATGCAAAAAAACTAAATAACTGAATGCCAACTTGCACAAATACAAGAAATGAAATAAAAAACACAATAAAGATTTAAGTTTACAGAAATACTGAAGCAATATGAAAATAAAAACTGATCCAAATGTAGCAAAACATGGTATTTTTCATTAAACTAATGGTGCTTTTATGCCAGATCTGTGCTTGTAAAGACTTGACTACTTTTTATTCAGCAGAAAAAGTATCGGTTGTTTAGAAGTGTCACCTATAATCATATGAACCTGTGTGTATTATAGATCATGGTGCAGAACTTTGCTAGCAAACTTTCTTACTATATGTTTCACTAATTCTTGACTGATTTTTACACCATGCCAGCAACTATGGTTATATCATAGCAAGAGAGGCAGTCGCATTCTGAAATACTTTTGGTTTTAATCTTTTTCAGTTTGAAAGAAGGAAAAATAAACTAAAACTTGTTTTTCAAGCAGTATTGTGGCTAAAAAAGAATTTTTTAATAATATTTGCTAGACAGTGTTTTTATTTTAGGTAAGAACACTTTCAGAATCTTCAGACAATAAATTCCTTCTAAAAAGAGAAAATACTCCCTGTGTTAAGAATATACTTTTTACAAATACACTAACATGTTATATGAAGACAACATATTCTTCAACAAGTGAAATACAAATAGTCCTTTTAAGTACCCAGTGATGTTTACTAGTCAGTAGCATGGTCATGGACAAAGGACTTGGCAACAGATTGCACTCTTTTCGTAGGTTTATTATTATTAGTTAAGGCACCTCACCTATCACATGTAGTTATGCTCCAGTAAACATTGTGCATAAATGTCTTGACATTCCAAGACAACCTTTCTCCCAAGCAGTATATGCATTGTACAAAGAACAGAAAAATGCCCTTGAGAATTTACTCTTTTTCTCTCACCCTCTCATACATGCACGCAAGTGTGCACACACACACACACAGGAAATCACATATTACAGCTTTCTATAAAAGTTATTAGTTTCTTTCCAAACAACATTTAGATGTGTGCATGTAAAACTACATCTATGTTCATCTCAATTCACTGCACTGTGAACTAAAAATAACAGCACTCAACCTGACTGTACAATCATACAAAAACCCTGCATATTGACTGCAAGATGAATTTTCAAAGCCACTTAAGTGAAAATCAATGCTACCGAGTACATGCATGCAGTGCTGTAGAGGTTTGTGCGCCTAGAAAATCTGCTCCACTTTCACAGCAATTTCATTTCTACATACAACTGAGATTTTCACATTTTTTTATATGGAAAAAAAAATGAAGACCTTCATGTTTTGTTATCTGGTATAAAATGAGACAGTCTGGCGGCAAGATATTGCTTTAAAAGGAGTTCCTTTCTGAGATGCCCCCTCCCCTTACTTACGTGCAGTACAACAGTACTTTAACCAATTTTTGTCTTTTTTCCCTTGGGAATTTTACTCACAACCAGTGTCTAAATACTTTCATGAAATAATTATTTTATCTTTTTTCTTCCAGCTTGCAGCCAACCTTTGTATATGCTTTTTTTCCTTCTCCAACATCACCCCCACCCACCCCAAAACAACCTGGTATGATGATCTCTCAGGTAAGAGAGACAAAATGGTCTTGTTCACGGTGCTCAAGGAACTACAAGAAGACAATGCCAAGAACTGTTTATGGCCATGTCCTTTCATCCTTGCTTGCCGGCATATGTTGGGTTAGAGAAGGTTGAGGTAGCTTGCTTGTAGATGGGGTTGCCACCCTACAGAAACATCACCACCAAGTTAAACGACAATGACTCTACAATAAACTGGAGCTTTTGCTGCAGATACTACATTCAATGCCTTAGATTGGCTTTCTTAGTCTAATTGAAATCCTTATAGACAATTAAGATTAATGTATTTACTTTTTTGGTTATCTTGTAAACCAGTTCATGTCTTCCTACAGCTTCTTCTGCTATTATATGTAGGTTTTCTACAATCACAACTAAGCAATAGACAAAAAGAAGTAATGAGAAATGTAATGAGAATGAATGCTTGATAAAAGTGGTTTGGTGTACAAAATGAGCAGAATGGGGCCAAGTACTGAGCCTTGGGAGACCCCACAAGAAAGGGGAGCAGGACATGCTGTTTGACAGTCAACGATCACAATCTGGGTCCTATCAGTTAAATAGAAGTTGAACCATGCTAATACAGGTCCAGATATTCCAGAGGATGTGAAGTCTTTGAAGGAGCAAAGAGCGGTTGATAGTGTCAAATGCAGTAGATAGGTCAGAGTTAATACAAAAACAGCACCACTATCGAGAGCAGATAACATATCTGTGGCTACTTTGATGAGAATAACATTTAACATAAGATACCACACAATGAAAAATAAGGGGAATGACTTACAGTGTCCCACTTGGCATTCTGTCGTTCTTTCTCAAATTTGGCAAACTCATGTCGGTCATGGAGGAAGGTCAACAGCTTCCAGATGAAAAGAAGAGCAAGTCCAACAAACACAATACCACCAACAACGCCACCTACAATGGCCAGCACATTGACGGACTCTGGACACACTGAAAAAAAACAAACAAACCAGTGTACTTATTAACAGAAGTATAACACAGTAGGAACACAAATTCATTATGTTTGCCTCATTTCTGCAGCACGCCAGTGTACAAGCATAATCTCAATGTTATCCATGTTGAACAAGAATAACCCAAAAGCATTAGTGTTTTATATGCTGAAATATGTGTGGTATTTGTTGGAATAATGGGTCTGCTTTATGCTACAACAGTCTCTGTTTCAGGAGCTTTTATGCTTCTGAAAGCACACAGACCTTTGGTTTGTTGCACTTTGATGTGAACCTGTCCATCAGGCATGTACTGATAGGTGAAATAAAACAGACAGTCATCGTCATCTCGAAACTGGCACTTGCGTACTCCTTCACGTTCTGTCACATGTAACAATGGATCACCACAATAGTAAAATCCAGGTCCAAATTAATATTACATAACACAAACATAATACAAGTAAAACTGTCTTCCTAATATCAGTCAATGGTATTACAAAAATTCTTAAAGAAATCTAAGACTTAATGTTTCAACCGTATAAAGTGAAAATTCTTACAGCTGATAGAACAGAACAAGCTACTTGATTCTCTAAAACTTTACAATTTCCCCTTTCAACATTCACCCTAAATTTACCTCCTTTATTAGAATTGTAACTTAAATTTCTCTATGAACTGAATTTATTGTATCAAACTAACATTTTATCACTATTTGTTTTTCTCAACTTCTCACTCTTTTTAAAGTAAAATTTCTTCTATCATTTTCCAAATTTTGTATTTTGGAGGTGCTGAACATACGTTGTCACTAGTATTGCTTCTGATCATTTACATTTAAATTTGAAACTTGCTACCTTAGCAAACTTTTTTAAAAGTCTGAAAACAAGAAATGAAAAATGGAAATGAATGTTTTCTTCAATTATCATTCATGAAGATAAATGTACAAATCTCATGCTGTAAATGTGATAAAGAAGGAAGATCTTTACCCGGGAGGCTGTCAACAACCTGGATCCTATCCCTGGGACATTTCTGGTTGCATTCTTCTCTAGAGTACTGTCCAGATTTGAATGCCACACACTGCACACATGCCTGGTTGTCCTCACATTTACCTGGGCATGCCTGGTATCAGACACACACACACACAAATGATTGCATGAGTTCATACAGAATAAAGTAGCAATAGCTTCACAAATACTTGATTTCATACTCAGAACAGTAAAACTTTATGATGCTTTCTGTAACTGCTTGATGACACCATCACTGTGAAGCACTGCAGTCAAGGTAACTCATTCAAATCTCTGATGTGAATTCCCTCCGAGCATCCTAATTCACTCAATTTCATATATTCTGCCTACAAAACAATAATTTCCTGTATACCTTCTTATCTAACAGTTGTTAAAAAGAAAATAAACAATGCTACTAGTGTTGCTGAATTACACAGATTCAATTTATTTAGAAGCCAAACTGCTTCAACAGACATGGGATAACTACACATGCCAGGGAAAATGTGAATGAAGCGAATGAAGGTCAAGATTGACTCACAGGGCAATCATCACATGTTGGCCCAATATACTGAGCATCACATGAACACTTCCCACATTTACAAGTGCCATGGCCGCTGCACAGCAACTGAAAAATAGATTGCAGACATCATTGTCATATTCAAAATGAATAAGAGTAGCAGAAAGTCAAGTACTTGCTGTGCACAAAGCATGGTAGAGAAGGGAGATGAGCAGTAACGGATGCCACATGCATCTTATGAAAAACTTTCAAATCAGTTATTGAATAGAATTAACACACAGAATCCTAATTTGTTTTTAATATACAATAGCAATCACTACTTAGATGATGGGCAATAGCCAAATGTCTCAGTTATATTCCTGAGCTAACATATTCAGTAATTTTGGGGGGAAATCTTTTTGTACTGTCAAACTGAATATGAAGTAAAAAGAGGCTGTATATCAACAGCATGATGAATATGTTATCAAGAGCATTTTATCTAAAATGCCAACATCTCCTCACTGCTACATGATCTTGCAAGAAGTGATTGTACTCAACTCATTCAATACAAGTGTATCTACACAACTGATCTGTAGCTATGAAGACGTTCAGATTTGTGGGTGCAAACTGTATAGGAAGAGTTAAGCAGTAAGCCTGAATTACAAAAGCCACATCATTCCTTGATGCGGACAAATATTTTAAGGAGAAAATCTTTGAGTAAACAAGACAGATACAGGCTGATAAACTATTTTAACTGGCTACAAAGCAGACAGGTCATGTGAGACTTACCCCATTGTTTGCAATACAGCTGGTATTGCTTGTCTGGCAGTCACACGCATCTCCAGAATAACCTGTCTTGCACTGGCAAGTTCCGCACACACATGTGCCACGGTCTGGGCCTGACATACAACCAATACCTCTATACTGTATATGACTTATCTAGAGTGTGTAAACAACTGGTTGCTGAAAATTTAGCATTGTGAGGTGCTGTTCTCAGCATAAATGTGAAGAAAACCCATTCTATTCTTTTATCAGTCATGTCGGCAAAAAGCCAAAAAGCTCAAAATTAAGTCAATGTGTCATATACTGAGAAAAAGAATGCCACACATGAAAATGAATCTTGGAGAGTACTAGAAAAAAAAAAAACTGGCTTCCCAATCATTCATATAGGGTGGTTCTCCAAAAATCCATAAATGTAGTTTGCACAAAAATTTGTTCTCACGATTACCTTCAAATCTTACTCCTGGTTCTTCTTACTCTGGTTTATTGACCAAAACCCTCCCTCAAAAAACAAACCTCACCAAAGTACTAGCTATCTGAATTTACTTCAAGTCTTTAAAATACATCAGATTATTTGCTGGATGCTAAGATGCAGAGTATCACAAATCAGAAACATGAAAAACTCTAAGAAGCAGCCGACCAGATGCCAACCAACTCACCCCCACACAGTCCACCTGCGGAGTAGTCACATGATGAGTCATCGCACTGGCAATACCGGCCAGTATAGCGAGGCTCTTTGCACTCACATACACCACAGACACACTGACCACGGTTAGAGCATGGCACTGTTGAATTCTCTCTGCAAACACAGCGGGAAGTTTAAGAATTACTACCAAAATGAACTATCAAGCAGCCGTCTCCAATGATTACACAAAAGTAAAGATGAGCAACATCACAATTTCAGATGAAAAATGATAAAAGTGATTATTATTTTATCATCTCCTTTGATAAGGTCTGTGAGAATGCTTCCTGTTAAAATGTGAAGGTGTTTGACATACTGACCCAATGCACTTGGCATCTGACTCCTTAGAGCTGACTTTGGTTGCATCACATTCACAGTTCTTGCCGTAGCGACCTGGATTGCATGTGCATTGGCCACATTCATATGTACCATTGCCATCAAAGCATTTGGGGCTGTTAATCTCCTGTGGAAAATGTCATCAAAACAGGTGTAAGGGCACGTTGTCAGAAAAAATTATGTCCTGGTTATGGAACAAAAGACCAAGCCTTATGCCATAAGTTTCCCAGATTTTCTGACTAACTGAGCAAATCAAGGTTAAATGTTCGACTTTCTCCATTTTTTTTTCTCCTACCAACTTTCATGACCTAAAAGCAAAGGGAGATACCAAAAAACTGACAAATAATGCCACTAATTGTTCAAACTACAGTAAGAACCTCCAAACATTTTCACTTTTCTGCCTACTTAAAAAAAAAACCAAGCAACAGCAGCAAAGACTCAACAGCATAAATGTTTTCCACATACCTCTTGGTCTGGCTTCTCGCACTCACACTCACATATGATGTCCAGATCAATGGTAAGTTTTTCTGCCAGTCCAACAGGATAGATACTAAACTCTTGCTTCCATACTGCCTTGTCCTTGGGCACTCAGTTACAGTGACCTCTGCAGTAAAGGTCACCTATAAAACATTCAAATGTAATTAGTCTTGATATTCTGGCTTGATATTTTTTGTCTGCTGATCTTAGAGGGAAAAAGTTATTACATAATCATGTGCATTGTCTTGGAAATGTGTATTTTTTAATTTTTAGTAACCTTCCCTTTCTAGTATCTGTGCAATGATTCTTTTTTTAATATCAAATTTATAAAAAAATAAAAATTCTTTTTCCAGGACAGATGTCAACTATTGTAGCTGTATCTCATATAAGACATTATTAGACATAAGACTATCCTGAATTCCTTTTGCAATATTGACTATCATGTGCCCCATAATGTAACTACTCTATATCTAAACTCCCTATATAGCATATACCTTCATATCTTTATCCATTGCATTACATTTTACTCTTGTACTTCATCTTTATGTTGTTCAGTGTGCCTATTCGTATCTCACCATCCAATATCTGTTACCTGATGTTCATTTATCGTTACTGTTCAGTACAGAGAGTGCAACCTATCTTAGTCGTGAGGTTGCCTGATAAAAGTACACATATCATTAATAGGGTGTCCAGACACTTAATCCCCAGACACTTCATCCCCAACGCTTCATCCTTAAAATGAAATTTTAACTATAAAAATTATGAAGCCAGCAAAAAATTTAATTGAAATTCAAATAATTATCTTCATATAAACATCACAATAAGTTTTACAATTAAAATACTTTAACTATTGTTGTAGATGTTCAAATGACGTTGAAGTTAATAGCATGATTTGAATATTATTAATGTATTTCAATATTTATTTTAATTGTAAAACTCATTGTGATGTTTATATGAAGATAATTATTTGAATTTCAGTTAAATTTTTCGCCGGCTTCATAATTTTTATAGTTAAAATTTCATTTTAAGGATGAAGCGTTGGGGATGAAGTGTCTGGGGATGAAGTGTCTGGGGATGAAGTGACTGGGAACCCATTAATAAAACACTCACATTCTGTCCAATCTTGATCCCCTCACAATGGTCAGTCTGTTTCTCTGCTGTCCTATGACCAGAAAAAGAAAAAAACTTGAGGTTCCCACCCTCTTAGGGGTCCATAATGTTTTGTTTTCACATCAGTGTTTCATGTCTTAAATCACATTTCCTGTGATTTGTTATTAACACTCATGAAAATGTTAATTTCTTTATCACATCCATTTGGTCTAGGTGTTATGGTATAAATAACATTTCAAATTCTTTCTCACAAAACAGCCCAAACAATAAAAAATTACCAAAATCATAACATTTACACACATGCAAGTGAAATAAAAGGTACCGATATTGAAGTAAAGATCATTTAAAGGAAGAAAGTGTTGAATTCCGTAGTCCAATATTTATGTCTAGTAAAAGAATGATCATCAAGAACAAGCTGCATTAGCCTAAGCGTATGCCTTGTGCTTAGTACAATTACTCCTATCAGTGTAGAATGAGTCGGTCTCAACATACCCAAAGCAGCGAGAAAAAAAGCTGACACTGATGTTCTTGCCAATATTTTGAGCTTTCAGCTGCACCCGAGAATGTAATTTTCTGAAGAAAGTAAAGGAAAAATATGAATAGTAAATCTTTTGAAAGTCTTGCTATTTCTAGCTTTTTATGATTTCTCTACACATGAACCCAACAAGCAAGCACGAATCTGCTGCATAACATACTCACATCATAATTTTCCTCAATTAGCCGCACAATGTTTGATGAATCATTTGCAAGTTGTCCTGTGGTAGAAGACTCAATGTATCTGGAGAGCTTTTCATACACAGCAAACTGATCCTTCGTGACTGCAAAAATGATGCTGACGGAATGTTCTTTAAGCTTGGCAGCAATCTGTGAGACACTTGGATAATCTTGGTTGGAGCTTTCTGTGTAAATGTTGTTAGCCATGTGACATGTGCCATCATTGGGTCGTACAATGCCACCAAGCTGTATGTCAACAAAGATCAAACATCAAGCAAATTAAACAAAAATCAATGAGAATTTATTTTAACTCTGCAACATTTAAAAAAGTCTTAAAAATGCACCTTGACTATCATTATTTTAACACAGGAGTGGGAAACATCCAGCCTGCAGGGCCATACAAAGCTTGCGAAATCATACCAGTTTTAGTCATGGCACATGGCCAAAAAAAAATCCCAGCCTTTTTTAACAAGTAAATAAACAGGGTTTTTTTATATACAAGGAAAATGTGTCCTGGAATCAATTTTTACAGGTTCTGAACAAAGGACATTTTGGACTCACTTTGCCATCACCAGCATAATGGAAGCCAGCATCTGTGGAAAACACAAGCATGCGACGGGAAATTTCTCGCCAGCCAATCACCTTCTGGAAAAAAATTCATACATTAAAAAGTGAGAATAATTCATTCCAAAATATTAAGAGTGTATTTTACACAAAAGGAGAATTAACAGAACAAATCAATGTTTAAATCATGTAAATATTTGTACTTGTCACGGACAACCTGACCAGTATTTGCAAACTGCAAAAAAACAACAGTGTGCTCAAGAATTAAGCCAAAGAAACATAGGGACTACTCACATCACACACGACTGACTGCATTATGGCGTCAAAGCCACCCTCAGGGGCATCAAGATTTCCCGACACTCGTGCGTCCATCACTTGTTTCTGTGGGAAAAAGTAAAAACTGTAAGCCAATAAGTGGTTATAAAAATATAGAGCACCCTTTGAATCTCTCTTTCCTTTGTAACACAAGTGCAGTTGTTACACAGACTGATCATAAAAAGCAGCACAGACAATCACAGACTCAAAACATTGGGGTGGGGAAAATTGGTGTTTATGCCAAGTCAGCAGCTAAGCCTATATCACAGCAAAGCAGCCAGCCCTGTAAACTGATGCCACATGCAGAAAGAACAGTGTGCCTGAGACGAGATTTGTACCCAGGCCAGCCAATCCTCATTGTATTGGTGACAAGTTTCAACCGTTACTTGAAACACAAAGCAGAAACCAGAAAAGATAAAATACTCATACTTTTTCCCCTTTTATTTATAATAAGACGAGATCTTCTGATAATCCCATAAAAAGTTGCCTAGACAATGCACTAACTTTCCTGAAATTCTCACACTTGCAGGATATGTAACACAGGGTTTGATACAAAATAAGATAAAGCCAAGTCCTGAAACTTACAACTACTACTCTTTCCTTTACCAAAATGAGAAGCATTATTATAAAATCTGAACAGGACTCACAGCAAATCTTGAAGTGTCCAAATCCAGACTAAGGTGATTTTTGAAGCCATAAGGAGGCTCACAGCGAAACCTTGGCTTGTGTGACAAGGTACCTGCAGTCTGTGAATGTATTAAACAATTGTTAATCCCTGCAAGTCTGTTACCAGCATGCAGCCAAATATAAATGGCCATATTCACATGTGCAAACAAGACAGTACTCCAGGGACTTACTTTCTGGGTACAGTACTGACGTATGGCATGACAACTTTGTCCACAAATGAGCCAAAGCCAAGGCGGAAATTCTTGGTGATGGCTGACATGCGTTCCGCTGAAAGACAAGAAATACCAGCCTGTGTTTTTGGGTTGGAACAATTTGCCCTAGAAGTACTAAGAGCTGATGTTACTAGTTACAGTGGGGTAATCTTTAGATAATTACTTGCTAGTAAATGGATGTAGTAAAAGAATGGTAGGTTTTATTTCTTCTCTATTGTGATTATTTCTTCATTCACAATCAATCTCTGCATTCACAATCAATCCCTCTCTCTCACACTTACATGCATACAAAAGCAATACCTATAAGGTTGCCCAGTTCAGCTAGTTTATCTTTGTCGTCCTCCATGGAGTTTGAGAGATCCATCAAGTAATACAAGTCCACAGGATAGTTCTCTGCCTGCCTGAAGGTGATAGGCACTCGCACAGGCTTGTCTTGTAAAAACAATCAATAATGTGGTTAAACTGTAATACAAAATCAACCTATTACACACAATGATGAGAATATAAAGTACTGGCCCAGTGCATAGTCCTAGTGATACTTTAACATTAACAAAGTCAAGCAATGCCCATCAAGAAAATCAGAAGCATTAAGTGAAAACAATTTGAGTCGTTTACAAATGAATCCTTACTTCTCAAAATGTCTTCTAGCAAAAGACTTTTCTGAAAACTTTACAGTTACTTGGTAAACATGAGATGATTCTTAATGCAGAAAAGATGGCGCTCACACAAGACACAACAATTAGACTGATAGGAAATATTTATTGATGACAGCGTTCTGAAGACATACTGGGACGGATCTTGATTCGGACCCTTTGAGGTTGTATCTGTACAGCATCCTCTGGTCGCTCCCCATCTTGTACACTATTGTCCTGTTGTAAACAGTGAAATCCATTCATGGATTAAAAATTATTTAACAACATTTAAATGCAAAAATTAATACTTTCTCACTCATGCACAAATATATCCACCCATAACCTCACCCACTCAACCCAAGTTTCTTACTTTCTACATCAGGGGTGGGCAAAGTTTTCTTTTTATGGGCCAGTCTCAAAATTCTAAACTGCGCCCCCCCCCTTCACCCTGATGCTCTCTAATCTCCATCAGACAATGTCCCATGTTATTTGTTATCTTTGTACTTTGTCTGCGTTAGAATGTTATGGACTGTTTTTTTTTCATTGTTGCTGTACTTGATAAATTAAATTTCAATCAAATTAATCTAGGCTGAATAAAAAAAAAAAAAAGAAAACAAGTGAACTTCGCTTTTTGGCAGACAGGCTGGTCCAAAGATGTCCGTGGGCCAGATGTGACCTGCTTATGTTGCCCACCCCTGTTCTACATGTACTTTCTAATTTTATATCTGATTAGCAAACCATCTGCTAGCTAACTGCTATCTCACACTTCGTGGTTTTAAAAAATAGATCATTCGTCATAAGTGTCATTTTGAATGTTTCATTTCTTTCTTGTTTGCCTACCTCTACCAGACTAAGTCTGTCCTGTGGTGACTCAATAGAATCTGGGTCACAACCACCTGCTTGAACATGGTTTTCAAATTTATCACACCGAAGCTTGTTCTCTTTTTCATAGTTCTGAAAGCATAGTTGCACATACATAACTAAGTGACACACTCATTGGTACAAAATATTTCACAGCTACTTTTGTCTTAGTATTATAATACTAATAATAATAAATGCAAAATTTGTAAAGCACATACTCACACTCCTAAGGAGCATGCTCTTAGCGCTTAAGAACAAGAACGAAGAATGGACAGCATATGAGGGACAGGAAAACAAATAACACATGAACTATAAAAGAATAAACAACTGTACTAAATGAAGAATGAAATCAAATACAGAAAACACAAAGAGGAACCATTCATTATTATTCTGTCACTCACTCTCTCAGCATGTGCAAATGTATTATACAACTTTGTTAATCCACAGGGGCATTTCCAGGATAGCGCTCATAATATAGATGTTGAAATAATGTATCACACATACTATATATATATTATGAGGAAGTAAACAGATGCACATAAGTTAGTAATAAAATATGCCATGCTCTTGACTAACCTCTGCCAAACACCATCCACACTGTGGAGCTGTAGCAATGCAGGCACCACAGGACTTTTGCGCCTTGTCACTCAGACATGGGTTTGTGTCTGGCTCTCCTGTAATGTTAATAGGCAGCAGTTTATAAATACAACAACACCAACAACAACAACAACAAAAATGACTGCAGGTATACATTATGCATGCACACAATTATGGTCATTTATTTACAAATAAATTTAAGTATTAACAGACACAAAGGTTGCCTAGGGACATGAAGCACCATGGCCTGGTAATTAGTACATTTGACTTTGAAGCAGAAGGCTGCTAGTTTAAGGCTTGTTCAGCTACATTACTTCTGCCCATCAAGCCGATAGGAACCCGATTTATCACGGGAAGCTATAATTAAAGTATCGGAAAGAATGGGCGGGGCTCCACCTCCCACGTACCACACCCTACACACAGCAAATTTGAGAAAATGAAACCCAGGATATATGACAGGAAAGATACTTCTCAACTGCACGGATCTGCATGCCTTCTACTCACAAACAACAAGAGATTACAAGGCACTCCCAGCATGATAAAGACAGAAAAGTGTGTTGGGGTGTGGGGGTGTGAACTGTAACTTTGCGGATGAAAAGAAATTTCCCATAATCTGATGGAGAATTATTTTTTAAATCAGTGAACAATGTACTAGTCACTGATGTGAGGAACTGGGTCTCAACAACTTGCGGAATGCTGGCGTAACGCGTAACGGTTTGCCTGACGGCTGGCAAGCCGAGACCTAAACAAATGAAGCTTGTCCTCCCCGCTGATGTACATCCCATAATTACACGGCTCTAGCGTGCGCGAGAGTGTACGCGTGTTCGTGGGCGAGCTTCAGTCCCACGCCTCCTCCTCTCAACCTTACAGGACTGCCTCCAGTGCAGGCACCGTCTATTTATAGCCTGACTGCGGCAAAGGATGAGTAACACTCAAGCCAGCGCCAGCGCCAATGCCAGCTTCCCTGCGTCTCGCACGTCAGTCACCAGGACGCATCAGCCAGCTGTGGCTACTCGCTGCCATCCTGACACACTCCTGTGGTTTATAAGTAGAAGTACATATTTATATGCAGACGTAACAGTGGCTTGAAATCGTTTGGTGCAAAAGCAACATCGCTTGCGTTCTCTGCAGTCCAGCTGCTCAACCACAAATGAATGTTGTGTGCGTGGGTAAGAGATGATTTAGGCGTGTGTTATGATCTTGATGTAAGATGATGGTGTTTTTGGTTTTTTTAGTTTCCCATAGTGCACAAACTTATCTTTATCTTAAAATTATAGCACTAATTCCCCCACCCTCCTTTTCCAAATACTATAATGAAACAAGTTTTACTTTCACTTATCTTAATGTTAATTCATTATTCTTCCGCACTCCACATTCTGAAGTGTCAGAGGTTAGAGAGAGATGATACTCCCTCCCCAACCGAAAAAATAAACCAAAAAACCTCCCAAAACTGTACTATTGATCATTAAAGGCGCATTGACAAATCGATTGTTATCCACATTAACACATGGGTCATGTGTCTGCGACAGCGTGCATGCGCCTGCACTGGTAAGGAAAGGTGGGATGGAACCACAACAACAAAAATCCTCAGGTTTCAGTCTTTGATTTGCTTCATTCTGGCAGTAAAAATGTATAGCTATGATGACTCCTAAATAGTTTAACACCCAATTCCTACTTTCCTATATTTGATGAGAAAGAAAAAAAAAATAACTGTGTTAACACAAACTTGCAAAGTATGTTAGCTGGAGAAAGAATTGTTGTATCAATGAATGGTTTATGAGTGGAAAAAACCACAGTGGGAATCAGATATATGTATGTTCTCAATAGTTTAATGTGCATACTATTTTGGATGGTTTGGGAATAGATGTTGTCATCACTATTTGTATCAGATAAATGGGAAAGCAGAGGTGCCAGGGAAGGTCAAACACACTGTACAAAAGCAGGACTGTTGACTGCTGAAATAAGTGACATCCAGCAGAAATCAAAATCAGTGATTTAACTCATTAAGAAAAGCATCATTTACTGGTTTAGTTCATTTGACAGATGACAACCCATTTTCAATGTTCCACCATCATTTGTCTGCCTGCATCTATAGCTTCGGAAATCCATGTATAAGCACTCTGATTCCACTATCTGATAAGGCCAAAACACAATCTTTATTCATTTCCTTGGCATCTTATACATAACGAAGTGCTCTGATGTGTGTGTTTGACCTAATCTCCACCAGACCTGGCAAGAATATTCATTTTCACAAAGGTCATAGGCTATGACTGGCAGGTCTAACTGCTTGATAAGATGTTTATTTTTAATGATTAGTTTTGTGTTCTAAGATGAACTGCTGGCACCAGATGAAACAATACTATGCAACAGAACAAGTGTGGACAACTTTTTTAATTTGTGAAAGTGTCTTATGACAGTGAAAAACAGAGAAGGGGCAGGGGTGAGACAGCAGGAAGACAGAAGGAGAAAAAGTGGGCAGAGAGAGAGAGATGAGTGATGTTTCTCTCCCTATTACTGATAATGCTGTGGTCCCTCTCCTTCTCAAACCTCTTGTTGCCAAACAGGAGCTGTCAGCCCCTCACACTAGAGGACGTCAAAAGTACACATGACTCATTATTTTACTACACTGATGGACACAAATTAAGTGATGCAGAACTACAAACTGATAGTGAGGAACGTGTTGTGTGACTGATGTGAACTAAAATATTCTACATTAAGCATGAATGCAGCGAACAAATAAATGTTATGTATCTCACCTTGCACAAGGAAGAGAACGACCAGGAATATCAATAGTCTTGGAAACATGCCTTTTGTCCTGAAAAATATTATTTCTTGAATTAAATAGGACTTCGCCAAACGTGCTGCCAATAGTACTTTTGTCACTTGATAAAAGCTTATAAGCCACAGTACCACATCTCATGCTACAACATTCCATGTGCATTAGTATATAAAAGGATACTTGTCAGTGTGCACACATATCCCACTCCAGACCAAAACAGAACAATGAAAAAGCCCAAAATAATCATTAAAATCATAAAAACAGACCACCGAAGAGCATACAAATTTGCTAAAACAGATATGTTCCATAGAGGTATATACACATTTTTTTTTACTTTCAATCACTACTTTTTTCTCTCTCAACTCCACTTCTGCTGTACAACTAACGCTGAGAAGTAAAACTAATAGGCATACCCATTTGTGGGTAATATGCCTGCTGCTTCCTGCAAAAGTTTGTTGGAGCGTATGACCTTATCAGAGAAACATAAGTCTGTGGTGTGCACAATCTGTCCATATGGGAAAATAAGCTAATTGTAGGAAATAACTATCCTTGAATCCAGAAAGAGCACAGCATGTCCTTGTTAACAGCACTTAACTGCTAGTACTAGCCTGTGCCTTGCGAGGAAAATGAAAATAGTTCTGGCAGAAGGACAACTGCTTTTGATGGAGTGATAAAATGAATAAGATACAAATTTCTTTCCCAGCCACAGGCTGACCTTTAATCACCAAGAATTTTTCAGAGGCAACACAGAATTTCCTTCTAACTTACCTGATCTGTTTGTACTTTGTAGCCCAATGTATATATTTCTATAGGGATGGGGAAAAAAGAATCAGCAGGTATAGTATTAAATGATAAAGTTCCATAACTGTATAAACCTTTTTCACCCCCACCCTTCACATACATGTGTCAATATATGTACCTGACTCTTTCTCCCCCACATACACATCAATGTATGTACATGACTCTCTCCATATACAAATGGATGCTCAAACACATGTGTGCAAACATATATATACACACATTATCTGCCTGCATAATTGCATCATCATGACAAATCATCATAGGTCAAGAAGAAAATTGGTATTATCCTAAATATCTCTTTTATCATTGCTATGAACGTCATGTGTGAGTTATGTCAGTTAATTGGGAAAATTGTGATTACAACTTACAGAGTTCTTCTACTTTGAAATGAAATCTCATTTTTCTACAAACCTGTTTGTATTATAAATACATTCATAAGGAAGCATGGAGTGAGCTTTTGAAACAAGGGCCTATGTTCTATGAATGTCTCTCTCTCTTTATGCCAGTAATCTGCTACAGGCTACAGTTACCTATACTTAATTAGCTGAAAATGTCAGACTAACAATGATTACCTCTCTTAATGGATTCTTAATGAAGGCAAGCACAGGAAAAGATAGTATTGCGCTGCCTAGTATGAAGAAGCTACCTTCCTCTCTTTTTATTTTTAAAAACGTGCACAATAGTACAACCTAATGGCAATATTTTATTTAAGCTATTTAGTGTTTATATATTTATATGCTTATAATTTTTTTTAATAAAAACAACAGTACTAGAACTATGATCTCTCTCTCATACAAACACAATCAACTTTCTTTATCATCAAATGACTAAGAAAATCGATCCGGGCTACTTTTTACTTCATCATAGATGCTATTCTGATACTTCCAAGAATTCCACGCCTTTGTGTAGTAAACACTGCCAGATTGGGTCAATGAATGCTATCAGTGTGTCATTTCCAAATGGGATGGTTCATACATTCAAGGTTGGGCTGAGGCTGCACCCAGAGTTTTCAGTAGTTTAGCTCTCTACCTACCTACTGTTCAAGTTTTAAATATCTTCCCTTTCTGCTTTTTTTTTTTTTTTCATTCATTTAGCAGGATGGATCGTTACATTTTATTCAATGTAAACAGCAAGCCCACAATAGGTCTGCCTACAGTGGTCACCCCATCGCAACCCACGACTTACCCCCCTTTGTAAGTCGTCTGCTAAGACAAGCAACTGTTTCGTTGACAATGAAATTCCATTCCAACTTTCTTTGTAACGTTTAATAGTCGGCACAGAATTGCTGGCAGTTAGGCGGGCAGTACCTTTCCGGTTTTACCACTCTACAAGCACAGTCAACTAAGCCTGGGACAGCGGTTCCAAAAATAACACCTCCATCTTTATCGTTGCATCTTTAGCTGACAGCAACAGACATTGTTTAACCTAAGAATACTTGAAATAAGATTATGAACAGAATAAAAGTTTTGAAAAATCCTAAACACCCGTGACGAGCACGAAAACAACTGCACAGCATCGTACACTTATCGGCGATCATCACTCGGTCTGCTAGTGATTCCTCCGTCTGCAAACACTCAGCCTCCCCATCACCGATCACCTTTTTTTTTTAATTTTCGAAATCCAACAATGACTAACATAGAAAAATTAAGTGACGAAGAATATCTAACATTTAAATTTAAGAAATGGTTGTGAGAAAAGGCCAGACTCACCAGATCAAGTCCATTATCCCTCTAGCATGAAAGAAAGACGGAATGCGAACCTAGCCCTAGCGAGGGCGAAAAAGAAAGCCAATCAACCAATCGCAGGCGACCCAACATGGCCGCAGTGATCTCACCGGAAAAGCATATTTTTGACCAAGGAGGGTTCTCAGGGTGACGCGTTCTTTGGTGTGGATGCTGTGTAGACGATAGTACAGCCAGGTATTATTTATCGATTCAGCTCAATAAATCTATTTTTAAAAAAATCTCTGATGTATCGACGGACAAAAGCGAGTTTTATTATACGTATTTTGTTGACTTGTAAGAGAAGCCAGTTTAAATTTCTTCTGTGTAATCAGTCATTCCATGGACGTATATTTATTAGTTCGTGGTCATTCTTATCGAGTGTAACTGGTATTCATAGTATTATACGTGTTTAAAAGCCGTTTCTTGTTGTCACTATGATCTTCAACATTCTTACCACCAATATTTGTTATTTTCTGTACAACTTTTGAGTACGATGCCATTCGCGAACTTATACACGTCCGTGATGCAATTATTTATTTCTCAAATAATCCTTAGGAAACAAGTTGCATGTGTTCCAAGCAGAGGCAGGAGCTTAGCACTTCCATGGAAAGAAACCACGAACTTGTATTACACGTTCGTGAAAGAAACCTTTCGATGGTGCTGGTCTAATCGGCCTTTTGCACCTATCTAGAGTTTCACGTTAGCAGCGAGTACCCACTATTCACTCAGCGCACAATCACATACAATCAAAAAAAGTATGCAATGTTATCACATATCTGAGACAATGATAAAAATTATAGTTTAACTTTGCTCAGTTATTTGGGAAAAAGGCCGTTAGAGCTCCGATATTAAAATATTGATAACATACTGGAACTTTAAAGTAAATAACTTTTTAAAATTATTTTTGGGAGTGGGGAGGTAGGAGTGGGCATTCCTTGTAATTCTTTACCACAGCAGACAACCCCCGCCCCTGCATCTTAAGGTATTGTTATCAGCTCATGTTCCCAAAAACATTTTCATTTTATTACTGTTGTTTGCCTTGCAATCAAGACCATAAAACATTCATTCATCAATATATATATAGCTTCAAATAAGTACACCCAGCGTGCAAATAGAAAAGCTTAACAGTTTATTAACACATACAAACAAATCATTAAGATTAAAATCCAGCATGCTTTTCATTAACACATTTTTAATTTCTACATTTTTTTTTCAGAAACATAAAACATCCCCCACAGCTGTTTATCTACTGCTGGAACTGTTCTAGACTGGTGGCAAGAGAAATGAGAAAATACAACATCAGAGTTCTCGGGTTATGCGAAACCAGATGGAATGGAAGTGACCAGACTAACATCAGGAGAAACCATTATTCTGGCCACAAAGACCCGAACCATGATCAGTAATAAACCAGTCAAAATGATGGTCATTTCAAGAAATACCACTTGCTGTAGTCCTGTGTTGCCCAAGATGTGTATACGCTTTGCGTGTGGGTGGTTGTTTACAATGAGAGAGAGAGAGAACTATTATTTTAAATCCTTTCCCTATCAACTGTATTCCATAAGCATGGGCTTGTAATGTGAAGCACAGACAGCCTGGCAATATGCTGGGATTCTGTGTGATACAAGCATCCTTACTACTATGTTTATTAGTATCCAACAAAGACTATAATGTATGCATTATAAGTTACTTTTCTCACACATCAGCAAGCACAATTGATAACATTGTTAGCTTTTTGACAAAGCTAAGAGAATGAAATACAATTAAAGAATAACACCATTACAGCTGTACCCTTCTCCACAGCTGTAACATTCACTTGATGAAGAACACCTGAGAACAACGGTAAAAGCTCTTTTTACATTACTGTAGACATCCTTCATCATTCCTTATGCTGCCTTCTTGTTAAAAACAGTTATTGCAATAGCATTGTCTTGTTTTGTCTTGAAAGAGTTGATAGCACTTAATCAGCAGTACCTTGATCTTTTACTTGAATTAAAAGGCAATGTGGTTCTCCATAAACACTCATTTGCCTTACAGTGACTACCAAAGTCTTTTTCAAAGTGCTTCCCACTTGTGACATTTCAGCGCTCTATGTGCTTCATTTGATATCCATAAACTGGATGTCCATCACCAAAAGAATAGACTTGGGCAGGGGTCGAGGTGAAGGTGCCAATACTGTCATTTGAGATCTTTCCATATCCATGTCTGTCCTGCACACACACAATGGCAACAAAAATAATTTTATATGGCACACTTGAACAATAAAGATGTAACAATTCATATTTAGGAGTTGTAGGGTTAATTACTGAACAGATGTTTTAAAAGAAAATAAGGAATTCAATTTGTATTATGTTGATCACTTTAAAAAAAAAAGAGAGATAAAAAACTTAACCAAGTCTTTCATTTAATGTAATGTACATTTACATCAGGAACTTTGAAGGAAAAAAAAAAGTCTACCACGAGGAAGATGAAGCATAAAGTCTCAATAACAAATGCTACTTACACTATAACAAAACCAAGGACATTGGTCTCTACAACATTCTGTTCTGGGGAGTTGGCAGCGCTGACACTCAGTACGTGATGAAGAAGAGTCATAGCTGTTTTGTACAGTTACAGAGCAAAACACACACACACACAAACAGAGAGAAAAAAAGCAAGTGGCAAAAATTAGCAAACTTGGACTTAATTTCTATCAATTTCAGCTGCTTATCAGGAGACAATTTATAACTGTTTTTAAAAAAGTACTAACCTAAGACATGGAAGTACATGGACAGATGATTTATTTTATATTAATAAAATAGGGCTTCTATGAATACAAAACGATCTAAAAAAATATTGAATTATCTCATGACCATGCAAGCAAATGTACACTCTGCTGTAGCCCATGTAAAATTTTGGGTTGTATAGACTTTGTTAGTTTGACTTAATTACATTGTTGTTGACTGACATTATTATATCTGATATTGATTTTCTCTATTTTTAAAGGTTATGTAGCTTTTGTGTTGATATTTTCTCTTATTTTACTGTTACATACCATGCATGGCCTCATAAGTGTGATGCTGTGCTTCATCACTTTTATTTTTTACAACACAAGAGATATATGAAACTCACTTGGAAGGACTGGAATAAGCTTGGTTTTGTTGTCTTGAGCCTTCATTCCCAATGGCAGACATGATTCAGGAAGCGACGGTGCTATTAACAAATTACACAAATTTCAAAAATAAAATTTTAGATTGAAGTTTTGTTTACACTGCAAAGATTTCTATTGCTTTAAGATTTCTATATCAGAACTTATCACATTTTAATTGTTAGGTGTATAATTTAGTTTGCTGCTTCTCCAAGGTATCACTAATAAATTTCTAGCTGCATGATACCAATTTGTAAAAAAAACAATTTAAAATTTAATTATTTCATTAAAATAAAGTAGTGCTGTATTAAACAGCTTCACTGGTTTAAAAAACTACTCTATAACAAGAAAAAATTAAGATGCTCATTTAAAAAAGGAACATAGATGTTCACAGAGAACACTATAAGTGTTGCTACATTTTTTTAAAACCTACTTTATGAAGCTGCAAACAGAATGGTTATGTGGCTGTCAAGAAACTTCCCAATCTTCTGCTTACCCCCAATCTTAAAGATTTTTACGTCACTGAACTTGACATCAAATGTGTGAGGAAACAAAGTGTTTCTGATCCCATAGAAATACTCTCTTATTCGAGAATCACGAGCTTCTGCTCGTGCATGCTGAGAACGCTCCACCACCTGTCAGTTTAAAAAAAAAAAAAACCAACTTAAGAGGAACACAATTGTACAAATGTTTCAAAGCAAAGCACTACTGACGTACTGCATTTTTTTCCAAATATTATTTCTACAATAGTGTGATTGCTGTGGTAGGGTGTATGTATATGTTCATGCATAGACAAAAACATATTCATATGCTGATGAATGGTAAAATAACAAACCAGCACATTTTCATTTTGTGTATCAATACCACTCTGTGCACACAAATGCAAATGTACTACAAATTTTGCAAACAAAAATGAAGGAACAAAGAAAAAATAAGCTACAACTCACACCACCAGATTTAGGCAAGAGTACTATCTTGACAAAGTCTGGCATATCACTTTTCAGCTGATTATACAACCGTTCCTGATCCAGTACCAGAATCACATCCACTGCAACACACCAGAAGTTTCCACATATTCAGTCATGTTGCTAACAAATCTTATTTTCTTCATAGCAAAACTAGTTTCAAGAGAACAAGTTAAAAATCTAAAACTGAGATAAGCTTGTCAAAAGACATTACAAACATGAGCTAGGCTTATAAACAAAACATTTATAACATTTTCTCCCATCAGGAACACTGTTTAATACTTTAGAGTTCACTCAAAAATGTATAGTCAACAAGAAATGTTCACTGAGAAGGTTTGCAAGAAACTGATTTGTAAAGATGTTAAGAGATGAAAGCAATGTCAAGGATACTGGTGCTTTATAGCCCACTGCATCATGAGATCTACCTTCATGAAAGTATGAACAATAAAAGTCTGTAGGAAGAAACTGAGAAAAAAAGGATTCAAGATACAGCAAGTCTGCTTACCTTCAAATGCCCCAGCACCATGTTTTATAGCATCATATCCGGTACCTCTCACCCAGCCACCAGTGTTGATGATAACCCCACTGGTGTTGACTGTAATACAACAATACAAGGATTATCATCCCCACCTACCAAAAGGAAGTGAGACGAACCAGGAAACAAATTCCTAAGTAACACACCAGTCCTAGACTAAAGAATCTTCATAAAATTAGCACTTAAAAAAAAAATCCCACACATTTACATGCAATCAAAGAGGAGATTTGCGATTGTGGCAACTTTTATCTGTGGCATTTTTTGTAATGCTTCAATCTCTATGAACTGTGTTTGAGTATCATTCAGTGTGTAATGATGCTGTGATTCTGAATTTTTATATGTGTGTGTGTGAAGGGAAGTGTGTGTGCGCATGCACATGTATTGCCCAGCTCACAGAGCTACTTGTTAAGATGTTCAGTGGAAGATGCACCTTATAAATCATCTGTTGTTATTCAATTTATTTTCCGTGAAAAAGAGCAATTTACAACACACAATGATATTCATAGGATGAAAATGCTTGTACTGTAAACTCTGCATATAAAAATGCACTAAATTATTTTATTTAAGATGAATAGATGTATGAAACAAGAAACCATCGACTGACCCCTGTGACTCTGCTCACTGCGTACATTGATGACCTCTGCTAGTCTTGAGGTCAAGATGTTAAAAAGAGTGATATTGTCAGCTGGACTTTTGTGGCCAAAATGAAAGACGAGCGGGGCTGTTTGCATATAGCCCTCTTCAACATCTGCAGCCCTCTCCATCACAAGAGCACCTTACAGATAGCATCACATAATGCAAAATAAAATTATGTGGCTTATTATCCACTGCATGCAACAAGATCATGATGTGCATATTATAAATGAATCTAACAGCTTTTTTGCTGACCCCCCTCACCCCCAATACATATATGTATTTGTGCCTAGCTATATATATATGTATGTATCTATGCCTAGCATAAACAAGTAGATGACTTGTCATGTATGCCAAAAAGTGTATGTGGGTATAGCATGTTTGTACCCATATGAAGTGAAGTCCTTCATGTGAGAGACTGAGATGGGGAGAAAAGGCAAGGGGAAGAGAGAGTGAGGAAGCAAGCAGGATTTCCACTTTAATCACAGATAAATTTAAAGGTTAAAGACAATAAAAATTTACAAGCCTATAAATCATATTCAGATATTTTGTGTCAAAGAATGAATCATTTCCTCTATTTTCACTCACCTATTGTGCCAGGAATTCCTATTTGACCCTGCATAGAAAAAAACCAAATCGGTACTAAGTCATTATTGTATGTTAGAAGTTATTTCCAGATGCAATGTCACTAACTTAATGGGGAAAAGCAAGCATCTATTGTTTAAACCTGATTTACCATTTGACTTGTTTTTCCCTTTGAAAAACCATACATATATGCACTTATGAATATTGCTCAGTAGCAAGAGCTATTCTACTTTGTTTCTTTATCCCACTTCTGCAAGCATTTCCTTTGATCTTCACTGGGACCCATACATATAGGTAGATATGAAAATGTGTATGTCCATACATACCTGTCCAACATCTAAGTCAGCCAAAACAGGTGATCTGCCCATCCTGACAGCATAATTGATGAGCAAACGGCACACTGTACTCTTGCCAACATCTGTTGGTCCGACCACTAACACCTGAAATAGCAACAGCACCTTGTTACCACCAACTTTATCCTTAGTTTTTAAAATTAAAAATAGATGGGAAAACAAAGTAAGCTGGTGCCTGTCAACCAACTTGTGATTTTAAGATTCTAAAACAGGACATGAAAAATAAATCAACAAAATAACTCTATGATCAAATGGCTTCACATACAATCATGATTATTACTAATAATCCCTCAAACTATAGAAGGCTATAAAGTACAAAAGCTTCCTTCTTTCTTAGCATATAGCATGTATTTTATATACAGGTTTACTGATAGACAAGCATACTCCCACATACAAGCTCAACTCTTTACATCTGAACTTTCAGTCTAAGGTGGAAAAGAATGGTTTGTCCCAAAGGAGGGAGGTGAAGAACACACACATTCCCATCTATGCTAGCAGTCATTCTTCGCTAATTGCTTTTATCTGACCTGATAAGTACCATTCCCCCACAGGACCTTACTTATTCTTTTCTACCAGAGGGTGAAAGTTCAGCCTTTAATTTACAAAGCTGCTTTTGTGAAGCCTAATAAACCTAAATTAAGGTCAACTGAACACTTTCACTCATTGCAAATGCATGAATGTACCCCCACACACACAAAAAAAAAAACAAGTGACCATGTACTAATCAAATTAAATATGATTCATGAAGGTACTCTTTGCCAACCATTGGGCAACCTAAATTTCACAAACACTCAAGAATCTTGTAAAAGCAGATCAAAACTTGCAAGGTTTTTTAAGTGTATAAACAGATAAAAGACTGCAAACTACATAGTATCTACCCGTGGCCCACGTGTTCCTTCCATGTCAGCTTTCTGCCTCATTTGCTCCATTGCTGCATGTGTGTTGAGGTACATGGTCATGGGAGTTTCTTTAGAGATATAAGCAACCTCTGTTTTTCCCCGTATGTTTAATTATTAAGGAAACAAAAAATCATTATTACCTCATGACTAATCAACCCTTTATTATTTTCTCTTTAACTTGTTGTCCATTAAATCACTCAGGTTTTTGAGAATGTTCTAATACTCATAACCCCATTAGCACAACATTTCTGCTCTACTTTTACTGTTTTAGTCGGTCTACGCCAGTATGAAACTTTCACTGAGAGGATGAAAGGACATTTTTATTCCCTCATTCTTCACCCTGTCAATTTGCAACCAGAAACAAACAGCTCAAGCATGACGTCAAAGGATATCTTGATGACACAACCATGGAAGGAGAAAACAGCCACTTTAGATCCAGGCAGAAAATTGTAAGTTTTGTTTTTGGCAAGCTCTGAGCCAAATACCTCTCCCATTCCTTCTACCATCTGCAAACAAAGTAAGCTATGACCTTTAGAGAGGCACTAATAACAAATAACAATGCATATTTTCAGAGAGTTACACAAGTTCTGAAATAAGTTTTAACTTAGAACTCTTGCCCAGAGTCCTACCTCCAGCTGAACGGAAGATTTAGAGTCCACCTCAAAGCGAAGCTCAGAGTTTCTCTCCAGCTTATATTCTTCACCAGCTCGAGCCTAAACAGAAATAAACCTATTATCATTAACGTCATCTAGACTGTGTTCCCAAACGTTGAGCTGTATACTGCCTGATTACTGGTAATTGGTTTATGCTGTCTACTACAAATGTGATTGCTGAGAGAGATGACACATGTTTTTAGAATCAAATATGCATATGACCAACACACACACACACACACACACACACACACACACACACACACACACACACACACAAATTAGCAAGACATTTCAAACATTTACGAAGTATATCTAAACTACTACGTATTGGCATGTTGTTATGGAAGTCGTGAAATACTCGTTGAAACTAGAAAAAACTCAACCCCTTATCTCCTTTCCGTTTAGAAAAACAAGGTCGTGACAATAAAGAACCTCTTAAAGCAAAGTTTACCAAATGTCTACTTCTCACCTGATCTTCGGCCATCGTGTTCAAGGTGTAATGTTGAGTCAACGCTCCCGCTGTTGTGCCACTCATATGTTGCCTGTTAATAACATTTCATGCGCGCCGCCATCATACGTCACATGACTTTGGTAGTTAAATTAAATAACTTAATAGTTTTAATTTTAATTATAAGAGTATTTTACAGTCAATAACGTCAAATATGTGAATAAATTTATAAAATTTACTAATTTTAAATGATATTAAGGCTGACGAGATTTTTCGAGATGTTTGTATGTAAATAGATCGTCAGGAACGAAATCACGCAAGGTTGTGGAGTAAGTAACGTCAGCTCCATGTTTCTTACAATATTTAATGTATTTGGATTGCAAATTATCTATTGCATTGAGTACTATATATGCTTGTTTGTTTAGTTATAACATGGTGCTGTTGTTGTCTTCGTTAATATAAAGTAGAATCACAAAAAATACTGTCTCAACGGTCAAGTATCTGAACGACAGTGGTGAAGTGGAATCTAAGAATAACGATTGATTTTGTTCGTCCAGAAACTAGCTCTGTCCGGAACTCTTATATCTCATTACAAGTCCTTATTTTAAAAAAAGAATTATAATTTTGTAGAATTTTATTTCTTATTCTTCGTCAACTCCAGTAGTACGTTTGAAGAGTATAATGCGGACTAACTGCGTTGTCCGCTTCTGATCCTTGTTCAGTGGTTGACACCAAGGATACGTTGGGTGACAATACATCATTGGTGTGGGTGAGATTAGTTGACAGTTTTTCTAGGAGACCTATTTTCATATTTCAAACACATAAATTTCATTGAATTTGATAAATTTCATTAATTACTGTTAACATATTGAACATAACAGATAATGCGGGTTTTTTTTTTTTTTTAATTAGAGGAGGTGGCGTAATTTTCAAAACGGACGAAACGTTACGGGGAATCCCTAGACATAAATTAGTATCATAAGTATTGTTGTGTGAGGTTCAGAGTTATTTTTAGTTAACTATTAATATAGAGATTACATCTGTGGTTAAATTCTAGTTTATATTCTCCTTTTTCATTTGAAGAATAACACGGGCTAAGATTGTAAGTGTGTGACATTTGCAGAATTTTTTTGTAAAGGCTAAATTCACCTCATTGAAATTGAATACTATTTTACGTGGTGCCATTTTTATTGATATTTGGACTAACATGGTTATACTCCTTAGTGGAAAATTTAGCAGAATTCACTAATGTGGGCATAAAAGTAAGTGCTATTATATATAATCAGAAAGACAAGAGAGGGATACAGTTTAAAGACAAATATTGGATTAGAAGTTCAGAAACTGTAATTCTGTCACAGTTTGCAAAGTTTATGTGTGAAAACAGTGGTTGCATTCATTTTCCTTGAGAAATTTGTGTTGAGCTGTGATATGTGCTCAGTGTAGACTAGGGTTTACTAAAAAAAAAAAAAAAATTCACATTGTGTTGTGACCTCCTAGTTAATACTCTTTTTAAACAAGATAAGGAGCACTAATAATCGCTAATAGATTTAGACATTCTAGGAAGACAAAAGAGAGAACGTGGTATATCATCAGGAACTGTCTGACACACGGTAAGCTCTATGCACAATGAAGTGTTAAATTATGAATGCTTTTTTTTTTTACATTTAAACACTGTTATTCCTTAATAACCATGGATTGTCTTTATTAAATATGTGATCAAACATAGGTTTTTTTTTTGAATTTTTTTTAATCAGTTTTATTGGCTTTATTTTTCATGTTTACAGGTTTCTATTCTTCAGGAGATATATGGTTAGCACCAGAATAATATAGTCAGAGCCTTGGATTCATATTCTGATTTTTTAGATCTATAATTGTAATATTTTAAATATCTTGTTAGGTACTGTTTTTATATTTATTTAGAGCAAAACATATAGGATTTATTTTTTAACTAAGAAATAAAATGAAAAAAATCATGCTACAATGATTTATCATTTGATAAGGACCATAGAATTTTTTTTTTTTAGAAAGTGGACCAAATCAGAAACATCTTCTGTTCTTTGGCCATAGTTCATTTGTTGTTGATAGTTTAAAGCTCAGTGTATGTATAGTCAATCCAGTCATATAGAAAGTCATTTTGAATAGAAAGTCCTTTTCTCAGAAATGGGTACAGCGGTACAGCTGGAACAAAGGACAGCCAAGGGCTATATGCTTGTTATCTTTTAAGTGACAAGGAGAAAGGCAGAGATTGTTTAATCATATTTTTTTTCTCCATAGGACATAACAGATATGCCACTTGTAACCCGTAGAATGATATTAGGTGGTTTAGACTAGAGACTGGTTTGAAGGTTAGTTTAAAGTATGCTTACAACTTGTCATATGATAGAATGTGCTAGAAGTGTAATGCATTGAAAACATTAACAATACATTACAGATTGAAAATCACTGTGCATAATATCGTGTTTGGTCACAACTGAAACTCATTTTCTGAAGTAGGAGCTGTTAAAGTTGGTGTTCAGGAGAAATTTGGTTTTTAAACTGTTTTTTTTTTTTGGTCGCTTGTACAGGTTTGTAACTGAAGGCATTGAATCCTACTTGTGAGCAGTTTTTGTTTTCTACTACTCATCTAGAACAGAAGGTGATGGGTGGTAGTGCTTTGTACCAAAAACCCAAGTAGAAAAGACTTTTATCATAAAAGTGCTGTTATTGTTCTGGCAGCAGTCTGCTTTGGAAACTCTAACTTGGAATGAGGGAAGGTATTTTACTTTTTAGGCCGTAAGGAAATTTGTATAGATGTTTAGATCACAAAAAAATCTCCCTGATTATAGATAATTGTCACATGAGGTTCCTATAATGTGCATCGCGAAGTGTAGCAAGAACTAGATGGGATTTGTTGTTTTTTTCCTGTAATGCAGCACTTATCCTGTAACTAGTTTTTGTTCTGTTTTGTTTTTTGTTTTGTAACTGAGCATACGTTCTTAAGTTATAATTTCCCATGGGGGTTAATGGAGTTTGTCATCATCATTTCATTTGTAATCAAAAGGGGAAGTTGGAGAAAGGCAGAAATGTAATTGCACTGAAAAATGTATGAGAAACATCTGCTAACATTGTAAAACTTGTGATGCAGCTAACAATTGGCTACATTTGAAGAAAAGAAACTATGAAGTTCAAGAGCAAAACTTTGTAATGCAGAATTAGGAATTGTGTTTTTGTGAACACCTATTTTAAAAGTGTTTGTAAAAAGAGAGGCGCGCTCCAAGACTGTTTTAAAACAAGAATAATAGATCATAGGTGTTTTTTTTTTTTTTATTTAACCCAGAAGATGGTCAAAAGACTTTTTGAGCATGACAAGTGAAAGTATTGAGAATAAAAAGCCTATGAACCAGCGTGATAAGTATATTTGTTTTGATAAGTTTTCCAGTGTAAATATAAGGCACTCATTTAAAAAAAATGTTGGGCCTCATTTGCAGCAATTTTCTGTTTGTATAATTAAAGGCATTCAGCCAACATTTTAAAATGTTATGCAGCACTACTATATCTGTCAGTGGAACTATCTTAGAAGTCATGTTACTTGATGATAATGTTATTTCACCACCCAGTATGTAGTCATGTAGCAAGGAGTGGCCCATAAAACTGACTTAACATTTTAGCTTCTACTATCCAATTAGAAAAAGTAAATTTTTATACCTAGTACAGATTGAGGATGATATTTTCCTAAAACTCTTCCTTAGATCTGGTATTCTTGATAAAATGCTGAAACAGTTTTATATTTTTAGAGCATTTGAAATCAGTTGCTTTAATGAATTTGTTACAGTGGTGATTCCTAAAAGTGCCTACCTCAGAATAATGTTCAGTTCTATAGGTTTTATTTAGAGTGTCTAGAAACATGTCCTTTATAAAGATATGTTACTGATGGGTGAGCTGCCATTAGGGCGGTAAGGAAATGCGTTGCCTTTTTTTTTTTTTAGCGTTGTACCGATAGTGACACCCTTTTGTATGTACCTTCAGTTTCTTTTGGGGATGCCTTGAAAAATTGTGATATTGAAAAAATACTTAGCTTTCCCGCACCCACCCCACACACGCCAAACGGGAGGCGTATTTTGTCGCCCTTGACGGGGCTCTTACAATACCCTGGCTGTACTGTACTCTGGGTGATAGCCAAGTCCTCGATGGGTTTTGTCATCTGCACAACTTTGTGGGCGTCATTCCAAGATCAGGTTGGCGCCAGAGACGAGGAAGATTTTAGACGGCATTAAAAGTTGAGAGCGTGTAGCACCGACATTTGAGATTGGTATTGAGCTGTGGCGGTCCTGTTGTCGTGTTTTGACAGAGGACGAGAGATCGTGTTGGCGGATGAGTACACAAGGAAGTAAACACGTGATTTTTCCTTCCCACATCTTCAAATGCTTATGTGAATTGCTGTCACCATAGCTACTTCGGTCAGCCTCACATGGAAGGCGTCGACGTTATTGAAAATAAAGAATATCTGCATGTGTTGATGGGTAAATTTGTATAGCACTGAGGTCCAAGCCGAACCTATAAAGTGGTCTACTTCGCTCTTTTATTTATTTTTATTTTTTTAGGCGATCAGAGAATCAATCGGCCGCGGTGTGACAGGTAGGAAGCAGGTACAAATGGCGTTGACAGGGTGGAGCAGGCTGATGAGGCAGTCCACACCCACTGTCAGACACTACATAGCGAGTTTGACGGACCACCTAGCTATGAGCTTGTTTTTCTGCATTTACTTCTTTCACCACTTATGAGAAAATGCTGTCAACAGCAAAGCAGGTGATAGACGATGACTAGAAGTCTTCACTTTTGATATCTCTTGTCGGTGCCTCAAATGTTACATGGCGAAGGGAGTGTGTATACATGATGGATGTAATAATGACTAGTTCGGCTTTGCCGATTTGTGTCCGTAGGTTTATAACTGACGTCTGAGGTTGTAGTGTTTATGTTGCTACTGTAGCGGTGAAATGTCGGCAGGTTGCGATGAACACTACATGGTACAGTATGCTGGATGTGACGCAGTTCGGTCCTCATGCCGATCCTCCTCTTGCGTACAAACTGCGGGCGACTGTCTTGGGGGGACTGAGCTTTGTCAGGTGGGGTCTGTCTGTCCTGTGTAAACAGCAGTGCCACAATGCCTCAGCAAATGCTGGATGCGGCGATAAAAGGACACGTCTTAACTGACCAGCAGGCTTGCGTAAAGAAACATTTTGAAAAAGCGTCTAACGACGTGTTAACTGCTGTCGGCATACTTGACGTGGAGTGCCGGCACGTGCACCTCGCACCAGGCGCAGACAACTGACGGCGGAAATGCTAACGTGAAGTTGGCTTGTGTCGGGAGGGTTATCGCATGGGCAGAGATAGATGTTGCTATATCCGTGTGTTCCTGTACATGGTTCTCAACACGTTTGCACTGTAGAATTTGTGTAAGATATCGGCGGTAGATACACAGACGACTGGGCCCACCCCGTGTCTGTAGACAGCGTTGGCCGCGGTGCCGCGTCGCATGACTTGGTGTCGTCATTAGGCACCGTGCACTGCACAGTCACGCCCCATGACTCCCAGAGTCTGGAGACAGCGCAGTGCTACGTCACGTGATTTCTGGGTCTTTGAGACACCGCCGCAGTGCCAGGACGCGTGGGGTCACGCTGACCCCATTACGTTTGATTGACGAAGTCGAGCGTAGTAGGTGGTAGCAAACTGTTCTGCAACGTGAGTAGGATTCCTCTACGTCAAACGTCTCTCACTAGCAGGATTTTGCCATTTTGATGGTGAGAGAGAACCGGTTCATGAAATCTCGTTTGAGTTCGATTCGATGAGTTGTCGGTTGCACTGAACATAAATGGCCTTACATCTTGTCGAATGACTGTGTAACTGTCACTTAATAGTTTCTCCTAAGTTTCATGCTAAACACTAAATGTCTGTTCTAACCCGTAAGAGAAAGTTACTTGCTTTGCATGCATGGTCTTTCCAGGTGCCTCACATACACCTTGTTTTTTACGTTGGCTGTGTCACTGTAACTCAGGACCACGAGCACGAATTAATATCCTGCTTCAGTTTCTAAAGTGGTTTAGGTTACAGATAGATGAAAAATCCTCTTTGCATGTGGCCGTAGTTCCGTGTGGATGAGGATGATGAACTGATACGTCCGCGGTTATACACCATCTTGCAGAACCTATCTGTGGATGTTTCGCATATTTGACTCCTTGCCTGTGGAGAAACCAGTTGTGCAGGACATTTCCCAAATTAGCGACGATTCAGTGATCGTCATTGGAGATTTTTGTTGCAGTTTTTACCCCTCGGCCTGAGTTCACGAGGAGGTGTGTGTGTGTCGGGGGGAGAAATAGTCGGAAGACGTTGAAATAAATGATGCTGGGGTCAGGGATGAGGAAATGAAGCCCGAGAGACAACGCTGGTTCTCAAACGGAAGTCATGGCGAGACAATTTTCTGCATAAGTTGGTCCAGGAGAGTAGAAAACGATTCCTTATTTTCCAGTACCTTTATGGAAGCCTCCATCCCTCGCGTTGTGGGCATGACTCAATTACCTCCCACTCCCCCACCACACTTCCTACTCGCGTTTTGTGAGTGCGTTGCCGTCAGACCAGAAACACAGGCTTGGCCGATGGCAGCCAAGTGGCTTCAAACAGAATCCGCAGTTATTTTTTTCTTTCCCGTTCTCTATCGCGCGCTTCTCCACGTGCACAGGCCTCTGTAGTGTCTCGTTGGCAGTGTTTTAAAAACCTGCAAGGGAGGGGCGATCGACGAAGATGGGTTGGGGGCCCATCCTCCATCCTTTGCCCTCTTTCCCGTAGCTGTCTGCTGCAGGCCTCTGATGTCGGCCATGGGGATGTGTCAACCGTAACGTCTTGTGGTGATGGCGACTTAATGGTATGTTTGTGTGTGTGTGTGCGCGCACTCGCATGTGGCATTGTCAGGCCGCACGAACCTGTATTGCATTTCATTTCAGTTACATTCTTCCTTTTTGTTTCATTGTCTACTTTTTCTTTCATCCGCGGTTGTTACCTGCTGCCGCTGCACCTTTGGATGAGCCGACGATGTGTCACGAGCAGTCACGCGGCAGGCAATGTGTCACGGCCACTTGCGTGACGACTGCGCTTTCGCTGCTTGATGGCGGCAGGAAGGAGTGGCGAAGGTCTCATTAAGTCCTATGGGGAGCAACGAGGTATGCAGTACTGATTCTGGTGGCCTCCATAGCCATGACGTAGTATCGTAATGAGGTGCCGTGTAATCGGAGCATAGATGAAAGGCTTTTCCTGTGATGAAAACAACAAAACCTGGTTATGCCAGTGCTTTTGGCGACCGTGAGTGCATGAGAATTACTGTTTCCTTTTTCAAGGGATATTCACTTTCAGCATGTCTTGAGTGGGTCAGTTGTTTGTTCTTGGGTTTCTATCGTTACGTTTTTCCCGAGTCGGGCGATCACCATAAATGAAGCTCAGTCTTTGGCTGTGCCTATTGATGCAACGTGGAGGCGGATAATCGGGTGGTAAGAGCTGACGTCCGATACCCGTGTGGCGCGCAGCAGCGAACCAAAGTCGACCCAGCTGTCGGGTGGGTGGGTGGGTACGACTCTAAAGAGGATCGGAGAAAGGTAGAGCAGTGGAGAGGGATGAGATGGGTTACCGCCCTCACAAACAGCTGGCCTCTAGAAAAACGGGGTCTCAAACACCTCACATCCTAACCTCAACCATTTGTTACAGTAATAATGTTCAACAGATTTGGTCCACATTACTTACGTCTTATCGGGTTTCCTTAAGAGAAGATTTGCCAGAGACGTTCTCCCACTCCTGGATCTGGTCTTCTAGTTAATTCCACAGCAGGCTTAATAGCAATTGGGCATGTCAGATGGTTATCATAGGGTGCTGCCATTAGGCTTGCACGTAAACAAGGCTATCTCTTTTCAAGCAGATAAGTTTCCTTTTCTTAAATGGGATAGGTGTCATCTGCAATTTTGTTATATGATAATGTACAGTTTCTTAGCCTTTTGAGTACTGTCCATAGTTGTATTGTCTATGTTGATGTTTGCTATGTATAAGGTTCAAAACAGAGAGAGCAGATTCATTTCCTTTGAAAATACTTTTCAAGGTTCAGTAGTTGAAATCTTGCTCAATTTGTCAACTTTTCCAGTGTAGATGTGAGTGAATGCTTACATTTGAGAAATGTCATCGGTGGGTTTAGTATATAGAGCTAATGCCTTTCAAAATGTCCTCAAACGCCAATAAAGTACTCTTGTTAATGGATTTCTTTTTTGCAGACAAACATGGGGTGTTGTTGTTGTTCATGAGTTCTTTATCACTGACTGCAAAGGTGAAGGTGGTACTGTGGAATTTTGGCATTTCCACAAAAGACCTGTATATATTCTGGCATACTGGTAGATACCATGAAGGAGTGAGTTAAAGGTTGTAGATGACAGGGTCAGATTAATGATGAGAACACTTGTTTGTCTTCTGTGATTAGCAGCTTGCCTTTTGTATATGCATTATTCACAACTATCTTATATGAAAATGCTCTAATATCTAACAGCAGAGACAATCTGTGTAAATGGTAACATAAAAAAACAAAGTACAATGATGGGAGCATTGAAAATTTATTTTACAAAAAGATCTAAAGTTGGGCATTACATCAATACATGCTGTGCAAGCATTCATTTATTGAAAGTTATGTAATCTGGAACGTTTTAAGTTCAAACATGATACTTTTTCTGAAAAGTGGCCTGAAGATTTTTTTTTTAAATTTGAAGGTGTTTGTTTTTTAATTTGATAAAACACTTAAGTAGCATCAAATAAGTCTGACTTTGATAATAGAGTGTCAATTTTTAAAAACATTTTCTCAGCCCAACTACTAGTTTTAATTTGGAACGACATGGAATACAAAGTATGATAGCATTTTAGTTCCTGAACTGTACATCTGTTAGAGAACGAAGTTCTCTTTGTGTTGTTGTGCATGATGTGTGTGCGTTCGGTCTGCCAGACCGATTTCTTGGGAGTTGACGAAACTGAGACAGGACTAACAGGTACTTTCCAATCTATGAGCGTGACTCATCCAGCACCGAGCTAAATTTGGTTGTCGCCACCCCCCACTTCCATCCGCCACCACCACCGCTTCCTTTTCATTTTCCCCTCCCTCTTGGAGTACTGGGTAGCGCTCACAGAGATGGCAATGTTGCAGGTGTGTTTCGCCCTGCCAGCCATTCAGGTATGCTGAAGTAAATGAACCCGCACTTCTCATTTTTTAACACTGCTGTCAAAAAAGTGGCCTTTATCCCCCAAATCCGCCTCCAACTCTTCCTTATCTTGCCACTGTCGACTTTCCCACTCTTCCCCCTATTTTTTTTTTTTTTTTTAGGTTGGAGGAGAAGAGGGGGAGGACACGCAGAATATGACATAGTTTCTAAGCTGTGATGATCACGACGATTGTCCGCGAAGAAGACAAAGAGATTACGTGAACTCTGGAGAAGCGTGACATGAGCTGAAGGGCTGACCGCGCGGAGGGTCTGGTGTCGCAGTGGCAGGGATGTAGGCATGTCGGTGCATCCTTTCGCCGCAGTGTTTCTGAGTGCTGGTGCGGGCTTGCTGCCGTGAGCACCACGTCATTGGTGCCCGGGTGTTTATGAGCACCCGTCAGTGAGTGAGTGGGCGGCCCCTTGCCATGCCTGCGCAGCCTGCATTCCAGCATCCACCCGCCGATGCGCCTGGCGGTTCCTCCTTTCTCACGCTGAAGGGGGCTCAGCCTGCTGCGGCTTCCTCATCCTTCTTGCTACCTCCCTTGCTTCCCCCGTCTCACGTCTGGGCTGCTTGCTGACGGCTTGCCATCTGCTCCTCCGCCATGGCTAGCAGCTAACGTGAGCTGGTCGGAGACCTTTCGCCGCCTGACTCTCATTGTCCGGCGTATTGCCTGACGTCTTTCGCACCCGGAGCAGTTCGGTAGCATCGTCTCCCCAACCCCTCCGACTCCAGCCCTACACTTCGTGTCTCCTTGTAGTGCTGGGAGGGTGGAGGTGATGGCAGAGCGGATGTTCGCCACAGGTAGAGAGGTACTCGTTCTCTTCGTGCTTGTGTCCGTGCGTGATGCGAACACCTGTTTGTGAAACCCTCATTTGTTTTCTCTTGCCGCTGGGGCTGGTGCATTGTGTCATCTCTTCCTCCCGTCAACAGTCGCCACCTGTCGCTCTCTCCCTACCAGCAGCTCATAGGTGTGCAGTAAAGTTACATCGACACACATGGTAAAGCGGGCCCAGCCTGTGTTGTTTCCATATCTGTAATTGGCGGAGCGAGTAAATAATTAAACCGTACCAGTGAGTGGACTGCCGCAGCCTGCAATGTGATATTTTGCATGCCGTCCATTTTGTGTCGGGGATCTTCGGTTCGGGGAGGAATTTTTTTGTGTGATCTCGTATCAGTCGACGATGTGTGCATACACGGACCAGACTTTCAGAACGTGGTCCGGTGTACATGGCCCGGAGAATGTGAAGAGAGTGCGCCGACCGTTAAATGACGTTAGAACCGTGAACCTATTTGGTGGGATTCATTGGATCAAGGGTCTTGATTGATTTTTAGTTGATGTTTGCTGACGTATGGTTTAATGGTGGTTGATTCGTAACGGAGAGGCAACATATATTCTGGGAGATATTTTAGGGACTGGAAACCCACACAGTGGCTTTGCTTGCCGTGCTGGATTAAACCAACTCAAGTACCATCATCAATATGATAAGTAGTAACCTCAGGTAGCAAAACGTTTCCCAGCAGTGTGGAGTACGTGCTTGCGGCATTCGTCACCAAGCGGATTAAAAGGTCTTGTCGGCCTCTGCGAGAATTTTACCTTTGTTGTTTGGGCTGGAGCCAGCAAAACAACGCCCTCATCATCCTTAGACGCCTCCGTTGTTTACAAGCACTCATCTTGACAAAAGTTGCCAACGACCCCAGTGATCTTCAGTGCGGTGTCATTGCTTTGAACCTTTCTTGCCACTCCGCTCTCACCTCTTTCCCAGCGTAGTAAGGGGTGGGTGTTAGGGTCGGGTAGGAATCGCGTCTTTCACATTGGCCTTTCGATCTCATTAAACCGATCACGATGGAGTTTCCAAATTCTCCTATGTGTTTGCATGTGTGCTCGCGTGCAAGGGGTTACTGTCAAGGGAATATGAAGCTGCAGAACCTGCGGCACAGCATGAAGGGTGGGTTGGTGGGTCGGGGGCAGGGGGGATGGTGTTTATCTCGAAGTGTGCCTATTTATAGAGCAGTGCGCCTGGATCAGTTAAACTCTGATGCAGGCCATAGAGTTGAGCCTGGCAGAATCGTGCCTTTCTTGCCCTGTTTGAACTGTCCTGCCCTTACCTGCAAACAGCCATGGGCTTATGACAGTGATGGGAAAGCTGGAGCTGAGAGTCGGGGTTTATTGCAGCTCCCTAGACATGCATAAGGGTGATACCAAACATCTGGAGAAGACTTTGTCCACACCTCTGCAGCTCCACAGCAGTTTTTGAATAAATAATGTTCTGTGCTGCAGTGCTTAACCAAACCATCGATTGTAGCTATATTCATGTCTTTTCCTCTCAGCAGGGTCTCAGTTTGCTTGTAAGCAATTTATCATTAAATGGATGTTCAGTAAAAGTAGGTAGGATGTTACAAAGAAAATATTATTCAACTGTCAGAGTTCAACAACAACAACAACAACAACAACAAATCCAACTAAAATATCAACTGGTATAGTTAAAAGCAACTCAATTGGATTGTTCAAGAATGCTGATAAGAAGTGCATTTAAGCCACTTCTTGAGTAGTGGAGTAAGTGGGAGAGATGGTTACAAACACTGACCCACTGTGTTTTTGAGCCAACTTGATTGTAGTGACCTGAATTTCATGATGAATTTATGGTGTTGATTTAAATGCAGAAACAGCTCTAAGCACATTAGTTAAAGTCTTGATGTTGCTGGTGTTTCAGAACAGCCTGTGAGGAGCTAAGTCACAGATAAACAGTGTGACAGAAGCACCTGACTGGCTCACCATGCCTGCCAGCAAAAGAGATATGGGCTATTATGAAATTCTGGGGGTCACCAGGGAGTCCAATGAACGGGAGATCAAGAAAGCGTAAGTATTGAAAAGTTCCATTTGGTTACCAGCAAAACAACTATAGGCGTGCAGTATGCCATGGTTAGCTACTTAATGTGTGCAGACCAAATCAGAGGCTGATTGAATCCTGCATTCCATTAGCTCCAGTGGCCATCTTTATGGCTAGCACTCAATGTAGTTGGCATGTGAAGCGAAAATTGCTATGTGCAGCAGATGTGTGTAGCATAGTTATCCATGTGTTCAAACCTTAAAAGTGCACACCCAGTGTCAGTTGGAAGGTTAGACTCTGTATTCACTGGGCTGTGACCTTTCAGGTGAAATGCCAGTTCTGTGAATCACCTGGTAGTCTTGCAGGAAAAGAACTAGTGATTGTCATATCAAGTAATACTCTTTGGCAGATAGATGCTGAGCCCTAGAGACAAATGGCTCTGCACAAATGTTTCCAGGCATGTGTTGCATTTGTACATGACTGCACACATGAGACTGCGTGCATAGTGTGTACTTCACATGTGCATGTAATGCTTATGTTCAAGTGTATTTGTGTTCCCCTCCCCCCCCAAAAAAAGATGCTTGTCAGGCAGTCTAGAACTGGGTGGGTTATACCTTTTCTAAATGGATACAAGTACTGGTATAAATGTCTTCATTGTAGTGTAGGCTGCACATGCTTTAGAACACCTTATATTAGTTCCTCATTGAGTCTGCTGTTTTTGAAGCATCACTTGGGTGGGAATTCAGAAGGGCTTTTCTGTTTCTTAAGAAATGGCACGCACACACACACACACACAAACATAAAAAATTTTTTTGATTGCAGCACAAGATTCTTGATTGCTGTTTGATATGGACTTGAGAGTCATTATTTAATGTTTCACGTATCTGGTCATAACATCTGACTTTTTAAAAATCAGAGGAAACCAGTAACCCAGATTAAATTACAGACGTTTTTGTGACACTGCTATATACTAGTAGAAGAGGTGATGGTAGTGGTGGGGGACAGACTGTTCTGTCAGTTTAGCTCTTGGTTCGAGGGAGAGGGATGTTTGTCCCACTGTAACAACACCGAACCCTGGAGGTTAAGGTCTTTTAAGTACTGACATTGATTTTGTGCTAGTGCTTTGTACACTTCTTAACAGGACATTATCTTTAACTTGTAGCCAAGGGAATAGGATTTTTTTAAAAATATGCCTACAAAATATAATTAAAATGAAGTTGTGAGAAGTAGAATCCATTCACACATGCATGTCCTTGTTGTGTGTCCCTACACAGCTAGTTTGAGTCTTGTAGTGCTTGTGTGTGGCAAGTTCTGTACTTTCATCTGAATGGAGGTGGCATGTTGTGGCCATGTACACGTGGGAGACTGGCATGTAGTAAAGGGGGGAGGGGGAGAACTACTGTCTCTATGCCAGGGAATCAAATGAGTTTATCTTTGTGTGCAGGTACCGGCGACTTGCATTAAAGTGGCATCCAGACAAAAATCCCAACAACAAAGACGAAGCAGAGAAGAAGTTCAAGGAAATCTCTGAGGCGTATGATGTGCTGTCAGACAGTAAGTAGCACTAAATGTGTGAGTGATAGGGTTATGAAATGCATAAGTTTTCATACAAATACCAAGAAAGCACATATTTTTTACAATGATTATTAGAGTTGAGTTTCAGAAATTCACTAAACTGTCTGGGACACATTTTTTGCTTCTGTGTGAATGGTCCTGTTAAATCTTAAAAGTGTTAAAGACTGCCAGGATGCATAGGTTTTGATGTTCAGGCTCAAACAAAGCCATATCTGAGTCACTACTTCTCTGTAATATTTATGAACAGTAACATTTTTATTAACTGACAGAAGCAGTATTTTATCTTGGGAAAGAAAGAAAATGTACAGCATTGAGTATTTTGCTTTTACGAAAGAACTTTTTCATTTATATTGACTGGTCAAACATTTTTTAAAAATTGCTGACGCCATTTCACAGGGTTTTTTCCCCTTGCAAAAATTTAATATCAGATGTCTGGCTATAGCATTCTTATGAATTTTTCTTAAAGATACTTTTAAAATAAAATATAAAATAAAATTTGAATAGTTACAAGTCCCTGTGGAACCCTGGGGTATGCTTGCCTAGCGAGCATTGTAAGAATAGGGTCCATGCCATCCAGCCAGGCATGTCCTAAGAAGCGACTAAGGTGGACACCTCATCTAGAGCTAAAGGAGGTTGTGGTAGGGCTAACAACCCCACCATGTGAAAAAAAAGCCTGTTACAGAAACTAACGCCAGAGAATTGGTCACGGATGGCGAAGGTAATGAAACACAACAAATGAAGCTATTGGAACTATACGAAAGTGTAGAAAATAAGCATTTAGATGCTTTGGGTACTCTAATTGCGCTGTTAAAAATATTTGTCAAATTAATGTTTCCTCGTTCACTTTTTAGTAGGTTAAAGAAGGTCCAGAAGAAGCCTGATACTCAAAAACTTAAGTAAAAAAAACAAGATATTTTTTAGTCCCGCTGTATTAACTCATTTATAATGCAATGATGAGATAGAGCTTGTTGCTCCAGGATGCACAAAAATACCCTACAAAGGCCTACATTCACTGGGGTAATCAGGTGTCCCAGGGAGTTCAGACGCTTCCTTTGCTGTATAGTGCTTTGCATGTGTAGTTGTGCTAGATGCTGTTTTTGCAGCTAAAGGAGTGTTGTAATGGAAAATTATTGAAACTTCCTGTCAAACTCACTTGCTTCCAGGTTTAAGGAATATAATCATGTTTGGAAATGATTTACCTAATTATTCATTTTTTAAATTTCATGTTGCTAACACCTACATTAATGGCACGTTACACATGTATGCAAAGAGAACTACTGTAGAGGCTTAGGCAATCAGCTTTGTGTGACCAGAGGAGTAAGAATGAGCTTGCAAAGTTTCTTCGATGTTCTTTGTGGACACAAATGTTACTACTAGGCATGATAGCCTCTAAGATGGACAAGTTGTCTTGATCTATATATTACTCTCTGGATGTATTCATTTGAGATTTATTCTTATGTGGATTATCTATACACCTTTACTTGTATGTGTGCTGCAGAGAAAAAGAGAGAAGTGTATGACTTGTATGGCAAGGATGCGGTGCGTGGGGCTTCGACCACAGATGATGACTTTGCTCACGGATCCCATGGCGCCTTCCACTTCCACTTCCGCAGTCCAGAGGAGATCTTCCGGGAATTCTTCGGCACAGATGATCCTTTTTCCAGGATTTTTGGTGGTAAGAGCCATCATTGGTAATTGTGCAGTACACTGAACAGTTTGTCAGCAAATAGGCCCCAGAAGCTAAAGTACTTTAGTAGATGACAGACTTTTAGGGAGTGTGTGTAAAGGCCTTTTTTATAACAAAAATTACAGATTTGTCTTATGTAAATCATTTTTTTAAATTGTTAAGTCCCTAATTTGAAGGGAAGTGTTTGTTTAGATAGCTTTTTAAAATGGAGTTACTGTAGTTACACCAGCATTAAGTCTTTTAAAATAGTGTACTGTTAACAATTTTAATGTTAGATCTGACAAATAGTTAATAGGCTAAGTTTGCACCATGTTCATTCTTTGATTCATTGTGGCAGTCTTCAGAACAGCTGGCAGCTTGGGAGGAGACAACTAGTACTCAGAAGAGTGTTGTCCAGGAAAGGATTTTAAAGAAAAAGAAATATTTATATATGTGTTGTGCATGGGCATTCATGTGTATGTGTGCATGTGCAGGGGTGAGAGTGCGTGCATGGATGCATATACCTTAGTTTGTGTAAGCAAGTGCTTATTTAAAAACAATGTATATCCATTCATGACCTACACCCAGGCATTAAACATACACCTCACTTTCTTCTCAGGTGGTACCCCATCAGGCAACATGTTCGAACAATCTTTTACAGGATTTCCTTCGAATGACGGTTTCTTCTCTTCTTCTTTCTTCTCCGGTGATCCTTTTGCTAGCTCTGGGTAAGTCTGCATGCGTGTCTTTAGTTGGTCAACTTTTGTTTGATAAGGATTCCCACACAACCTTCTTTAATCCTTCTGGCACCCAGTCTGATAAGTGGTCTTGCTATGGCATGAGTCACTACTGTATCAGACTTATGGACGGTATAAATAAAAATATTGAAAGGAGAAAGTTTATTTATCTTTTTAAAAAAGGTGCCCAGAGGGCAGTTTGTTACAGTTAATAATTTTGTACATGTTGGAATGAAGAAAAAGGATTGTATGAAAAGGAAAGTAATTCATGAAAAAAAATTCACAAGCTGGGAATGAAAAGCTGTGGTGCCAGTGATTAAAAATGGTTGTCATGGTTGCAAATAGAGCCAGTTTTTAGCAAAAATCTCTGGTTCTGGCTTTGGAATCATCATTTAAGGTAAGTAAAATCATGAGAGATGCTAAAGCAGTCCTGGAGAATGTGGCCAGACTGGTGATGTTGCTTGCAGTAATCAGTGAAAAGTCTTGTACAGGTTGACAAACTTAAGTGCGTATGGGTTTGGAAGTGGTTTGTTGTGTGTGGTCAAATGATACCAGAGTGATTAAAAGAGGAGAAGTAAGGTCATTATAAATATTTTAAGCTAGCTTTTGATAAAACGTAGATAACCTTTACTATCAGCTAGGGGTAGATGGCAATATTTGTATCTAGTGGTGAGCTACAAAAGTGCAATTGTTTTGTCCTAAATGACTAGTACGAGTTAAGTGCAAGATGATATTTCCCCAAAACGGACTCTTGAGTGAAAAACCCTCCATCTGTTCTCAAGATACAACCTTATAAACATCACTGTCCAGAGAATGAAGTCAAAACCTTAACATAATCAGTTTACATTATGAACTGAATCTGTAGGCTGCTGAGATGTACCCATTGTGATAGTATGGCTTCGGCCCTTGTGTTTGCATGTTTGAAGTCGTTTTTATCAACAAGGAGAGAAGAGGGTAGTTAATTACTTTAGATTTGGGCAAATAGTGACTTGTATTGAGCTAACTTGTGAATTTTTGTGTGTAAGTTTTGCATTGTGGTAGGCGTGAAGATGATGTTAGGGCATATGTTAGCAGTAGCTCTAGTCTCTAGTCATAGCTGTGTGGAGGGATGAGAGAGTGATCAGGGAAGTCCTCGTTCTGGGTGAAGAAATGAGAGGTTTGTATGTCAGCAACACAGTAAGTTTTACTTGAAGTGCATTTTTTATTTTATCTGTAGTGGCTTCACATGTGCCTTTGTGCAGGTGCATGCACACACTTGCACAAAAGGTACTTGGCATGACATGTGAGCGGATACAAGACAAACATGCATGAGTGCACCACGTAGTTGGGAAGTTTGTTTAATAAATTGGTGTTGGTTGCATGCTGCTAACTAAGAAGGGTACTGTTCACCAGATTATTACTGGCACCTGGTTCATCGACAAAGAGAAGACAGGTTTAAGTAGGGGTTTGGTTTTTTTTTTTTAATGGTAAAAGGAGTTTAAATCAACCATGCAATTTTGAGACCATGTCTAGCAGTAATACCTGCAACAATGTTTGACACATGGTCATGCTTAGAATGCCAGTGCACAGTGTGAGTCTCTAACGTAGATGTGGCTTTCTTCAAGCATTAGAAAGAAGCTAATTGTCGGGGGCTCACATTTTCGTAGCTGCCAGTAATTCTTCGAAGGGAGATAAGGCAGGTGTGTTTCCATTTCAGTGTTATCTTGCTTTTCTGGAATTGTGCCATTTTGATAATGAGAATGAATAGCCTTCCAGTGTTGCATAAGGGCAAAGAAAGGTGTTACTTTGCATTTAGGTGTCAGGAGGATTTTTCTGATGTTCTACAAACTTTAAACAAAGAAGATGGCATGTCTGTTGTGTGGAATGTAGTTGACCCAGATTTTGCAATTCAGAAATAGGGGAGCACAGTAAGTTACAGAGTTTGTGAATTATGATGCAACAGTAGAGAGGTAAAGGAGCATTGATGATTAATTTCTTAGGACTGCTGTGTATAGTGGAACAACTAGAAGTCATGAAGGATAGGAGTAGAAGTCTTATGCTGATTGATGTTATGAGTGATTCTGAGTTACCCGCATTTATGCATGCAAAGGGATAAAGTCAGCAATTTATCCAATGTACATTTTGACCCTGCCAGTGAAAGCAGTTGTCAAAAATTTTGCATGAAGTCTTATCGGGTGTAAGCAGAAATGAGGATTTCAGCTAACCCTGAGAAACAATATTGGGTTTTTTTAATGCCTAAAATGGGATGGGAAATATTGAGGTACATCTTGGTTGGCAAGAAAAGGTTCTTTTAAATATCGTTTTTTAATTCCTTCTGCTTGGCTGCCTTTGCTTGATGCTCATAATTGTACTAACATTCTGTCATCTTGTTTCTTCTTTAAGTTACCTGCTTTGTGCAGTGGACTGGAATTTTGAACAAACATTAACCAGTATATTAGCAAGATACCAGTTACCTCAGATAACATTTAAAAAATGCTTCATGAACTGCATTACATTCCAAAGGCGGGCAGTTAACATTTCAGGTTCAAGAATTGCTATTAACCTCTGATACTCAAATGGTGTTCACCACCAACAACCAACCAGCCTGGACTTCCTTTATTGCATTTTGTACATGTTCAGCCTGGCCAATTCATTTTTTTAAAGTGAAGGTCAAGCATTTTGTATGGTGGTGAGCAGAATGCGCCAAACCCACATGTACGATATTAAGTTCCCCTTCTTTCAGACATCATCCTTCACTGAGCTGCAGTTTTGAGAACAAGAAGTAAGATGCCGGTAGTTGGTGGCTTCAAAATAGAAGCAAACACCATAGTTATGAAGCCACAGTGGTTTGCAAAGTCTTTCTACATAAGGAAGAAAAAGTAATCAGTACACTATCATGAGATTTTAGTGAAATGAAATGTAGAGGTGTTCTCTTAAAACGTGAGTTTTAAATCTCCATGGTGGTTCCAGATGCATCTTTAAGCCTGCCCTTTTTCAGTTGATACTTTCTTGTCCTTGGTTAGACTTATTTGCATTTTCCAGGCAGAGGCATTTGAATAACATTTTTTCCTTGCTTCTGCTGTAATTCCTAAGGCAGGGTCTGTAAAAAGTACAGAGTTTAAAGTGATGAATTCAGTTCATGTGTGCTGGAAAAAAGCAAGAAAGGTGAAAATGATGGCAGTGTCATTGGGAATATGTCGCCTGTTCTTGAACCCCTCTCTGCTGGTACACATTAATTTTAGAAGCCGAAACAGTGAACACATCTTGCTCTGTGGTGGCTTTTAAAACTTGCCCTGTGTTGACAGTGAACACTTTCACATTAACTGTGTGCTTAAGGAAGAAGCATGCGTGCACTTCCTTTCCCATCAGTTGGATCTTTGGTAACAAACATGCAGTGTACTTGTGTGAGCATTTGTTAGTAGCAGACACTCATGACGTGAAACTTTCAGTCACCTATGCCTTTTCGAATGTGATAAGCTTACAAAAGCTATTCAGCAATTGCAGTTCAGCTGTTTAGAAAGACCTGCATGTGTTTGCTGTTCTCTTGAAGTGGCTCATGGTTTATATTCCTTTTCTCACACCACTTGTTCCATTTGTGCGTATGTTCTACCTTGACCTCTGATGACAGCACTTTTTCCTTTTTTTGTTTTGTAATCTGTTTGGCTTGTAGTAGTCTGCCCCTGAGTCCTCACCTCCTTCCCCCATCCCCAGTCCTTTCCATTCCATCACTATGTTGTCAAAATCCCTCCTTTTCACCAGCATAGAGCAAGTTTTCCTTCAGGTGGAGAACAGTGCAGAAGCTTTAATATTTATTGGTTATGTAGATGCTATCTGCGGCCCTATGCTCCTCGAGGAGTAACAAGGACTAAACTAAGATGCTATCTAGCTTAACAAGGTAGCATACCTAGTCTTGCTGCAGAAGCTGAAATGCTGCTTGGGGAACGATAGTCTTAAGAAGCTTAAAATTCTTTACTGCTTTTTAGAGATCTTTTTCTGCATGCATTCAGAGGGATGCTTTATAAGCTTTTTTGCATTCATGCATGGCTGCACAGATTATTGGTATTCACGAACATGCACACACACACAGAAAGCATGACACCTGTTGCTGACATAAGTGGGGTCAGAATGAGCTTCTAGTCCATACCACTGATGAATGCTGGGCACCAGCTGTCCCTGACCTGCGATGCTGATGACAAGAGCTGCTTGCAGTGTTTGGCGCCATCAGCCGCACAGCCCACACTACCACCGGCGACGCAGAGACCACGCAAGCCGGCCGCAGCACCAGCAGCCTCTGTCACCTCACCACCAGCTGTTGGCGGGTGGCCCGCCAAGAATGCAGCTGTCCTTCAACACTTTTCTGGATGATTTCTTCTCTTTCCCTCCTATGGCCGGGTAAAGTCTCCACTCCTTTGCTGCCTGTATCCCCACCCTGGCCTCTTTGGTACCTGTGGGCAGCTGCATGCTGTGTGTTCAGTAATTTAAACTTGTGCTGCTCCATGTTTTTATGTTTGTGATTGATTGTACTCACCTTGTTCACCGTAACATTTACTGACACATTTAGTTTGAGCTTTTGCTGTCAGAAGACTACTCCATGTAATATTAATCAAGTATAAATAAAGTTAACAGACTTCCTTCTAGCAGATAAGGCAGCCAAACAGATGCTGGACTTGGAAGGCAAGAATTTCAGAGGCTGGTGGTATTAAGTATGCTTTGTTAGATACAATTAAAAATGTGAGGATTCAGATGCATAAGGTAACTACAAGAAACTTGTTACTGTACTGTATGCTGCTCTTTGTAGTTCAGTCAAGAAAGCTAAATTCTGGTAGCGTATGGGCTTTAGTTTCTTTACAGTGACTTTATTGCATTGTCAAATCCCATTGCTTTTTCTTTCCTGTAGATTGCTGTTGTGATATTGTCATCATTTCTTTCGTGCTTGCGGACCTGCGTTTTACAGATTCCAGGTCCATTTTTGACAGAACTATGATTAATTAGTAAGCTGACAAGCACTGGGTAGCGTTTGTGTGCATCTGCCCACTGACAGTTATGTGGTAATTGTGCCAAGGGAGAATAGCATAAAACTTGAACATGTCTTTGAGTACTTGCAGACACTCGGACACAAAAATTAAGGATTGGAGTTTCTCATATAAATACAACACACAGCTTGATGGATCAGCATCAAGCATAATTAGTTCTGATAATTTGATGCTTTCATTCTCTATGATATGGCAGATTGATGTACAGAAAGTTTCCATTTGTAAAGAAACTAATGCTCTGAATTATTTCAGCTTTATACAGCGATTCATGACATTTTTGTTGTGAATACCAGTTTTGATTTTTTATGTCATGAGTGACTAAGAGCCATGAAAGATGCCAGCCTCTGTATTGCTGGTTGCTATTTGGCAAAGTCACGGCTCATCCTTTTAATTGTATTGATAGCTTGATGTTTTCTAGCTCTGATGCTTCTGACATGCACTAACTGCCAACCAGCCTTGTGTTGTTGGTGGCACAAAATTGGTTCTGGGTTTATAGCAACAAAACATCTTGCTTCTATGTCCTCTTAAAAAAAAAAAAAGAAAATACACGTAGTATTAAAGCTGTTGTAACTTGATAAGGAGCTAGACAACAGAAGAAAATGGACAGGACAGCATTTGGTGAGTGTCAGATTGCTTGTCGTTAATTTCTGTTGCTCTGTTCTGGCATTTTTGTTGGCATGAAAACCAATTTGATAGATTTTGCAGTTTTTAAAAGAAATGGTAGAATTTCTATAGCCCAGTGGCTGGTAACCCACAGGGGCAGTATATGTCTCAAGACATGGCATCTGAAAGGCAGGGCCCAACCTTTCTCCATTTTCTCTTACCTTTGCTTACCAGTCAGGTGTTGTGGACAGAGAGGACTGTTGTTGTAGATAATATGCTAAAATGTAAGAGGCTCATTCTTTAGTCAAGGGCAGATAGTAGGGTGTCACTATGTACTATTACATTGATAGAAATTTTAGCTTGCCATTTTGCAAAACGTGGAATGCTGTGATAGAATCACAAACCAATATCCCTGGACTGCTGGCAGACGATTTTTTCCAGTTAACTGCTAAAACGAGGCAGTAGATGACATATCATCTGGTTTATTCACAGTCTTTGTTTGTTTAGGCTTGCCGAGACTAACAGCGGATCACTTTGCAAGAGACTAAGCGTTGGTCTTGACGGACAGACAGCAGTCCACCTATACTCGTCCATAGATAGAATGGCCTGAAAACAATGTTGGCCATAGCATGAAAAGGAATTTGTGTAGCACACATTTTCTACCACGTGGACTAGATTTCCTAAGTCTGCTCCATAGTAACTGGAGCTTACAGATTTTTCAGTTTGTACTTTGCATAGACATTTGGTTTTCTTTCTTTCCCGACATGTTTGAGAAATGTTCAGTTTTTCTCTTTAAATGTTTTGTACTGCAACTGAAAAACTGATGAGGATTGTAACCCTGCCTATGTCAGGAACTTGCTTTTAGTCAGTTTAGAGAGATTTTGATAGCTTTATCTTGTTCATGATTAAAGTAATACATTTGATGGTAGTGGACTGGTATGAAGCTGTTGGCATTATTTTGTTTCTCAGCTTTGTTGACTGCATTGGTGGGCTTAATGATGCATCATTTGGTTGATAGAGGAAGTAGACAATCACTGAGAAATGAGTTTGGGAGGTAGTGGACTATTTATTCACTTACATTATTGGATAGAGCCACCAGCAGGAGTTAAGGATGTGACAGTCTTTCTGACAGCGTAGCTGTAGACCAGTGTTTGTGTGGCCTTTGCACTTATGCTTCCTATACCACACTTGGCTGGATTGTGCATGAACTGATGCTGTGTGCATGGACGTGCTCTGTGTGTAAGGTAGTTTGCGGGGGAGGGATAAAAGGAGCATAAATGGTGCTTTATTTGAAAGAAGGCAAATAGTGTATTCGGATAATTTTGTAATGATTTGGCGCTTTTATGTGTCGCATATATTATCCCCATTGTATGTGCAGTTTTCAGCTTTTGAAGACGTGTGATGAGACTTTTAAAAAAAAAGTTTAAAGTGAAAAAGTGCTTATCTGCATACTGGAATGATAAACATTTCCATGGAGGTTTTGCTCATTGTTTAATTTTGTTTTTTTAGTTGTATTATTGGTTCCACTCCCACCATCTGCCTCCTTCTTGGCAGAATGGGAGTGTCGTTACAAAAACACTTAGATTTACAGCCTTTCGTTGTCATAGCTTTCAAATAAGATTTTTATTATTTGCAAAAATATGTCTAAAGTGAGTTTTTTGGGCATTTGTGTGGATGAAGTTCATCTGACAGTGGGCATAAATCATCAGGCATTACAAAACCTGATCTCTCTATCCATGTAAATTTTGTGCCTATCATTGTAACCTCAGAAACCTCAGAAGATCTACTTAAAAGTTGTTTAGGTAAAAATGTCAGATTCTTTAATCTGTCTAAAAATGACAGACTCTTTGGGAACAGTTAATGTCTTTAGTCAGGGACTCCTAAGTTTATGAATTTGATGGTGTGCAGATTTGAGATCCTTTACATTGATGGGCAAGATAATGATCATTTGTACTTAATACAACCTTGTTTTTTTCTGACATCTGAAATTTGCTTCATGGTGGTGTTTATAAACAAGTCAGTTAAATATTTCTAGTCAGCATGGTTGAATAGCAACAGTTTAGTGGGGAACCCGGTCAGTCTGTGGCCTCTTGATGATGATGTGTCTAGACTTACACATTTGGATGTTCTTACCGCATGAAAGCTGTCCATGTTGGGATGTAACATGTTTTATTTTTTCTTGTAATTTACCTAGGTTCTCCCAGTTTTCCAGCACCAGTTTCGGTGGCCCTAATGGAGCAGGCAATTTTCGCTCCACATCCACTTCTACCAAATATGTCAATGGCAAAAAAGTGGTCACTAAGAGGTGAGTTCTTCCCTGATTCCTGATATTTGTTTTAAAGTCATCTTTGAAATCCTACTGTTTTTTTTGTTTGTTTTTTTGTTTGTTTTTTTGTTTTTTGGTGGGGGGTCACATATTAGATCAGGATTGCGGAAGGAGTTAACATTAGACATGATACAAGTGTACTTTTCTAACAGCAGGCCTGCATGAATTAGTTCAAGTTTGACCTCCCGCCACCCCACTGCTATGAAGAAAAAAATTAAGTAGTTGTGAGAGGCAGGGGCATAGAATTTGTTTGGGTCTGTTAGGCATATATCCAGATAAGCAGGACAATAGGTCTCAAAAATGAGTGGTTGGAATGGGAGGAATTTCATGAAGTTTTGAACTGATTTATACATGTAAACTTTTAGTAAAGTGTTCTGACATGTTGGGGTTTCTGACATCATGTGCATGCTGTGAGAGCATGGTTACATTTAGGTTGGCTTATCTTTTGTAGGGTGGTGGAGAACGGTACAGAGACAGTGGTTGTGGAGGAAGACGGCATTGTCAAGTCCCGCACAGTCAACGGTGTACAGCAGTCTTTGGAAGGTGGCTCTGCCAAACCAAGCATCCGAGCATAGTAGCATCATGCCAGTTCACACAGCATGTGCAGACTGCATCATCAACTTCTGCTTCACCATCCCAGGCTTCACATTGGCTGGGATCCATCACACCCATGTGCCACTGTCGTGAAATCGTCTGCTTGCAGCCTGGCCTGGTCTCTTTTTTTTTTTTTTTTTTCATTTGAAACATTACAAAAAAAAATTGGTTTCTTTTTCATGGAGAACTGTTCTTCTTCTTTTCTTTTGTATCCACCTTACGAACTTGTGTTCAGGAATCACGTTCAGCAATGGCTCTGCGGGCTAACCTCACGACTTCAACTTTGTGACTTTCTGGGCCCCCACCCACCCAATCCCTCTACTATGATTTGTTCTTTAATCTGTATTCAGATGTGTGCAGGTGACCATTCACACATCTCTAATGCCAGTGCTTGGATTCCCAGTGTTGAAAACACCTTTATCTCTCCACATGTAAGCATCTCCCATAGAATTTAAAAAAAGCTTCCCCCATCCCTCCCCAACCCCCAGAAGTTGAAGTTTAGTTCCATCAACAAAATAAACAGGTTGAGAACATTATGTGTTTCTTTTCTGACCAATTTTTGAGGTAGTTTGTCTCTGGTCTTAATTTCTTGTAGGTTTCTTTCTCTTTCCCCCTGCTTTATATGGTAAATGTTTTGTCGTACAACAGTCTGCAAAAGGAGAAACAATACTGAACCAATGTCTGTATAGTGGCAATGTATTGTTACATGCCGCATGCTTTGTGCGGTGTTGAATCAAGTACTTTCTGCATATAAATATGTCAATGCTTTGTTGTGTATAAAGGTCTCATCTGTGTATACTGATTGTACAATATTGGATGTACTTCCAAGGAGAGAAGAATAAATAAGTGTTTGCACTGGGACTTCATTGCTGGGGTGAAATAGATCGAAAGTGTAGCATGATTTTTTTTTCTTTTGTAAATGGAGTTAAGGTATGGATTTAGTTCTTATTATCTAATGTTGGCTCTTTCTAGCTTTAGTGTTAAGGGTTTTATACTCCTTCAGTAGTTTGAAAGCTTGAAGAATTTGGTGGTGTTTTCAATGAATATTCTTTATGTGATTTTCCTTTTTCACAAGTAAGTGTGCCCATTCTGGTTTTGACTCATGTTGATCCCTTTGCAGCAACTTTCTCTGTGCCTGGGAGCTGTCTATAAAAACTGTTAAATTAACAGCTACATTGTAGCTGGGCAAAAAGCCACCTATTTATGAGACTGTATTCACTGACTGTGAAGGGTGGTGGTAATTATTTGCTTCCATCATTTCAGGTGTTCAAAAGGTCCTCTCTGCCTGCCCTTGCCTTGATTACTTTCTTCCATTTGAAAATAGTTTAAATATTAAGATCCAAGTGGAGTGCCAATGTTGGTTTTAGATGAGCAAGCATTAAAATTAGATGTCCGCTCATACAAAGCTCTACTGGATTTGACAGTATGGTAATTTGGTTTATTGTAACTACCTTAAACCCTTTTTTTTTTTTGCGCATTTGCACGAGAGAGTGAGCAAGTGAGTGAATGAAGTGCTTCAAGAGAGAGGAGTGAGGTATTTCATAGGTTCCAAGATGGTAAACTATGTGAGAAAACAACGTATCTTTTGAGAAAGGGGCAGACTATAAAATATGTAAGTTTAACAGCTTGCTTAAGGTGTGGGATGCTTCAATTTCTTGGTGGCTTCTATGGCTTTAACACAATTCTGCACAAAGCTGGTTCTGTCCTGGTGTAATCCCATACTGCAGCAGCAGGTAAAGCCTACATCCACCGCCAAACAGGGAGAGAGAAGTTTACCAGTGGCAAGTAACATATCAAACTAGAGGGGCACAGTGTGAAATTAGATTTCTTTTTTTCCATCTTGATGTGTGAATCGCATCCTGACAACATGGCAATGTCTTACATTTGCCTGATCATGAAGAGGTGTCTGCTTTGCATCAATAAAAAAGACTATATTATAGAAAATGTGTCATTGTTTTTTTAAGCTTTTAACATGACATGCAACTATGTTGAACTTCAAATAAGCAAACAGACCAAATTAAGCTCAGCCCAGTGAATAAAAAAAACCCATTTAAGTTTTGTGACTTTCAAATTAGCAAGATATGATTCTTTACAATTTCCATACAAGCGTTGTAATAATAGTAATGGGAACTTATAATGCACAGCATCACAACCAAGATAAATCGCACTCTCTGCGCAGATCAGTTAGATAGGAACGTATAGGCACACTGAACAACATAAAGTACAGGATAGAACACAAAGCAATGAGGGGTTGTGCACTTGTCATCTTGTCCACACTGTAACCCAGTGGTTCTCAACCTTTTACTAGTGACGCCCCCCTGAGGAACAAAGGTAGGTCCGCGCGCCCCCTTAGCCAGCAATGTAAGCTAATTTCACTAATACTGGTATAAGAAACTTTTAAAAAATGACCACCTTCGCGCCCCCCTTGTAAGCACCTCGCGCGCCCCACAGGCTGAGAACCGCTGCTGTAACCCCTTCCATCACTTGCACAACAGGGGAAGAATAGCAGAAATTAAAAAACAAGATAAGTCCACAGATCTTTTGATTTTTTTTTAAAGAAAATTCTGGCAACATATAACACAGATTATGCACAGTACACGTTGACACTTCTCATTCATAAAGTGCTAATTATGATAAACATGAATATTTAGCATTTCAGTCCTTGCATTGCTTCTATTCCACACCACAAATGCAGCATCTGACTAGATATTCCTGGAGTCCTGCTAGGGACAGCACAACCACGAGCCCATTCACATCATGATCTATGGTATTGCTAAAAACATACAGATGTGAAAACAATTTCTTCACTATTCCACACATACATCAACTGACTGCGGCAATGTACATTTTGAGAAAAAGATACTTTGTGGCTTCAACAACAGTAAAGTACAAATCTCAGTGTTGTAGTGCAGTGCTTCTGTTTCTTATGCTGCACTGCATCTGCCTTCCATGCAGCCTGAACGCTGGCATGGCCTACTAACCCCTGAGACACGGCAGAACAGGCTGAGTGCATTTTATGTTTGCTTGCACCCTGCACAGGTTACATGAATAAATAATGCTGCACAACTGAATTTGTGCCTGTGCAGATGAAGCATGAAGAGAAAAAAAAAATGCAAATAACAATGTACTTCACAACTGTGTGCTCTCAAAATGCAATGCCCTTTAAATAACTCAATATTACATGGTCTGACAATATTCACCTTTTGAAGGCCTGACTTCCCTGTTAACATAATGGCTTTCTTAACTCAGTAAATACTGCCAGCTATGACCATTGTGTAAACATTGATATGGTCACACAGCTGACCATGTCTTTCTAGTCAAGAAGGCTTGTGTGATATACATAGAATGTTTGTGTAATGGCAACATAGAAAGCCTGTGTGTAATACATATAGTGTTTGTAATGTCAACATAGGTTATTTAGATTACACAGTAACAAGTCCATAAATCCTCCTCTGTTTCCCAACCCATCACTTTAAAAAAAGCATTTTTTAACCTCTAATGGTCATTATCCTTGACTGCACTGGCCTAGAGGTTGACATTATTCCTCTACTGATCTGATCTCAACAAAGGGATAGCCTAGAAATGACAAAAATACAGGCAAGAGCCTACCTACAACCAGCAAGACTTGCACAACCATTTAAAAAATAACCAGGTGATCAAGAATGGAGAAGTAAATACATAAACTGCTTTGACAGCCTGAGGCATTAACTACTGTGGTTTGGTATGCACTCAATGTCTTACATGTGTCGACAAACAGCAGTAGCTTTACACAAAAAGGGGAGTGTATTAGAAACATGAAATATACACCTGCATTTTACATCACTTGTGAGAAAGTTAAACATTGTCTGAACTCATTAGCAAAGTTCTTTGCAGTACTAGTGCCTCTGCAAACTTGTTCTCCAAACTTCATTTTTCTATCTCCTCAATTTTTATCTACAAATCAAACTATTTTAGTGGGATAAAGTTTAAAAAAAAAAACTTTTCTTAATCCTCTTTTCCCATCTATTGACTTGATATGTATGTTTTATCTCAGGTCCAAAAATCGTAACAATAATAACCCTGTCCACCGAATAAAAAGACTACTGCAAGTGCTAGCTTAATGCATTTTGACATACCATAGTTATATCAGTTATACTATGTGGGATATAGATGCTTACCAAATGCATTTTCGGTGTGTGGCTCAACCAATTGTACTGGCTGGGACAGACATAATTGCTAACCAAATGTATTTTGTGGCATAACATAATTACAATGTGGAAAGCAACTGAAGTTAACATCATCTAAGATGCTTCAAACAATAAGCAAACACAGCCTGTGATGAATTAAAACTTAAAGGACCCAACAATAGAATTTCACACAGTAATAAATTACACTAGATCACACTCTCAAAATATTTGTCAGGGACAGTCCAGTGAAACAACATATGAATGAATGGATCAAATCTTGAAGTTTTAGGATCCCCTTTCAACCCGGAAATTAAATTGTAGTTTATCGTATTCACCACTAAAATTCTTAACAGTGTATGAACAAATGATGTAAAGTAGAACAATGCACAGAAAAAATGACATAAGACATGCTGTCAACAAAGACATTTCAGAGTGAAAGAAATCCACCACAATAATGGTTTGAACTGAAATAGGAACTGGGTTTTCCTTTTGGTACAGATTAAAGCTTTTAAACACATGAACAAAGCCAAAAAACAATCATGTTGATTATGCAGCTGACACAAAAGTTTTGAAAATGTAGCACACAGATCCTCCTTGCTTACTGTATGTTAAGTTCTTCCCCACAAAAAAGTCCCATTGCTGATTATGCAGTCACATCAAATGCAAAAAGTGTCAACAATAAAAAGTTCACCAAAAACTTAAAGCCACAATCAAAGATGTAAGTATCAATCTATGGGGATTTAGCTCTGAACATAGGGTAAATTAAAACTTCATTATTTAGCCCACATAAGACTGCTTTGGCTGTAAGATGATGTTTTTCATTAACAAAATCTCCTGCAACAACAACACAAAAACAGTTTGCTGTTCTTGCCATGACACAATATAAAATGTTTAAAGAAAATCTCAAGAGTGCAAAAAATGCCAAAACATGATTTCTGGTTTCTGACACAAATGAAATATATGCTATAACCTAATATACTAAATACATTATTTTCATTATAAACATGACATTATTTCTTGTGCAAACTGTACCACAAAGTTAAACACAAATATTCTTCTGTTCTTAAACACTCAACTCACCATGAGCCTCCATAAAGATGTGCAATTATGTACATCCACATCTCTAGCTATATATTACCTTATTCTCCAACACACACACACAGGCATGCATATGCTCACACATACAGGACAGCTTATCAACAGTATACAATCACACGGATCAGTATGTTACATAATGACATATGTACACACAATATCAAGTATCACATTCAGGCTCTGCATGTGAGAGGCAGAGACCACATATGATGGTATGTTTACAAAATATTCTCGTTGAATACACATGCTACAAATCAACGTCCTGTCACACACAAAGGGGAACCATAGGAGTTCTGCTACTGTAACGTTCCACTACTGCAGGCCCCATAAAAACCTGCAAGGGTCACCAAAGGTGAAGGTCACAACAAAAGACAAGATCACCGTAATGCGCCAATATGCATGATCCCTGAGCTTCTTAAAGGCCTGTCCTTCCTGTGGATTAAGCTTTAAAAGAATTTAATCTTGTGTATATCAACTGAGGATGCAAATTACTATGTTGCCTCCAAAACTAAGGATGAATGAAAGAAAACTATTTCACAATCATACCAGGCATGTATGCATGCACACATATACACATGCAGGTATACACACATATATATGTGTACACACACAATGAATGTTGTTAACTTTCTGCTTTGACAGACATTGTAGGATAGTTTTACTTGCATGCACACCTCTTCTAGTTTGGACTGCATTCCTTCACAATGCCGTATTCCAAATACTTTAAAAATGAAAGAGTACTTGTATTTCAGGGGAAGAACAAGACAATGTGGTAATTTCCCTACAAAGTAACTACTACAACAGTCTCATGGAATTGTTTCCTTATTTTTATAAAACAAAAAAGCAAGTATTTTGAAGAGGTTAATCCCAAGGTTGGCCTGTACAATACTTGTAGGCAGCTTGTTAGACAATGACTTAGGTGATGCACCTGCCTTGTCTAAGCATCTATAGTGCATCTCAAAACAATAAAGAAAATTTCAAGTGTACAAAAATTCACCGAAGTAACTCAGCTAACTTGTCATAAACAAGGATTTGCAGTCTTCAACATTTTCCCTTGAAGTCATAAATAGATCAACATGACATTCTCTCCCTCACCACTCTCAAATGCACTTGCTTTTTCACTCACAAGAAACACAGCTTGGAAGCAACAAGGAAATCACCAATCTAAGCAAAGACTATCCAGAGGAGGGAAAGTTGCTGGTTCTAACTTTAGCCTCAAAGCCATGCAGCTCTCAAGTGATAAATAGGGAAGATTACAATGTAAGTTTGCAAAGGTAACATTGTACATTCAAATGTAACTGTTAAACATTGAGGTGTACAAACAACACCACAGACCTTCAGACAGTCTTAACATCGGCGTGACACCAAAGATGCACCTATATATATTATTGGTGCTAAGGTATAGAAGGGGATGTGAATAAAATTCCAGCAAAAATATGCAACCATGTTCACATACTCTCCCAAGTCACCATACTACACTCACATTCTATCTCTCTCACAAACACATACAGCCAATCATGCCATTGTCATAGGTCATCCTAACCTCAAAGTTCAATCAAAACCCTTGTCACTAAAAACGGAGTGTCTGTGTGAAGAAGTCCATCCCAAAATACGCCATTTCGTTCATCTCCTTCTCCATCTGTTTTGCTGCACTGATAAGGTGCAGTATACTCAGACAAAACCATCATCACATATCTTTGGCTTCTTGCTACTTTGGCAAAAGCGAGTCTGGCCTATACTTGAGTTCTGTCCAGGCATGGTGCTGTAAAAAACACACACACACTATACACTATCGAAGAACAGAGCAGATGATACACAATCACAAGTCAGATTTCCAAGACTGCTTCATCAGTCACAATACACACTGGTGATGGTAGCTTTTTCCTTAACTATCGACCATCCCCAAACTAAGACTGGCTATAATGTCATTTACCTCCCCCTACATTACTTTACCCTATAATAGTCTGAGGTGTGATTCTCCAAACCACCAGCTCCCAGCATCACTTCTCTCAACCCACAGTGTCTCTGGGGTGCATCATATCGGAACTCCCAACCTTCCAAAGATGAGCTTTGTGTCTTGCTGCTGTTTGTTCCGGTTTCATCTACCCACATAGCAACAGCAAGTTGGATGCAAGCGAACAACACACAGCAGATGGGGGTGATCTGCAAGAAATGCTCATCCATTCTCTTGAAAAAAAATCTTTTCCCACAATGTTCTCCAAACTGCATGCGTGGAACTGTTTCAGACCAACGCCAACATTTCAGGTGCACAGTCGCTCAGCTCACTGAAAGTCAAAGCAGTGGTTGCAAGGAAGATGGCAGCCAACAATAAGCACAATGATGACATTGGAGACGAAGCCGCTGAGCCCATGTTATACATTGACCCCACATAGTGCAATCCAACCGCCTGTGCAGGCGCCAGCAAGAGGGGAGACAACTCTAGGTAGGCAACCAGGGTGGGGCTCTGGTTGGAGATGAGGCCATCCAATCGCTCAGCTTCACTGTTGCACGCTTCAATCTAATAACATGAAGAAAATGCTTAACTTTATACTGCCAATTAAACAGATAGCCGAATCAGATATAAAACTATACATGTGTGTCTGTGTGTTCATGTTTACTCATGCATGTGCTAAATACTAATTCAGGTCTGTAAAATTGGACAGTATTAGTTAAAGATGAAAGTATGTAGTTCTAAGCTTATTCTATGGCATTTCTACTTGCAAAGTAGCGAGAAAATTATTACTAAAAACCGATATACATAATATATTGAATTCGTGCAATTCAGAAAGACAGAGACACCTGGAGAACAAAAGGGACCAGGGGACAGGCACATAGGATGAAAAATTACTCCAAAAAATCTGCTTTCATGCAAAACTAAAATGAAAAAAATTCATAACATTTAACATACACAGCAGCTTTCCAAAGATGAAAAAAGTAAACAAAAGAAGTAATTTACTTTTATTATATTATACATTATAGTGGTCACACCTGAATGTCTGAAGGTTGTGATGCCAAAGGGAGGACTATCAACACCAAGTCTCCCTCCAGACTGAGGTAGCCAAAGACATCACACTGCACCACCATGAGCAGACGTGACAATGACCTCACTAGCTGCTGTACTGTAACAGGACCCTGCTCCATGCGCTGTGCTGCCATGTCCACCAGTCTGGGGTCATAGAGTACTCGCAGCTGGGCAGCTGTGGGGGGATGCACATTTTTAAGTGCAAGTGCACACAAACAAACATGCAGACACATGTACACACATAAATTGTTTCTCACGTAAGCCCAAAAGTTACCTTGTCTTTCAGAGAATACTTTGACAATTTGCAACTAACTGGAGCAAGTTGCACGTTTCTGAAAATTAAAACTGTACCAAAGACGCAAGTTTAGAAACTTTTTTCACAAATTTCTCCCATGGCACTTAAAAATGTGTTGACAAAAAGTCTGGCTTACATTTTTTTATCTTATTTACAACAGTTTTAGTTAACATTGCACTGTTTTTACAAAAATCGATTATCTAAACGGATTTAACAAGTAAAAGTGGCTCCAGAAGTTCATTTCTTTATAAATGTTTCTATTCTGCTATTTTTAACCATGTGTAGCTTACAGTTTCTCATGTCATGGTGTAGTACATTATAGTTCCAACAGCAATGAAACTTTGTAAAAATAATATATATTAGAGATTTTAGGAAACATGATGAAAATCATTTTTAATGAAATGGACCTACCCAAAATTTGTCTATCAACTTATTCTTGTGATAATTATCTGGGGCAGAGCAGTGCAAATTTTCCTGGGTAAACACTTTAAAGTGTTTCTACAAAATAAAATGAAATTCCCAAGGATAACTCACCACAGATGGAACAGCATGCTCCAGGAGGTCGAATCCCTCGACAATGGGGTGGAGAGAGTGGTGGACAAGATATACGATGGCAGAATGGTGTTGTTTGGCTGGACCCTGAACAGTCACACAAAAATTTATTCATCAGGTCTTGATGACAGTTGTCCCTGCTTAACGGCATTTTGAGATATAAAAAATTTTTAAAATAAAAATGCATCCTGACTCTTTAACTCTTGCTACATGGCTCAATCAATTTTGAAAATATAATTTTGAGCCTTAATAGTTTAGTATACAGCATCTGATCTGCAAGTTTTATAGCAACCCCAAGTAGCAGAGCATATCAACCTCTTTCCCCCACAAACAGTAAAAGTTAATACTAAAATAACTGACACTACTAAAACAAAAATTCATATTAAGTAAATTAAATGTTTTCCTTGCAATCCAGACTGTCTGTACTAAAATTTTATTTAACTGCTTTCTCTTGACTAGTTTGTGAACACGTTGCAGTCCCACAATAGCAGATGTGCTTGGCTGCCTCAAAATTTTACACAATATTACATGAACAAAAGGCTCTAGGTCTCTAGGTCAAAAGTCTGCTCACGAGTAAGGTTGCCAAATGCTCTGCACTCTCCGCATAGTCGATGGTAGTGCCAGCAGCCAGTGCAGCACACTCACTAGAGTATGTCTCTCCATCATGGCCACACACACTTCCTGACTGCAGTGAGCATGATGGCTGCACATAATAACAGAAACTGACCTTTAGACAGATCTTTTCACAGGAAGGAACCAGAAACATCACTGTTAGTTTCACACAGTGTTACAAAAAAGTATTCTAAGAATAAAAGGGACCCAAACTTCATACCATGAGTTTAATGTATACTCTAAGGGTTGCCCAAGACAGTAAATGACTGTCTGAACACTACACAGAAGAATATATGAATGAACCTTGTATTTTACATTTGCTATTACTAGTAATCTGAATTTTCTCCATTTTCCTCCACTCCAACCAAAAGTAGCTTTTCATACAATAGGCTCGGGGAAGAGTTAAGTATCCTTTATTTTTGTACAATAAATAGGAAAATTACATATCAAAGATCAGTTACAAAACCCTTTAGCAACAAATCAAACAAGCCTAATCATGTCAGATAATCCAATGTCAATATTTTTCTTATTTTTGGCAGCTCAGATGTTAATAAAAGGACAGTGAACTTAAAAATATTGATCTGCTTCTGTTTTAAAATAAAAAATAATGTAAACTACTTGGCAGTGTCCACGGTAGGCCAAGACCCGATGGTGAGAGTACAAAACACAGGCATTAGAGAACTCCTCTCCCGTTGTGTCACACACAGGATCATGGTGGTGTGGGTTGCACAATCCCTCGTCTGCAACTGGTGAAATGAACATCATGTGCTATGAGGCAATGGTCATTCACACAAAAATTCCTCAGACTTCTCTAATAAATTGACTTGAAATCAATACTGCACTTAAAATGATTATGCCCAATCTAAAGTTAAAGCAATATTTTTAAAATTTCTTACTGCACTCGTATTGTGGACATCCTTGTTCTGTGATGTGACCAAGACAGACTTGCTGATGAGCAATGCACCTGAAATTATGAAACAAAGTTAATATATATTATTGCACATTTGTAACATTTGTAATGTTAGGACATGATTGTATGTATCTGTAATTTTAGCAAAAATGAGTCTGATTTGCCTTTTGTAACAACATTATCTTGGCTTTATGAACAAAATACTATATTGTATCTTTTAATAAATGAGGTGGTCCCTAAGAATCACATAACTATTAAAAATGTTGGGATAAAGTTCAACAAATTAGACCGATACAATGTACAAAGTACAATGCCACACATAATGGCTCAAGAGTACCTTTTCACTTATAGAAATAGTAATTCAAAAAACCAAAGACATAAATGTGCCAGATAATGGTTGAAATATCTATAAATCACAAAGAATAATGGTAATGAAGTTGTACACATACCGCTCTCCACTTCGACATGGGTTTGATTTGCAAGGATCATAATCAGCACAACTGGTAGTGGATATAAACTGTGTCACACCTGCACACCTGTAGTCATTTAAAAGCACACTTTGATTAGTTGCAATAAAAGAGCATCAATTAAGGGATGATTATCACTTGACTACAATTTAAAAAGGTCAAGTAAAAGCACTTTGGAAAAAAATGAGAATGAGAGAGATTGAATTTGCTAGAAAACAAATTTTTTTGTTTTGTGTGACCACTTTCTGATATGAACAAGGGCTGTAATCCAAAACTATATGATGGTTGAACATGGCAAAAACTAATTAACTTTTAATTTAAACTTCTCATTCACAGCAATATGAACATAAAAATCATCTGACAATGAAACATACCTAGCCATACAACTGTTTGGGTATGTCTTCCCATTGGCTCCACAAACTGGTTTATACTGTACAGGACAGCTATTAGGTGACCCTGTGCACAAAACAAATCAGTCACAATTACATATACCAGTCATTTCACAAAATGAATTATTTGTAAAGACTGTTCTCTTTGTACCTGCAACAGGTAAAACCTGTAACAGAGTTCATCATGTCTTGATTTACCAGTGAATGAGGGGGAATCTGCTTATGTTTGGACAGTAGTAATCACATTGGACTGTCTCCCTTGTTTTAATTCTGTGGGAAAATCTTATTATTGCTGCTTATATGATTTTGCCATCTCTAATTTGTACAAGGATCTGAAGAAGAAGGGATTGAAGACGTGTAAAGAAAAAAAATGTACAACTTCTTTCTAGTGTAATACTGATACTCATGAGATATTCTATTCCCTGCAGTTTGCATCCACTTGCCATCAGCATAAAACATGGGAATGACCACCTTATCTTTCTCTTTCTGGTTGTGGCAACAGGTGTAAGTCACCGGGAAGTTTGTGTGCCACATGAAATTCAGTCAAGAACTTTGATGTAGTTTTACTCAGTGTACCCATTAGTGTGGATGATGAAAGTTGTAATTTAAATTTGGAAACATTCTTGCTGTCTGCTGTTTACCAATATCTTTAAAGGCAAATAATTAACCCAACTTTTTGAAACAATGTCTCCTGGTCATGTTTTTTTAAAGTAATCTTGGTTACAAAATGGCATCACTGGGTGGGCAAAAGTAAACATGGGTTACATACTTCATCAAAAGAAAGTCTTAAAAAGCTGCTAATGAACATTACCCTGTGAGCAGTAAATACAATGGTACAATGTCCTGTCATGGTGATGTAGGTACAGAATACATGTACTTTACCCCAAGGTAATACAGTAGTGCTATGTATAATAGTATTAACAAAAATACTAGTTACCTGTAATGTGACCAGTGGTATCTGTTAAACATGATTGTCGAGAGCAGATCAAATCGCCGTCATGACACATGCACTGGCTATCGTCAAGCAGGAAGTGGGCCCCATGCTCTGAAATGAACAAAATGATTTATCTTCATCTTGACAATTTCCACACATATTTACTACAATTGAACAAAAGCACTGTCTGAAGTGAAGCATATTTATTTGTTCATGCTTTTAACTTGAAAGCCCTGTCTAACTGCACCAAGGTATGAAATGTGTCTACTTAGTAGGCATGAACATTAAATGGCATAAAAATAAGGTGTCACTGTGTGTACTGTGTATTATCATTAAAGTGGCATCTAATGTCTGCTCTACACACATAATTTTAAGACAGTATATTGACATCTGTTATCTGCATAGTAACAATGAGCTCTAAATAGAAATTAACATAATGAAAATGAGCCACTCAAGTATGAAGTCCACTTCCAAAGTATATAAATCTACTCACATAAATCTGTAAGTGAGCTTGTGGGCTACTGTGATTCAGTGTCTTTTATTTAGCAAATTTAAGAGGCATCAGCTTAGTTGCACAATATAAGCACCTTGAGTGTTGGCAGGGCCAAGCACACAGTTGCGGCGTTGTAAACATGGGAGAGGTTTGCAATGCTCCAGCACTCCTTTGCTGCTGCAACGACAACCAAGAAAACAGTCGTCTCCTGCTTGCCCGGCCGTGTTGGGGATTCGCACGTATGCACCTGCAGGCACCCGCATGGAGGACACTTTCCCCAGTGTGCATGCTGCATCAAAGAAAGTGATTCAAATGATAAGTATCAAAAACAAGAGCAATCAAAGTATCAAAACATAATTTGTATGCAAATACATAAGTTCTGATGTCTTACTGATATGAAGGTTACTGGCAGCATTTCAGAGCATTTGTCCAAACAAGAAAAAGAGAGATGTTAATGGCTGTGAATTATTCTTTTTCTTTTTACCTGATTTGCAGATAAACTGTTGGCAATTGTCAGTGTGTTTGCACTTGCGGCGACGTACTTCGCAGACTTCGTCTGCCTGACACGGGTGAGGGTTACAAGGATGAGTTACTTCCCCTTCTTCATGAATATGTGGACTGGGCTCTGAAAGGAAGAAAATTGATATTTTCCCTTATGCACAAGCTTTCATTGTAAGTAGTCTAATCAATGTCTTGATGAAAGTCTTTATTTTTAAAATCTTTTAGTGTCTTAATCGTCAGAAAATGTTGCAAATAGTTGGCAATAACTCCTCTACCCTAAAAAGGTTTATGCAGCATTTCACTTCTTACAATAAGTACTAATCTTTTGCAAGATACTGTACATGTGCATTGATCAGTGGCAGTGAATGTCAGTGATGAATGTTGTACTGTGGCATGTATTTAGTATGATGTTTTTTCTCGGAATAATTGATGGTAAGCCCTATGGCAACAATAGTTTTCTATGATAAACCTGTGCCAGTAATCACTGTTTATATCTGAGTTGATTTTCAGCCAATAATAACAAAACCAAGTGATGCAAATGTGAAGATAAACTTACGAAGATAGTGTGCTAGAGGGATGCAGGCCCCTGGTGTGCGAGCTGAGTGTAGTGCATTACACAGCTGAGGCACAGACTGCTGGGCATCCACACACTTGTTCAAAATGTCAATACAGTCCTCCCTACAGTTTGCATCAAAATATATATTTTTCTTGAAACAAATGTACTTCATAACCAAGATTTCACTCAACCACGGAATTTCTCGAATGCTCTGTCTCACAAAACTATTATTCATATAGTTCTTCCCTACCACCCCCTAAAAATAAATATTGTATGGTGACCTTTTTTATCTAAAAAAAGAAAGCTTAAGTTAAAGGGAAATAACAGTCTGTCAATCCAAAATGATCATCCATTTTATATGATTAAGGGCTTTATTTTTTAAATTATATGCATGTCTCTCTCACAAAACTATTCTTTAACTAGTTCTCTCCTACCTCCCCCCCTCAAAAATAAATACTGTCTTTACTTTCTTTAAAAAAAAAAAAGCATAAAGGGAAATAAAAGTCCGTTTACCCAACATGATACTGTATTCGCTAAGATTAAAGGCTTTTATTTTCTTAAAAATATGCAATTTCTGTGAAGTGTTGGGTGAACAAAAAGTCAGGAAAAGGACCAACAGCCTGATTCCATACTAACTTGCACAGTGACAGAAGGGAAAGCTGTTTGTGGCAAGGCTTGATCTGTGTTGCACAAGCAATCGCTTTCCACTTCTCTGGCTCACATGTTCGAATGTCTGCAACAAATGACAAATTATATTAGTAAACCAACAAGGGGAGACTAGCAGGAAAGGCTAACACCTGATCAATTTTTCCCCTCTTCCTTTACTGTATAGCTAAAATACGTGAAAACAGAAAAATGCTGCTCATGCTGAATAAACATGCTTTCCACTTCAGCCTACCAAGGAATCAGGGTACACAGATGTCTGGTGTTCGTGTTTTGTTTTAAATAAGGGGATATTTAAAATAAGCCAACTACCAGAAAAAAATGCAGCAAGTAAAAACAGCTATCATTTTAGAGCAGGAAACAACTAATTAATCATTTGATGTCAGTTCGGTAAATTGTGAATTACTAATGGTATCTCATCAAATCATGCTTATCATGCCACAAGATGGTCTTGGCACCTTTCACATGAATTTCCATCTGCGGCAGGATAATAGGCCCACTTTCCCACATTTTAAAGGCTTTCTCGGCAGCATAGTCAGCCTCCCTTGTGCAACTCTGAAAAAGCTCAGTTGGGCGGTGGTTGAAGTTGGTGCAGTACGACAGACCACTACACCCGAGCTGACAGGGTTCATCAACTGCACAAAGCAAAAATGAGAAGATTTGTCACAAAAATCAAAAGTGTGCTTTGTGTTTCTTATCATCTGTAATTAAAATAAAAGGAAATGAATGATGTGTGGAAGAAAACAGGCAAGTACCACGTACCATCCATGAGGCACTTGTGCATGCTGGCCTCCATCATGGATACGGGCTGGATGTAGGAGCAGCTCTTGTGAAATTCATTGTGATAAGACCATCCATCTTTGTACGTCTGTAACACAAAGAATATGTCATCAGTGCAAGAGACATACTTCACTCCTCAGCACACATTGTTAAGCTAGCTCTCTCTTTCTTCATCCCTGTGATGGGTGCAACAGTTAAAAGACTAATCAAATGTATGTTAGTTGCAGCTTTGAGTTTCTTCTTCTCATGCAGACTTAGGAGACAAAAGAATGTTTCATAGTTTTTCTGTTACTTTCATGCTTAAAGCTTGTCAAAGCAAAGTGAGTTTAAAATCCAAATGTCTACCCTGTGGAAGAAATAATGGTTCAACCTAGAGGAAGAAGGTCAAAGTACATGTAAGATCTGATGAAAACATGTGAAGTGTAACCAGTACCACTACCTCCTATTCTTCTCCCTCCCCTGGGTTAAACCATTCTTTACCTTAGAAAGCTAGAAGGTAGAAGTTTAATATTTAAAACAAATTATATTAAGTCATCAAAAGAAAACTAAAGAAAAAAATAATGGTTCAAATGTATAGATGGCTAAAAACATTAGCTCATGATTCTCTATGAAAGCTGCTAAAGCATCAGGAAACAAAAATTAGCAAAAGAATCAATCAACTCATTTTTAATTAATGCCTCAGCAACTGAGTCCCTTACATCACCAAATACTGCTTTACAGCAGCACATGTGCAACACTTTGTAAAGTCCACAACTTCCACTCCTACAGCTTTGCTATGCACACCAACAACACTAGGTAGAACTACGGTGCTTCATCTGCCTTCTCAGTGCTAATGTCAGAACTTGGCAGGAGCACTGACATAAAAACAAACATCACCTGCATTTTCTCACCTGTGTGCAGAGATCTCGACAGCGGGTGGTGACAGCTTTTGCACAGCAGTGCAGCTTGGCGTTGTCCAAGCTGGTGGCTGGGGGGGTGTGGTTGGCAGGGGAGGTGTGTGTTTGAAGGAAGCACTGCCATAGCGGCTCCTGTGAAGCAGAAATCACCATGTTAAAGATGACATGAGAAAGAACTGAGGCTGTTGGATCCAGTTACACAACTATTCGGCCTAATGTGTGGCCTGCAAAATACATGAATGTGTCTGATGTGATAATGTGGATTTGTGTTAATGGCTGCACACACAGGAGAGGAAAAGAGGGCACAAGCAAATATACATTCATGAGATGGAAATGAGAAGATGAATGCAAGGAAGCAGTAGAAGAAGGCAGGAGACACAAGAGATTGAGTGAGGAAGAGATCAGAGAGAACGGGAAAACAAGCTGCAATTACCAAACCCTAGCTAACTCGGCCTCACAACTACAAGCTTGGATTGATTGCTATCTGCATTTCCTGGGGTTAAGTTATTCTAGAGAACTTTAGCCCTCGTGACCAAGAAACAGTGAAGGAAGGACAGAGTAGTTTTAAAGCATGTAAAACTGTTGCAGAGGAACTCTCTTGCCATGCCAAACAACTAATTTATAATTCACAAGTATATTTCCAGTGGGAAGCAGACCAGAATTATGGGGCATTTTAAGCTAAGAGACTTGTGATGATAAAAATGTGAATACAGCTGGGAAAACCGGTGGGATGGGGAGACGAACAAGGAATTTATTTAATGATTAAATGTACATGACAACAGAATCCAACTGGAACTTTTCCATCAACTCTCTTTAAAAAAAAAAACAAACAGCAGCTGACTCTAAACCTGCACATACCATACTTACAAACTGGTTGGCATGTGCCTCAGGCCATTTAATTACGAAAAAAAATGCATGAATAATATTTCTGTTTACTGCATGTAATAGCGTTATTTTCTATCAGGATGGACAGCAAAAGTTACAAGCCAAAATCTGAGGAAAAATGATTTTCACCACCCCAACAGACTGTTACTGACAATTATTTATCTCTTCTCTACTTTTCGTCCTCTTCTTGTTCAAATTGGGAACTGGTGGGGTGGCGGGAGAAAGAACAGCTCCAGGATGTGCCAGCCTCACTACAGCACGCCAGTAAACCGGCAAAGGGAGAGAAGTCCGGTACGCAGGGTGAGCTACTCTGGCATTCGGGGCGCCCAGCGATTCTAGCTGTCAGCACCAGGAAGCCTGCACCTCGTTAGACGCGCCAAAAATACCCCTCCAGCACGTGGCCACGCCACCCCACCTCCCACCCAACCACCCCTCCTGATGCCATGCTTGCTCTTTTGTTAGTGAAATTTATCCCCACCTCCTTTACCCCCCGACCCGCAAATCCTTCACAACACATATACACCTCCATCCCTCCGTGATAACGCCGATGTGAAGACGAGCGAGGGAGTCCGCTGCCGGCTGAAAGAATTGAAGTCCGAGATAATGGCAGGAGAACAGACGCAGCAGACAAACGCACTGGTGTGTGCAGGTCCATAGGTGTAAAATGCCTCCCTACCCACCCCGACCCCCACGTCTTCCACCGTAGGTCGCTCTTTGGTTACACTGAGCACCAGGCGGTGAGGAAGCCCCACACACCATGGAAATGTCAGTTCCTACCCCACACACCACTCACTCACTGCAAGCACAGATGTTTTTACATGTAGAAGTTCGCGGTTCGAGGCTAGTCAACAAGGTCTTGATCTTTCAGGCTTGCTTCTCTCTCTCCCTCTCTCACACACATATAACGCCATTTAAAGCAGCAGATGATTGTGGTCTGACCGGTGCTCCTAGGTAAGGTCTCGTCTGACCCCTGACCCTAACCTTTCTGCCCGAGAAAGTTTAAAGGTCTGCGTTCTGGTCTTGCACGTGTGTTCCTGCTCATGAACGAACGCGTGAGCATGGTCACGCATTTTCTTTTCAGCAATTCGCCTTCCCACTCAATAAAAAAATAAAAAGACAGCAGAAAAATACCGATGACCTGCCAGATGTTAATGACATGTAAGTTAACTACTTTCAGAAGTGCTGCACAATAAAAGGTTAATGAAAGGTAAGTTAACGGACTTAAAGTGTCTCACGATGTAGTAAGATGGGAGTTGATATACAAGAGGTGAAATGGTAAGATAATGAAGGGTACACCATACATGGGGAGAAGGGGTGGTGCGGGTGTAGGTGTAGGAGAGGGGGGACGCACCATGAGGTCAGGGCCGCCACACGCCACAATCAACACGTCGATGATGTCGTCCTCCGACATGGTGGACTGCAGGGCATCGCGACACTTGTCGCGGCACGACTGGGTCTTGGCCCGCTCGCAGCACGGCAGGTCTGCAACACGAACGCATGCACACACATGAGAAAGGTTTGTATACTACAAGTTTTGTGCATGTGCAAATGCGAGCCATACCCTGTGTGTTAGGGTCATTCGGTCATTCTATTATTATTACCTTAATAACTTCATTAACGGCCGCAAGTAATAAGACAGTTCATTTTTATAGAATAAGCAAATAGTACTTCAATCAATCAGCCACCCTACTTTTATGAAGTCAGGAGAAAATGAGATCTTAACCTCTTTCCAAAAAGCAAAGAGTAATTTCGATGTTCCAACCCTCATAACTTGCAAACAGAACCGAATAAGGTTTTATTTTTATATGATTTGGGGAATAATGAATTAAACTATTCTGCACTTTAGCCAACCTCTAGCAGTCATCTTAAAAAAAAAAAAAACCTAACAGACAAAATCTCGCTTAGTCTCGTTACATTCAAAAAACTGGAAGTCTCACCCTGCTTAAGTTTCATCTCGAGGATTTAAAAATATTTTTTTTTTGTAAACTTGCACTTACTGTCCACTGGATTCGTGGTGCGCGCTGGTTGGGCCTGACTCTGCATGCACTCAGTAACCATACCACTCGGCCCTCCACAGTGCTGGGTAACGACACGCAAGGGGGCGCGCGTGTTGCGTGACGTGCTGGATAAGGACGTGCTGCGACACACCATGCCGCAACTGAGTGACGTCGCCTTCTGGCAACAGGTCTCCCCGTCTGTGACGTCACCAGGTCAGGTACGCGCGTGCGATGATCGTGTGGAAGAGAACAACAAACGTCCAGATTAATTAAATTCCAGGCACGTCAATGAAAAAAACAGTGCAGGGTGGTGTGGGTAGGGGGAGGGAGACACGTCATATCGTGCACATTACAAATTCATATTGTATTAATTACTATTTAATATTTACATTCATTATACATTTGTTGAGGGCATTGCCACAATGGAATGTCAACATGTTCTGAACGTGGGAAACTTTTCACTGACCAGTGAGCGAAGTCCCTTAGCTGAACCCTCACGTCACGGCAAGCCACACACCTCTCTTCCACTAACCCTTTAATTTCCCTAGACTCACTAATTAACTCAGAACCCACAACTACCCGCCCCTTGGTCTTCACCTTCTTGTTTCCTGATGCACATGAACATCGTTTTTTCTGATGCCGCACTGCACGTTCGTCGGAGCTCTGCCTTCGACCGGGCCTGCAAATAAATAAATCAAATGTGAAATAAGTAATTGACATGAAGATGGTCTTTGTCTTCGTCACCTCCCAAACCAACTTGTCAGATGCAGCTTCTTCAGTTAATGTTGCAACCAGAGACCAGTCCCAGCATAACCGCTCGTCCTTAGGTACTAGTCAAGGCATGTCTATGTACATATGTATTTACAAAAGTCCTATTCACGGTGCCTGTGAAAGTCTCGTCGCCCGTAGTTTCCAGTACATCAATGTCAGCACCACAAGACGCCGGCAATAGGGCTGTTCATCCTCCCCTCCTCCTAACTACACAGCTAGAGTTGCTTTTCATTATTTTTATATTATTATTTTCGTGTGCTCTACACCCCAAACCCCGCAGTGTTTCAGCAAAGGTTCCGCCCACCAAGAAAGCTACTGCGACCCCTTGACTGCGAGATACAAAAGCAGTTGGTCCACGAGCTCGCTACGTCACCTGCTCCTGAAAGCACACGTCACCTCAATTTTAGCGGAAAAAGGGCGACGGCAGTTAACAACGTGTAAAGCTTAAAAATATTTAAAAAGTAATGAAGGATGAAATGCTTTTTCTTCTACTGAGTGAAGGTAGAACATTTGCTATTAGTGATGTCAGCAGCGATCTCAATAGAATCGGGGTAGCGGGGTGGAGGAGTGGGAATGGTAAATATGCAAGAGAGAGGGAGCGGGTAGATGGAATGTGTGGGAGGAGGGTTAACGGCGGTGTAAGACAGCGTGATAGGGACGAGGGGCTTGATGTTCAGTGGGAGGAGGGGGGAGACAAGACAGGAAGTTAATTACCCGCCCTGAACGGTGCTGCCATCTGGCACTACGTGGAGTTCTTTCCCCTCGCTGGTTTCTCTCCGCCTGCCGTCTGTGGCCGATTAGCCCCCGTGTTTACACCTGACGTCGCTTCCTTCCCCGCACTTGTCTCCTCCCTCCACACACAAGGGCACGCATGCGCATACTGACGCACGGCGATAAAGGGGGAGGAGCAGGAGAGAAGACGACAAGGCGCACTCATCAAAGTCTTCTGATGCAGAGATAAGGTGTAAATCATCAGGCCGGCCTGTTTTCAATCACGGCGCGTGTGCTGACGAAAGTAGCGCAGAATGACGCTCGCACCCAGCATCCGCACTCCCTGCGCGTGTGTGAGTGAGCGCGTGCGTGAGTGAGCGCGTGTGTGCGTGGTGCATGTGGATTGAGCAATCGGGTTATTCCTAACCCCTTACATGCCTTGGTCAAGCTTTGCAAGGCGCGTGCGTGCACACACACGTACACAATGGCGATATTGTGTTAAGGCTCGTGACCTTTGCCCTACCTGCAATTTGACCGTTTGCCGGGTACCGTTAGTACGGTCGCCAACAAAGCTTACATGGGTTCGTATACAGAAGTGATGGAACATTCAAGAGTCACTTTCGCCAACTGACACTGGCTCTGCAGTAACGTTATGTAACGTGTTTACGACGTGAAAATGACGTCAAAAGGTCCTTCTATTCCTCACCTCGCTACGTCACGTAGCTCGACCTCTCTCCTGTAGGGTGAAAATCGACCCCGGGAGTTGAATACCTGTTCGTATGGAGGCTCTCTATGTAATCTGTTCATCTGATGCATTTTTGCTGCTCGTTGTTTGTGACGACCCCCTCTCGGATCGACAAAGGTTCAAACTTTTCACACAATGAGTCAGAGAAACTATGGTTTTAAGTGACTTCGTTGAATTAATACCTGCAGAAACAAATCTCACCATAACCCCAATGCAACTTAGTGTCACGCACACAAAAAAAAACAACAAAAAACTCTCTAGCAAGACTTGACTTCGTCACTAACTGCTGTCGTTGTTTGAGAGTATGAAAGGGCCACTGGCCCCTGCCATTCTTGTTCAGTCAAACATTTACCTAGAAAGGGGAAGGGGGAGTTGTGCTCTCCCCTGTGACGTCACTCGAGCCTCGTCTTAACAGCCACCCCAACGGAAAAAACCTCCCCCTCCTTCTTTGTCCCCAGTCAGACGCAAACCCTTGTTTAGTGACATGTTTTGACAGTGGCGTTGACCTTTCTCTAATAACAAAGCAAAGGTCAACTGTGGCAGGTGACAGACGAACGACTATATGACTGATGTTTAATTTTGTTTTCGTGTCTCCCACGCTTGCCTTCATGCACACAGACCTAACAAAAACTAAAACTAAAACCGTACTCACTAGCACGAACGCTTGTAGGTAGACACTAAGAAGCCGACTAGTATTGGAATGGACTGAACCATGGGATCCCATCTGATACAGAAATTGCTAACCAGCCACTTCCACAAAAGTGAACACGGTAGGCCGTCATAAAAACAAAAATAATGCCTGACTGGCTATCTGGTCTAAGTCCCCTATGGCTAACCCGTTTTGACAACCAAAAGAAATATCTCATTTCGCTAAAAGTTTCTCCCGCGTCTCTGAGGATTCGGTCTAACTGCAGTTGCTTCTCCCAACCTTCAACCCCAAGTCATTACTCAAACATCTGGGCCCCTTGAAAATCCCCAAATATTTACAATCAAGTTCTCCAAGGAGTCAGTTATCGGTGTTTTAAAATAAACTCACCCCTACCTCCCCGTTAACCCTTTTCCCTTCTCAACCCTAAAGGTCGCGCTGTGCATAAAGACTTTGCGGTTCCCTGTTCAGACAACCGTCATCCCCTATGTTCTGTGAACAGACAGCTCGCCCTCCGCAAACTAGCGTCTCTGGGTGGCCACTGATCAAGGGTTAAGGTGGGGTGGAGTGCTTCTGTGGATGTCTTTAGTAAGAACAAGACCGCGCTGTCCCTGAACACCCTTCCACCCGTCCCAAAAGCCCTAGAAATGACTGGTTTTTGGAAAGATAATATACAAATATATATTTATATCGTCAGGCATTTCCCCGACTAAAATAAAGACCTATTAAATTTTCATTTTTGAATGTGAAGCATGAGGCCGCGCACGCACGCATGTCGACTATTTCCCCCGACAGTTCATCTGTCTTCCTATGAAAACGCTCCAATCTATTTCTCCAGCGGTTCGTTCGTTCGTCTTTCGTTTGTGAAGTTTTTTTTTTTCCTTTTGGAGGAGGGTGGAGGTAAGGTAGGGGAAGGAGCTGCGGCATCTGCAATGTTTGCTCGCTTGCACTGCCCCAGCCTAAGACATCGAACTGCAAATGTGCGAGAAAAACAAGTTGAAGCTCCACGATTGGCACGCCGAGCTCCTGTTTGCCCGCCGAGAGGTAAACACACGCCCTACCTGCGGGGCGAAGAACATTTTTTTTTAACCTCTATCCCTTTTCTTGACCCCTTGATTCCTTTTTCCCTACAGTTTTTAAGTCACCTAACGAAGCACGTATGGTCAAGGGAATAACATACATGGGTTTTGTTTGTTTGTTGCTGTTGTTTCGAGGGCCTTAAAAGCGACAGAAGCGACCTCTCGTGGGGCGCCCAGACCTTGGGAACACGAAGACGTCTGCGGACAACTGGACAACGGAGACAAGCGAACAGCGAAAGAGTTGGGGAGGATGATGAGTAGAGCGATGGTCGCAGCGAAATGGCACGAGACCTAACCTTTCACCCTTTACGACGGTTAGGCAGGTGACCTGACACACACAACTTGGATTACTCTATATGCACGCAAAAGTTACTCTTTTTTGGGTGGGGGTTGATTTGGCTTAATGGTTCTGCTTACTTTTTTTTTTTTGCAGGAGGGGAGGGAGGCAGCTGACAATAGTGGTGTAACCCTGATTCTGTACAGCAGGAGGACCTTGTAGGTGCGCCCCCATCAGGGACAACTCTGTAGACTCTGGTCTTCCATGTCTGCATGTGAGAATCGTGGTCTAGGGCTGATAGCTCGTCTCGGGGTATACTGACAACTCTTAGTAAGGGTGGCCTTGGGATGAGGAGGTCTCTTTTCGTCACCCCTTACCCGTTGTAAGCCACGGCTACCTCGATGGTAAGTTTACCCTCCGGACCACAGGCATGGCGCCTGAATCACTCGGGGATTCTCTCCTGACGATATTTACTGGTCTGGGATGTGTGTGCGCGCGCACACGACGCTGAGCACAGTCCAGCGTGAGGCCCGTTACCCTGATGACGTCAGCCCACCGGCCGTGACCCTCACGCACTGGGGACGTGCGCTGATGCTGCAGCTGTTGTTGCGGTCTACTGTAGAGGTCGTCGTCTCGTACTGAGCAGCTTTCGATTCGCGTGCCATGACGACTCAACCGTGAACGCCGCTCAGCCAAAACTAAAAGAGAGGGGGTGGAGATGGGAGTGGGGGAGAGAAAACGCGTTCATGTTCCAGAACACACGCGTCAGTCTGCTGCTGACGTCTGGCAATGAAAACAGCCTTTAGCCTAACACATGACGCACGCAGGCAGAACGTCAGAAAACACTGAAATTCTGCAACTTTTCTATTCTCTGAGGTTAAGATAATAGTAAGGAAATTAAACACACTTACACACACACATAGACAAGATGAGAAAGATGGAGAGAGGGGACGTGACTCAGTCGACACGGCTGCACGAGCTACTACCGCCCTCTTCAGTCTCTGTACAGTTTTTTAAAATAAATTTCTGTTTTCAATTTACAGGATGTGTTTTGTGATTACTTAAAACAAAGCGACACAAACGTAATTAATTTATTTTAAAAGGTGGAGGGTTTGGGGGAGACTCTCTGGCGCCAGGGAAGCAGCCTCTTGGGAGGGCGATGCATGGCTGACCGTGGCATAATCTTCTGGTGCTCTCCCCTGAATTTTCCTCCTTTCTCTGCACTGGCCGAATGGCAATCAGTTAATTACATTATTACTATCCCATTACTTTCCCATTCCAGGTTATAATTTTCCCACTTGCAGACTCCCTCCTTCCTCCACACCATCCCTCGCTCGCTCTTGTGATAAAATCATTTTATATTTATTTGTGGCTCTCGAAGTTCGTTCGTTCTAAAAGTTCAAGGAAAAAACGCCGTTACAGAAGTAGAAGTATTTCAGACTATTTGACAATCGTTAACCCAATTAACATGTTGAGATAACACGAAGCAAACAGCCTCATCTGCGTGCAGTATGGCTTACATGTCTTCCGTGCTTTTACCACATCAGTTAACTAATAATTGTCTCAACGGACACGCAAGAACTATGTGACTGAGTGATCACATTGTGGTGAATTGTTCAAATTAGAAACAAATATGCACAACACAGTAGGAGTCCGGTTAAGAAGGCGGTATGGAAATCACTGACATTCACAGTCTATAGTCTATCCTTCACAACTCGCTCACACACAGAGACCTGGAACAATCTGCTGGGTTCCTGTATTCGTGTTTCATCACATTTTATGAAATCTTCGATTGTCAAATCCCTAGGAGCACTCTGCGCAAGAGTTTCGGGCAGGGGAGAGCATTCAAGCATGCTGGAAAACAATTAGCAAAAAAGAGTCAATCCATCGGTCCTGCAATTCAATGTCTCCAGTGACACTCGAGTTGTGAACAAAGTCTGCCATGGACCGTGGCAAGGTAAGTCACATTCAGCTTCAAAAACTTAAAAAAAAAAAAAGGTCAAGAACTGAGTGGTACTCACTAGGCAGGCCATAAAAAAAAAATCATGTTTGCGACTCCAACCGCAACTACTGTAGCAAATATCCACAAGCAAACACGAAAATGTAAAACAACAATCTACAAGAAAGATACAGATGATTGGGGTGATGTGGGGGTCGGGAGAAGTGAGGCCCACAAAACACTCTCAAGATAATGTAGTCCCTCCGCAATGATCTGCAACAGAGCATACAACGAGAAAAAGAGAACACCGGAAAGGGGACATGAGCTGATCTGGCCTCAACACAGACACAATGAGAATAAGAGAGGATGCAAAAATGAAGGAGAGAGAAATAGAAAGCAAAAAAAATGCAGACAGCATAAACAATAGAAAGGAGAAATGCGGCAGGGAACTTGACCCCAGAACGGAAAGAGTAAGGACAAGGAGTCGTGACCTGCACGTGACGCGCGTAGATCTCACTACACGACTTGTCTCAAGGCGAGAAGCGCATCCACAATTTATATGAACTGAGTGAACAATGGCAGCACCTGCCGATGGGCAAGGCTGTTTCTCGAGACTTTTTCTCACGATCATTACAGACACGCTGCAGGCGCGGAATACCTGAGGTAGTCTGCCAAGATGGTGATTTACTCAAAGGTCGAAGAGCGGAGAAAAGGTTTGTCAGGCGGAACCAGGCGGCAGGCAGGCATGCACACAGACCGCAATGCAACAGGTTTGCATATTTTTATGTTTGGGGGGCACTTGGAGGTGTCAAGTAGCAGAGGCAAAGTTCTGACACGAAAATTAAAGCGAAATTAAGTTTCAAGGGCGCCCCCTGTTACACCGACGGGGCTCGCGGCTCAAGGCCCTGAACCGCTACGTCAGGTGCAGGCCTGACACGCAGGGCAGATAAACCACGCTCACACTTATCTCCTCTTGCTATTTACCCACCTCACCTGCCAAGATTAACTCTCCCACTGAGCGATTTGACCCTCAGCCTTTATCCCCCTCGCCCCTGCAGCCACCGTCATCGGGTAACTCCCACCCACAACTACCTCCGTCCTCACCTCTGCGATCCTATTCTGGCAATCCTGAGGTTGAGGGTGCATCCTTGCACGGGTGGCTTCCACCCGATCGCTGCCCAGTGAGGCTTCTGGTACTTTTATCGCGTGATTTCACATCATGATTTAACTCGATACAGAAACATTTTCCAGATTAAAAATTGCATCGATGGTCAAGCCTCTGCCCACGACATTCTGGTGTAATGATCGTTCAAGCATATTCCCCAAACACCACAGCACAAGTAGCGTCCAATCAATAGACATAAGCTCCTCCATTCAGTCGCAGCACGTGGAATCGGAAATCAATCGATACACAGGCAATTCCCAGTGAACCATTTCACGTGTAATCCCCAAGCAGCCGGTACGCCTGTAATCCCCAACCAATCAGGACACTTGCAATTCCCATTCAACCATCCCACATGCCGATGTTTTGAGTGCACGCCTACAAGAAGGGGTGGGGGACTCACTGCACGACCCCGGGTGGGCGCGGCACGTGTTGTCACCACTTCTCCAAAGCGTCCGGAGGAAGACCCGTTGACCTTCTGACGTCTGACGGACCCTCCGACGCATAACATGAAAATACAAACGGCATATCCTGGCAACGGTTAGCAATCCCTTTCGTCACATACTATGACCTTTCGTCCAGTTGTGCGGCTTGTTGACCCAAACGTTCTCGCGACGATTTGTGAACCTTTTCGATGCACGGTGATCTGTCGCTGATACATCGAGAAAGGAAAGGGAAGAAATATTCATTCAGAATTTGGGCAGCGAAAACTTGCACGACTTCTATTCTGTCTCGTACCACATTATGACAAGCGATAGGAAAAAAAGCACTGCCCTCTGGTGCACGTTAAGGATCACCCTGAAGTAAAAGAAAAAAAACTCCTTGCGACTGAACTCCCCTTACACTGCAGTGTGACATGGCCGACATATTCCTACTTTTGCGGAGTAAAAGAATCGTTGAGGAATACGGTGGAGATGGATGCGATCACTACTGGTGGACAAGGACGTGTGGATCGTCTGTCGACTCATCGTAGCTTTCATTCTGCTGTCTGGTCACTTCGGTCACTTGAATTTCCCGTCCTCCCGACATCGGAAAATATCAATGATTTCATCTCAATCAATTGAAAAAATAAGGAGTTATCCTCCTACACCTTCCCCCCACGACAAAAATAGGATTACTTACTGTTTGACACTTGCGACGGCACTGCAAGGACAGACCCAGGTCGCAACACAGACGTCCTGGCCACACTTCGATGTCTCGGAGAACTGCAGAAAACAAAAAATTAAACGAAAATGTTCAGAACAAAGTGAGGAAGACGATTCAGCATCAACATGACTGTGTGTGTGTGTGTGGTTTTTTGGGTTTTTTTCATGCGTGTCTGCGCTCTCTCTCAAACACACACACAGTGTCCCAACATCACACGAAACAATCTGATGTTAGTTTGCCTCATCTATTCAAGCTCTACCAGCATAAATTACTTTCTTAATTATTATTTTTTAACAATTAATTGCCCACTAGGTACCAGACAAACAAAAATGTTCCCGAATCTAATCAAAACATCACTTTCCGGTCCACGCGATACATGCCGCACATTAATTCGTGGAAAAGTCACATGGCTATTCCACTGGCTGCAACCGTCACACTATTTAATACCCCAAGACGGTCATTGACCTCGGTAAGCGCATCAGCCTCCGTAGCGGAGGGGCTTCAGTACTAAAGCCAATGTCACGTGATTATGCAAGCACACGCGCCGTCTGTTGAGCTCGGCTCAAAACCACGTGACCCTACGGTCACGGCTGCCTCCAAGAGCCGTGGGCTCTACGGACATCCTCCCACCACACTACAGCACCGCCAGAGAGGAGGAACGAGGGCCACGTTCACACTCAGAATGGGAGGCAGTCTCGTGTATTCACGGGCAAATCGCGGTCTCAACGCGAGTCCTGAAAGATCGTGTTGACTCGCGGCCCCTTAAAAGGGAGATAGAGAAAAAAATAAATGGAGAGATCTAGCACACAGCAAGAAGAAAAAGACAAGAAATGGCGAAGGGAAAAATGTTTGTAGACGACAGTGATGATGATGGTGAAAGTTGTAAAGGGAAAGAAACCAGCCGAGAGACCTTCATCGAAAAAGCAAGCGCGCAACTAAACCAGAAAAAAAAGGGAGAGAAATAGAAAAGAAAATATGAATCAACAATGGAAGGAAGAAAATACTGGAGTGTCGTTGTTCTCGTTCTGGCATCCAACAGTGTAGCATGAATATCAAATGGGGTGTTGTGGAGGGGAATGAGTGGTAACTGTTGTTAATCAATGGAAAGTTTGGAGCACCGAGCACAAAGACGCCCGCCTGCTCGGCCCACTCCTGTGAGAGAGACCATTGTGCGAGAAGAAAGGACGACATGATGGTAGTGGCGCTGGGGGTGCTACGTGCGGCGGACACTGCGGTGACGAGTGAGAAGTAGGGGGCGTGCTCACTGTCAGACGACAACACCGATGTCACCACGAGGACGGACGTTGCACAAGCACCTGGCGCGCGCCATTCAACTAATCTCCTCCGCTCTCCACGCCCTCGCCAGCAGAGCGGACCCGCTCAGCCCTCTAATTAGTGCTCCTCGTCACAGCGGGTCGCTGTTCCGTGACCTGACCTTCGCTAATCTTCCGCCGGTCACCCGGGGTGTCTTTGCCAACGGAAGACGTTTCAAATGGCGTCAACTGTTTCTTACAGCGACTGTGTGTGAACAGTTTGGCAGCCATTTTGCTTTTGCTTCGTTGTATCTCATTTTTTTCCGGGACACTGACTCGGTCGATCCGTTGATCGCTGGCATAGGACAGAAGCGGTCGTCCGAATGGTTAAACATCACTGTCCAAGACAGGACCATGCCCCCTGTTGTGTTATTGGTTTGTGGGTATTAGAGGTGGCACTCATTAAACTGTCCAGTTAGAAAACACACAAGAGACAGCTTCATGTCGGCTCCCGCCCAAGTATATTTGAATCTCTTAACCGGAACTAAACCTTTTACGTATTGTTCATTTTGGGATAAGGCCAACACTTGCCTTATTCAATCTCCCTTTCTTTAAAATGGACATTGTTTCAATATAACTTAATTAACATTAATTTTAATATTCTTGAATTTCCTATTCAAGTCTATGTGCGTTTGATTCGAGTCAATCATTTACAAGTCAAGTCTCTGTGGGATCTTGATGGTGCGACCACTCTTGGTAGTCTTGACAGGCTGGTCTGGAGGAGCGATGACTTTGGACGCTGGCGCCTTCCTGGCTGCGGCTCCTGAACATGGCTCTGGATTGTCAACAGGAATGTCTGGATCGTCTGAGTGTAGACCAGACAAGGGGTCGGGATCCTCTTCGGACTTTGGGTTTGTTGGAATAAGGGACGACAGATTCTTTGGGATAGGTCTGGGAATCTCGGGATTGGGATCTCTGGGAATCAAGAGACGGCGGTTGCGTCGTTGGCGACCGTAGGGAGTCTCTACCTCATATGACCTGTTGGGCAGAGACTTGATGATTGTCCCTGGTGTCTGGGTTGGCTTCACCCAAACTGGCTGACCTGGTTCCAACTCAGCGGCTGGTCTGGCACGGTGTGCTCTGTCGAAGTTCTGTTTATATTTCAACTTCTGCATCTCGTCTTTCTTCTGAAAGTCCTTCCTTTTTTTCCTTTTTCTCGGAAAACTGAAGATGGTATGGTGGGGACCATGGTGCGTAGTCTTCTCCCGAACAACAGTTCTGCTGGACTGAGACCTTGCTGAAGTGGCGTAGCGCGATATGTGAGAATCGCTAAATAAGGATCATCTGCCTTCTTCAGGATTGATTTCACAGTTTGAACGGCGCGTTCGGCTTCGCCATTCGCTTGTGGATAGTACGGGCTGCTTGTTGTGTGAGTGAACTCGTACTGTTGAGCGAACGTTTGGAACTGCTTGCTGGAGAACTGCGGCCGTTGTCTGAGATGACAATTTGTGGATTTCCATGGCGGGAAAAAATGCTCTTAACATGGTTGATGACTGTTTCCGCCGAAGTATTCTTCAAGTGTGCCAACTCAATATAACGTGAATAATAGTCCACCACCAGTAAGTACTGTTCTTTTTTCAGTTCAAAGATGTCCATGCACTTTCTGCAAGGGAATGCTGGTGTGGACAGAGGGAATGAGTGGCTCAGGGGGAATTGGCCTCTCCTTGATGCAAATTGTGCACTCTGTACCATGGACTCTATTGCTGAGAAAGCTTTGGCCACCAAACGCTCTCTCTGGCCAAGGCACGACATTTTACGATGCCTGATGTCCAATGTGAAGTCTGTGGAGAATGTCTGTTCTCAGTACTTCAGGGATGATCAGTCTTGATCTGTAGAGAAGAAGTCCATCATGTTCTGTGACTTCTGAACGTACTGTCCAAAACGCTTTCAGTTCTTCATGTTCTGGACTAGAACGTGGCCATCCATTGTGGAGATAATACAGCACTGTCTTACAAACAGTATCTCTTGCAGTCTCGTTCTTGATTTCTTCGATGCGTTTTTCACTGGCTGGCAAGCTCTGAATCACTTGCTTGATGAAGATCTCTTCTTCTTCACTTCTCTCATCTTTCTGAGTGTTTCTTACTGGGGCTCGTGAGAGTGTGTCAGCAGTCACGAGATTCTTGCCTTTTGTGTAGACAATGTTGTACTTGAACCTCATCAGGCGCATCCGGAATCTCTGAATTCTCGGAGGTGATCTTCAAGGTCTTTGTTTCAGTAGAGCCAATAGTGGCTTGTGGTCAGTTTCGATTGTCAGATCACGAAGTCCTGTGATGTAGTCACAGAACTTTTCACACGCCCAAGTCACTGCGAGTGCTTCACGCTCAACTTGCGCGTACCTGCGCTCAGTTTCCGTCATACTTCTTGATGCGTAGAAAACTGGCTTGAGGTGACCATCTTGACTGTTTCTGAAGTAATACTGCACCGAGACCGAAAGATGAAGCATCTGTTGAGACGACGGTCGTTTTTGTCAGTACCATAGTGTGCCAACACTGGAGCTTCAGTCAGCTGTTTCTTAATCTTCTCAAACGAGGTTTCTTGAGCAGTGTCCCAACACCACTCTATGTTTTTCTTGAGCAGGTCACGTAGCGGTTTGCTGTCGTTTGCGAGGTTAGGGCCTGCAAACTTCGCAACGTGGTTAACCATTCCTAACAATCTTCTGAGATCAGAAATGTTCTCTGGCTTGGGAAAATCTTCACAGCAGACAGTTTCTCTGGTCGATGGCGATCCCATCTTTCGAGATGATGTGCCCGAGAAAGGATATCTCTCTTGCAAACTGGCACTTCTCGTCGTTCAGGTAATGCCCGCTTCTTGAAGCGTCGACATCACTTTCTTCAAGTAACAGATCATGTTCTTGCTTGTTCTTACCGAATGAGCAGATCGTCATGTCACAAATCACATTTTCATGGTTCGCCAGAAGTTGAGACATTCGTCGTTGAAATACTTCTGGCCCTGAACTTATCCCGAAGGGTAAGCGTGTATAACAGTACCTTCCAAAAGGTGTGATGAAGGTTGTTAACTCCTGACTTTCCTTCATCCAGTGGAAGTTGATGGAAACCCTTTTTGCAATCAAGCTTTGTGAACATTTTTGCTCCTGACAGCTGGGCTAACAGTTCATCTGTTGACGGTAACGGGTAGTTCTCTCTGCGAACTGCTTCATTTAGTTTGCTCAGATCGACGCAGATTCTGACTCTCTCGTCGCTTGGGCACCACTACTATTGGGGCGCACCAATCACTGCTTGGTGACTGTGGAATCACTCTCCTGTTCTTCAAGTTGATCCAATTCTGCCTTGACTTTTCTTTTCAAGGCAAAGGTAAGCGTCTTGGAGCTGCTACTGCATATGGAACAGCTGTTCTTTCAGACGAATCTTGTAAGGATCTTGTAGACTTCCTAGTCCTCTGAAGAGTTTTGGGAATTCTTCCTTGTACTGTTTTCGTGGTCTTCTATAACTGTGTTGATTCTCTCAATCAACTTCAACGCTGTAATGGCTGGTCGACCTAGCAATGGTTCTTCAAGTGTTTTTACGACATACACATCTTGCAGTGTAGAGACATTCTTGTATGTCAGTTTTGCCTTGAACATGCCTTCCACAGCTATCTCAACACGACCTGGACCATACATTTCTTGCGCACTTTCTGCAATGGTCGCTTGGCTGCTGGAACTGCGGTCTGAGGTACGACCGGTAACATCAGCTCCGGTGTCAAGCTTAAATACATTCTCTGTGTCTTCCATCAGGAGACTGACTTTCCAAGGATCTGTTTGTCACACTGCTACAATCATACCCATGTAAGCTTCTTCGTCTTCTCTTCTCTTCACTGTGTGAATCGTAGAAGAACCTGAAGAGCGACAGACTGCAGCGTAGTGACCAATCTTGGAACATTTTCTGCATTTAGCGTTCTTTGCAGGACAACCATCTCTGTTGTGGGAACCTTTTCCGCATCGAGAGCATGGCGTAGTCTCTGGTTTTTCCCCCGAAGGCCTGGCTTCGTACCGCAACGAACTTTTCGCTGACCTTTCTGAATCTTGTTTGATGGTTTTCTCAACTGTACTCTCGCTGTTGCTTGCCAACATCGAGTGTGCTTGAGTCTTGGACGTCTCATGAGCTCTGCAAATTTCTATTGCTTCTGGAAGCTTGAGTGTTTTCTTCTGCAACAATTTTTCACGCATAGTGTCATCTTGAACACCGATCACAAGTCTGTCACGAATCATGCGGTCAACATCTTTGAAATCACATGATTTTGCTAACTTGCGTAAAACTGCGACGTAAGTATCAACTGACTCATCCTTGTTTTGGTTTCGGCTATGAAACTTGTAGCTCTCATACACCTCATGTGTGCTACCCAAACAAAAGTCGTTTGAACTTGTCGATGACAGTCTGAATATCTTTGTCTTCTCCCCTTCTGCAAAGGATAATCCTTCGTAGATTTCTTGTGCGTCCTCACCAATGCAAGCTAATAGAACTGCACAACGATAAGCTGAATCTTCTTTATCAAGGCGCGTAGCTACCTCATAGTTCTGCCACTGACGAATAAATTTTTCCAATTTACTTCAATGTTAGAAGACAAATCCAGCTTTGAGGGAATCGGAACGTTTGCAGTGAAGTGTTTTCTCTGATGTGTCTCCGCCATCTTGCGAGAAATGTCACTTGCGAAACGTACGACGCAATATTTCAAAATGAGAAAAACGTGCCCACCTGAAAGTTTCTGGAGAAATCACACAGCTAGCACTTTGCTGCTCACTTCTGACACCATGTTGTGTTATTGGTTTGTGGGTATTAGAGGTGGCACTCATTAAACTGTCCAGTTAGAAAACACACAAGAGACAGCTTCATGTCGGCTCCCGCCCAAGTATATTTGAATCTCTTAACCGGAACTAAACCTTTTACGGATTGTTCATTTTGGGAATAAGGCCAACACTTGCCTTATGTCACACCCCCTACCCGATTGACAGATATTCAAACCCAGCAGTGACATCTACATTCAAACCCACTTCCCAGGAGACAATCCAAGCAGTGGTTTAGTTTTTGTACCGACAGTAAAGTAAGGGGTAAATAAACTACCCGTCTATATGATTGGGTTGATATGGGGGGTGGGGGGAGAATACGACCTCGTTTTGTCTGTTGGTGTAAAATCTACATTCTCAGGTGATGTCCCCTCTCACACTGAAATCAAATTCCACGTAGGAAGCTTCGCACAATCGGCTTCTGTTAGCGGTGGCCTCGTAGTCACGTGATCAAACGTCACCAGCTCCTAGCACGCATCGGATACCTGGCCAGGTGACATATTCAGGCGAAAAGTTAGCCGCTGCCCATTCCTTTGCCCCTTCGCAACTGGTCTGACACAGTCCCATGATGTAGAAGCTGAAAAAGTGATAAGATCGCCTTTCGAAGCATCTGCCGACACCTCTAATTCGTGACCCTTCCAACCGGAAAGGAGACACGTCAGAAAGCAGACAGCTACGGTTTCCCCCTCCTTGTTGCATAAGCTCACCTGTTTCCACTCACACTGCTGGACTTTCATGAGTATCAACTTTCGTTTTCAAAGAAAAGGTTCCTGTAGACGGAATTTAGATATAACTAGCATATACAAGAGGTTTGTGAACTCTACATTTGTTGTCCTCCATCTACTGGTCAAGGCTAGTGTATCCCTACTTATCAGCCTACAACATGTGAAGTATAAATCACGCACACATACATACTACTCATACATATGAACATCGCTAGTAACAAGAGCATGAAGTTAATTTTTAAGAGTGCCTATAGTTATGTCTAAAAAATGTCACATGGAAGGATGAATGTGACATTTTTATTTCCTTCTTTCATTCATTCTCTCTTCTCTGCTATTGCTTAATGACAACTCCTTGAAGTTCCCTAAGTAATTTTCTTGAATTGTTTTTATTAATTACCATTTTGCAAATAAAAAAAAATCATTCAGATTGCATTTGATAGTTTCTTTAATGAACACCAGTCCAACATATTCATTGCAAAATATCTCTAAAAGAAAACCTTTGAATTCATGCTCTATAAACTAAAACTGGGAATGTCAATTGCAGTAAATCACTGTGTCTAAAACCGATTGAATTAAATACTTTAAATAAAAAGTAATACTTTCTGTTTCTACAAATGTTACATGGAGAACTTTATTTTGCAGCAAAACAAATAATTTGAAAAAGAAATAAAGACAGAACAATCAAGAAGAAAATAAATACAAGGAAAATTCAACAATAGAAAACCAAGAGTAGTGCCTCAATGTCTACAACATAAATTATTATTTGCCCCCTTCAACTCTCTGACTTCCTTTCCATCAATTACTATTTTCTTCTCCCCCACACACACACACAACCCCAGCTCCCATCCCTTAATTTTAGCACATTAGCTGTGATTAAATAATACAAAAATGTTGAATATACCTGTATATGTCAATATGATAACATACTTTAAACAGCTACAAATTTTAATTATTGCTGAATTTCTTACAGCCAGGTGATACCTGTATCTGATGGAGGACAAGTCCCTTAAAGCAGCTTTACACACACTGCAGAGGTAAGGTTTAACATCTCTCATCTCTGTAGCTTATTATATGCATTTTCAAATACTCTGCTCTCAAATAGTCTCTTGAAGTGAACTGAGGAGGCTTAGGATCACAGTGAATCACAAGGTCATATTTTAAACCAAAGAACTGACCTGAAACAGCTTTACACAAACTGCACTGGTGAGGTGTAACAGCAACAAATGAGCATCTGTTGTTTAAAATTGAATGACCTAATCCCAGCATTACAAATATGGCACTAGGAAGGTTAACACCTCTAGGGATCAGCCTTCCTGTCTTCAAAATAGATCATCTAAAATCAGCTTTCCACAGTTTGCAAGGATGATGACTTGATAAGAACTTCTAAGCAGCTTTACCTAGCATGCACGGGTAACAGCAAAGACCATCATAGGTCATCATCTGTGTTTTTAAAGTAGATGCATACCTAAAAGCAACTTTACACACAATGCACTTGACACATCACTGTAGATTAGCATGTGCATTTTCTAAGAAGGTGAGGACTTGAAAGCAACTTTAGACACATCACAAACTGGTGAGGTTTAGAATCATTGTGACTCACCTTGTGTCTTTTGAAAGTAGATAAGTGTCTACAAGAAGCTTTACATACACTGCATCGGTAAGATTCAACACAATTATGAATTAGATTGTGTCTTTTCAAGCCAATTAAAGAAGTTAAAGGCAGATTAACACACACTTCAACGGTAAGATTTGTTATTTCTATGGACCTGCATATGCTGTTTCAAATGAAATAAACTTTTGAAGGCAGTGTTACACACACTGCACTTGTGAAGCTTATCACTGTGAACCTGCACGTGCTGTTTCAAAGCATTTGATTTTTTGAAGGCAGCTTTACGTATGTTGCACTGGTAAAGTTTCTTGTTACTGTTGATTTGCCTATGTCGTTTCAAATGGGATAATCTTTTACAATCCGCTTAACAATCCCTGCTCTGGTAAGACTTCTCATCCCTGTGAACCTGCCAATGTCGTTTCAAATGGGATAATCTTTTAAATGCAGCTTTACATACAGCTTTACACTGGTGAGGCTTGTCATCATTGTGAACCATCATGTCCTCTTATAAAACATATGATCTTTTAAATGAAGCTTTACACACTGCACTGGTAAGGCTTTTGATCAGTGTGAACCTGCGTATGTCGTTTCAAATTGGATAATGTTTTAAATGCAGCTTTACAAACACTGCACTGGTGAGGCTTGTCATCACTGTGAACCATCATGTGCTGTTTTAAAACATATGATCTTTTAAATGCAGCTTTACAAACCCTGCACTGGTGAGGCTTCTCATCCCTGTGAACCTGCGTATGTTGTTTCAAATCAGATAATCTTTTGAAGGCAGCTTTACATGTAGTGCATTGGTGAGGCTTCTTATCATGGTGAACCTCCATATGACTTTTCAAATTGGATAATATTTTGAAGGCAGCTTTACATACACTGCACTGGTGAGGCTTGTCATCATTGTGAACCATCATGTGCTGTTTTAAAACATATGATCTTTTAAATGCAGCTTTACAAACCCTGCACTGGTGAGGCTTCTCATCCCTGTGAACCTGCGTATGTTGTTTCAAATCAGATAATCTTTTGAAGGCAGCTTTACATGTAGTGCACTGGTGAGACTTCTTATCATGGTGAACCTCCATATGACTTTTCAAATTGGATAATGTTTTGAAGGCAGCTTTACATATAGTGCACTGGTAAGGCTTCTGATCACTGTGAACCTGCATATGTCGTTTCAAATTGGATAATGTTTTAAATGCAGCTTTACAAACACTGCACTGGTGAGGCTTGTCATCATTGTGAACCATCATGTGCTGTTTTAAAACATATGATCTTTTAAATGCAGCTTTACAAACCCTGCACTGGTGAGGCTTCTCATCCCTGTGAACCTGCGTATGTTGTTTCAAATCAGATAATCTTTTGAAGGCAGCTTTACATATAGTGCACTGGTAAGGCTTCTGATCACTGTGAACCTGCATATGTCGTTTCAAATTGGATAATGTTTTAAATGCAGCTTTACAAACCCTGCACTGGTGAGGCTTCTCATCCCTGTGAACCTGCGTATGTTGTTTCAAATCAGATAATCTTTTGAAGGCAGCTTTACATGTAGTGCACTGGTGAGACTTCTTATCATGGTGAACCTTCATATGACTTTTCAAATTAGATAATCTTTTGAAGGCAGCTTTACATGTTCTGCACTTGTGAGGTTTACTAGTGTGGTCCGACATGTGTTTCTTGAGCAAGGATGGAAAACGGAATGAAGACATACACACTTTGCACTTATCAGATTCAATATCGCTACTAGGGTGCTGTTTTTCTGACTCAGTACTGATGCTAGCTTCTGACACATTTACATTTCTCTCATGCTGAGGATTTTCAGTCACAATATCCGTCACCTGTGTATTGTTACATCCAGCAACATCCACATCTTGAAGTTCAGGTGATGATATACATGCTAAAATATCTTTATTTTTCCTGCAATTCCACTCCACCTCCTGTGGTACTCTCTGTGCCTTCAAGTGCTCCATTATTGTGGACTGAGTGTGTGATTTTGTCTGCTCTGACTCTACTGCAGAACCAACGCCTTGACCAGAGTGATCTTCATGCTTGACCTCAGAAGTGACTGGTCCTTTTGCATACTGTGTCTTCACTTCATAAGTATCGTCATGGCAGTTCCAATAAAATTCATTATCACTATCAAGTTGAGAAATTGCATCCTGGCCAGGACATGATCTCTCAGTCTTTCCTATAGGATTATGCTCAGTCATATGTGGCCATTCTATCTTCACAATGTGAGTGTGCTGCTGTTCAATTTTATTGAAAGAAGTGGAATCTTGAGAATTCGTCTCCACTTTCGGAACATTCTCACACCTCCAGTTTGTCTGTGCAGCTGGATCAATTTTTATATTACGGAGTTCTTGGCCAAAGATACTGTCATGCTGCATGAAATCATTCTGTAAACATTTTGTCTCATCAGAGCAAAATGAACTTTCTGCTTTAGGTATTACATTATTGCTTAAGTCTTCTTGTGCCTCACCCATATATTTCGTCTCAGTCTTTATGAGTGTACATGGGACCTGCATCTCACTCTTCATAACAAACATATCTTTGTGCTCTCCAAGAATTATTGATTATATTTATTGTCTTTTGGGTAAAAGTACTTTTACACTTATTGTTGACTAACTTTTCATGAAGCTCAAGACCTCAGCTTCATCAATTCTATTGTTTCTACTGATAATAGAAGACCCACTGAAGTCTGTTGTAATTTTCTCAGACCTGAAACATGACATTTGTAATGATTCAGTTGTCATGCAAATTAAAAGCAAACATTTAAAAGCAAGGAAGATTTCACTTAGACGCTCTCTCTGTTAGAATGAAAGAAGAAAGTTTTTACTACTATGGCTTTTTTTGAAACACGTAGATTCTTAATCAGTTGGAAATTCTGTAGAATTGCTGATTTTGACGCCATTTTTATTTAAGAGTATGTGGTACTTATTATATTATTATATACCATGATTACTCCTAACTGTGTGTTAAATGTCTGTATGAGTATGTATGCCTGCCCTTGTGAGCAAAAGAAAAATTTCTGTCCTGAGTCTCCTCGACAGACAATAAAATTTGATTTGATTTGATTTGATATTGAACAGAACGCTTGCCATCTTATAGTGGGTCGGACAAACTGCTGAAAATCAAAGCATTTTACCTCTCAGAACAGAAACAGGAAAGTAAAATAAATAAATAATGTCTGTCTGTGCTCAGAATTAGAGGAATGAGGCATACCGTGTAGGTGGAACTTGTGGACGTAGAAGTGTTGCTAGAAGTTTGAAATAAGATTTCACCACTAACAACAACTCCGTATTTTCTTTTCACAAGAGTTACCACCCATGTGTTGAAATTTGCATAGAGACCCCGCGACGATGCGTATCACGTGGTACACAATTTAATGGCCGTGACTCGGGTGGAGGACAAAGAAGTCTCCACGCCATTGTCCGAAGTATTAGAAATAGAATTCTATTTTCCCGACAGTATGGACAAGAAAATAACTTCGTCTGTACCACAACAATCAGTGTCGTGTACGAAGCAAAAATTAAATGCGATCGACATTGCTGGCCTATACGAACTGCCGAAGCACCTTTTTTCCTTCGACCACGACGATTTGCCGTGCACCAGAAATGAAGATATTGTGGAGGACCTTGTTCTTGACAAAAGCACTTACACGATGAAAGAATTTCAGGCGGAGTAGAAATCATCACGGGGCCGAAGTTTTATCTCGCCGCGAGGCCACGAAGGGTCGTCAAAGGTCGGCCCAGCCTTCATGTCCAGCAAAGGTCTAGTGTGTCAAGTCTTGGCCCCTCTACCCAGCCAATCCACCCGTAAATGTAGAGACGACCCTCCCCGCCTGTAACTCGCGTGACACTCGCTAAAGATGGCTGCAGCATACTTGATGCTGTATGAAGTGGAGAGAAATCTTAGCAGAAACAGAATATTTCATGATTAAACTAACTCCATCGATTCATGGGATGATTTAGCCCTTTATTAACGATTAAGATTTCGATGTAATGACATCCTGGCGATCGTCGATGACATACAAGGAGATTTAATTAGTAATTACAAATCAGGGCGGAGTGTCACAACTATACATTGCAAGTTCGAATAGCTCTCTCGTTCATAAATGCGACTAATGTGTATACTCAATACATGAATGAATACACTTTTTTTAACATACTGTGTATGTCAAACTTACCTGAAAGAGAAGCAACAATTATATGACTTACTAACAGCGGGGGGCGGGGACTTTAATGTCCCTCTACTGCGGACTCGCTCAACAGGGTAACAAGCGCATTTGTACTCCGTGAAACTCAGTTTGTGACAGAAGATACCAGGTACCAGGTATGAATGTAAGGCCTCAGGTACCAATAAGATATATCTCCCAGGACAGAAGGTCCCAGATATCAGGGAGGAAAAGCCCTCAGGTACGAGGCTAACAGCGCGGCATACTCCAGCCTTATTCTTTGATGCCTGCTGCGCATATGTTCCTCCTGCTTGTACACATTTTTAAAAACTTCCACTGCATCACTCCCTCCCCCTTTCTTGATTGTCGTGGTCTGCAGCACAAAAACTGCTTCTGATACCAGAGCCACGAGCTGCGGCGCTTGCAGGGAAGCCGTTTCACCGTGGGGTTCGGGTTGCGGCCCCTGCTGCACCCGGAAGTAAGCGAGACGCGGAGGTGCGCGCAGCAGCAGCGCGCGTGGTGGTCGCAGCGTACTTGAAAGCTGCGTGCATCACAAAGTCTATAACCTGGACAGTCGTAGCGAGAGAAAACAACAACAACAACAACAAAAAAAAAAAAAAGGTGTTCGTGCCGCTTTCAAAAGATCGACACTAGCCCAGACACAAGAAGATTCGTCCTCAAAACTTCCCCCTCGCCCTCAACACCTCATCCTCGTCGTCTGCGCACTTGATGAGGTTGTAAAGACTGATGTCATACAGGGATCTGTCCCGTACATACACGCACGCACAAGCTCTCACCTGCTGACATTAGTAAATATTTCCACGCAATTAAATGACTTCACAGTTGTAACCTTTTTTCTCTGTGTGCAGGTGAAATGGGGAAAGTTTGGGTAAGTCGGGTATGTGAGAAGTGAACTGTTCTTTCTCGCTCGTGATCAGGAGGAGCTATTTCTACCTTCTCTTATTCCCACTGTGCTGAAGAACAAAGTGTCCTGTACAATATGCAATGATACAAGCATTAATGGACAGCAACAAATCAGAGAGAGGCTGACAGACCTGCGCGTCACGTCAAGACTGCTAACGGCTCAATGGCGTCACAGCCTCGTTCTCACGCCTTCTTCTCTCCTTTCCCCTCTCCAACTTTAGCCCCTCTTGCTGCTAACCCTCGTGGCGCGGCAGGGGACATCTTCCGCCATGCGTGCGATGACATAATCGCCAACGTTGCTCACGAAGGAGGAGTGGAGGATGGGTGGCGAGACGACAAGTGTGCTGTAGACACGCTGCCAAACAACTAAGTGCATCAGGATGTTGTAAATCACGTAACAGACCAGCCAACGGCCCACGTCCCGGAGCCCCTAGGGTCTCTTTTCCCTCCCCTAACACTACCCCGCGTACCGGGAAGCTGACGGATAGAGGCTGTCTGAAGGTGAAGACGGTGTGGTTGGGGTGGGGGGTATGACTATAACAGGGCAACAGCAAAAGCAGAAGGTCACAGCCAACGGAAATGTTTAAAAGCAAGGCTTCGGGGTCACCTCGGGTCTTCAGGCCCCATGAGGGCCACAAGAAGATTGCTGGGTGCAACATAAGATGATGACTGGCTAAAATGTGCAGACAACAAATTTAACGTTTGACGTTCATTAACTGTTTCTGGTGGTGATACAAAGTGAAGGCTGTCTCTCTCCAACCTCATTCACAAGAGTAAATAAATGTACAAATCTTTGTCGATGACCGTAAACCATCCCCTCCATTCGTCGTGTTTTGATGACATCTGCCTACGTCCCGTAACAATACGTCCTCTGAGAACATACGAAGATTTCGCTACGAAGACGTAAACCAAGCAGAAAAAGCCCATGTCCCCAGTGTAGAACAAAAAAAAAAAAAAAGAGAGAGAGAAAAGGACGCTGGTGTGGATTGCGCATGGGATTTGCAAGAAGGCAACCATAATAATAATAACATGGGGGAGGGAGAATGGGATAAGACGGTAAGCCATCTTGGGCCTTTTTTCCCTTGCTGCAGGCAAAAATAAAACACAAATAAACGTGGCAGGTTTTCCCCTTCCTCCCACCCTCCGGATACTGAAAACTCCCGGCGGTAGTGTAAACATGGCGGCGGGGGTCGGTCTGCGCTGCTGCAGTCCCTTCTTCTCCACTCTCTTGGCTGAGAGACAAGAAACTGTCGAGTCTCACCAACAATGACGTCTGACACTCACGCTTGCACGTGCATTCACACTGCGATATTCTGCGAGAGGTCGGTCTGGAGAAATGAAAGGTTTGGGAGGAGGAGACGGCAGTGGGGAGATTCTTCGTCTGCGCGAGGTGAAGTTAAATATGGTGGGCGGGGGAAGGGCCATTACGAAAAGCTAGCAGCATCGGCAGTACCCGAATTTATCACCAGCATTACCTGCATTTTATCACCACATCCGGCGTTACAAAAGAGAAAGGAGAAAACGCCAGGTGAAGACATCTTGTTATAGTTAAAACTCTAATGTCGGCAGTGAACGGCTTCCGAACATAAGGTAAGCTAGAAACTGCATCACCAGTTCCTTCGGCAGGCGGTAGGCAGGTGAGACCGACGAACTTGAATTCCGGGCCGCCGAGATCTCACCTGTTGGCCTTGTTTGTTCACCTTGGACTCTTCGTCGCGGCTCAACCATCCCCCTCCCTCTTTCAGCCCCATTTCTCCCCCTACTCCGCTGGGCCGAGCCCTCCCTCCGCACTCGATCCTGTAGCACCTCCAAAGACTGCGGTCTTACCACCCCAGATCGTAGCAAGCTCCTCTTGCATCCGCCCACTTCCGTTTCTGCGCGCGCACCCTCCTTCCGCTGCCACTCGGACCCCAGCACGCGAAAGGTTAATTGCTAAAGAGATCAATTCCAAGTGGCAGGCACTTGCACCTGGCCAACAGAGCGGCGGGTTTGCGAGGGAGTTCCATATTTACCTGCAGGCACTTTACGGCTGCCCCGCCTTTCTCTAGGCTTGTTGGCGGGCGCTTGCCGAGAAGAAAAAAAAAAATCGTAAAAAAAACCCCCCAAAAATATAAAAACCACAAAAATCCTGCAAAGCCCAAGACGGTTGTAGGCGCGTGATGCCTGCAGCAAATGCAGACGCAATGGGAACGAGGCTCGAGACGAGACTGAATCGTTCCACACGAAACTAGTTACAACAATGGAGCAATTAAAACAGTCTGACCGCTCCGGTATCTTTATTTTTAATCTCACGCTCGTTTGTGTAAGCCTAGAGAAAGTCTAAAATGTGTGAAAAACGCTATAAATGACACTCCCCTACCTTCATCATCATCATCATCATCAGTAGGGAAAAAACTCTTAGATGATTGCTGATAACGAGCGACAAGACAGCGAATAATGGCGACAACACTGCCTAAGTTTAAGTTCATTAAACCCTCGCGGGGTACAATTTTGCACAAATATCTGAACCTGCTGGACAAACTCTTCCCCCAAGTTCAACTCTCGAGCCACAATGACTGCCATCACCTTCCCGCGTTTCTGTGAAGAGGAGCGGCTTTGGTGTTCAGCCAGGCGTGGCTAATCCTTTCTGTCTCTCCATTCAGAACCGCCGCATGCACATGAACACAATTTACTGCCGGACTGTTTGTCCAGTCCACGGCGAGTGTTTGAACACACTCCACGATCCACTGAACCATGCTTCACACCCTTTAATCCAAGCCCGCACTCGCCAGGATGCATCGCTCCACTGGAGGGCTTGAGGCGGGTGGATGACAACAGTCTCGCCCGATGTGCTAAGGGGGATAACGAAGACGATCAAGAAGAAATATTGAAGAGCTTAAAATTTAATATTCTAGCATATTTTAGTGTTCATGGATGACCATGTGCTGCAGTGTCTATGCCTGGTCATCATAGCAATTGTTTCTCTTGTTTCTTTTTACTGATGGCATATTTATTTACATTTATTTATTTACACAGCGCATACTCATGTTCACGAAGGAGCATGCTCTCAGCGCTTGAGAAAAGGAGACACGGACTAGGATGTAGACTATTGTAGAGTATAGAATTTCTTCAGTAGTCAGGGCATGTGTAGTCATGCACTTCAGTGATTTTTAAAGGTAAAGGTCGTCCCCTGATCTTTTTCAGGTCGTTGGGGTGTTGGGTGTGAGAAACTTTATGTAAAGGCGGTGCACATCTCCTCTCCCTCGCTTTCTGCACACACACACTTTTCGACGCAAAAAAACAAACAAACAAAACAAACCAAACCGACGGATTGGATGTGGGCTGCTGACTGTATGCCTCTGTAGCCACAAGAATCACTCGATCCTCCCCTTACTTTTGGGACATCACATCAAAGAGCTCTTTCCAAAACACAAGATGTGTATAGCAATGTTCGCTTACGAGCTCTTTCATTTTAAGATAAACATTGTTTTGAAAGAAAAAGACCCGAACTCGAGATAATAAAAAGTAAAGATAAAAGGATAGCTAGATACCCGGCTTCTAATCAAACGCTAAAAATCTGCCCATTTAAAAACAATTTGGGGACAAAATCTCACAAAGCTGAGGAGGGCTTGGGCAAACCCCGGGTATGGAATGAGGGCCTGCACTGTTCTCGATGTGGGCCACGAACTTCGTGTGTTGTGGGCTAAGCAGACTTGGACCTGATCGAACCATCGAGAAAATAGGATAACTCCTCCCGAACCCCTCCCACTACGCCCGGAGGTCAGGCTCGTCTCGCCACCCGTTGTCGCTCCCCGATACCCGCCCCTCCAAGTCACCAGGTCCTGGAGGAGTGGCGCGCGTCGTTAACTGAGCACCTCTTGAACAGCTCTCGTCTTTAATTGTCTGCGGCCCACACCCCCACTCGCCATAATCAGGTTCTCAAGAAGCGTCCTTCACCCCTTCTCCCCACACACCTACCACTCACTGGTATTTTTTTCTGGCAAATCGATGGTGAACGCGAGATCGAGGCTGGTGACTCAATACCTCGCTGGTGAGCACCAGGATGAGCTTCGCTACTCAATGCTCAGCACGACTGCGAGGTTAACGAGTAACTGTAGTCTGCAACCGTTGTGAGTCGAGGGGGATTGGGTAGGTTTTAACCCTTGATATGTTAGTTTAGACTCGTTCTTGCAAGCAGATACGTCCGACTTTCGAGACTCGACGAACTGTTCACGGTCAACCGTTCGACATTTTTTTCGCTTCGTTGTTATTTCTAGCATTGAGTACTCCCCACCCAGTTCGAAACCAAACCAATTATCTTTCATGGATGGTCTAGCATCGTTTACTGCCGTCACACCCAGGTCCTCCTCCCTATATCCCCATTTACCCTTACAGCCTCTTCTCCCCTGACTCTAACGGTCTGACAGTTCTGATTGAAACTGCATCAACCTTCGTTCATAAGCCTGCCTGTTGCAACTATCGCCCGCGCCTAGTCGGCTAAGCAAGAGCAAGTCGTCTCATAATTACAGGTTGACTGGAAAACAAGGAGCCGCGCAGTCATGCTTACCCTCCACGTCACCGTGGATACGCCGCAGACGTTGAAATCCGGCCTTTGAATGACACGATTGGGACACGCCGATTAAAAGGAAAAAAAAGTAGGGGCAACGAAAGAACTAGTTTTTTTTTTCTTCTTAAAGCGGGTAGGGTGAAAGGGGCAGATACGGGAAGACAGTGGGACGGGACCCAAACTACCTCTTTGCGAAGTAAGTGATCCGGAACACGAAGCACGTAAAGAGAGGCTGGGTAAAGCGGGCCAATTCTCACCTGTCCATTGTTGCCAATTTGGGCGCGACGAACGGATGAGACACGGCAGGCAGGGGCGGACAACACCGTTTCATCTCTGCCGCGGGGGTGACAAGGGATTCCATTGTCCAGCGAGACCGGACGTACATTTTACACCTGACAACACAAGTCACCGCCGACCCTCTCTCTATCACTTCGCCAGGTCCAGCTTCACCTGCACACACCCCCACCCACAACACTATCTCAACCCCTAACCCTTTGATGTCAAAGGGATGCAACTCGCGTGTCAAAGGTCAAGCCTGACGGCTGTGATGTACGTCACAGGAGGAGCTGGACACCTGCCTCACCCACACCCCTAGCCACCCCACCATCGTAAATCTCAGGGTCCCGACGAGTCTCAAAGACACTTTACAGGTAAGAAACAAAAGCTGTGGGCGAAGGCAACAGTGATTGCATCCTGCACGCTCTAGAACGAGGTCTGAAATATCCTGGACCGCTGCATTATTTTACCTGCGACGATGAACGGTTTTGCAAACCCCTCATCTACCTTTAAAGCAGAGCTGTAGTTGTTGGGCAAGCCTGGCTACAAAATACCAAGCAAACCCAAGACTCCTCACCTGCTGACATTACCTCAAGTGGCGAGGAGTTTTCTCGTATACGGGCAGCACACTTAAAATATTGTTTTCTTCCAGTGCACAGACGAGAGAACCGGTGCTTTGATCTCTTTCAGTGGATGAGTGATAGAGATAATCACGATGATTATGAAAACGGAATGGAGTCATTTTAAAAATAATTGTTGTACTCTCTGTTAATCATGATTACTGCAGTCGTGTGTACCAGGACAACTGATCTTTTCGTATTGACACCCCGTTTTAACATAAAGAATATGGTAAATTTCTTTTCTCGTATTATTTAACACATAGCACAACGAACTGCTGATGGAAAAGGAGGAGATGATGGAAGAAAAGATGAGAGAGGAGAAAGGACAATAAGACCCGACAGGCAGAGTGGCACAGAGAAAGTTTCAGCCGAACACATTCGTCCTACCTGGTAAGCTTGAATTCAGGCAGGTCCAGAACTCGTTCTGAAAAAAATGAAAAGACAATCAGACAGGGAGCTGTTGTGGGGCTGTAGGGTTGTGGGGGCGCTAAGGTTTCATCGAATTAATCGTCAGAGTTCCAGCCTCAACGCAGGTTTCATAGCCCGCAGCAAAGCCCCGGCAAAGTGCTGGTCGTCACTGTTGTTGGGGCGGTGGTGGTGGTGGGGAAGAAAAGTTGTGTTGTCTATGTTCTAAAACTCTTCCCAAGCCTGACTGAATCCCGCACACAGGATGTGTGTATGGGGGAGAGTAGGGGAGGGGAGGCCCTCGATCAAGGATTGGACGTTTTGGTCCCTTAAAAGAGCGTTTGCACGCAAGTTCATTATCAAATCTCACCACCTTCCCCGTGGTTACAGGCAGATCAATAAAAACAATGAGTTTTGCCCTTGTCTCCCTTCCCCACTGCCCCAGGCTTCAGTTAATTGCAAAACCGAACTGATTTTTTCCCTCTCAACGGAACCCTTTCATCTGACTATCCAATTCTACAACGGGCGCAAACATGTCAGTTCCCGATATACAAAACATTTGCCACCCACAAGTAGTTTGGAACAGAAGATGGAGAGACGAAAAAAACAGCATGACGGTAGGACAAAGCAGAGAGGAAAGAAGACATAAAAAAAAGTGGAGAGGACGGATGGGGAAAACAGTGCAAAGATGGATTAGGGAAGACAATGCCTCTTAGGTGAGCGGCGAGTTACAACTTTACAACAGCTCATAATAAGAGGGACACGTGTTTCCTATTGATACCCCTACCCCGTACAGCTCTAGCCTCATCCTGCTCCACCCGTCTTTAGAAGTCTCCACCCCTCTGCTCCACGTGTCCTCAGCAATCTCCACAATACCCTCAACCCTGGAGCTACCCAAGAAGCAAAGCGTCGACTTGGGGTGGTAGGGTGGGCGGGTGTGTGTAAGAACTTAGAAGGTGATCGAAAGAAAGAGAAAAAAATGTTAACACCTCCCCATTCCAAAATATTATTTTAATTTTACAGAAGAAATTCTGCTGTTAATAAATGTTTACTGTCTCTCTCTGTGCTGCTCCTCTCTGCTGTTAACAAATGTTTACTGTCTCTCTCTCTCTGCTCCTGTGCAGCAGTGTTCAAGTGACCGGGCAACTCATCTTGCTTGTGGGAATAGCATCTTACCTAGAAAGGACCACGCTCCGCGAATGTTAGTGACTAAACCAAACAATTACGGAACATTGGCTTCAAAGTTGATTTGAAAAGAAATAGTTTTATGTATAAACACTGGCGAGATCACAGACACAGAAGTTCCTCATCAGGAAGTTCACATGCAGGACGGCTCACAGTATGAGGACGATCAGTTGTCTGATGGGGTCCCAGCAATACGAGTTTGATGGCAGGATGAGTTGTCCGGACAAGATAGACTGCCAGCGATAAAATGTTTGAGCTCATGAGGGACCACATGTCTGTGACTAACCCGACCTCGTTCCGTTTTGTCTTCTACCTGGACAACATTTATTTGGTATGTTTTTTAAAAAAAAAAAAACTTCGATCCATCTTTGCCCATTAACTTACAGTACCTACTATTTACCGTAGAAAAAGTTTTTTTTTAATAAAAATAATATTAGTAGCCATTTTATCCCTGTACCTTTTAATTTACCATAGAAAATTTATATATAAAAACCAATAAAATAAATTGTTCATTAATTTACTACACCTATTGTTTCCTGATAAAATAGTTTTTATAAATAATAAAGGCAATAATAAAATAAATTGCCTATCTTTACAGTACCCATTATTAAAAATAGAAACAGTTTAAAATAACATATAATAAATTAGACATTAATTTAATGTACCTACCACATACCATACATTTTTCCCACAAAACCTTCGCAGTCATATGTTCGGGAGGGTCAGGTGTTGGACAATGACGAGTACAGGACTATGTCATTAGCTCATTAATCTTCTTGTTGTGTCAATCCCCTCAGATAGGGACAAAAGGTCGAGGACATTAACTGAAGCCAATAAATCAGGAAGGAGGTCACGCAGGGTCACTACAGCCTTGTTGGAAATGCAATATTTCGATAATTAATGAGGTCAACCTTGTGCCAGCCACTTGACCGATAACCGGGAACCGGGAAATACAACACAGTAAATATTTGTACTCCTGCTTGATCTCTGATTCTGATTATAAAAAAATAAAACCTGGCCACTGAGCTACAGAGGTTACCTTATATAATTTCTTTCATTTAATCAATAAATATGATAGCAGGCGGATGGACAGGGAGAAAGAGAAATTAGCTGTAAATATCATATGAACACTACTCACTTGTTCACTGGGACAGACTTCAGCCGCCGTCAAAAGCTGTTGCATCTGTTGCATGGGAGTATTGAGGGCCAGAAGCTGAAACAGACAAATGGTTTTGTACTCTCCGCCTGTATGTGCACTGTTGTTACAAACACACAACATTCACAGACTTCACAGAGACTACAGGGTCCAACTGCTTACAGACTACACATGCTTACAGACGGATTTCTTACTGACAGCAAAGATCAGCTCGACGGATCACAGACACAAATTAAAATCTGTTCTGGCAGATTAAAGAGCCACAACAGTTGCACTCAAGATTAATGAACTCCACAAGTGCTCTCACCAATCTGCTACTTGGGCAAGACGGTTCTAACAGGCAAAACGACTACTCCTGCCAATCTTAACTGACAAACACAGCCTCTGCGGATTATAGGAATTGGCAAATAGGTTTGCTCTTTTATTGTTACGGATTAAAGGACTCTGCCAAGGGGTCAAATCGTACAGGTTGAGAGTTCACAGACCTTAATAAAAGGCATAGCGGGCACTGTACAAGCGACCGAAGGCCTTTGGCACTGCCAGAACAAAAGAAAAACCAGAAAAGCAATACTCTTTGACGCACACGGGTACCCGGGGGTATCCGGGGGTATCACAGGGCAGGGCATCGTGCACGCCGTCTCTCACGTATTCTGCACGCAGGCCGCGTCGTTTCCGACACCGTTCCTTTTTCTCCTCCCTGCCCCCTTTTCCCTTCCTCCTGATATTCCAGACAAGCGGCGAGTTCTGCTACGCCGCCCAGGAGGCGATGACGAGGGCCTCAACGACGGCGTGCCAGTCCGGTACGAACTCCCCACTTCAAAGGCCGCCCGCAATCCACAACTGAAGGCACAGAGCCGTACAACGGAGGCCCCGAAATTTGCTGATAAGATGTTTCACTTTGATGCCCAGATGAATTTTTCATTTCAGATTTGTTCGCGCAGCCTGGGTAATTCGCTATCCCCACCCCCTCTCCTTTTTCCGTGGATCTGTTTTTACGAAGTATACAATGTATGGACCAGACAACCAGACTAATGTTCAAATCATACAGAGAACAATAGACAGGTAGACTGAGATAAGCAAACAGGAAAATGGAGGGACGGGTAGGGAGAAGATTTATGGTCTTTGTGATGATCAAAGCACGCTACACTGGCCTCCCACCGATTACACTTTCGTTTTCATGGAGACATAATGAAAGAAAGAAAATGTAAGTCAACGATGACACACCCTTCTCTCACAATATACCTCCAATGATGAAACTCCACACGACACATGTATCTCTCTGAAGAAATGTGTGCACCCGGACACCTAGGGTTCTTGTACGGGTTATCACTGAGCGGGCCAAAGACCCACGATTTATTGTCTATCGCTGTCACTTCACAGTTCCGTGACCGCCAGCAGGACTTGACCCCTTTTCTGCCCTCCACCCCTTACCCACATCGCACCAACTTGCTCCCTTCAGTCGGAACGCACACTGCCGACTGCACGACATCTCTGCGCATGCGTTAATCGAAAACGATGACGACTTCCTTGGTTGGGGAACGTAACGGCTTCACACTGCCTTGTGCCCTATCTGAACTTCCTTTCAAATTACTCCACTCTCCAGGAAAAAGCATCATAACAGCCATGGGGGGAAGTTCCTTTTCCCTCCATTGGGGGGCTCCAACCAATTGGAACTTCCTTAAAGAATGCACCCTGCGAATTCTGCCGGCAGCCACCACCCCACCTCCACCCAGCCTCTATCGTCTAACGTACCATTTCCCGGGTCTGGCACCAATCTGGGCCGCACAAAACGAGACTGGAGTGGGATTCATTAACCCAGAAACAAAAGTACCAGGTATAACCTCCGCCCCACATCAGACAACGAGAATGTTTAGGTGCCACACCTTTGAAAAAGTTACTTGAGTGAACGACGAAGAAGAAGAAGAAGAAAAAGTTACAGTTACAACTGCGTCAAACCTTCTACCCAACCTCCAACCCTGCCCCTCCCACCGCCATTCTTGCTTCAGTTGGAACCGGCGTCGCCTCGAATATCTGGCAGGCGGCGACGGCGCTGAACATCAAAGAGAATGAGACTGAGGACTATGAAAAACCCATTGCAGACCACGATTACGATATGACAAGAGACAGTAACTCGAGCTGCTGGCGAGCCCCACTCACGAAGGCTCACGGGAAGGTTGCATTTTTGACAGCGAGAGGACATGAGTTGGGCGGGTGAGTAGGGCGATGGATCGGGTATATAGGCGAAGATCTGGTAAGAGATGCGAAGACGCCGGTATTAGGTGCAGCTGGAATAGTAACTCTATCCGGGCAACCCTGACACCCGAACCGTGAGGGGGATCTCTAAGTCGGGGCATCAGTCAGCGTGTGAATTCCACCTCGCATGACTGACTTGCTCGAGCCAGAAAATACACAGCCATTCTTCCATGCGCTGTGCGTGTCGATAAATTCGGAAAAACACCGATGAGTTCGTGATTTTGTCTGATAATGTGTGTGCATGGCGGGGGTAGGGTGGGGAAAAGCAAGAACCCCACAATACGATGTTCATATTTATGAGATAAATATAAGGAGATAAGAGATAAGGAAAATGAGGTCTAGCAATAAGTAAATAAAGGCGGGCACCGACACGGATCTTCAGATCTTATGCTAATGTATAACACTTAAAGTCTTTCAATTGCAATTTTTATATACACGCTCAGCGCCTTCCTAACACTCAACCCTTAAAAAAAAAAAAAAACAGCCTGTGGCAAGTTGAAGGTTACAGTTTGAAATTTCGACTCTCTCCGCTTCAGTGCACACACATATCCACAGACCGTCAGTCTTGAAACCATTAAAATATCATCTGATCACACACCGTGTATAATGCGGCCTGGGACCTGATGGCATCTCTGCAGCAAAACCTATCCACAAAGCATCCATTACGTAACCACCACGTGAATAGCACGTAAATAATGTATTTCTTGGTCATGTCATCGCTTTTCCTGATGCTTTATTTTGAGACTTCAGACAACAACAACAAAATAAATAAGAGAGCGAAGTTGCAAATACAAAAAGTGTTGGCCACTCTGCCGGCAAGTGTCACCGCTAGGGTTATGACAAGCATCGATGAACACGACACGACAGGCAAGAAGAAGAGAATCGGGGTGGATAGCCTTAAACCTCGACACCCAGCGGTCGACTGATATCGTGTTTCAACAGTTTCCTAGCAACATTGGACAACGCGAGACCTGTAAACAAACCAGCTGCCGCCAAGTCTACAGTGTCAATCGCTAACAGTGATCCGTTGACCACTGTACCAAGGTTGATGAAAGATCTTTGTTATATACCACCCCCCAAACACACACACACTACCCTTACGACGCACCTAACAACAGACCGGAAATGGCGACCTTTCACGTATGACATGATGGGTGATGAGATAAGCATGAGTGTTATGTATGATACACCTTCGGGAGGGGGAGGGAACTGGGCGGCAGGAGGATAATGGACCCATTTTACCCGTTATTTCCCCCCGTCACGCACACAGCGTGAACAGTTGATGATGGCGCCATCAAAAGCTGCAGGGACAAGCAGAAGAGAATGAAAGACAAGAACAGAGCCCACCCACCCGCCCGGCCACCCGGTTTGGCTCCATCCTCTGTGAGGTTCAATTTCTCACTGACCCCGCTCTCCCTAAAGGCAGCAGTAACTACGGACGACGATCCCATCAACGATAGCCAGCAAAGTTTTTTTTTTTAAATACTTTTGGTTGTCATGGTGCCGCTGTCCTCATCTGCCATTGTGTCATCAAAGAGGAGAACCAAACGTTGCCAGGGGAATGGCTCCGGCTCTGCTCTTGTAAAAACAGTCATCGTCGTCATCATCATTTTATTATGATGCCGTTTGTTGCTGTTGGATTATGTATAAATCACAGAATCAGCCCGTGACCAGCTTTAACGAGCTTTACACCAGCGTGTGGAGGACACCTTCCGCCATGTAACAGTTCCCCCCACAAACACACACTAGCCAAGCGCCTTCGATGCGCCTTTTGTCCCTCTGGTCATCCGGCCCCTGTGGGTCTACCCTGATTATTTACGTTGTGGGGTCAACGAAGGCGGCGGACGACAAGGAGCTTGGTGGGGGTGGCGATTGTGGGGAGGGGGTATTTCTAGGCAAAGTGAAAGCTGCGTCGGGGTCCGTTGTCAAGGCGCGGAGATTGATGGCCTTGACGCTGGCAGCGCCTCCACACCGAGGTGGACAGGTCGGACAGGTATGGCGTGGTCAGGTGGAGGCAGGTATGCGGTCCTACAGGCTGCGCCTTGTCAAGAGAGGGGATTGGGAGCAGAGAAAGAGAAGGAGGGTGGAAAATACCGTCTCGCCTCCACTTTCCCCTTTCCCCTCGTCTGGCGATCTGTCAGTTCTGGGATTTGCTGTACGCGAAATTAAGACGCGATGCTTGTCCACTCTCCGGTGCTGTCTTGATTATCTCCCCTTCCAGGGTCACGGCTTTGCCAGTCATGTTGACCTTTGTAACATGCCCATGTCCTTACTGTTTCTCACGGTGCTGAACAAATCTTCGTGAAACCTATCAGTGATGTAGGACCTGCAGTCGGATATTGGTGAAATGACATTTAACCAGGGTTTAACAAATCACAAAGAATGAAACAAAATCGCGACACATTAAGGAGATTTTCTATTAAGATCACCGAGGCTAGGAAAGTTTCATCATCAACATTATTATAAATAATGTATTTCAAAAAGCTCTAAGCGTGAGAAATCGTGCGACTGACTATACCCATTCCATGTCGAAGGACTTGATTGACAAGCCATCAGGACTAACGAGTTTCTGCAGGACGGCTGCAACATTCTTATCGGCGCAGGCCCGAAACACCACGACACGTGACAATTTAAGGTCTCAGATGTCAATCAAAGCCACAGGCTGCTCCATCTTTCGGAACATCAAATTTCAACGATTGACAAGCACCGATTAATTTTTTTTTAAGCCTGCGCTGCTTTCTTTCTCTCCAGAGCCTAGCACCAGCCGAGAAACTTCATAACAGTTGTTAAATGTCCGACAGACGGACTCGTGTTTAGAATTCTTTCAAAGAGGCGAGCACAAGCTGCGAAATACGACCACACGTTGGTGTTTAATGTGGCTAAGGACAATTAAGTTGAGCCCGCAGGCAGCTGTCTAGACTGGCCTTAAACTACCACTGTTGTCATGGCGACGCGTCGCTGATGCAGCTGCTGGTGATGTTCTGTCCACGATGACGATGACTATCGTACCATCATTTGCCGCAACGGCAATTAATACATCGAGCCCTCGGGGTTCCTTGTGGTTTTCATTACTGCGAAAAAATGGTTATTAATTAATTAACAAGGAAAAGCATTCCTCACATACGGCAACCAAACTCATTAGCATAAGTTTAATTATAATTACAAGAATGAACTGGTGCCGATTCCTGGGAATCAACTTGTATCCTCCTGGCAGAAAATAAAACTCACACTACACATCTTATCACTCTTCAGATCTTGTTACTCGAGAAGAGCCTATGATTCTTCAAGTAAAAACCTCTCGAAAATGGAGGAAAATGACAGTGGTTAGGGGGGTGTCAACAGTGAAAACCAGGGTGAGGACCAAATCAATACCATCAGGTAATCTGGTGCTACGCCATATATTACCTCCCGCAGTGTGGGGTGGAGGGAGGAGGAGAGAGATGGGGATGCAGGACAGCAGCTTGTGATGACATCTCCGTCAATTCAGCCCGGCACGCAGGACCACCGAAGGACAGTCGCCGAGTGCTGTGACAAGAGGCTTTCTCGTTAATGTTCTTTGAGCGAGTTTCACTACCAGCTCACCGAAAGCTGTCGGGTGTCGCGGTGAAAGTCCTCCTTCCCAGACCACCTGGCAAATTGTTTGAAATGTATAAAACGGTTCTCAAACTGAGGTCGGAAGCAGCACAAGTAGTCGATGGAAATGCTGCTTCAACTTCCATCGGCAAGTCGAATAAAAATTATGGGAAAGGTAATGAATAAGTCTCTTTTTATGTTCGTGTCTACCCTCTGCAGATGATGGATACAGCTCAAAATATCATATTTCTCCACGGAATCAGGCTGATTTTCTATTTAGTCCGTCCTTTTGTTTATGAGCAGATTTTTGACATTGAATAGACCTTTGTTTCTTTGCTTTTGGAGTAGATGGTAAAGACAGGGAACACACATGTTTGCCCATTTAGTAATTTTTTTTTCGCCTCCGTGGAATGAAATGTTTGTTTCAGACCGTGGACTGTTTCGTGTTTCAGATGAAACATGTGGTAAAGAACCCGTTCACAGCAAGAGTGTAATTACATTTTGCTGAAGCAGCTCAGATGTTCCGTGCCGATGCATACGTTCACTACCATCCCTGTGCGGGTTGAGGGCAATTAACCTCAACAGACCCAACACCAAAGACTTGAATTCAGGCGGGGGTCACTAATATCTTGACCACCGCATTTAAACATCTCGAGACTGGCATTGGGTTTGGAATTCTACAGCTAGACAAGCGCAATTTATAAAAACACAGAATTCAGGACGGGCACAAGATAAATATCTACATTAAAATGCACCCCGTCGTTTAAGCAAGATGAGTTGTGCAACGGAGACCACTGCTAACTGCCTTGCTATCGGTGTGAGGCCAAAACGCAACTGCCATCAACATCAACTGCAGCTTTAGATAAACGATGAAAATAAACTCAATTTTGTTTCTGCATACGATTTATTTATTCATTTATTTTACTGCCTTTCATGATCTCCTTTTATACGCGTCACGACACATTCTTGGCTTTAACAAAAAAATTGTAATTAATATTTTTGTCATTTAATACTTGGTAGAGGAATTTCGTTCCACGGTTTTATGCTTGCTTTTTTTTATTTTATTTTTTTAATGATGTTTCTTATTTTAGCTGCAAGTTTCACGTCTCCCCCTCTGGCCCCAAAACGCACGTGACACCGTTTATCGATAATTCCCGCTCTGCCAGCCGAAAGGTAACTCGACCTCCTCAGTGCCTTTCAATCGCGAGTTAGTTTGCAGGTATATGGGTAACACAACCATCTGGTTACGTACCCAGGTTAGCACAATTTAACCCTTGGGTGAAGTGCCATGTCCATAAATAAGGGCTATGAACGACAGTAACTGATCCTGTGGCCGTTGCGTGACGTGGTTTCGCTCCAAACTCCACTTTTCTGCTTGAAAAGCGGAACTAAGTCGTTAACTTTGGGCATGCTTGTATTTCATACTGTCATAATATTATAATGAGACTGTGATGCGAAGGTACATGTCTGGTGTCGTATGCACAAAATAAACGAACTGAGCCCAGACCAGTTAAGAAGGACAATGGCATTCAGTAACTGGAGAGGCTGCACTTCCAGCCAAGAACTGAGTAAAAACATTTATTGCTAACTGCACTGACGCTTAGCGTCTCTGTTTCAGTTCTGACACTAATTACCCCTTCTCTCTCTCCACCATCAAACAATAGATCACGTCTGCGCGCGCATCCCCAGTTCTTTAATCCTGACACGACGGTGTATCGCGATGACGGAAGGAGCACGTAAAGGGCACGTAGGGACGAACGCGAGCCCAGAAGTGACTCTGTGAAACCAGCCGAGTCGGTTAGATGACAAATGCTGACACTTGTGAGCTGACAGATGACAGGACATACCTGAATTAGAGGTTGGGTATGTAGGTGGTGATGGCGGTGGTGGTGGTGTAGATATGTCATCAGTAGCATGCACAAGCATGGCGATTTGATGATCGGCACTCACTAAATAACAAAGATGTTGAAAATGATCTTTGTTTCGAAAAAGAAACAAAATCGCATGGCATGCTGAGCATTGCTTTTTTCGAGGGCAAAAACCGCTTGAGGACTTCTTCGCGTCACAAACACTAACATTGGGTTTATCGCAACCACGTGTGTGGTGCTCTGCTCTGATGCTGAGGATTTATAACCGGCCCTGGAAAAAGTGCAAGCCCGTGCCGCCGTCTCGCTGTATCTCAAATTAACGATGTGCGAAATGGGGTGAGGGTGGCGGCCGTGCTAAACAAACTCCATTCTTTCACGTCTGGCGTCCAGAGACGCTTTGCGCCATGTAACACACCATCCACATCTGATCAAGCAGGGCAAGGCCAGGGAACTGGTGGATCGAAATAAACTGAAGTACCGCCATGAACGGACACATTTCACTTTCACCTGCAAAAGAATCCTGGGCCATGACTATGATGATGTGGGGATGAAGAAGACGATAATAAAACTTTCTCAAAAAGTTCGCATGAAACGGATATAGGAATAGCTACTTTTCCCTTATTCGTGACTTTGCAAAATATATTCAATAAATGAGTGAAGCCTGTAGTAGTTACTAGGATACACATACACAAACATAATGTATATCCGTAAGTGGTTTTCAGGAGAGGAAAAAACCCTCTGCAGCTGTTACGGTCACTTCCCTGCTATTTCACTTGCTTCATGGTTGATCTACCAAATAATGATGAAATCTCATTTCATGTACAGAGAAAAGGCAGCATTATAATGTTTTCAGGAGTTCAATATTAATACACACCCGAATCGAGCAATAAGTGTGTGCTCCTGGTTCCCTGCAGGAAACGGCAATGGCTGCACCCGGAAATCCATAATATCTGCCAAATGAACAATTATTGTTGTTTTTGGATTTCCAATTTTTGTCACGCGCTCTCTCCTAACTAGACATTTCCAATATATACTTCATAGTGTTCATCAAAGAATCCAATCTGCGAGCTGCCCCATTTATTCCCAGCTTTGTAAACTGCAAAGTAACTGCCATGGACTGTATAACAACTCCAATAAAGTATTCCAAACTTTGCGGAGAAAAAAGATAATTTACACTGGCGTAGCTGGCCGATATCAGCTTTCAATTATCAGGTAAATGGCACTAAAAAACTTAATCTGTGTGTCAGTTTTTCTGTATGTCGAGTACTTGAAATACTTTCAGTACCAGCTCTGAGTCGCAGTCACTGTGCGAGCCAATGAAGCTTTCTCATCGGTCGGCTTCCGAGTCCACTCCAGGTGTCTTCGGTCGTTCTCGAAAATTCCGCTCAGACCTCGTCTATCATCTTCAAATATCCAATTCTTTCCTCTAAACTAGCCAATACGAACAACTAAAATAAGAGTTTAGCGCGTTTTAAGTTTTTCGAGCTGTCACAAATGGCAAGGTCTGTAAGTGTGTGGTGGTGGGAACCATTGGGGGTAAATCTCGTATCTATTGTCCATATCTGGGTCTATGGGGAAAAAATATAAACAGGCAGAAGGTTTTGGTTAAGTTATTTATTTAGACATCTTAAAATGTTGATTAAAATTCCTCAAAAGTGAGTTTGCTTTGTCACACAGCAGGCCTTTCTTTTGAATACTATTTATTCAAAGCATACAAATGGCGAGCTTAGTATTCTCAAACATAAGGCTTCTATTCTTTTTTCTGGGTGGCATATTCTGCCGAACATATACTCCCCCGCCCAGCTACACCCAGTTCAGCAAGTCCTCTTAGCACGCCTGTCCAAAAAACTTGGACAGCAGTGACACCAGTAAATCCCCCTTTATCCCGACATAACCCCGAACACCCGACATAACCCCGAACACCGACACACCCCCTTCCCAACCCACACACGTAGAAAGGGAGGAGGGTGCATGATTTACGTAACACTTGCTCCCTCCCTACAGAGCCCCACTGTCCGGGTACCCCGCGCACGGCGGACCACTTGGCAGGCAGGTGTAATTCAGGTGACGCGGTGAACGGGTCCTGCCAGGACAAAACACCTCGGCCCCGGATTCCAATTAATCAGAAAGCAACACAAGACCATGAGTACAGCGGCAAGGGGTGCAAGCAGCGATCTGTTCACACCGCCGTGACACATGCCTTTACAAACTATCCGACTTGCTTTTGCTCACTGGGGGGAAAGGGGAGAAGAATTAACAAACCAACCTCCCCCTTAACTCACCTTCCCCTCTTTTTTCTTCTCCAGTCATATAGGTTTTGTTTTTTTTTTAATAAAGTCCACTTCTAATTCTCACTACAAGCCGATTTTCACCTGGACGGCAAGAGTAAAAATGCTTGTCCACAATCGAATTATTAATTTCTGTGCGGCATAATGTCAAAGCATATGGTTCACAAAAAAAGAGTATGGCTTGTCTGTGTTCATAACAGGGCATGTTCACTTTTATGACCTTAGAACGCGTGATTCTACCCAACTGCCCCAATCATATTCCTTCTCTTCCCCTACCACCACATCCACACAAGCGTCTCTCTTACGCACGTTTGAGCATGCATAAACACACACACACGTACGCACGCGCGCGCACACATGCCGCTATTGCCTTCCTGTCGTCTCTGATTTCTACACTTCCCCCTCCCTATCCTCCCAACCCATCCATAACCCTCTCACCCGACATCTGCTCTCTTTTGCACGACCCTCCCCTGTCCTCTCTCTGGCGTGGGCTCCAGGTGGCATCTGAATAGACCTGTAAACTAATTCCACGCTCTTCTACGCCGCCAGGTAATTTTAAACTTTAAATTAATTTCTGCTCATCCCCCTGGCTCACCTGGAGGAAGTCTAATATCCTGAAGACACCGACACCTTGGTCAGAGCCTACTGTCACACAGCCAATATTGATCACAGGCTCAAGACTGTCTTGTTTTCAAAAGCCAACCCCTCTTGAGAGATTGGCCTGTTTACAGGTGCAGGTACTATTTATGGCCAAGGCTACAGCCGACGCCCACAACCTTCAAGACAAAAGTACTAGAACACCCACTGCTGTCCCCATCCCCTCAACAGGAAAACACTAATGCTTAGAACTATGCTTCAACTTTGGTGTCAGCATCCTTGACACAATCATGATAAGCACTGCCTTTACAAAGGAATCAGGCCATTCATTTTTAAAAAAAATATGTTTACAGTCAACTAAACATGAGTTTATAAAAATGTCATTTAATTAAGATAATAATTTACATGAGAGAGAAGGAGATGACAAGAGAAAACCAATCTTAAAATAATGAATATGAGCACTAGTGGACACCATCCAGCAGCAACTCACAGATTTTAGGATATGGTTTAAAATTTAAATGGTGAACATGGTATGAACAGGAACAAAATGAGCCCTAAAGCTGGCAGACCCTGAAGACTGTCATACCCTTGTAACACTTTTAAAATGATATAACAACAAGCAAAACAAAATCCTAAGACAAAGATTTTAGCTACTCCTGGTGACTTCATCACAACTGAGGTTTCAATGTAACATAGTTTCTACAAGTGTTACAACAGTTCCCCTGTATGAAGTTCCACAGTGGTACAGTACATTCAGTCCCCCTGACACATTTTAGCATTTGTAAATCAGTACTCTGTGATTCAGACAGCAAGGCATTCAAGCATGTAGGAACAAGAACAATACCAGTCTGGAAGCTTGCCAGCATGCAAGGAAAGGATGTCAGGGGTCATTTGAAACCTATCAAGACCTATCAACCCACACCTCTATCTTATTGTGTTCTGAAAAAAAAACCCCCAGTCCTAACAAATGAAAGAAACAATGAAGCATTACCGGAAATGCTCCAGATAAAATGGAGGTAACATGTGCACACACATAATTAGAACATTTAAAAAAAAAACCCAAAAAACCCCCAAAAAAAATTTAACTAGTACTACCACTATGTGTAGTGGAGTGGTGTTTTAGTAGGGTTCAATAAATTTGTGTCCTACTGCTCAATTCTGTTTTTTCCATTCTGCACCACTGAAATTACATGGTTTACAGTGGTTTGCCTGTGCATGCGATTCACTCCAAAAATTAATTATATTTAGCACCTCCTGAAAATTCAGAGTCTGAGGTATATATCCTTAACCTTTTCGTTGGAAACAGTACTTTCTACAGGGCACTAAATGATTCCTGACCACTTCAAAACAACACACAAATGACACTTCTTTCAAAATTTATATTCAAAATAAGACAGTTGACTTGGGATCTGAATTGATAAACACCAAAAGAAACAAAATCTTATTTTGCTCCATTTTCCAGTGCACTCTCCTTCAGAAAAAAACCCAGAAAAATCTGCTATAACTCTTTAATCAAGTAATGGGGCTGTTGGTGAAAAGAAAGCTGTTCTAAAAAGTCCCTGAAGATCCTACTGTCTGATGCATGTCTTATTAAGGCAGCTGTCATTTTCCAAATCCACTCAAACCCAAACTGCCTCCAGCGACAGGCCAGCGTAAAAAGCCTCCACAACAGCAGCCCACCATTTCTGTCACTTTGCTTTGTGGAAAACAATCCATATTATGGGAACAAAGAGAAAAATGATTTATTGCTTACATAAAACATGAGATGTGTTCTGGGTACAGCAACCTGTGAAAAATGGACTGCCATTCGAAATATAAACTAGAAAGATTTAAGGACCGAGCCTGCAATGTGATAATGTTATACCAAGTAATTTCCTCTGTGCCCTGAGTTTACAAAAGACAAAAATAAAAACTGAGCTTATTCACAAACCTTTGTGAAGATTTTAATCTGTATTACATGTCCAAAACAATTACATATAATTAATATCAAGATATAATTATTAATTCTTTGATGTTTTCTTGTTTGTGGCTTGTGTGTGTGATCGAAAGACTGAAGGATTTGTTTCTGGTTATAGAGTAGGGTATAGTACTCTTTGATGATAGAGGTGGGTGAGAAAGATAATAGAGGCAACACAAAAATGCCTGAAATCGGTTTAATTGTGTACAGAGGACAAAAAGACCAGGAGCAAGCATGTATTACTATTAAAAAGTACCATGGATATGACTTACTTGTTGGCAATGCCGCCTGCATGTCTGGTTGTCAGAAATACTGGAGCAGCATGAAGACTCTGCAAGACAATAATAGAGCATTAAATCATAAGTCTCTCTCACACAAGTCTGTGTGCATGTGACCACATATACGCACACGCACAAATGTACATTATGTTCACACTTTGTATTCCTTAATCTAATTTAATCAATACTATTCTTATTATACCTTTAAAGTCTATGAAAAATCTGCCACACACACTCACACACATACACACTTCCCCAACATGCATTCCTCAATAATTAAATAAATTTAAGCATTCATAGACACTTGTTAAATACAGTGACAAATGCTGAGAGTATTCATTATGCTAGGGATAGAACAAAAATGAAACAAGCAGAAAGTTTTAGTTCATTGCAAAATACAAAATCATCTATGTATCACACTACCCATGTTTAATACACCAGCAGAGTGTGGTTTATAACTGCCTTAACATGCAGGTATATAAATCTATCAGATCAGGGTAGTCTCCTGGCATGGTAATCATATCATAAATCTTACAGGATCCTAGTTTGAGGCGATCAGAGGTCGCCATATACAAGATGAAGTCAAGATTATTCTGCTGAACATAAGGCATTCATTGTCATCTACTGCTCTTACAAATAGATTTTCTGATTGTTTTATCTCTACGTGTATAAATATTTTATATGTTCATGTATGCATACAATCCTAACAACTCATGTGTCTGTCATTTTTCCCACATAAATGTGCAAGCACCAATGATTTTCTTCATTATTAAATTTTCTCCAATATCCACAACAAAAATTATATTCAAGTTGCCTTGACACTGCACTTGAAGCAGACAAAAGTGGAAAGGGATATGCTGATGATAATCCTCTGTTCTGATAAACTGTGAGTACATGGAATCGAAACACTGCAGTAGCTGTCCAAGAATTATTCAAGATATTTATTTCACACATGCCCTTGGCCCATCACATAAAATGTCAAAATGGACATGAATGCTAACTGCTTAGTCCAGTGAACTTAGTGATCCCAGGCTAGAGATCTTGTTTAAATAAAGGACGCTACACAAATGACATTTATATTTTTTCAGTTACTGAGGGCTACTTAAGCAACATAGTGTTTTAAAATTAAATCAAAGCTTAGGCAGACTGGAAACTTTCTATGCACAGTTTTGCTTTTCAGCAAAGATTATTTGAAAATTATATTCAACAAAAAGGAATTTTTAATTTATGTCCATTATCTTTTAAAGGAGGTGTCGATTCAAAAGATAAACTACTATTCATGTGTCTGGAAAACAATAATGAATAGTAAAAGCATATGAAACATTTTATATGTTCATAAGCAAAAGATTATGTATGATCTCATAACAATAATTACTTTGAAACATTTTTTTTTTAAATTTTAATAATTTTTTTAGTGTTTAAAAAAAATTTAATTGAGCTCCATTTGCTCTTTCTGAGAACATCATTATTTTCAAATAATTTAAGCTAGATTTCTAAAATTATTACTAAGTAAAGTTAAAATACTGTAACATTTTAATTTACCTAGTTATACTTGAGGCCCTATGCTCCAGTAGGGGTGTAAAGGAATAATAATAAGTTATAATCTTAAAATTGAGTGACAGAGGAAATGTTTTCTCAAATACATTCTAGATTCCTTGATCTCTCTCTCACACACACAAAAATCTTTACAATAGCATTAACTGTACTTTTAAGCAAATTCTAATAAAGAGTATATTTTAACACCTGACATCTATTAAAAAAAACTTAAATAATGTTCTACTACTTCCAGGTAGCTAGGTGAATTCATGTGCCTAAGAAAGATCTAGTTCACAGACATATTACTATAGCATGCAGCCCCACTCCATAAAACTGTATTAACATCAAGGTGAGTGTTTTCTCTGCCTTGAACCCACGATCTGTCATAAACGGAAAACCGTTACGCGAGCAAACAAAGGCAAAACAACAATGTGGGTAGGAATGATAGATGAGGGCTCACCCCTCACCACTTCCACCACCCCATCTACACCAGCACCTACGCACGCGGCGATTCTATTCCACAGGACCTCCAGAACGCGAGCACTCCGGTAACCCCGACAACCAAAGGCCGCCGGTAAAGGACGGGCACGTATAAAGCAAATAACTTAAACAGAAGGGAACCTAACAAGCTACGGGCAGAGCTTTCCTCTCTCGCCTGTGGTGCTGGAGTCTGGGTCGGTGGAAGGGGAGCAGAAGGCAGGTGTAGCAGTAACGGATCAGGAGCGTTCTTGACTCAACCGCACAACGGAACTAACCGCACAGAGCCCACCCCCACCCCACTATCCACCCCTTGTCAACCCTGCTGGCGTTATTGCACCCCGGGGCTCGAACAGCGATTCCGAGCTTGTGTTTGTGGCTTTTAATGGACCACAAACGCCGTAGGGGGGTCCCAGGCCATGCTCCTGGCTTTCCCCTCCTCCCACCGTCGCCAAGGGACGAGGGAAGAAAACGGCAGGCAGCTTGGATGAAGCAGACGGCTGAGTTATACTGCGGTTGCCACTCCAGCATAAACACTCTCCGCCATGCCGCAGACGTGAAACCTCCCGCACAGGAGAACGCCAAGAGGACAAGAGTGTTGACGGCTTACCTTTCGCTTGGGTTGTTGTGGTCAGCAGGCGCAAAGCAAGCGCAAACAAGGGAAGAATCATGGTGCAGAGCCTAGTATCCATGCTTCTGCCACCATGGTGCTACTTCGCACTGTTGGAGCTGCGTGGTGCGGTGCGGCTATAACACGTTCACAACAATAGGCCGTGCCAGTCAGCTGCGCGCCGCCCGCCAATAACTGCACGCGCCGCGTGCTGTGTACTGGGGCTGGCTCCTCCTTTTTACTCCCTCCGGGAAGAGCAAAACCTTGTTTTCTCGCGATGCTTGCGGGTGGCGGAGTTACAAAGACATTTGTTTACGCGCACATTTATACCTAAGAAAACCCCTAATTCATGTTTTAATAATTCTCAGCGAAACAATATATGAATTAGAAGCAAATCGCAAGGCGGGTGTTTGTGGGTGGGTGTGCGCGTGTGTTCGAGTCTGCGTTTGGAGGGCGTGATCTAGAAATCATAATGTTGGCGAATCGGGTACTGAGGGGATGTGCGCACATGCGCATGTGTGTGTTAGAGTTAATGTTTATGCAGATATTGACAGTGATCTCTTTTTTTTATCGTTTGTGGTGAAGTTATACGTGTTGTCGCAGGCGCTGATGGTGGTAGTGGGGTTGGTTGTATGTGACCAAGTGGTGTTTGCATACCCCTTTGAAAGGCGTGAGCGCCTGAGCCTGTGACTGCACGTGTATGTGTATTTTATGTATGTAAAAAAAGTCACCGCTCTACTGAAGACCTGAGTATATATAAAAACTTGGAATACATACAAAAAGTCGACTTCAGCTGAGCTGGTTTATAGTGAGGGATTGAAAATAAGTCGCAAATCGACTTTGCTAAGTTTGGTGTGAATAGCTGGTTTGTCACTTTAGACTGACGACTTACGATTCATTTTCAAAATCTTACTTACACACCATCCAACACTCATTTGTGGAAGTTAAGTCGAAAAACTTGGGCTTAGCGTTATGTCCGACTTAATACCTCGCATGCAAACTAGAAGTCTTAAGGCTACCTACTTCAGAACTTCGATGTTTGGAATCCACACTTGTTCAGCTGATTTCCTGCTGAAATCTCGGGTATTCTGACCTCCCCTGCCTAGTTCAGAGCTTCTGAGTTTTTGGGATTTCGCGCCTGCTACTTGTAGATTTTCGGCCTTAGTCAAATTGTCTGAATTTGATACAACTGCTTCATGCATCCTGCTCCAGAAATATCAGTAGCTGTGGTAGCGCTCAGTTTGAGAAGGGAGATTAAATTATTTTGATGTCGCAACATAAAGGCAATCACATCCAGACTGCATGGGTCGATTGCCACCAGAGATCATGAGCTGGGCCTCGCAGTCAACGAACGACCAGCGACCTCCGGGTGGGGATGTCAGATTTGCATCTACCCAGTTGCGCGCGCAACTCATGTTTGTGTAACGCCTGTATATCTTGCCCAAATTACTGAGCCGACTGCCAGCACATTCATCACCAAATTCAAGCTGAGCCTAGGGATGAACACGGTTTACCAGCTGCCCGGTTCGCATTCACGTTTCTCATCCATCGAAAACTCAAATTTCGTAGAGGGAACGCCCCCGTCATGTGAAAGAATTGGTCCGGTAAGATGGTGTTAAGGGAATGTACACTCCTCTCACCTCACTTTCAATGTGTTCTTTCGAGAACAGGACTTTCCCCCGACAGTGGACACTCATGGATTTCAAGGCCACAAAGATTGGGTGAGAGGAGCTGCCTGATGAGGACACCTGCGAGTGTAAATAGGCTTGTCATGCAAAATGTGTGAATGTCATATTGTCCATCTCGACCAGAACCTCTCTATGTGTGTTGGAGATGGCGAAAAGGTGGAAGTCAGTCAGGCTCTAATTCACGATTTTAAATGTTCTTTCGCATTCCATCGGATATAAGGTGGGAGATATTTTTCAGAACTAGCCATTCTATTTCGCCTGAAGAAGGAGGGAGAGAGCGCGCGCTACACCGCCAGCCACAACAACATGGTGGTTAATATTTTAGGCCTAGCCAGCAACTACGGTTACATAGTAACAAAGCTGTGCCTGTAAACAGGTGCCAAATACAAGATTTAAAAAAAAAAAAAACCCAGCATGCGCCAGACGAGATTCTGAACCACGACAACAAATACCCACTCCACTGGTGACAGGCAAAAATCATTGCGCTACTAAATCGCCTTTAAATGAACAGCGAAAATCTTCATTAGCAGCACATAGTGCTCAACATCAAAAGAAAAATTTCATTCTGTTTTCATCCCTGTTTTCATCCCTAAACATTATTTTACACTCCTGTGCCAAAGTTGTATTTATGATCTCAAAACACAGTGCAAAAGTTCCGAGAAGTGAACAACCATCCATCACACAACTCGACCTGCATCCTGACAGGGTAGGAAAAATAAAGCCAAGTGATGGTAAATCTTTTCTTGCATGTTTTTCTCGTGGCTAACAGACGGTGCAGGAGATCGTCTCTCGCCTGTCAAGCCGAAGACGGGTCCTCCCAGAAAATTAGCATTCGTGGACAAGGGGGCTGTTGCGATCCGAGTGTGAAAAGATGGCCAACCCAAGGACAGAGAGGTGGCGGCCTGACAACCCTCAGTGGCATGGCACTATATTATGTAATCTCTTCTGGTGCCACCCCTTTCAACACTCACCCCAGTGCACGCATGCACGCGCGGGACTGAACAGCACAAAGGCCCATAAGCTAGTCTTATGAGGAGCTCTCCTTCTCTCTCTCTGTGTCAAGAATTGTAATTGGCTAAAAAATGGACGAGGGTGACTAGAGATTCGTCACTTTGTGAGATTAACAACGGCACTACAGACTTGCTAATGAGATGTCAGCAGGTTCTTCTCCTCCAGAGCTTACCAAAGGTCATCCCCACCACTGACTCAGTGGATGCAGCACGCGGATGAACTGTGAGTTACAGACACGAAAACGAGTCCGTTTGGATGTGTTTTCTACGAGAAAATGCGATTATGGATATGCTTGCCTGTAGGTTGGGACATACAGCAAACACACATTGCCAGGAGGAAAAGTCTACCAGAATCTCATAGAATAACTTATAGTAAAGATGCTAAGGATGATAATAAATACGGCACACTCATCTTCTTGGTGAAGGTGGTACCCGGAGTTATGTGTGTGGTTGTTTTTATGTTTGAACGAGTGTAGGCAGTGGAAATATATGTACTCTTAACCCATCCTGCCTATCATACCCAAATCATCACTTATCCTACACTTTCATCGTCTGTAAAAGAGGAAAACAAAATCAATACACTGTGATGCAAGGGAAGCTAGGCATCTGTGTAATCTACTTCTCTAGTGTCGAGAGACTCTGGTGCTTTGACCTCTCATTGACCCCACGCCATCTACCTCCCCATCCGCTTTCCCTCTCTATTGCACGTGAGGTAGGAACCCAACCCCGTGGTGCACATGAATATTGGCCTTCTGTCTAAAAATATCCAAGCAAACAAAAACAACAAAATCAAATTTAAAAAAATCGGATCATGATATTTTATTATTTTCGGGATGTTGTCTCCCTGGCGGCGTTGACGACATTTTAAACGTGGGAAAGTGGTTGCACCACTTAGTTGTGATTTCGAGTTAATTTCCCTTAGCGACTAATGACAGCAGGTTATATGTGCATCCCATGATGGATGGACAATAATTCCACCCGGAGTCAAGGCCATCGGGTATTTCGTGTCGTTCACTTCCCACCACCCGGTGAACTTTCTTGTTTTTGCATGGTCACAGTGCGCCCATTGGCCAGATTTACACAAGTGCATTCAGCCCCAGGGGACAATTTTCTTGGTGCTTTTTCATATTTGGCCAGCGTTTCTCTTTTACAACAGCAAGTATTTATTCTTTATGTAATCTGCCTAAGCCCTAAGGCTTACACAGTGCACACTTATCTGGTCGATGTTTATGAGTCATTTACTTTTGTTTTTGTTTTGTTTTGTTTTTTGTTTTGTTTTGTTTTTGTTTTTGTTTTTTGTTTTGGTTGGGAGGGGAGCGTGCAAAGCAGTCGTTTGGTCTTTTGATTCATCTGATTTCCTAGGTGGTCCACTAACATTTGACTTTTACTAACTACCCAAAAATAGTTCGAGTTTTGGACTGCACTGCGTCCAAGACACTTACTTCCGGTGCAAATATTGGCTAAAATAAAATCATACAGCAACTGTGTCCTGGCCCATACAAGACCCCCTTTTCCACCATCACCATCTTGCGGAACTGGTCTAGACCACGATGGAGAAAATTGCCGATGATAAAACAAGAAGTTTTCTCACAATCATCCCAAACACCGAAATCGCCGTGGAGTTAACCTCCCCTAGCGATCTCACAACACAAACACACCCCTACCCCCTTACTCCCCCCACTCCACTTTCCCTCAAAAAAATCCACACACAATAACTCCCCAGGCTAGAGAATGGAGGAGAAGTTTTATGGTTATTGTCCCACTAATGTAATTAATAATGTAAAGCTCCGTTGTCTAATAGCAGTAGGCAAGGATAAATCAGCTTGCGTCCAAACGTGCCCACGGAAGCGGAAGCGAAGAAGTAACCGGGCATGCGCACTGCAGCACGTATTAGCTCCAGGAATTGTTCACTAATCAAACCGGGGAGGGAGGAGGGTGAAATGGCTGGCCTTTGGTACAGAGCAGGCTCGTTCTCAAAACTTGCTAATTTCCACAATGGTCACAGGAAAGGAAAAACTAGAGAAAAGAGAAAACAAGGGAGGATGTTCAGAAGTGTCCGGAGTTCAGAGACTGTGGTGGGGGAGAGGACTGGGTTTTACCTGTCATACAGAGGCATTTGCTTTGTTACACTTTATGACGAAATGATTTTCAAACAAAAGATCGCGAAACTATTCCATTTCTGTGTTTTATTTGTGTGTTTATGGGGTAGAGCTAGTGGTAGCAGCTAGGAGAGAGAGAGAAGTAGAAGGGGAAGATCAGACTGCACGGTGAAATTTCACCCTGTGGGGTGGGATGCATGAGTTTTTGCATGTCTTTTTCGTGCACTTGAGTGACTGTACGGACTGCTTTACATCCGGGTTTTGACAGTTTGGACACTTTTAAATACGATAAGGACAGGAGCAATAGCGGGTCTGGCACTTCCGTCTGCTCAATCACAAAGTAAATGTGAGTTGAATATATAGAGTGAGATTTATATGTACTCCGGTTTTTTTCTTGTTTCTGTTTTACATAAGTACAAGGTCCTTAAAATGTTCATTGTTATATAATATTGACAAATAATAAAGTGTTACATAACAGCTGCAGGGGAAAGGGACTTTAAAGTTGTTTTTCAGTTTAACTTTTTATCTTTTTCAACTTTTTGTTACACTAAAAAAGGCCGTGTCCACGTCAGGTGCTGTGCTGGATACTGAGCATTATGGCTGGTTTATGTTGATAATAAGGCTTACTAAAACTAACGCTTCATAATTAGGCAAAGAGAAAGATTCCAAGAAATTTGAGATCATGAAGAACAGCCCAGTTTCGTAGATTGGTGACCTGCCAAAATATACACACAGGACTATTTTCTGCAGTCTTTAATCTGTTTTGTGATGGTGAACAGGCTAACATTTCTACAGAGACAAAGAAGGTCCCTCTGCCTTCTTGACTCCCTTGCTTGTGCGACCATCAGAACTTCTGTTAGTGATTATTACAAGATTGAGCTCAGGAATGTTGTTTGCTCGTTTTCAAGCGAGTTTGTTGTGTAGTTCACGCCAGCGCCACCTGGCGCCGCTTATCCAGGTGACTTCGGAAAGCATTTACTTTGTCAGCCAAGTCAGTTGAGCAGGAAAAGACGTATTGAAAAATCGTCACCGTGTCTGCTCCTGCCTTTCTGCTCAGGTTTCGATATCTTCCCCTCCTCCCCACCACCACCACACCCCACAAATCCCCCTCCTTCACTCCTGAACCCTCCTAGTGCCTCTACCTATTCACCCCCTGCTGGGACACGTCACCTGTCTGACGGTCAGGAGCATGGAGGCTGGTGTCCACTTTCACCTGTCCGTGTGTGTGAGGGCGGGAAAGTTGGTGGATGAGGGGAGGGAGGGGAGGGACAGTGGGGTGAGTGGTACAGTAAGCAAGCGGCCTGCCAGTCGCCAAACATTGAATCACCTCGCATAGCGATGTTAAGACCTCTGACAGTCTCTCCAATACACCTGTCACAGGTAAATCCTGCTACACCTCCCACGCCCCTCTCCACCCACCACCTCCCTCACGGTGTAGCTACTCCTGTTGGCCACCCAGTCCACCCACCTAGTCCCTCTCTGTGCGTTGTGACAGACAATAGGCGATGAGGAAGACCAGACAGCAGGAAACAAAAACTGGGACGAATAAAAGAAACGAAGCAATGGCTTGCTACGGACCATCCGTCTTCATGTGACAAGAATGTGACAGGCTCAGTGTGTCAAACAGGGGAGACAAGACGTGACGCAGACAACCCTGCACTTGCTGTCCCCAGCGAACACTATCCCCACTAACGGACCTCGGGCCGACGAAAGCCGATGAAAACTTTGTATCTGACGACGACAAGCCAAGGTTCTCACCCATGAGGTGGATGGAATATCCAGAGAGAAGAGATAAAGTATAGTTTACTCTCTGGTGAACCCTCAGACCACCAGCTTCTCTATCACTCATTTATGAGGTGGGACAGTGAACCACCAGGGCATTGGCTTGTTGTGTAAAGTGTTTGCTGTGTCTGAGTCAATATTTCTGAGTTTCTTGCACCGTAAAGGTGTAAAACTAGGACAAAATTAAAGAAAATCAGACTTTGGGTAAATAGTATCCGGTCCTGAGCTTTACCTTGTCATAGGAAAAATAAAAATAAATAAAAACCCTGAACCTTTAATATCAGCGAAGCAAGTTAAACATGGGAAGCAACGAATTCCCATACCAAACCATGCTTAGGAGAAAAGATAAAATTAAAGACCTATAAATAAAAATTATAAATAAAAAATAAAATGCTCGAGCATTTTTCATACAATCAGCATTATCGTAGCAACCTGTGTGGCCCCGCAGGATGCGAGGCCCCTTTCCTTCTTATAAACATCAGCCTCGTTAGGTGAGCTTGGAGTTATCCCTCTTCTCCTCCACAATCATCCCCCTTGTCTCCTTATCTCCCTATCTGTCGTGTTTAGCGGGGGCCATGCTCACCTGCCCGAGCAGCTACAACAGACATTGGAATGAGTGCGCATCGCGTCCGCGCATCACCGCCATCACCAGACAGATATTCAGGAGGAGTAGCGAATCGAAACCCGGGTATCTAAAGGGTATAGTGCGCATGCGCACGAAGCGTCACTACCGCCTGGGTTTACTTGAAATAAAAGTAAAGGACGAAACATTACAAAACTAAATAAAATGGTTGCAAAACAACTCACAATATGCTTTGAGCTGGTTTTGAACGATTTTAATTCACTACAGAGGAAGGGGTTGGGGTCTGGGGATGGGAGATGGTAGACAACAATACTACAGAACATGGGACTGAAATGTGTGCCGCAATGTATAGAACACATGGACCAGAGCCTCGTCCTGAAACATTATGTTTACACCTGACTATTATTTTGTTATAACCGTTGTTCCTGCATTATTTTAAAACTACCACGTGTTTACATTTTTTATGATTACATTCTTGGTTCTGATGTAAGATTACTGTGTTCCTATTTTATTTTAGTATTTCCCCGTTTCACAATAGTTTATGTTTGACAAGATTATGCATTTTATTAATACGACTGGGTGGTTTGGCATTAAGTCTGTGTATTTATGTATTATTGAAAAGAGTACCGTGCTTTGGCAGTAGTTTCAGTTACCGCCATTTATACATTATTATCAGATTATCGTGAAGATTTTGTTTGTTTGTTTTTTTTTTTATACATTTTTTTAACTCACTAGACCCCAGCTGGGGGACTGCCCAAAGAAGGATTGCTAAAGCAAAAACGGAAGAACTGGTGTTGACTTCTTTTTGATTACGATCCCAAAAGGCGAAAACAAAAATATATATATATAACAGAAAGAAAACCGGCATAAAAATAGATTATGAAGGGTGGGAGGGATTCCAGAAGGTGAGGGGAACGGATTCCCGCGTGGAGAAAAAGTAAAACCCTTAAAGGCTTCCGAAGAAAATCCACATCCATTTTTGTGAAGGTACCCAGATTAAGCGGAGGACCGCAATGACTATCCCATGCAGGGTAGGCTTAAGACATGATCCTTATTCTAGACACCCGATACTTGTCACACCCACCCGTCCTCGGTGTGTCTGTAGTCTGTGTTATGTATGACCTGTCTGTGCGCCGATATGGTTACATGTGTTTAACCCACTGTTGTTGCCCTGCCATAGGTTAGCCTCGTGGTGACAAGCTCTAGCAGAGTTACCTCGCTCCTTCATTCACTCCCTTTGTAAGCAAATACTTTGTCAGTGTCCACATGCCCAACACAAGATTTATATACCCTTCTATGTATTATTATAGTTTATGTTAAACATAGTATTTGACTTTTTCAAATAGCGATTTCAATATTTGAAACTCAGCTGTGAGTATGTGAGTGAGCAGTGCTCAAACATCAAGCTTGCTCGTGTGATTCGAGACCAAAGAGATTCGATCCCAGTGTCTTCTCTACAACCCTCGACCATGGTTCCTTGTTACTCTTATTTAGTAGCCGTTGAATTAAAAGCTGTACATGATGACAACCTGTGGGGTCAGGTACAGTAAGCGATACGATGACTTGTTCCCACTGTCACAGTTATCCTCACAGTAAACGATTAAAGCACTAGTAGGGTGCAAATTGTTTTTAATTGTAGGGAAAAAATATTTTTATACGAGATACATACCAGCTACAAACATACCCATAAAAAGAAAATGGTCAACAACACTGACATTATGATTGTACACGGATAAGTTTTCTGAAAGTCTCAGCTAATAATAGAAGTGGGAACATAATTAATTAGGTATATCTACGTACAAACATATGTTCGGGATTTTCACATCTTTCTGGTGATGTTTGTAGTCGTTTATCTGTGGAAGGTAAAGTAGGGTGGGGATTGGTAGTAACCCGGATCTGGGTAAAGTAATGTTCTCGGGCTGAGATATTACCAGTCGTCAAATATTACATTCCGTTAGTCCTTTAAAGTCCTCTTGCAGTGAATATTATTATCTTAAGAACCACAAAGGCGCGTTTCGATGACAGAAAACACTTGCGAACAGCCGGTCTGACAATAAATAGAACAGACCTTGGGTCGCACTGAAGACAAGAACACAGAGCACTCACGGTTTCAACATCTCTTTCAATTTTTTTCTCTTTGTTTTCGTCCTCCCTCAATGTGTTAGGTGCGTGCGTGGGTGCATATGAGTGAGACACTTGCTGCTTACCTAATGATTGTATCTGCGTGTATGTGAGACTCTGTGTGTGTGTGTTTAAACTTTCTATATTCACCGTGGCGCCATCTGCCCATGACAGGGAAAAAAAAGTCAATAAATGGCGGAGCTTTGATCATTTTTGCCGGAACATATTGACAGCTGGTATTCAGTGGTTCTGCAAAAAGAAGCGGGCGTAAACAACAACAACAACAACAACAACAACAACAACAACAACAACAACAACGTGTCAACATTTAACATGTTTAACATCAAGACCCATATACGGACGGAGGATGAGTTAATAATGTGAGCTGAATGACAGTATCCCGCGGTGAGGAAGCTGCTGAGCTGCAGGTTGCTGTCACTTGACTGTTCATCCTACCTGCAGCAGAGGCGACAGGTGTGGCGAGTCCTTGTCAACGGCACTAGGTGGCGCTGTAGTGCAGGTGAGACCGCCGATGTTTTCTCTGTCCTGCGGAAGTACGATGTACTGTAGCAGAAGTTTCAGGCCAGTCACAGAACATTTGCTGGACAGATGCAGAATAGTTTGCAGAACACTGAAGTAGCGAAAGAACAGAGCCTGCCCTGCAATATAGCATCTTACTATTTAGGTTGCATAGCAACATATGAGCAACAGACAAACAGAGTCCCTTGCCTAAAGATACACTCCATAAAATTTTGGAACATCAAAAATCATTTTCTCATCGGCAATTGCTTTTTTTCTAGCCGTTTCCGAAAAATGCTCATAGAATTATTTCTGCAACGGTTGGAATGCTAAATAAGTATTTTATTTACCCTATATTCATGTGATACAAATCAAACAGTTCAGCCATCATTTTAGTGTGTGTGTCACATGAAACTTCAGATTTCAGTGTTTAAGCAGCTGAATATGGCCACACCCATCAAACCATTTAATAACCAAACAAAGACCCGGTTCGGATACTGCATCAGCCAGGCAGCTGCATCGGGCAATGGGAAAAAGCCAAGTACATGTACAAACAAGCAGAAACCTTGCACTCTGGAGCCGGGTTACATGAAGCACTTTTTGCCCCTAAATCTCAGTGAGTAAAAGAACAACAGAGGTTTTGGGGAGGTTAGTCAAACTGCCGATAAAAGCAAAGCAAAACAAAACAAAACCAAAAAAAAAAAATCCCAAAAAACAAACAAACAAACAAACAAACAAACAAACAAAACCACCAAGTGTCTTGATGTGACAGAAGTGATACTCACTCCCTCTTCCATTCCATCTTTCGGCACGGCCGACCGACCGACCGAACTACCAACCTATTTTGTCCAACAAAAGTGAAACGAAAAGTAGTGTGTTACAAGGCGAGTTTTCCCTACCCAACCTCTTTATCCCTTTCTTTCCCACCCAATGTTGGACGAAGGATTGCCAAAAATATCCCGTGAATCTTTTGCAACACTTTCGGAGGGCTTTGATTGAGCCAATTTGCTGTCCCCCCTCCTCCTGTAGGAACAAGTGCTGGGTACGAACCAGCATGCAGTCACCAAAATTCAGTTGAGAAATGCTCACCGCTCTCTCTTTCTCTCTTGCTTGCTTTCCTGTCTCTGTGGGAGTTCTGATTATCTATGCTTAATGAACCCTTTTAAAGGAACCTTCTGGCTGTTCCCATGAACCTCAATGTTCACATTACACCAGCAAGTTGTGGCCTCCTCCTCCTTGCACAGGCCTGTGAACCTCCAGTTAACAGTGAACGTTCACTTCTCACGATCGAGACGAGAGGTTGTGTCTCATTCAGCTTTTGGCGAGAAGGAGTTGTAAGATCGCCTGAACCCGGGGCAGTGGCCATGAAGTAGAGGTATGATTACCTCAGGGTTAGCCCATTAATGGTAGATGTGGCAGGGTCCTGTGATGGAAATCATGTGCTGACCTAGGAGACTGGTTATCACCAAGAGGTCCCAAATCCTACCTCCGGTCCACTATTATAGTGAAAAAGATTTTGCTAGGCCGGATGGACTGAAGGATGGTAAAGCAAACCCGAGGGTATCTCTGCTTCACAACTACAATCCTGTGGTCAGTCAAGCAGATTATTGTACGTGTTGTATTAAACATTCATTGTGATCTTACACTTGCTGATTTGTCCCGATGACAGACAACTTTTGCAGTTAGAGTTAAATAACATCTATGTTGAAATCTCAGCTCGCAGACACAATAACAACTCAACATATTTTTTGTGAAGAATGACATAAGTGACGGTTAGAGCCAGAAAGACTTATATCTAACAATTCCACATGAGCGCTATATTTATAGTTATTGAAATCACAGACACAGAAATAACCCGACATTGACATGAGAGGGAGCTAGCGATAAAGTCGGAAATAGCAACATTTTATTGAAATCACACGTAAATAACAGCCAGCAATACTATGACAGACCTATGTTACAGAAACTGATACAGTCGGTAATAATAATTAATGTCATGGAAATCACAGACTGAGATCATTGAGATCCACACACAAGCACTGAAGTCGATATATAGAAGCCACACGTTGGCAGAACCCTTCCGATGGACTATTTTTTTTTCTGAGTGCCTCTGTGTTCCAGTCCGTGATATTATTGAAACCACACTTAAGTGGCACAGTAATAACTTAGCAGAATTATGTTGTTACGAATGACATATAAGTTTTATAGTCGGCAATATAATGTTTGTTCCAAATCACAAATACGTGTTTTCCCAGCAGTTGATGAAAGCAGACACTCCACGATGCTGTGCGAGCAGCTGGACCACGTGGTACAGTTACTGAGTACAGGTACCGTTAAGTCTCGCTTTGAAAATCGTTAATGACTGGGGAAGCAATTCGATGCCCGCAGGGACCAACTGTCTGAGTCAAATTTGTACATTCTCTTGCCCTTGTCTGGGGATGTTGTCTTCGAGGTCCTCTGGTTTACTCCCATAAGTCTTCATATAAAATTTTGGTGATGTTTTGTGATGAAAACTACACTGGAGGAGCTTAATCGCTTGTTTGCATGAATATCAATGTGTTCATGGTACAATGGGTCTGTTTAAACATCGTTTCGATCTTGCTCAGAAAAGATGACAAAATCGTGATATCACACTCTGTAAGAGGAACTGATGTTCCCAGGTTTCTTTGTAGCTGACACCTTCACAACGAAAACCTATCTACACACTGTCATGACTCCTGAGATGTTGACATAATGTACCACCATCACCATCGCAACCACAGATCCCACTTTCTTAGAACTGCCATCCTTTGTACAGCCACAGCTCCTGACCACACATTTCCGACAGTTTGGGTGGCTAAGTGCTCTCGTGCATGTGCAAAGGCGGGACTAACATGCCAAGCTTGATTGCTTCAAGATGTAAACATAAAGAAAACACGGAAATTGTTTTCGATTCCAGTTTTTGTCGAGAAATGTGCGCGCGTTAACCCCGGCCATGTGAATCGACGCGAAGCAGCTTCGCGATCTGAAAACACTCAAAACACAGCAAGCACGTGCTTGACAAGCCAGAGAATTGTGGGATTGCGGTCTTTAGGAGAGCGATGGGAAGTCTTTAACGACAACGTTAACAGCGTTGACATGTTGTGACAGCAGTGGTGTTGAAGCAGCTATTTGATACACAACCATATCCCACACATACAGTTAGGGTCATTAAAACAGCTGCGCTGACAATGATCAACTTTACTTGTCCCAAAGGGAAGTTTGAACATGGGAGGACTTTAAAATTATGATGAGAACTTCCAACAAATTTCATTCGTGTCACTTTTTAATTCATCACATTGGTGGTCCAAGCATTGTCGGGTATCTGACAGTAACTGGTGTCATAACTGGTGTCAAAGAGAGAGAGAGAGAGAAAGAAAACATTCAAAATCGGCATTGAGAAAGAGTTTGGTGTGATAACATCTTAAGGAGACAGCAATGTAACCACAGCTACCGCCAAATGTTTGCAGCATTACAATCCCCAGTGATGCTTACAAATCGAGAAGCAGACAAAACTAAACAGAGAGAGAGAGGAAAATAATTAAATACAAAAACAAAGAAAGGGGAAAGCTAAACGTATCATCTCTTGTCTCAATTCAAAACACTGATTGTGCTGTTGATGAGAACTAGTGACAGAAAAATGGAGAGAGGGAGGGAAGATTTAATGTCTACGAGAGTAAGTAGGTGGTACGATCTGTCAAGGCGAAGGGGAGGAACTTCCGTAATGGAGAGTGCTCGAACCTTCGCAAGGAAAGGCACTCGTGGCTTAGTGCTGCAGCACTTGAAGCACTTCATGCAAAGGTGAACCCAAACATCAGGAGTGGTTGGGTGCGGGCAAGTCCCCATCCCCTTTTCTACCCCAGAACCTGCAACTGCTGCTCTTGTTTTATTGTGATGATGTCAACTTCAATGTTGTTGTTGTTGTCTTACATGCACACACACACGCACGAGAAAGTATTCATGCACACCTGGAGTACACGCCCAAACACCTGACTTCACCATTCACTAGGATCTTATTACCAGAGGCGGAAATCACAAAGGTGTTGCCAGATACTTTATAGATACCAAAAAGGTCTACCTGTATTTTTAAAAATCTTCCTGAACCTCTGATCATATTTCTCTCTATCTGGTATCCTGTCTGTGACATGCGCACGCGCACGCGGAGAGAAATGTTCTCGTCTCATTTAAGTGGAGGCATTCTGTTAGGAGAGAAAAAAAAGTTGAAACTCTTAAAAGAAAAGCAGGAGTCTGGAATGGCTCCTTCCGGTGCCATTGTGCCGACTCCGTGCGACAGGAGGTTGGCAGATCACGTCACACGTGGACATACGTCACGTGCCACCCCGGCCAGTCCTGCCCTCTAGCGGCCGATAAAGGGAGATAACCTGACACACGCCATTCTCCAGGGCAGCCACCCTTCTTGCAACCACACCCACAAGACAGTCTGTTTTCTTTTCTTTCTGTTTTCTTTTCTGACACGTACTCGTCTGGCAGCAGCAGGTCAGAGGAACGACCCCGGGTGTCGGGTGCTGCAGTTCTGTCCTCTGAACTCTCACCAACTTTCTGAGTCACCACACGATGGCGCTGGGCGAGCAAGGCAAGAAAGGAACAATCTATTAATAACTAGAGAGATGGGGGGCGGAAGGATGGGAGGAGGGAACTGACTTATGGCGTGATTATTTTTTGAAAGCTGCCGGACTGAATTATGATGTGGAAACAACATTCTGGCGTTTTGATTACCATTACCGACAGTGAATAATTAATAAATATAAGGGAACCAACTACTGAGAAATTCATTGTTTACTTGCATTTTATTTTTCTTTTTTTACAAAGAAATTCTGAAACTTGAGAGCGGGCCTAACGAATGTGGGGGGAAAAATATTTCGCGTTTGGGGATGGGTGCGTTTCGAAACAAAAGTAAACTTAAAATAATCTGAAGAGTGTTTCACTCAGAAAGCAGTGAAATAGAGAAGAGAAATAGTCAATCATGTCACTCACCATGTTTTGTCGCCAAGCGGAGGCAAGAAAGCATTTCAACGGCCACCCTCAAACAGGCGCCATTCTCAAATGGTTTGTCCTCAAATTGTCTCTAGTTGGATCTTAACCTCATTGTACTAAATCCCTACGAGTAAGGAAACAAGCATAACCACGAAATATTATATATTTTGTAAAAGAATTATTTTATGTGCGTAGAAAATATGTCTACGTGCATGGGTGCTGTGAACGAGGTTTTATTTTTCTTTGTGTAGATGAGAACTGAGCGCTCACTATGCTGGTGATATCAGGTTACCGCGTGTAACCCTGGATTTACCACTTGTTAACCTCAGTTTACAAGGTCCGAGGATTTCCTTGCTGACGACGGGACGTCGTCAGTGGTGCCAGGGAATGTTTTCCATGGGAGGGAGGAGAGGAAGTGGGAGGGTTGCTTGGGTACGCGCGCAAGACCACCATCTTCTAGCAGTGAGTGGTTCAACGGGATATTTACGCAGAATTAATAATCATGAAAATAGTATAATTATAATGCTAATGCTTATTATTATTTTTGTTAGAGCTGACCTAATGTGAATGCATGTCCATTTGGTATTAAAATGGATATGCGTTTGTGTGTGTGCTCGCGCGTTTGTGGGAGTACGTGTGTATGTGTACTTTTGTTTGTGGTTGTATATCCTCGAACTTGTGCCAGCTGCATTGACGACAGTCAAACGCACATTTAAATGCACCCTTATCTTCCACCCTGTTCTTTGGGGGAAAAAAGGTGCAATGAGACACACCACAGGCTCAAATTATCCCAATGATTAACCTTCACACCTGCGTTATCCGTCGAGCCACTCACCCTCAACCCCACCCATCCCTTCCTCACCCCTATCCTCAAGACCTCAATTCTGGACAAAAGTCACGACCGTTGGCACTTTTTCCCGCGTGTCTTGCCCTCTTGTGCCGACTATCACTGTTGTCGGTGTGTCCCTCCCGGTGCTGGGGGAAACAGATATGTCACTTGAGACAGCCACGTGACAAACAGAGGGAAAAAGTGACAGGTGAGAGAGGAGGGAGGGAGAGTAAGAAAACGAGAGAAAGGGAGGAGACGAATGGAGGTGGGGAAGGAGATTATCTGCCGAGAAGGCATGAGAATGAAAGAAAATGATGGACTGCTGCACAGTACTTGCCTGGTTCGTATCTGTGAACGATTGAGACTGGCGCAAAAAAACTTTCTTTTCAAATCACTGGGTTGAACTCGGTGCAGCATATTACTTCCCAAAATCAAAGAAAAAGAATCCCTTGTCGGTTCCTGAGATATAAGCAACAATCATCGCCTCGCACAGAGAGGCTTGAAATGAAAAAATCCAATGAGAAAGCTGGAACCATATGTTAATAAGCCGTTGCCATGGAGATTCATGGCGTCGCAACTTTGATCTCCTGTATATGGTCTGTATGCTGGAATCTCTACAATGGAGAGGAGTTATTCAACTCTACCTCCCCTAGACCCCCACACATATCACAGCCCAACATGTTTTGTATAAAAATGAAGTAACGGTCTCTCCTCCGACATCAGTCACTACCACGCACACAAGTGACGTCACAACCATGCACACACGTGACGTCACGTTGTCTTCACTCGTCCCTCATCGTCGTTTAGGCACGCGATTTCATCGGTCATCGGTCACAATTTCTTTTCGTGTACAAAATGGCGTCACGGTGTCTGCAGACAACGATCACAAGCGTCGTCTCTAGCAGTACACACGTGACGTCATAACGTCCTTCCGCGCTGCTGTGGGGCCAGGTCACGACCTTCTGCTCGCGCAGGACTAATGACCTATTGACGCCGCGCGGGGACCCGGGGCGCGTGTTTGATCAGCTATCGAAGGCGTCGGCGCCAGATTAGGGCGAGGAGGTTCAAGCCCGATGCCTTCATCAAGCCGTAATTCAAGCCACGCGTCGCCCTTGCCTCCCTTCCCCAACTTCCCCTCTCCATGCGCATGCGCGCTACTGACTTGCTTCCTTTTGCACTCGGACCGATTGCCTTTTGTGCGCAGGCGCACGCCATCATTAGCCAGGGTCCTCAAATGGTGGTCAGTCAGTTAGGTTGCCTTCAGCGAGCCGGAGCCGAGGGCAGGGTTAGACAAACGTTTGTATCTGGTTTTCACACAGATAAGAAATGTTAACAATTTGTTTACAGTAAACTTGGCCTGCGGGCGTTTTGAAGTTTGGAAAAGAAAATGATGCAACCAGGTCTGTGATCTATATGTTTATGTAGTAAACATGCCCGACTTTTAAACCTCAAAGTTTTGGAACACTATAGTTTAAAAGAAACTTGGGAAACCAACCATTTCTTCTTTCCACTGTAACCCATGCCCCCAGCTCCCTGAAAAATAAACAAAGCAAGAGAAATAGACAGGAGAGAACTTTATTGAGATATTCCAGGGCAGAGGTAAACATCAACAATCTCCTCTTCTTCGTCACTGACACTGACACATAACTAATGTATCAAGAAAAGTAGAAATAAATGAAAGGTGTACAAGAAATCAAAATCACATTAAATTGTGTCGTAACTTTTCCTCTATACATAAATAAATAGCAGTATGTGCCAACAATTGTGCTTTGTGAGCGATGGAGTGAGTGAGCAGAAAGGAAGCGGAAAAGGTAGAATACCCGTATGTCATGCTTCACGATGTAGGACCTGGGCTGTGGACCATATATTGCTATAATTAGTGGTGACCCCAGAACTGACCTTATGTTAGCATCTATCTCATGTTCTCAAGTTTGACAGTTTCATTTGAACAGAGGCGTCGTTAAGGATAATATTACATCTTTCGGGGGTAATAAAGATCATCCAGGGAGGGGGTTTGAGTCCCTAACCGGTGAGTTTTATTTGGTCCCCCCACCACCCCTTCCAGCTGACACTTCCTTCCTTTACACGGCTTGCACTCGTAATATTTTTGTGGTCTAGTCTCGCCAGATATCGGGCAATCTCGCGACAGAAAATGCACGTCTACAAAAGATTCGAGGGATAATCTTTGTGATGCTCTCCCCGTCATTTTTCTTACCTCCCCTCTCTAACGGTCTCCTGTGCATTATCCTTCTTCATCCACCCTCCCAAATTTTCTATCCCTCTTCCTCCATCACCTTCTCCCCATGGCTTCCTCCCTGAGCACTGCCTCCCCGTTTGTGTAGATGTTCTGTCCGATGTTGCCTCCAGACACTTGGCTTTTTTTGAGGTCAAACATTAACTATTTCGGGGTCAGTCTAGTCCCGATATTTTGAATTCTAAATCAGTTTGCTGTCCTCCTTAAACAAATCACCGCTTATCAGTGACAGTTTCGCTTGCAGATAAACAGCTCAAGGGCTTCAAGTGCCCTGATAGTGCTGTTTCTTCGGTTTGGATGGAAAAGTCAGTTCAGGGCTCGCAGAGCCTATCCTTGAAATACACAAAATCCACTTTTTTAGTCTTCGTACAGTATGGAACAAACTCGGATGAGGGAAGAGAGTGAGAGAGGGAAAAAAGGAGCTACACTAAGATTATATATAGAACAAAGATTGAGAAAAAAATGCATTCTTCCAAAAAAAAAGTAATAAACTTTTATTCGCATCCATTCAACCAAATGCTCTCTTCCAAAGAAAGGACGCATTAAAAATTGTGGAAAGAAGAACAGCACATATCGAATTAGCATTAATCTGCTATAAATCCAGCCTCGTGCGTATGTATTGTCGCTCACCTATCTTTCCCTACCCCAAGGATAAAAAAGGAACAGTTCTACAATCTCATAAAAATTGTGCTTTCACCGATTCTCCATCAACTTGATCCCCTCACCAGGACTGCAAGCATGCTTAACCACTGAGTCAGAACTGCTGGCTGGTCGCCATGTCATGAAATCCTCACAAACAAAAGAGTCAGCCCTGTGCTGGGAGTCCTGCAACCTTACCAACATTCTCCCACCCCCGAGAGACAGAGAGAAATTCTCACAATTTGTTTTCTTTTTGACTAACAAACAGCTCGAGAGAACTCATCTTGCTGGATGCAAAATTTTTTTGCTTGTAGAAAAAGTGCCAGTAAAACCTTTTCTTTCTTTCACCTGAAAGATTGGCGAGTGTTAAATGGTAATTAAACTACCAGAACACACAGTGCAGAAAGGTGACAGTATGGCTGCTAATAAGCAATAATCAACAAGAAATAGTATAGTAAGGTCTGCAATTTATATATCTTAATTAGAAATAAATAATGTAGTAAACAAACTACCTTGAAAAGTCATAAATCCTATGAAACCTAGAGACCTATAGAGGACATACAACAGTGATACTTCTTGCAGTCTTTTTATATTTATCCTAAAATAAGAAGAAAGACTTCACACCATTTATTACTGGAGGCAGCCATCTTGGAAGGACCAGGTGAAGTTTTCCAGAAAACATAATACAAACTAAGGAAATAAGTTTGTGCTTGATGAGTTTTTAACTGAAAACTCATTTTTGCCAGAATTACATTTAGACCGAACTCTCTCACTTAAGACTCCGCCTTTGTTGTCTATAATATAATTATATGCATTTTACACCTTGTGAAAGAAAAAACCCACACACAACAACACGACTGTGTGTAGTCGCGGAAAGATGGTGTGAATGGTGACGTGGCAGATGACTGATCGACCAGCAACGATAGCCACGACAATACCAGTCAAGGTGTACATGTTACTTTGTCACTGCTGTCAGGTGCTGCAGGTGTCACTCGGAGGTTACGTGTGCATCCGATCGACACTGGCAACTGAGTTCATTCACACAATACCCTCCGTGTGTCTGGTCCACAAGGGAAAAGCTTGTTTTGGTGAGAGCCACGGACCCTGCACCACCACACCAACACGCACCACACGTGTCACCGTGTTTTAACGGTTGTCGAAAGGTCATTTTTTCTGGCGAAATAGCCATCAGCATGCCAGCAGCAGGGTCAGCATCATTTTCTGTGGATTAGTTTCCTGAAATGCGCCCCCTGCCTCGGTGGGCACATGGGTGGCTCTCAATAATACATCACGTACAATTGAGTTAATGGTGAGAAAGGAGTCTAGGGTTCCTGAATTGTTGGCTTCCTGTGCAAACCTGAGCTGGGTGGTTTCATTGCAGCTATAACTAAAGCCAGCATGCAGGTCTACGCTTGTGAAATATCCTCAATTTTATGAGCTAACCACTTCAAGATGTCAGCGTCTCATTTTTCACCGCGTTTTGACCTTTCTTCTCGACAGGTTCTCTCGAGAACGCGAGACAGGACACTGAGAGACTGCGAGAGTGAGAGAGTGAGAGAGATGGTGTGTGAGTGAGTGAGAGAGAGAGAGGGGAGAGTGAGAGAGATCAATCACTCTTGTTAGCCTCACTTCCGGTCCGCCATGACAGCCTGATGGTCGCTCATTCCCGCCCCCCTGGCGGCGGTCAAATGGGTAGCAGACGACACCTTCGCACCGTCCTGGAAGGCACCGGAAGACAAGAGGGGAGAGAATCGTTTAAGGATGTCAGGGACTCCCTGGCGACATTCAAACGGTGTTTGGACTCTGACGATTGATGTGCGAACTCCCGCGGCGGCGGGGAGAAAAGCGTTTTTGTTTCGTTTGAAGCGCGACACGTGCCTCACGTAGGGGGAAATAACCCTTCCGCCGCCATCTTTGTGACCAAAAAAAAAAAAAAAAGGTGTGTCTGTGGGAGGTGGGGGGAGTGATGTCGTCTCGGGGAAAGGGGTGCAGGCGATCTACCCATTGATTAGGCTCCGGTAAAGTGGATAGCATCTTCGAGCGACGATCACACCCCGGACAAAATGGAAATGGAGCAGACAGCATGTCAGCTGCACTCCGCTGCGCATGCGCGCAGAACCAAGGGTGGCTGGCACCTCCCTGGTGGGAGGGGGAGGATGTCGCAGATGAGATCGACGAGGAGAAGCAATCAGTCGGCTCCAACTCTGTATTGATCTCCTCCCTTGTAATGAGAGAAGTGTGCTGCAATTTTCATCGTCAGCTCGCCAGACACCAGAAGGCAACTGTCAGTGTTCAGTCTGTGAGAAGCTCGTTCACATTAAAATGAAGAAGATCTGAGGAGAACGATCACAAGTGTTCAAACGTCCGACAATATCTTAACTTTGAACTATCTTCCAAGACTAAGCTCTTTCCGACATTTTTTTATATAATTTATTGAGCTCCAGTCCTCACACTTCGTATTGCCTACATTTGCAACTGTTTTGAATATTATAATATTTTCATAAATCATTTTTATAATAACTTTATTCTAGATATCATTTATGTAGTCTCTTCAGCCTTTTTGTTAATTTCTTTTTATTTTTTGCAACATTTTTTCCTCGTGAAATCACATTTGTTTTATTTTATTGAAATTTTATTCGCTATGTTCTTATTGTGTAATAAAACCTTCAATAATTATTACAATTATTAAGAAATTGAATTAATAGTAAATATGTTGCAATAGTCATGCATTCTTTTATTCATTTGTATTCTTGAAATGATTGTACATATTACTAAAATTTCCATTTCCTCACTCAATCACAATAATGTAAACACATCATAATCATATAACAATACACATTATTGTTAACAACCACATAAGCCTTGCAAAGGCTTTTATAACAAGTTTTAAAGGGTAAGCAGTCCACGGTAATAGATGAGTAAGAACTCGCCATTTTCCCGCCTATCTCTCGTAAAATCTCGAATTATCCTGTCGGTGTCATGGCTGGCGAGAATAGCCAGCGGTCACACTTGTCTGATCACGAGTTACTGCTTCACGAGCAGCCGAGAGAGAGAAGAGAGATGCTGCTATTAGTTTAATATATCTCTGGCATGGACGAAGGTGCCAAGAAAAGAAGAATCGGTAGAAATTGATTTATTGTGTTAAGTACCGCGTGTGTTTACGACGTGCAGTAGCGCGCATGAATACACGTGGCGAGGGCGTGAGGCGGACGAGCAGCGGAGGGACACAACACCACTTGGTGGGGAGGGGAGTACCTGTTTACACCACAACCTCATCAAGCATCTTGGGAAAAAAAAATAAATAAAAAATCGGAGTGCCACGCATGTACAGCAAACGGGTGTGTTCCTCCTGAATTTCCCGGACTTCATGCTTCATGAACCGCCTGAGCTGTCTCCCTGCTTCCTCCTACCCCACCATCCTCCTCTAGTCCCCACCTCTGATATTGGAGAGTAGCCATTTTAACAACAGGACTATGGATGCGTAAGAAGTCTATCACTTAAAAAATTAAGAAATTTTTAAAAAGTAATTAAAAAAAGAAAAAAATTAAAGCATCCGCCGAGCGTAAAATTAAATGTATTTCTGTACATCGTCTGCGTCGTCAATCGAATGAAACCGATTTCAAAATCAGAGACGATATGTTAAAATGGTCATGGTAGTCTTGGAAACCAGGTTCAGTTTGAGTGTCACGGTTGTCTTGGAAACGACAAATTGAACGTCTTTGCCGTGGTTGTCTTGGAAACGTCATATTGAATTTTTTCGTCGAGGCTGTCTCACTAAAATTGAAAACCAAGTGTCATGCTAATTTTTTTTCTTTCAACCATTTGCAAAAATCGTAAAAAAATATACCAAGGGATGGTTCATTGATTGTCCGGGTGTACAGACTGAAGTGCAACAAGTCGCGACGGTTACGACTGGAGAGTGAACTACAATGACGTCATAGTGAGACGAGGGTTCCGACAAAGAAGCATTGAGAGTCTGCGCATGAGCAGATTGAAGAGTGATGTTGGAAATCTGCTTGCTGCTGACCTCGGCGAAAAATACTGATCCAGTCGTCGGTGGTGATTCTCTCCGATGGGTCTGTGGATGCTGTTTCGACCTCTCTGAGTGGAAGACTTTGTTCCACATCCTAAACTCGTTTCATTGCCCAAGCCGGATAATAATAAACGGTTACTTATTAAACAAATACCAGTAACTCGATTTGTATTAACTTATAAACTACCCTTTAAGATATTTCTTCAAAAGCTTTGTTAAATAATTTCGTTGGCTCCAGAAGAAAAGCAATATTTGCGGGGGACTGGACACGGCTTTATGATTGCAGAGACAACATGCTTGTCCTAGAACTGTAGCGGTTCAAACACTCGCTTGTCACCACTGCTGTGAGAGGCCCTGGGTTCACATCTCGTCTCTGGACACTTTCTGTATGGCACCCACTCTCAGGACTGGCCGTCGGGGGTTTTCTCCGGTTTCCTCTCCCCTCTACCCTCATGGTTCGAAATCACCTCTGGTGGAAAACTTTTTCCCGCCAAGCCAACCAATCAGTTAAGTTTATCTGATTTTTCTATTTCCTCCCTCTCCCCCGGGCAACAATAACTACGGACCACAGGTGCTGCTTCACCAGGTGTGGCTGTTAGAAGAGAAATCATGCCAGCACTCATTTAATGGGGTCACGATAACTCGCGTGTAGGGTCACCGTGACCTCCTCCAAGCTGCTGCCGACCTGTGGAGGGTGCTGCCAGCAAGTGCAGGAGGGTGGCCGCTAGTTCAACCTACAACATCTGCTGCCAACAGAGGGCGCTGGACAGCTGATGACGACCTTATCATCACCACAACAAGACTACTTTACTACAGCCTGGAAACGAGATCTTAATATGGGAAATAGCATTTTAATAATGACAACTACGGTGATTAACGCCCACCAATATTTACTTCACTCGACAAAAAAACAAATAAACAAAAAAACAAAAAAAACCCCAACAATATACAAATGTTGCACTAAAGCAGACAGCGTGCGCGAAAGAACATACAGAGGCATGGAAATGGAATTTTATTCACTTTTTCTGTTTTCTTTCTTTATTTCAATCTTTCCGTTTTCTCTTTGTCTTTTCTTTCCTTCTTCTTTATTGATCAATGATTGACTGATTGCTCTTTCTTCATCTCTTATTGATTGATTGATGCTCCTTTTCTTTGCTTCCTTTTTGATCGACTGACCTTGAGTCAATGCTCTTTGTTTATTTCTTGTTGATTGATTTATTGATTCCCTGCTCTTCGTATATTTATATTGACTTTTTAATTATTACTTTTTCAACATTTTCCTCTTTTTTAATTTTCTTTTCTCTTATTTAATGTTAGATCACATTATTTATTGTCTGTTTTTCGTGTATTCTTTACTAACTGATTCGGGTTTTTCGACTTGAATAATGAAGGAAGGTTGGCTGATGGCGGCAGCTGGAAGGTCGTCTTAGTTAGAGAACATGAAGACGAGGCTTTTGTTTATGGTGCAACACATGATGAGCGGACTTTGTAGTACCCGGGGTATATCACGAGATAACACTGACAGCCCGCAGCACTAACACCATTAACCTGCACTTGACTGAGACATCAAGCAGGTAGAATATTTCACATTGAGATGGCCTGGCCTCGGTGATGCTGGTCAACATTTTTTGTTTGTTTGTTTTTTCGCTTAATGATGAAGGGAAGATGGTCAAAGATAGCTGTTTGGAACACGTGGCCTGCTCGCCGCATGAGAACTACTCAGTCTGTGCACACAGCCAGACAGAAACTCCTGTTTAATTTCCCGCCGACTACAGCCGCAGCCAGCTTCCATCGGAAATCCTGTACCTGAAGTGCTTGCATTCAATAAATTCAAGCATCGGCGACAAGGAGAGGAAACTGCTGTCAGATGCCGTGGCACCGTGAGTGTATCTTTTTGAAAAACTGTGAAAATTAAAACTGCTTGCGGAACAAACATCTGGACGATTTTATCGCGTGAATAATGCACGCGCTGATTTGGTGGGACCGGCCGAGCACTTGGTTTCCTCGAGAAAAATGATGAATCAGTGTTGCCGCGCTCTCAGATTCCTTGCCATCTCTGCGGGTCACTTCCTGCGCAAGCGCAGATAAGTCCATTTACGATTGGCAGGTTAACCCGGCAATGCCACAGGACCTTCTACACATGCAGGTATCTTCCAGATGTTTCCCTTATACTGCTCTTCGCCTCCTTGCCAAAAGCCAGTCTGCGGATGGCTTCAGGTTGACAGAAGAAAGAGCCACCCCGAATACTTTCATGGCAGCCGGTGCGTTCCTGAAGGGAACAACCAAAGGTGAAAGTCACGTGACGTGAGGTTTGTGTGTGTGTGGCGGTGAGATGGAAGGGGGGGGGCACAGACCTCAGTCGTCCTCCCCTTGAAACATCAGGAAGAAAGACAGGCCTGTTCCTAAACAAGGCCGCCGTTGATTTACATCAAGAAACGGGTTTTCTCGGACAGTGTGCTGCCTCGCAAAACAAACCAGACTCCGAAGAGCAGTCGTCTCAACATACGGGTGTGTACGCAGTCCAGCAGACGAAGATGTTGCCAGAATGAAGCAAGTCTGGAGACTTTGCACCTGTTCTGGTCCCCTTCTGGTGAGAAGGGAGAGATCTCCTGCAATGATCTCGCGAGAACTTAAGCCAGCTTCACACGATTCAACTTGGACAAATGAAGAATGCGGTCGCGAAAGAGTTCATCCTCTGGCGCCTGAACTCACCACAAAGAAGAAAATATTTTAGGGAAAAAGGTTTTTGCAACAATAATCCCCTTTCGATTGAAGATAATTTAGTAGTTGCTTCAAAAGACTAGTTTTTGAACATTTGTTGTATTTAAATTACACGAAACGTAAAAAAAAAGGTTCATTTACCCGTAAATTGGATGAAAGACATGGCTTCAAGATCCCGAGCTTGTTAAACCTGATAACAGCACTACAAGAGCTCTCTTGTATGCGACCAAAAAAGTGAACTATACCTCTAGAGGTAACAAGATAACATTTACAAATTATTTCAGACTTGATCAGACCCACGTCTGCTGCAACTTTTGTTCACCAAAACCGTCTTCGAAAATAAACTTGCTCAAATTATTTGTCTCTTGATCTTCTTAGTTCAGGCACACGCATTTGAGGTGTCGCAGAATTCAAAGGACAACCTGCATACACATTATTTTGAAATGAATGGGTTTGTTTGATCGTAGGATGCTGATTACTAAGATCTTTTTCTCTAGAAACTACGTGAGACAGAAACCATTAAACATCACAATTCTCTCCTGGGTTTCGAACAAGAGACTAAGATCTCGTTTCAAACAGGTAAAAATAAATAAATAATGGAAGGGTTTTTAATTACGAAACACCTCAATATCATATATTAAAAACTCTTGCTTTGGCTGCAGGTGGTTTCTCCGGAAATTAGAATGTATGACAATCAGTTTTGTTTTCATAAAACGCATTTTTAGTTAAAAACACTCCTAACATTTCTATTTATTTGTCAGTTTTAAAACTGTAGCAGGACCTAAAAATGTGAACTTCAGATTCTGCCGAAGGGGACAAAACATGGATTTGCTGTTAAACATGCTTCGGCTGGACATTAAGATCGTTTCTTTCTGTACTGACATCTTTTTTCCTGAGTGAACAAGGGAAACCGCGCATTTCAAAGTTCGAAGTACAACACCTGCTGCAAATCTCTCCCAAGACATCCTAAAAAAAGTTCTTGAAATATAGGAACAACAAAGATTAAGATGCGTTCATTGCTGCTACAGGATGGTGTCATAACCATGACGACGCTCAAAGAAACCAGGAACCAGAAAAATCAAAAGCCAGCCATTTTCTAAAAGAATTTATCAAACTGATGCATTCTGTCAAATATTTAAGGATATTTAGCAAATTTTCTTGGCCCCAAAATGTTATTGAAAATGTGCTTCCCTTTAAAAAGGCTCCTAAAGGCCAGGCGTTGTAAAAAAAAACATAAATATGGACGAAGGTTTGATCTGTTTAGCAAAGTTTTTGTTATATCAATTCTTTACAATAGATGAATTTTTTAATTTAATTTTTTTTTGGGGGGGTCATCAAACCTTTGTCCATATTTGGTCTGTTAAGAAGGTCCTTAAGAAAGAGAGATACAGACCATTGCACATCTGTTGCTTATCAGCAGACCAGACCTCTTTCAGAGACAGCTGCCTCCTAGATACCGAAGGTCAACCGAAAGAGATCCGAAAAGAATGCATGAATATTTTATAAACTTGTCACCTGTAGCCATCTCACTGCCTGCTGCCCACCTGACAAGAACACACCTGACACTGACATCAACAAGCGGATGTGGATTTACAGGCATTCCAGTGCGTGGAACCCAGGAGGTTCCAGGGCTTCTCCCACCGCAAACAGCTGCAGACAATTTGGCAGGAAGGAGGAAGGAGGAATCTTTAAGAGTAACGGCAGCTTTAAATTTTCCCAACATAATCCTGAGCCATTTCCTTACTGAGTTTATGACCAGCATCTAAGTGTTCTCCTTATTCTGCTCCAGCTTCTCTGCGATTTTGCCGTTTAGGCACGATAAAGGTGTGTTTACGCTCGAAAAACATGTTTTACGGTTGATACAGGTGTGTAAACGCTTGATAAACATCGATAACCATGCACTTTTTCTTTGCATTAACCCCCATTTTACCCAATGTGTACATTTTCTGTGAGATTTCAGTTTGTATGGTGTGAGCTTACCGAGGAGTACACTGTAGCCGAGACACCACTAAGCGCCATCTTGGTCACTGATGAAGTCAACCGTTGTACGACGACTCACATCGTGTACCGCCTCAACCTCCCTCCCACTGCCTCGGCACTGAAGCTCGGGGATAGGTACAAGTCTCCCCAGACCAAGACTGACAGGTTGTCTTTGCATGGATGTTGTCCTGCTGCAGTTGGAGGATCCAGACTGACATCACCATCAGTGGTGAGCACACCTTGTGTCCAGATCTCACCTGGGTGTACAGGTTTTCAAATCTTGAAATCTCTCAAATATTTATTGATACTGTTTGTTTTTTGACACCCCAGACATCATATACTTGGTTGTGTTTTACCAGCTTACCTGATACAAAATCCTCAAACGTTGACTTTCTTAGAAAGTCTCAGAAATCGGAGGAAATGGGAAATAAAGCTTTTGTTCACAGACTTCACAGTTAATAATAATTAAATTTATGGTCTTGCTTGGGGTAGTGGGGTGGGTAGAAGTTTTGGATGGGTCATCATGCAGCAGTATCATTTTAGAGGAATTATATGCAGCCCTATTCGACATCAGTTCAAAGCAGAGAATGTATCCAGCCTGACCAGAAAACCTTGACTGTCGCTAATCTTGACATTTACGAGAAACTGATGTTTGTGCATCTTTCCTGAGAATGAGATATTGTTACATCTAAAACAGAATTACGAGTTTGCATTGAGGCAGAAGGCATCAGGAGTCATTTTGTATTATCTTGAAGCACGTTTCTGTTTCATGTTTTTGTATTGCATTTACCACATCACTGAATACATTTTTAGTAATGCTCTGGGACACGAGAGATATGGAAGAAAGCAGTCTTTAACGGCCTTTGTAAAGTCAATGCATTCAAGCTTCCCTCAAGAGACGATCAGTTGTCAGAGTGGTCCAAGCACTGCAGACACCACCACCACCACCACCACCGCCACCACCATCGCCACCACCACCGTTGTTTTCCGTTCACTGAGAAAAAAATACAAAATTAAAGAAAATTATACTGACAGTCACTTCTTGTAGCTAGAGTTTGTAAACTGGACATAACAAACCTGAAATGTTATGCTACAGTTGTGGGTAAGAGACTAGCAATTTTAAATCATTCTGTAGACAACAGGTGTTTAAAAATTTAAAGAACTATTGATTCTTCCAGTTCAAAGCAAAACAGCGAAAGGATTTTTTAAGCAGACGAGCGCGTTGGTCTCCGTGGCGAGGGTGAGGTCAGAGTTTGTACGTCCGCGCGTGCGTACAAGGAATCGTTGGCAGAGCATCGTGGGAAAAATACGGTCGTGGCCGGCACCACCAACACAAGTTGCGAGGCTTGCCGTATATTATGGAGCAAATGCGAAATGCGATCCACGAGGAGGGAGATACGCATGTCTGTGTCAAACATTTATCAGGCGTGACGTGCCCCAGCGTCGCCGTCAGACATCGCTTCTTCCTCTGTCGGCTTCATCGGAAACGACTGCCGCCAAAAACGTGGCCCGCACACCACCCACAGTTGTTTGAGGATACAACGGTCGTGTGTTCATCTAACTTCGTACCAGTGGGTGGATGGACAGCTTTATTTATCTAAATGTCTTGTGACTTGCGTACTTTGTATCATCGGTCCCTTGATGAGGTCACAGTCCTCGGACAACTTTGAGCGGAGCCTCGGTTTGGATGCTATGTGTACAATTTCCGGAAAACGTGGTTAGAGCTTTTTGGAGAAATTCTTCGATTTAGTTGATGTAATGCTTGGAGTGGATTTTCAGTCCCTTAGCGATGACTAGCCGTAGCGAACCTTCCACCAAAATCTCGCAGACTTTCTCAATTCTTCGCCATTCTGTGCGATGGGATGAATACGAGACTAGTTCACTTTTGTCTGCATCCCTGTACTGTTCTCGCAGGACTGTCTTTGCAAGTCATGAAAATCTTGATAAGCATCTTATTATTTATATCCATACTACATCAACTTGCGTCCTTTGGCTGTAGACAGGAAGTCGTTATAGGATCCAATCATTGGCTTTATTCATACTTTCGTGAAGATGCAAAGATTCCCCCTGTGCTGTTCTATCATCTCATTTCTGTAGATTGGATTCTCTTTTGCAAGTCCGCTGTGAAGGGCCGAGGCTAGCATGCAGACAGAAACGAGCAAGAAGAGCATCAGCCTCGTTTTGGAATCACTAGTAGGAAACTACTTCTCCTAAAGTTAGTAAGCAACCTTCTCGATGTCGAGATACGAACATTACCACGAACATCATAATAATCATTATTGATACTCTCTAAATAAGGTCGCCTATTGATTGTTGCCATGACAACGTCCCAGTACACTTCTAATTTTGACATCTGATGTTTGTGATGGTGTACTTCTTGAATTGGGGTGGTGGATCCTTGGAGATATTACAGACCTTTAAAATGTCCGACACAGAACGTGGGTATGAGCAGGCGAGACTGAGAGCGACAACTGAAGAGTGAAGTATTTTCAGGAATCTCAAGGAGACCAAAAGAGTGTGTGTCGAAGGACATGCTGGAAGCAGCCTCTGAGACCGGGCACAACAATAAACGCTGGAGGAGGAAGATACATTATGCAAACTCCTCTCCACCTTCCTCTCAGGAGCGGCGTTATCGAACAGATACACGCGCCTACACAAATGGCGGCTTTTATTATTTACGACCTTGCCTATCTCCAGTCCAGGTGACCAGCTCTATCTCTTCCATTACCGAGTATCTACCAAGATTCGTCAAGTGTCTTTGGGCGGAAAGTCAGAAGGAGACGGTTGTGAAGGATGACGCAGGCAAGCGGGTATCACTGCTCGTGCAGCCTCGTGAGGGACAGCTCTACTCTGGTGGTCCCTGGCAGGACAAAGGGTGGTGGTGGGGATGCTACGGAGCTGGGGGAAGGGGAACCGAGGGAGGGAATTCTCGCGGGAGGAATCACAACAATTTGCGTGGGAGACGGTAGCTGGCCTTTTGCCTGTAGTCGCCTGACATTTGCTCTCTTCCTCTATGCCCGGTCTTAAGGCTACAGCAGGAGAGTAAGTCATATTTTGATTCTCCGCGTGTGCGTATGATTACCTGTACTCTCCTCCTTCCCAACTACCCCGCAACACAGACATACATGTTGTTTAAAATAATGGTAAAATACCAGCATTTCTCAAAATGTTCTGAAATTCCTTTCATGAACTGCGTGTCGATCCGTCAGTTTCCATCAGGACCCCACACACACCAAAATACAGGGAAGAACTGTACTCTGGGACACTAAGAGGGGAATTTATTCCGATAACATTTGACCAATAGGATCCATTAATCACCAATTTAGACATCACATAGACAATACGGCATTATTGGTTATATGAGAATACATACAGCTTGCTTGATCTATCATATTAGAACTTCTGAAATTATTTTCTTACAAAAAACCTTAACTATTCTCTACTCTGACTCTTTTCTAATATTCATCTTTTTTTCCATTCTGTTATTTGTCATTTATATTGTCATTTTATAATTTCATTCGTCTTTTGAACCTGAAGTTCTGTATGGGACGATTCCTTCTCTTGGAGCCCACTACTGTACTACCATAGGGAGGTGCAAAGGGTTAAAAAGAACGTCTCGAGCTCTGAGTGACCATTGTGTTCACTAGTGTGTGCGACAACGGGGAAACCTTTGAACTGTCGGTCGTCATGGTAATAAAACGTCTACCGCCGCGGACTCCAAATTACGTTTGCGACCTCGTCTTATGGCGGTAAAGGTTTCTTTTTGTATGATTACAGAAGATAAAATAAGATAATAAAGGTAAGATAAGATCAAATACATTTTAATCCTAGACGGATATTAGTGGCAGGTTTGTAAGGAAGAAAAGGTTAAAGATTTAAATCATCGACAGTAAAGAATACCATCACACATTCGTTCTTAGAGATGTAGGAATGACGATCGTGATTATGCGTGGCTTATGTAATAGAAATATGTGTTAACTTTAATGGTGTACTCGTTAGTTTGCGCCTCGTAAAACTGTTTAATAATAGAAAATACGTGACCATTAGATTCACACGAAATCGAGATGTCTCGTGAGGGTTGATTGTATTACTTAAGCCTCGAAGTGGCTTGCACCTGACTGTCTGAGAAAACTGGTCGACGAGTCCACCCACTCTGATACCCCAGTATTGTGTATGAACCTGTTCGGACTTTCGCTAGGTGTCCTCTGTTGGACCTCTGCTTTCGTCAGAAGCAGGAAATAACTCAATGTGACAGACAGCACATATCCCCACAAACATCTGCTAACACACATCACACCCACAAACATAAACAAAAACATAAACTAACACATGCACAGCAAATAGCACACAATACACACCTGCTAACAGACAACACCTGCCCACACAAACATCTACTCACACACAACACACACGAGCACGTGTATGGCAATCCACCACCATCTGTTGTTGTTGCAACAATCTCATTGTAACGGGAATACACTCCCCTCTCCTCGCCTCCTATTTTGACATTTGTGTGGCGCTTTCTATAAATTTTGTTTGCCTTCCATAATATTACAATTAAAATCCATATTTGTTAGAGATTTGTGCTTCGTTTTACGTGCACTTGGTGTTGGAAACTCTTCACGCTTCAAATTTGATATGTTGTATTAAAATTTTTATATTTTATTGTTTACTCTATGACACCAATTTTACATTTTTGTCATTTTTCTTTAGTAATGCCAGGTATGGGTGGCATGAGTGTTTGCAGTGCCTGTCCATATTTAAAATGCTTTTAAATTTTAGAGGCTAAAAATACCCAACTGACACTTTTATGTTTTTTGTTTTTTTTAAGGGATTTGAAAGGACACGAGTGGTATCCTCACAATATTATTCCTCATGCTGACTTTATACATGTAGCCCGGCAAGCCACTCACCATGCCGCTCGAGGGCATAAAATAACAAGTAGTCAAGCCCTGAAGCTTTTATTTTCCACCTCCGAGGTCACAGTCTTTTGTTTTTTAATTTTTACAATTCCAAACCGCTTCCGGTGGTGTGCCACTGGGTGGCAGCTTAACCTGTGGCCACCGCGATTAACCCAGTGGCAAGCGCATGTCACAGATACAGTGAGACGAGGTTCATAAGGTCATGGGTTCACATCCCGTTTTGGGCACACGGTCTGGATGGGATGCTTGTTCAAAGGGCTGGCATTTGAATTTTTCTTCTTACCCCGTTCCACGAACTTGTGTTACTGGATTGGTGGCAGACTATTTTTTCCGGTTAACTGCTAAAACGAGGCATGAGACGACAAAGCTTCCGGTTTGAAGACTTCTTGCCCACAGTGACAAAAAGAGAGAAGGCACGTTGCAAGATCATCAGGAACTGCAAAAATGATCTGCAGAGAACCGTACCAGGAGGATCAAAATGTCGCAGACACGAAAAAAATGGGCAGACAACCTCCAGGAGTGGCCTGGCCTCTCATTCGGCGCATCTCATATACAGAAATCCGAGAAAGTTGATACAGGACTAATGGTGATTGACACTTTTGGTCCTGAGATTGGCCACAGAGGTCATAGGTGAGCCGCTCGAAATGTAATGATCTCGACAGGGCAAAGAGTTTCGTCTACAGTACTGCTCCTGACTATTATTCTTCTCTAACAATGTTACTCCGAGACTACAGCATTCCTTTTGCACAGCACTACTACAAGTGTATGACTTTCTGTTAGATGTTTGAAACTCGCCAACAAAAACCATGCGTGCATCATTCATGTGCATACAGTGTGTGTGTGTGTGTGCGCGCGCGCGCTTGTGTGTGTGCTTTTAACGGAAATAGATGAAGTTGAGAAGAACGGAAGCTTTCTAACTGTAAAGGCCAATGAAAAGACGGAAGGAAAATTTCGAGGTCTCACCTTTAGAAAAAAAAACCGTAGAAAACACGATCCCGAGGAGAAGGCCCACAACTGCCTGTCTGCAGTAATTGGCCCTTTGAACAGATGACGCCATTGGCGAGGGCAAAAGAAAGCGAAGATTAAATCTAAGGGCGGCAACTCAAAAGACGTGACGGGACCTTTCGACGTCTGAGCAATTAAGAAATAAGGAACCTAAAAACTGAAAATACGTTACAGCGGTTGAAAGAAGGAAAAAAAAAAATAAATAAAAAGGGAAAAAATGAGGGAAGCTGATGGGATGAGAGTCTCAAGACAAATGGAGAGAACACCAACTTTGAATTGTTTCCCCTGATCATCTGGCGGCATGTATTTCTCTGACTCACACAATTTCCAGCTTATCGTTATTCCGCTGTCTCGGATCTTTTTACTGTCAGTAGCATCAATGAAGAAAATTTATGCTGAAGAAAATGTGTTTTCGATTGGCGATAGGCAGGTTTGCATTTCTTGGATCACGTGACCTGTCAGCAGTCCAGCAGAGATTCAAGTACCACTGACAGAATTCCATCTACGCGGCTCAAGTAGGGATGTACAAACCAGCAACAATTTTTACAATTTTATTTATGCAGTAAATGTTTCCTGTTGATTCTGCTTTATTCGGAGACTACATTACCAATACTTTGAGCCAGTGGCTGTGAGTTTTTCTTTAGCTACACCCAACTACCGGGTGGGAATCAGCAGGTAAGGAATATCCTCTCCCACCCTCTTGCCCCACCCGCAACCTCGCGCCACACACCGCGATTTGCAGATGGAGGAGGAGGAGGATGCAGAGTGAAGGCAATGGGAGGAAATCGGATCAGTAAGAAGAGAGGAAGAGAGGAAAGGGCGCGAGAGAGTTTAAAACTCCATCGACAGCCTGAACACGACTCCCCACACGCCGCCAACACGTCGAAGGGAGCAAAAATAAACTCAGAGAAGTGGCAGGTTCAAACTAATTTCTTCTGTTCCAGCGCCAAGAACCGTCTGTCATTACATTCTGTCCCTCCACTAACCTCCCGTCATTTGTTCCTCTCTCTCTCTCTTGCGTGCGCTCTTTCACCTCACCCTACCCATCACCGTTGTACAATAATGAAGAATAATGCATTTTTTAGTTGTAAGAATAAGGTAAGTTTGTATTTCCCTAAAAGATAGTGAAGGTCTAATACCTCCACTGACATTTTTTTTATTAAATGGATCTTTAGGACAAGAGATAAATAAGTGAAGCGTTTGAATTTTGAGGCCGAAATACTTTTTAGGGAATTCGTGGAAAAAAGGCAAACCTAATACAGGTTTGGACAGGAAGTGAAATAATAATCATACAGTACATTAATATAACTAATAATCTTTTGCCAACTGGGACAAATAAAGTGTTATAACAACTTTTACGATCACCAGCCGGCTCATGACCACTTAAAATGCATTATTTTTATTTATAAACTTGATTTCTGCAAAAATTCGTAAAAAGCACAGATAGTAGGTCACAATAATTTTACTTTTTTTTTTTTTTTAGGAACACGTGACTTCTGCAAACTGTCGTTAATGAAGCACAATCGACTGATTGTGTGACAGTGAACAGGCACCTGTCATTTTGACCAAAAACCATATTGCCGGCTATATCGACCTCCAGCAAGAGTCGAATCGACCCCACCATGCCCACACGCCCCACACAAGACAACTTCGCCCCAAGTCCCAAGTCAAATCGACCAACCCCAGGCTGAATTAACGCAGGAGGGATAACTCCTGTTGTATATTAACCGAACGTCTGCAGATAAATTCAACAACAACAACTAAACTAAAATAATGACGATTAAAGCTTAAAAAATTATTTAAGAGAAAATCGCATGTATGCGCCATTGTGTGATTTCTTCTCTTAATGTGGCCAAGCGGCCATTGGATGTTTAGTAAGATGGCGGCTGAACTTGTTTGAAGAACTCCTGGCTCTGTTGGTAACATGTGACTCTAACAGCGACCCCTGTCACTGGTGATCGACTCGTCTGTTGGGCCTGAGTGGATTTGACTCTCGGTACCGGTATGATGTGGTCATTACAGTGTCAACTCCACTCAGGTGGGTGGTAGCGATGGTTGGAGACTATGGTGTGGGTAGAAAGGACAGGTGACCCACTAAACAAACAGTCTTTTTCAAAATGTACTCGGCAGACAATCGTAAAATAGAGTAAACGGCATCTTTTCGACAAAAGATGTTTATACCATTGCAGTTTATTAGCAACATTGAGTAGTGTGCAGATGGGTGACCTGTAATTAGAGCCGAAACCTTCTGTACACCAACTCCCAGTTCTTACCACTTCATTACAACGGATTGGGAGCTCACCAGAAAGTGATACAGCTCAACCTGTCGTTGTTGTTTATGATCCACTGCATTTTGATTGGCTGAATTTTTCCTTGGTGGCCAGAACAATGGCGGATACCATCTGACAGCTCTCGGGGAAGGACCTTGTCCCAGTCTGACAGCTTTTGTGGACCCGCTTCTCGCACTGTAGCAAGTCTACCGTGAAGGCAGGCCGGACAGAAATAACTTTCGTCGATTAATTTTTACGGCCAATTAATTTTTTGACGAAGCAGACGGCAGGAAGATTGACATGCAAGACGTCACGTGACAGTTAAATTGCCATTTCCACGGACCACTGGAGCATACAACTGAGGTTCTATTTTGTCTTCTGGGGTCCAGTATTCGCTGTGACTGGCTGCTGCACTTAATGAAGTCTTAATGTTCGATGAGAACACGAATATGATTGCAGATTATTCAGTGTAAAGACATAAAATTCTAGAAACTTACACCTGCAGCCTTTCGCACATTATTATTATTTTGACACTTGCCAAACACGGTGTGGTAATTTTAACTAGGACAACAAAAATATTATTATTAATTCATGTTTTTACCACACATGAGGAGTTGTCACTCTACTGGACTAAACCAACATACATTAAATCTTTTCGCTACTTCTTTAAAAAGAAACCTTCTTTCCTGTCAACTTCTATTGCTTTAGGCTTGCTCCATAATAATTTACACAAAGAATATCCTGCACCCTACACTAATGTGTTTGAATTTTATGTAAGATGTCAGCGACTAACTTTTTTCCCCTCACAAAGATCATCTGTACTCCAAGGAAATTTTTTTTTTCAATTTTGAGCCATGGAAACAAAGTCCTTCGAGTTTTAACTATAAACATAATTTATCTATTAGAAGGATGTGAAAAAGTTCGACCTTTGTGACATTTTCCGAAACTTTGAGAAAAGAGAATGAAGAGATGAAGAAGGTGAAGAAGTGGTAAGGGAGAAGAAAAGCTATTTTCATGTTCAGCCTCTTAATTTACTTTGAACTGAGTCTCCTTACGGTGAAGATTAGACACAAACCCTTTGGCTTCATCTGCTTCCAAGAAGGGGAAGAAGGACAGCTCCACGATGTATTTTTTTCTTGAAATCGTTCAAGCGAGAAGCACAAAGCATTTAAAGAGGAGGATGGTAATCCGGATGTTAATGAAGCTTAGCAAGCGATGAGGATGGGAAGGAGGGAACGAGGCAGGAGGACCAGTCAAACGTGTAACATTGGCCAAAAAGACAAGTATCAGTCTCTTTGTCGTCCACTTCATCAAAGCGCCACCTACAGCCAGCGACACACCAGAGGGCGCCGCGGACCGCCTCAAGTCAAAAAGGACGATAACTGCGATCGGCGACTGGAGTGATCGCCCTGCCTGCCGCCGCTTTGCGTGGCGAGTGCCGTTAACGAATGGTTAACGAGGCATTAAACAGAAGCTGGCGATGTCCGACAATCAGCCATCAACGGATGGGAGACCTCATCCTTCAAAGCACAACCGACCGTGACAAAGTGTTCTCTGGCGCAAGAAAAATCATCTTCATCTGTTTTCTGGAGGCCAGGAAACAAATTAGTCGCCATTTTGCTTGTCACAAACATAAGAAAGCTCCCCTTGTGGCAGCTGAGGAGGACACTTCTGACCCCCAGTCAGACTTCTCAAAAGACCTTGCTGCCTGGAGAGATAATTACCAAATACTTAACGAACACTCTCTTCTTGTATGAGGGCCTTCAAAGTACAAACGCAGCCACCATTAAAAATCACTTCAAGAAATAAAAGAGAAAAATGCTATAGAGGTTCGTTCTCGATCAAATGTTGACTTGAACTGTGCATCCTCTCGTCTTTGTTTCATTCTGTCTTCGGGCAATATTCAGCTTGTACAGCAGCATTACTGATTCGTTAGACTCTAAGTGGAAGTTGGAACTTTTCCTTGCTAAAATTATTCCGCCATCATGGGCGGCTAAAACTTGCACTCGAGATCGTTCCGAGCTTTTTTTATATCGAGATTGTTTGGAGCTTTTACATCACTTCTATTACTTTGAACTGGCAAGACACCAGTCTTGCTTGTATTAGTTATTACTTCGCAATGAGGCGATCAAAGGGCATCGACGATGACCCCAGTCAGTTCAAGAATAACGACTGTGTGAGAGTGTGCAGTAAGTGAAGCAAGTCAGTTAATTTTCATCCGTTGATATTTGAAAAATGTAGACATAATGAAAGTTGGTTATAGTTTTTTTTTCAGACTGCATCAAGCTTTTCTTCTCAGCCGTCACCTCCCCATCCACCATCACAGCACGAGTCCTCACCAGCCTCTGACAAATTGCGATCAGCTGATCTTGTTCCTGAGGAGTGTTCACTCTCTCCTGACAAATTGTGATGAAAATGTAGGACGATAAGCACTTGCCTTCATTTTAATACCTGTGACCAGCAAGTGGAGCTGGGAGATGGGGTCCTTATCAACACAGGCTGGAGCTTTCCTCAGACCCTCTGCCCATCACGTGATTGCCCAGACTCCTGCTGGTCTGAGGGAGGGCGGACCCCAGAGGTGAGCCAGTCCAAAGCGAGGCTTGCCTCCCTTTCAACACTATCTTGCCAATAGATGTAGACCAGAGGCAAATGCTTACCTTTGAGGTTTAAGCATCCCAGCTCCTGTCTGTAGCCAGGCCCCAGGGTTTGGTGATCATATTCCGATTACCGAGGTTTACTCTACTTACCTCCAAATATTAGTGTTACTCTTACAGCGCAGGTCTAGCCTTCTGGGGTGAGCTGAGTATACAGTTGGTGTCAAGAAAGATAAATACAAACAGGTAGACATATCAAAGATCAGATATTAGAAGTACATTGTATGTCGATAGGCTGTGCTAAGTCCAAAGACAAATATTAATAATTTGGAATCACAGACGAGTGCAGCACAAAAAGTGTGAGTGTGTCTTGGGTGAGTGGGTCGGTGGGTGGGAGAAATGTGAGAAACCCAGGCCCAGGCAAGTCACGAACCAGCGACAATCAGAACCTGTTTAACTCGGAGCTGATCTGATGATTTGAATAATAACTGTTCATCGAAACGTGCTTTTCTCGCCATCATAAGCACAGACGATAGACGATAGACGATGATGATGAGTCTTACAAACGTATACTAACGGATTGTTGACACATATTCACATTCAGTTACCCTTTTCTTTGTCTCTTCCAAACATTACAATCACACAGCACTTGAATGTTCTATTTTCATAATTGTTTTATTCCCAGTCGACACATAATCGTCACAGCAGTTAATTAACACAAGAAGTCCTTACAAGGAATAATCAGACAAAACAGATGTAGGCGGGAGAGAGTTTAGATGGACGTGCATATTCGCGCATGGGCAGAACGGGGAAGTTCTACCCATGTTATCCTCGCGGGATGTCTAGAAGAGGCAAAAGGAGGGATGAGATTAGAGGCAGACCGGAAGTGGTCTGACGTCAGCGTAAACTTCAGTGAATAAGCAAATAAATCATGTGATGCACTCTGTCTGGCAGGAGGAGCTGTCAGTTCCACGGTTTTCCTCCCTGGCATCGGAGGTGACCTGCAGCTAACCGTCAGATGTCAAATGTTTGAGGTCTGGTGATGAAGAATGTGGTCGCCTCTGGTCGGAGAATAACAATCTGCCAGTTTGTGGGAACAGGTTTTGTAGATGGGTGGGATGGGGTGGCTGGGGGAAGACTTGATGACACCAACAGGACCCAGACATCCTTTATTTAAACTTCTCTCCAAAAAGCAGTGAAAATCCAATGTTATTTCAGTTCCTCTTGCCATAAAAGTTCTCAAAAACGTTTTAAGATGTCAATCACCTTCACATGCTGCTTTTTTTAAATATTTTTATTTTCTAGCTCGTATTTTTAGTGGGACATTCAGCAATTTTCCAGGAAAATTGCATTGAAAGATTTTTCTGTGATGTAAATAGTCTCGATGAGAGGTTGCAGTCCTTGCTGAAAGCCTTGTTAACGGGCCCTGGATAACCTCCCTTAACTTTGATTGGTCACCATTTCATCCAGAGAACATTCATTGCCCAGTTCCGCTTCCAGTTTCATTAATTTGTCTTTTATTTTTTTGAGGGCATGCAGCCATGGACGAGAGGTAAAGAAGCTTCTTGAGCAGCCATGGAATGGAAGAAACGCGAGGGTCGACCAAACACAGAAGCAAACCTCGGCGATAAGCAGATCCCCTTGAGATCCGCATCCTGCGTTTGTCTATAACCCTCGTTTTAGGATGTTCCCTCGGGAAGGTGCCATTGATCGAAGGCAAAGCAATCTTGGGGGCAAGCAGGTACCACGGATCCATTAGTTCTATCCCCAGAGTCTCCGGCTTGAGATGCAAGCGACTGGGAGCCTTTGAAAGTTCGCAATTTAGCAGAGGCCATGCATCGTGGTGAATCAGTTGTTGTTGGCCTCGTCGGAAGAAAACTTAATGAAAGCAGCCATAGAAGCGTCTTTGGTGGAGAGTCTACGAAGCCATCGACCCTGCGAGCTGCATTCAAGTTCTTTCAAAGTGCACAAAGATTTTATTGCCAGTTGCCTGACTCGGCTCAGTGCAAGATAATGTCTCCGAAAATACGAGTGCATGCCCCATTCCTCTATTATCAAGGCACAACCCTACAATCCTACCACTAATAGATAGATGATAGATTATAAGCCAGCTAGATAATCGATAGATGATTGATAGATAGATGTCAAAGACTGTGAAGTCACGAATGTCATCTGATAGCCATCATCAGCATTTGCCTGGCAAAATAACGATATTTGTGAATAGTCGTGAAATAGTTCGGAAACCTTTGTTCTTCTTCCCTCGATATTTGTTTATTGGACTTCAGCATCAGCAGATTGTCTAAAAATTAGTTTTCTCTCTACCCACATCTTTAAAGGTTTCCAGCGGACAGACATTTGTCAATGCAGATATTTGGAATAATTAATAATAAGAAGAAAAGAATGAAAGGTACAAGAACAAGAAAGCTCTCCCACCTCGAATGGAAGACATAAATAATTTAACTTAAAATTAAAGTGAAGGCAAGTGCCTTTTTATTTATCACACACGAAATTACTTTGAATAGACATGTAATTTTCTCTGAGTTTGTGTGAGAACTTATTGAAGATGCTAAAGGAAATGTCTAGAGGTAAAGTATTCAAAATGAAATTGAGGCCACGTGGCATGTACCACCCACGTCAACTGCTCTGCCCGCCATCTTTCCTCCGCCCTCGGAACAGAGACACTGGGTTTGCCTATGCTTGCTGCTTATCATACCCCTCGGAGGCGCTCGATCCTCCTTCCCAGCAATTTGCTATCACATCATCTCCATCATCTTCTCTCTAAACACAGCCCGCGCTGCCGGCGGGGTGCACATGTCAAGCCCGGCCACATTATCTCCCTTGTCGAACTCTCCTCCGCGCGGCGCGTGCAGAATGGGATCATAATTAAAGTTTATCGCCCCTCGTGCGCCACCCGTAAACACAGTGTCACTCGCGCGTCTCACTGACCTCTCTGCCAGACAGACCCTGTGACGTCAGCCTCGTGCCAGCGCGTCTCCTGCCCCCCGTCAGTCCCTCCCTGGCTGCAAGGGGAGGTGCACACTTGGACCCTCTCGTCCCTCCCTGGCACGACCCATGGCCCTCGTTGCTCGAAAATCTCGGTGATGGGGAAAGAGGAGAGGGCGCTGCCTGCATCTATACACCCCGCCATTGTTTTAGCAGGAGCGTAAACACACCCCACTCAAATCCCAATCTGTTGGCTCGGAGGAAGCTGGGGGTCTGCAGGGCTCCAGGGGTGGGTGGGAATTTTGTGGAGAGAGAGCAAAGTGCTGCAGGTGGGGAGTGTTTAGGGTGGGAAGGGAGAGTGGGTGGAGAGAGCCCTAAGAATTATTCTACACGTGTGTTTTCATCCTACATGGACTATTCGAGTTATCGTTGTATCTCGCAGAATCTCGTTATCACGTGGTTTGGAATTTCTGCGTTTTGGTTGCAAGTCACGAACACACCTGTGTTATTATATGTAGCAGGTACTTAGAGTGTTGTGGACATGAGTGACGAACACACCTGTGTCATTGTAGGTAGCAGGTACTTGTGGAACATGAGCTGGTGCCGTGAGCTCGTCTGTGAGTGAGCTTGAACTCGTGAGTTTATCCTGGATGTAGACTCACATTGATAAGATAACTCTGTAAGCTCAAAACTGTGTGAGCAACTCTCCAGATGCGGAAGGGTCAGGTGGAGGTATCTTGGTCTTCAAAATATCTTTTTCTCTTCAAGTATTCTTTCTCGGTTTTGACATTTTGTTTTCTGTGAGGTCGATAAAAAGGAAGGACGGAAATGGTTAGAGGGGATAAAAAACATGAACTCGCTGAGTACCAATGTTTAAAAAAAGTCCATCCATAAATTATGTAGAGATGCTGTTTGCTCTCATAACAAGTAGTTCGAGACGCCTTGGCGGCAAAGGACTGAAATCTGATTGGCTGTGTTCACTAGGTGATAGAGAGAGAGAGAAGACAGAAGTGATGAGGAAATAACAAGAGGATAAATAAAGATAGAGGTCGTTTTTGCATTTATTTTTCTTCTCCCAGCCTGCGCGATTTTATTAAATCTCTCCCGCTTTTCTTGTTGATCCAAATGATGAGGAGTAAGAAGTATGGAGAAGGAGGGGAGGGAACTCAAGCAGTTAACGTCACTTCCGTTATTTCACACCACTTCCGCCCCTGACTGGAGTTATGGTGGGTGAGCATAGTTTGGGGCACAAGTATAAGGGCGTATATTTCTAATTCGTAAATATTTGTTTCCAGTCAAATGGTAAGTGAAAAGTCTGCAGAAATGTAGTCGGCATCGCTGTGGGTTAAAAAAAATGGTTGAACGATGTTTGTGAGTCGACTGGAAAATTAATTTTATATTTCTGAGTCGGAGTCTACGTGTAAGTCTTGCTTTGTTGAGCTTTAATTCTTCTACTCCCCTTTGTCTGAGGAGAAGAATGTGCTGAGGGTCGCTTTAAAAACAATGAGAGCATCAACCACTGTGTGCATGTGTCAGTGGCTGAGTGGTTGTAAGTGCGTGAGAGAGAAAAAGTTCGTTCTTGTCGGTTATGCCGAATATCTAGGAAATGTCGGCTGTAAGTCAAAATCCATTCTTGAGAGTAAAGGCGACGACAATGGCGAGAATGAATGATGAGGTGAATAAGAGCCTCGATGTCGAAGAGTGCAGGTCGTCTTGTCGTTTAGAGGGGAAGAGGGAGGATGAAGAGGAAATCGTCGATGAGTTGTGGAGGATGTTTTGAGGCCGTATTCATGAAGCGAGGATGAGTTGCTAGAGGGCAGGCGTATCGTCTCTGTAGTTATCAAGTGATGTCTAGAGTAGATGAAAGCAAGCCACGTCTCCTTGAGTTCCGGAGTTTGCCCCGTGGAAACAACTTACTCTCGCCTCATGACTGCGACCCCAGGCGGCGCCCAGTCGCTAAGGTTTAAGTTCCTGTTATTTCACTACGTCGTGTGCAAAACACGCGCGGCACGTGCAGGCGGTAGCTGCAGTCATCTGCACGTGTCAGCACGTCTCTGCTGCCAACAGTTGTCTCCTCTTGTTAGCACACCCGTTTGTCTTCCTCGCTCCAGCTGCACCACACAATGCCGACAGTGAGTACTGGGAGGGAGATGCAATAGGTCAGCGCGTGCAAGCACTTCATTTAGTCTCGGAGGACACGTTGGTGATGTCATAGCAACGGCGGAAGAGGTGATTGCAATGCACGGGAAAGCAACCCAATTTGGCGACAAAGTGCTGTCCGAGGCCTGGAGGTGGTTGTGTTCATCAGTTCAGTGTAGCGGCAACATCTGAGAGGCAGGTTAATCCTCGGTGTAATTCTCTTTTTTGTTTCTTTCGTGACTGGTTGGACTTTGATCCCTCCTGGTGGTCCACCGCTAGACGACTAGTGTGCCTGTGAATATGTGTGTGTGTTGATAATTCACTCATCACCATACCAAGAAATATACTCTCTCATAAAACTAATAAATACAGAAATATAAAAGTTTGAAATAACTCACCTAACCCTGTTTTTCTGTTACCTGACTTTACTAAACGCGTTTTGATTGTCTAAACTTTTTAAACCTTTTACTCTTGATTTAAAAGTCAATTTCTTTACAAAATATTTTCATAATTTTAACTCTAGCACCAAATATTTTCTTGTGCCAGCATTCGCACTTGTTGGATGGCATGGCCGGGTATCTACCCAGACTTTGTGGATCCGCAGCCATAACATATCCACAGCGAAGAACGACTGCAACATTATTATTATTGGGCTTAAGGTGTATTTTACCTCCAAGGTGCTTTGATCTCCTGTTAAGCACTTTCCCACATTCGACAACTTTTTACAGAAAAAGATGGATTGGATAATGATGATAATGAGCTGCCGTGGTTTTGTCCGTCGTTTGCTGGTTTATTTGTTTCTGAAGCAGGCCGCCATTGTTGTTGTCCCGTAAAGATAATGTTGTTAAGTGGCGGGAAGAGAAAAGGGTGTGATTAGTGGACGAAGGTGGATCCTGTGGCAGACAGATGGCGTCCGTCAAGGGAGGACGATTTAGTGCACGTGACGTGTTTATTTCTGCCGAGCGCCAAGTCTGGACACCGGAAGTGCGCTCAGGTTCCCTTACCTGCTCCCCCTGTCATGACGTCCGAGCCCACAGCCACAATTACGGTTGCAACGGTTGCGTCTGCGCACAATTATTAGTGGATGACGTCAAACATGCGCGCGCATCTTCCACCTTCAGCGAACCCCGCTTCGCTGATTCCCAGTTCGCGCACTCGATCATTGTCACTTTGTTCTGGAGGCTGGACTTCCGCTGGCACCGAGCAACAAGACGAAAGGACAAAACATCGTTAGAACTTCCCTCGGCTTTGCCAGCAGGCAGGTGCAAACACTTCTGTCGACGTACACGAAATGTGCGTGCCACGTCGCCACGTGACTCATCCGAGGGAGGCAACTCTTCTCAGCGCGGGTCCAGAGCGGCAGGAGCGGGGGTCTGACCATCCACGTCGAGCCTGGTTCGTGTCTCGTACATTACAGCCTCTAGGTTGCAGCTTGGATTGCAACTTCCGGTTTTTGTCCACATCGCTCATGTTTTAAAGTGAGGCTCGCACCCGAGGATTGTCAGGAGGAATTGAGATTTGGTGAGAGAGGAGGGGAAAGGGCGGGAGACAGAGGAAAAAACTAACAGAAAGTAGGATGAATTAAACAATATTTTTAGGTATTTATAAATATTTTTTCGTAGTTAAGTGCTTTTATTCCTGCACTCTAAAACACACAGCACATTCACACAGACAGCTAGACTATCTCCATCTTTAATAAGAACGCGCGCACACAAACAGATTTTCTTTGACCGTTCTCTCTTGTTCACTCAAACTACTCGGGCATGCATCCTGGTGCGGCGAGTGCAGCGGGGCGATGGCTGTATCCCTAATCAAAGCTCTCCCCCGCCCCCCGTCGTCACCGCTCATTGCTTGATCGGTAACCACAGCGCCCTCCCTCGGCCGCCACGCGCATGCGCACTTCCAATTATCCCGGGAAAGCAAACGGAAGAGGGCGGTGAGGGAGAGGGGGAGGCCGCGGCGAGTTATCGGCCTTCGCTGGAGATGCAGCAGCTGAGATGCTGTCCTCCTCAAGTCGCGAGGAATTTGGTGTGGTGAGATCGTGTGTGATATTAGTCACGTGTCAATACAACACAAATGTAGTAAGTGACCCGCAGTCACGACTCGCCAAGACCTCAATATATTGCATCCATGTTTTGATAAAGGGAGGTAATAATTTGTAGACGATATCGCCTAGGTTAGCTTTGTTCGCTTTCCTATTTTTCTTTTTATTAAATTAAATAATCCGATGGACATGCGCACCATCAGGGAACTTACAATAACACTCCAGGACGTGTCAGACATTAGACAGAAACCTTTCAACTCACTGGAGTTCTGAGTGGACTAAATTGTTATAAACAACAGACTTTTTATGTGCACGCGGAGTAATAAACCAAGCAGATAAAAGTTCGCCAAAAAAGGGGCTGGAAAGGAATGAAATATAAATGTAAAAATAGAATATTGAGGAACAAGAGGAACTGGTTACGACAGACAAAGATGGCGGAAGATGTCGGCGGGAAAGATTATAAAGAGAAAGGACTGTTAACAGAGAGGAAGATATAATAACCAGCAAAAGAATACAAAGGATGGTTGGAAGAGGAAATAAATCAATAAATAAAGAAAGAATCTGTCTTAGAACTGTTTGTATTCTTCTCGTGCGACAGGAAGTACAAAAAAATGGCGGAAAATAAGAATAAAGCAGTGAAGAGAAACACAAAAATGCCGGATAGAAGGAACTACGGAAAATTAAAAGAAAAAAAGAAAAGGAAGATTTTTTTTTAAATACTGCCATCGACACTTTGATAACACTGTCCCATCGCTATGCGCTTCAGAGGACCTCAAGGTCGTGCTCTCACCTTTGAACCCAGGCTTCACAAGATGGCGGCATCTTTAAATCACGAGCGGGACAACAGTAATCGTCTTGAAGCTGGCTGCTGGCGGTAGCACCTTGGTACAGACAAACACAATGTTCACAGTGGATGTTTGCACACCAAGCGGCCGCCGACTCGCAGACTCTCTGATGATTTATAATTAATTCCCCGCAACTTTTTTTCTGCAGGCTTGAAAGCTGGCAATTCACTAATCACATGCCGCCTCATGGAGACAGATTTCCTGCAAGTCCAACCGCTGGCAGTGGGGTTTACACCATTACACTCTGGTTTACATATTTACTGAACGGTTTACTTGTTTAAGGTCTCGGATGAAGCTTATGGACAAGAAGATGAGGGAATGGTCAGAGAAACAAAACTTGAAAGTTAAATCATGTGTAGTCTCTGACCAAATTTAACGATCGCATTTCCTATTTTCCAAGTTTTAGTTTTCCCTTCCATCGATCAGCCAATATTCATCCACTGCAAGGCATTGTCCTTCGTTAGTTATGCCATTCTGTCATGTGACTATTCTGAACCTCTGGTCATCTTAAAAGAACTGGACTCTAAGGAAACAGTGTAATTTGGACACATCCTTTAAAACAGAATAGCTCCAGAGAAAAGAAAAAAAATTAATGAGGATCGGGACAGTGAGTCTTCAGGATTTCAGTCTAAAATTCTTATTCCAGGGCCCATAAGCATGAAGCAGAGGTAAGGTTACCTTATGATTGTGCGTACGGTCCACAGGTGTGGCTACAAAGACTAGGGAGAGGTAAAGATGCCGAGCGGAAGTAATGCAAACCCGGGTGTATCTCTGGTTGATAGCTGTAGGAGTGGGTGCAGGACTTTAGCAGCTTCTGTTGTACAGGGTAGATGTTGCACTGACTAGGATGCTAGAAAGGATGCTGTATCTAAGAAAAAGATTTACTGTGCTGCTTTTTTCGCTGTTTTGCTTGGATGAGATCATCACGAGGTGTGTTTTGGTTGGCTCTACATGCACACCAGAACAGAATGCCGACTTCCTTATTTTTTTGAGTTGAGACCAAGAAGAATTCTCGAAGCTGTAAACAACAGAAGTAACGCCATTCCACAATTTTTTTTAAATCGAAAAAAATAACAACTATTACGAAACAGCATGGCGGGTGATTGCAGTAATGCCGGAGATTTGTCTGCGGTCAGCCACCTCGGGTCGAGGCAGAGTAGACAACGGGAGGGGGAGCTCCAGACGCCCTTCCCACTGCGTCCTCGCGAACACATCGCTGCTGTCCCTTGATCTGCCCACATCAAAGGCGCCGATAACTCCGCTTGGCAGACGGAGGCCCGGCGTAAGCGGATTAGAGTGTCGAGATTAGTTCGTTTTTCACGCCGCCTGGTGGCGGTACTCAAAGTTATTGCCTGCCCCTGTCCGGCGGTCCCCCGGTCTTGCAGTTTACACCCCAACCGTCGTTTTTTTTATCGCCGCTTCCCTCCTCCTAAACCTTGTTTCTGTCAGAGGTGGTCGCTGTGCTCAAAACTATTCGATGTTTTGAGTGTTCGATGAAAACCAAAGTTGAGAAGTTAAAAGTAAGTATTTAGACCAGTCTAAGTAATGTTCAGCACCAACATCATCGCTGCACCAGTCTGTGAGTGTGTGTGTGATGCAAGTTTAGTCACGTGTCACCAGGCGGGTGTAATTTAATAATAAAAAAACCTTCTCAGACATTAACGGTATTGCAGAGAGAAAGGAACAAGTTCCTGGCGCAGGCTGCAAATGCTGGACTTATGTTACTATGACAACAAAAACCACAGACAAAGGATCGGAGGTTGTTCGCAGGTAAAAACGACTTCCTATGCCTCGCGGGGAATGGCTTCCCCATGCCAGTGGTTGGTCCTATTAGACAAGCAAACGCCAGAAACGAAAGCCAGCAAAAGTGAAAGACCAGCTTGACGGGGGATGGGTGAGAGGAGGAAATGGAACAACTGGAACGAGGCCAAGTTTATGCACGTGAAGCACGTGAGAGTCAGCGCTCCATACAAAAGTGATCCTGTGCTCCATGGAAATGTGAGCCGGCGGTCCACGTGAGAGCCGATAGGTCTATACATATGGGAGCCTACGATTGTGTACGATATATACAGTAGGTATTCCATACAAGTGTGAGCCCTCGCTCCATACAACCTTTATCTGGCTTCCCATGTGCGGCGCCTACTCTTCACACAAATTGGAGCTGAGGCTCTTTACAAGTCGGAGTTCTGGACAGATGTTAGCCAGAGCTCCATGGAAATGTGAGCCGATGTTCCATGTAATCACGAACTAATATCCCTGGACTGCTGGCAGACGATTTTGTCAAGTTAACTACTAAAACGAGGCATTAGACGACTTAGCTTCCGGTTTAGTCACATTCTTTGTTACGGCTCGCCGAGACTAACAGCGGAGAACTTTGCAAGAGGTTAAGCGTTGGTCCACCTGTACACGTCCGTGATGTAATTGCTGAGTGACTTTCTCATATTTTTTAAAAGAGAGCACAAGCTGACTGACCTAAATGCCTACTGCTGACGTCACTGTAGGCCCTAGCCAATACCAGAGATATGCTAATGAGTCTTCACCCAATCAGCGATCCGATATTTGTGTCGTCACAGGAAATGAGTTCTTGACCTCTTTCCGAAACCCACCTGAGAAGAAGTGAACTGTTTATAGACCTGGTGTCTCGTGAACACAGCAGACGCTTCCACTTAGAGTTTGGGAATTGGTGTATTTTCAAACCCAACTCGCTCAAATAACGAATAATGTTCCTCTCGGTGTCGTCTTCAAGAGCTTTCTTTGAACACGAAAATTTGAAGCAGACGCAGGCAGTCGCTTTGAAATGAGTACAATGTGAGTTATTTTTAATCAGCTCAGCATGATCGCGCGCACACGTGACAACGATTAGCAACCAATACTCGTATTTCGCAAGCACTTGCAAGAGCACACAAACGCACGAGCGAAGAAAGCGAGCACGGACAAACATAAAAAAAAAAAAAAAAAAATATCTCGACAAGGGGAGGCAAGTCCTTGACTATCAGCCATTCTGGGAGGCGCCACTGTGATTTATCTGCTCTGGAACAACAAACATGCGCGTGCGCTTGTTCGCGATGATGGCGAGGGCTTGGAGGGACTTGACGTGAAAATTGCGGCGATACCCGCCGACCACTTCCAGGGGTAGACGATGGGTGGGCGATAACTCTGACAACGAATGGGCGGGGATTTCTGTGAAGGAAAAATGTTGTGGAATGCGAAGCATGAATTCTACCTGATTTAAAATCAGTCTATCTTGGCAATGGTCTTCGTGAAATCCCGGGAACACCGCATCCAAAAGTGGTCTTCGAGGGTTAGGAATGCTGTCTAGCGGATGTAGTTCTTGTACGGAGGAGTCAGATTATGTATCCGAAGATGGGTGCACCTGCATTCCGTGATTGCATCTCTAATAGGTTCTCAATGTCTACTGCTTTAATTAATTACTTAAACCTGACTCCTACATTTTAGTCATTATCTGAATAATGTTATCTGAAAAATGTATAAAAAGAGTACAGATAACTATAGTGACAGGTTCCATAACCTGGTGGCTTGAGAACTAGCATGTTACTAGCTGTTAGTGCTAGAGTTACTAGAGTTTTTTTTTTTTCTTTAAATGTACGGTTCTCCATTATCCAGTCTATGGAGTAGGATGAACTAATGGAGAAATGAAAAAGTCTTCCACTTCTTGTTTGGCCAAACAGTTTTCTGTTGTATTGCCCTTTGGCTGTAGTCCTAACAATTATCTACTGTAGTGTTACAGTTCACCTTCAGACGACAGCACGACGCCATGTTGCAATGTCTGAGGTTGTCTTCGTGCATGAGGTTGCAGTCCGCAGGATGGTGAGCCCCGCTCCTGTCATTGGCCACCTGCGGCGCTGTCATGCGTGTCTGTTTACATGAGGTGATGGAGGTTTCCAGTGGGGGACAGTGCCAGATCCCTCCGGGTCTTGCTGCCAGAAAATGAGTTTGCTTTTCCGCTGCCACTTTTCCTCTCCAGTCACCTTCCGCTTGTCTGCTTTAGTTGCTCCCTTCTCTCTATCTCTGTGTGCGTGCAGGCAGTGTAGTTTGGGGTCAGTAAAGGTTTTGAAGATAGTAATCTGCGTGTACATGGTGTGAACAACACCAGGCTCTATATATAATATGTTTTTGGAGTTTGTAGATCATGGTATTGAGAGAATTTGTGTGGTAAGAAGTGTTAGACATCTTGAAAACAGCGTGGTATGGTCACAGGTCACATGATCAGTCCTGCTCTTCCCGTTCGCTAGGTTTGGGTGTGCGCACACCCGGCATCGCATGTGAACCTGGCAGTTGTATGCACAGTACGGGTATCTACGGCTGTATGCCGTTCACGTAGGTCGGGTGACCTTTGGTGCGACGATGACGACACGAGGGCAGGCTGGGGATCAAACGAGCGACAAGCACAGGAGACAAGGGGAGTGGAGGGTGGAGTGGTTAAAAGCAGTGGCGTGCTCTCGTGATGGTGAGAGTGTGGACAGAGCGGCCAGACCTGATGGCTTGGTATTGAGAGACTAAACGTCGGCTTGTCAAAAGCTGACACGCCAAACCCTCGCCACACAGACAAGAGCGCTCGAGTGGCTTTGTAAACTTAGGTGCAGCTTTGTCGGAGGGAGCACCTAAGAGGTGTGTGTTCTATTTTCTCTTTTAAACCAAAACGTTTTTCCTTCGTTAGAGCACGAACTTGTATTACTGGACTGCTGGCAGACGATTTTTTCCTTAACTACTAAAACGAGGCTGGTGTGTACAAAACTTCCGGTTTATTCACATTTCAGATTAACTACTAAAACGAGGCTGGTGTATACAAAGCTTCCGGTTTATTCACATTTCAGATTAACTACTAAAAGGAGGCTGGTGTATACAAAGCTTACGGTTTCGTCATATTCTTTGTTTAGGCTCGCCGAGACTAACAGCGGAGAACTTCGCAAGATGCGTTGGTCTTGGCAGGTAGACAGCGATCCACCTATACACATCCATGGTAAGACCGAGAGTCGAGATCCGTGCTGCAATAAGGATGTAGACCTTCCCCAAGGCGGACCCGGGACACGTCGGCACCTACACATCTTCCACCCTCCACCCGATCCCAAAATGAAAGAACGCTACAACACGACAATAATCATCGACCAAACGTCTTCCTCCCCTCCACCCCACCCTCACTCATTCTCACCTGGAATTCGAAAGACCCAGGAGCTTGTATGGCAATATTCTGGCAAAGACATGATTGTACCTGTCCTTTCATTTGCTGCTCTACCTGCGCGCAGAAAGTCTTTCAATAAGACATTTTCTTGTCGCCTCGATGTAAAGTTGAAAAGCAAGTGAGAATTTCAATATCTGCCACCCCAGTACGGCCGTTAGGGACCTCCTGCATGCACACACGGTCTTTCTTATCAATCGGAGTTCAGTGATTTTTTTTTTTTACTGGCGGAGTGAGAAATAGAAAGTAAGGAGGGGGAAGGCTTGTACGGGACTTAATACAAGCTATGAAATATTACTACTCATGTTTTATTGCTGTCTGTGAGAGTTACACAGCCTGTCTTGTCTCCTGCACAAAAAGATGAATAGCTGCAAATCATTTACAGCGAGGTTCGGAGAGAGAGAGAAGAGAGAAATGATAAGAGAAGGAGAAAAGAAAAAAAGTAGTCCTAAATCATAATCATGTCCTACTTTGTACGCCTCACCACCCCAGGGACAGAATTAATGAGCCGTCATGGCTACAACCAAATTCAGTCCAGTTATTATTTTTCCCTTTGACCGGAAGCTCGATAGCAGCTACAGCGGTCTGCGCATGTCTTGCTTAGTGCTGCCCTCTCTCATATTCATATTCTGATGTTTCGTCTCGTCCCAGAAAGTTGAATGGACGCCGGAGATTAACCCATTCATGTCGGGTGTGCTTAACTTTTCCGGCCATATCTGGGATTTTCAAGAGCAGACGGGAAAATTTACGAGGAATTAAAAAAATTGCGCATGTGTGGGAGATAGAGAGAGGGAAGGTCGTGAAGAAGGAATGGAAAGGAAAGTAAAAGCAATGGGACCTGTCCCTCTCCACTCTACCTGTGACGATGATGTGAAAGCACGGACGAGAACCCTAATGTACTAAAGAGGTGAGCAAGGTCCCCCAGACCAGAGAGCACCCACTCAAAGGTATGGGAGGAAAGGCAACTTCATTTTGTGCGACTCCAGTCGAGAGCGGGGATGGGGATAGTGGTAGGGGAGGACCCTCCTCCCTGCTAACTTTTTTTTTTATTATTTATTTGAGTGCAGCGGTGGACTTGCGTGGAGTGTTTGCACAGCATACAGACGTCCCATCGCCTTGTCAAGCTTGTGACAAAACTGCTGAATGTCCATATCAACATTTTCCCGCCCAGCGGCTCCGCCCCCGCCTCCTCCACCGGCCACCCCACGCACCCGACTTCATTCCTGTGCTCAGGCTTTGTGAAAGCTGGCAATGTGCAAGTGGCTTCCCGAAGAATCTGAAAGCCGCCGAGGGTTTTGGAGGTCAAAGATTTATACACCCGAGGAACTCTCGTTGGGTGAGACAGACGCTCACCCGCGCGCACACACACACACAAACACATTTTTACCTTTTGTGAATAGATGAAAAAGTAAATTTTATTTTACTGTATTATTTTTATTGCACTGTGCTGTGAAGCTCTGGGTTAGAAATATTTCAAGCGAGTTGTACACTTCAGTGACTTCTTTCAACTTATCCCGCAACTAACGTAATAAAAAAAATTGTGAAAACTTATCTTTATACTTGTCCTTAGTGGTTAGATGAAATGTGTGGTAGATAGGAATCGATCTTAATATTTAGATACACGTGTATATTATTAGAAAGTTACCTGCTCTTTATCACACATTATATTGTAATGTGGTATCATTACCTACTCTGGAAACAGTAAGTCTGATGGCCAAATATATAAATCACCCAGTCTTTTCCGAATGCAGCACATTAACGGGTGGACACCCGACTCAAGACTGTGGGCAATCGGTGTTAGGCTAGATGGGTACCCCTCGTCCTCCCCCACTCGAGAAAATCTCAAATCGTTGAGCGACTGCTGAGTTCTTTCCCTTTTCTTAGAGGGATTATTCGCCTTTGTCCATCATCTGTCATCTGTTTGAAGACATTTCCGTTTAGATAAACTCAAAGTTTACGCGAAAACATTTGCCATTAGCAGGGTCCCGCGGCGTTGGTGGGGCTGTACCCTGCTGGAGTGGTGTTGACTAGCATCTGTCCTCACGACAGAATGACAGACTGGCTCTCCGTGTGTTTGTTCAAAGGGAGAGCAACTCTGTCACCTGGACAGACACGGCACAGGGAAGGTCCTCGGAGAAGGCAAAGAGAGAGAAAGTGGAGCTGGTCATAGCTTTACACCTGCTTCCAGGTCGAGGTCTTGTGTCTATTTACACTTTCGTCTCTTGGATAATGCCGCACTAAAAAAAAGAAAAGAAAAAAAAATCACTCTGAATATTTCGAGCAGGTGAAAGATGTCCCGCATCTTGTTAACGAAAATATTAACAGAGTTAAAAAAAAAAAAAAGTAAACAGTTGGTATTAGTTAACTAATTGATTTCAATAGTGGGGAGGTGGAAGATAAAGGAAGTTTTATTCTAGGGAAAGAAACAGAATGAGACACTTTCCCTTGATATTAATATTCGGAGGTGGTTGGGCGGCATTTTCTTATGCCAAGAGCAATAACTCCGCGTGTGTAAGACATAATGCTTTTTAATAAAAATTTTTTTAATAAAATTGTTTAAAGCATATTATGAATATTTTAACAGATTTGATGAATTAATGACTTAAGAGCAAGTAATGATAATAATGAGGATTTATACTAACTTTTCATCCGTTCATACACAGAATAAATCAGACTCCCATCAGGCACACTCACGGGCAGGACAGGGTCACAGTGAAGTCGCTGTCTGAAAAGATGAATAATAATAATTATGAAAAACTTTAATGAAGATATGCAGGCTTCTTAGTCTGGTGTTTAGTCAAACAGAAGAGCTCTGGTTAGTGAATCCCTCGCATCACTCCCCCTTGCGAAGGAGTAGGTCGTGCCCTCAACACGTTAAACCGCTTACATTCACTGACTTCTCTCCCCTTACCCATTAACTGAGGCTGTGGGACCTGTCTACCTTAATTTAATAACATGTCTAGAGTATTTAATTCCGAGGTTCTGAATTGCTCCACTGCTGTTGATGGGACGCTTAAAAACCCATCCATCTGTCTGCACTTGCTAACAGATGAACGCAAAAGCCTAAAGGTCGTAAACTGCGAGTGGTTCACTGTGTCTAATCACGGTTAACTAGGAGGCGGGGACCAGAATATCTTTTCCCGTAGCCTTTTACCTCAGATCTTCTGCTTTTTCTTTGTTCAAACACTCTACAAGTCTTGCCAAACTGTGCCGTACCTCCCAGGTACCCTGAATAGCCTGGATTTTTTTTTTTTTGATCTTCCACGTGCAGAGAGCACTAACCACCAATCCACGAACTCTCCCCCCTGCATTTAATATTTTGCCCTCAATCACTAAAACAGATGGCCAGTCAATGGACCGAAGTTATTGCTAATTTCAGCGCGCGCCTGCGGTAGCTAACGATGATGGATGACATGCGAGGCCATGCTCCTTGAGTGGCTGATGTAATTACTAACCAATTAGCAGTGATGAGCGGGTGTGCACAAACGCGAGCAACGATGCTATTAACGATGAAGAAACGGATATCTTCTTGATGAAAGTTTGACAAAATGAGTTGAGGAGGGAGAAACAAGAATGGTTGTGGTGTCAAATAGTTATTTGTGAACTCACTGAAGCTAATGAACAAGAACCAATTGTTTACAAAAGTTAGCAAAGTCATCGTATTGAAGTGGTTGCCATGACAGCGCCATCTTACACACCCATTACCTGGCACTTGATCTGCAGGTGCTGCTGTCCGCCGTCACCAGCGCCACCTTGTCTCGATCGTAAACTGCGCATGCGTCGTGCCCTACTCCTCGATGGCGGCGTAACGACGACCATAAAGTCATTTGCTGGGGTGAAAAGATTTTCAGCAGCAGGTGGCAACTTTACGATTGGCAGTATGGCGAGCTCAAGACTCAGCTTGTAGGCAGAGCTGGGGCTGAAATAAGAACTTGTTGCCCAAACAACCTTCTCCAGGGTTCGAGTCTGGGCGGGGACCCAGCGGAAATGGTTTAATGCTCTTTTCTCTCCAGAAGCTCTTCTTGGCTTAGGGGCAGACTACTCTCAGTTGCCTTCGAGACAACGACGCCGAGATAAAGTGCAGTAAAACAGAAACATGAAGCGAGGAGAGACGGGGGGAGGGAGTGGGTTGGGAGGAGGGTAGGAAGGAAAATGACAGTTGATGAATGTTGTCGAAAATGAGAGACGATAGAGGAAATAAAATTAGAACATGAGAAGATACATTAAGCGCAGGAAGATAAGGATGAAAGTGATATGAACGAAAGGGAAATGAAAAAAAAAAAAAAAAAGCCCCAGAGATTTGTTGTGATACTATTACTAACAACAACAACAACAGTAAATCTTTAAATCATCAGTTAATCTTTCCAAACTAAACTCAATGTGTGTAATGTATTTTAAGCTCGGTTACGGGGATGCGGCATATAAATAATGTAATACTGATAAAGAGATACATATGTTAAGACAAACACACTCTCACACACATGCATGCGACTGTGCAGCACTCACAACAACAACAACAACAACAACAACAACAACAACAACAACAACAACAACACAGTACTGAGTCTCTACAGGCGGTGTCAAAATTAGTCATATCCGTCAACGAAACTGAAGTTCTTGTCTTCTCATTCTCTATTCGTTCATTCATCTGTTTTAATAAAAGTCATGATATAAAGCCGGCCTCACGGTCTCAGACAAACTCTGTTTCCATGCCCCCCTCCACACGCAATTGCACGCCCTCCACCCACAGAAATAACACGAAAACAACCGAATAAATAATGTAAAATAAAGTTAAACCAAACTAAACAAGGCTTCTCCATTAGACCAAGAGACACTGAAAAACGCTTTCACCAAGGAGCACTGACAACTCTCCAGAACTCGCTCCAGCAGCACCAGCAGTCCGACTGTCGGCTGTCAGGCCCTCCCTTGATACCACTGCGCCACCGCAGCTGCCCTCACTTCAGGTGAATGGAAGCCGCGACACGGGGTGGATGGTGGGTGTGGGTGGAGGGGGCTGGCGGGTGGGAAGTGGGAAGTGAATGCTGCGGGAGGGAGGGAAGAGTACGGGATGGGGACGTAGTTGTGACGTAGTGTGTCCTCGCTGAACCCTAATCCACACCTCGTCGCGGGGTCGTGAGACTAATCCGCGGGGCTGTGGTCCGCCTTTTTCCTTCTTCCACCGGCGAGAGCTTCTTTTCACGCCCGCGAGGCCCGCTTGTGAATAAGGCCAGCACAAGGAGGCTACAAAGTAGGCCAACAACTGACACAAAACATTTAGTCGGGTATCAATACCCACGACAGGCGTGCTTTATCATTGGATGTACCCGCTACAACATACTTATTCTTTCTCTCTCTCTCTCAGGGGCAGAAATCTGTTATCCGCATGATACACTGTGTAAACACATAAATCATCCAACCTATACACATTCATTTATCTGTGCACGCACATGATGCATGAATAATATTGGAGATATCAACATATCTGTACATATATTTAATGAGGCTGTTTTTATTTCTTGGTTTGTTTTTTACTTTATCAGTTTATGAGCGGGGTAGGTGTCATGTCTGAGTGGGTGGTGAGTGGAGCTCAGTCGCTGTTTCTTCTCTCTCCTCAAGTCATCAGGTTTGCTAATCACACCAGGCGCCCAGTGCATTAGTGTTGGATGTGCCACCACCTTATTAAATGTCTAATGGGGTGAGACACGCATTACATTCTCGTTAACGCTTCTGCTCGTTGGAGATGTGATGATGGGCTTCCATTAATTCTCCACTTGCTGGCATGTCAAAGGTCAAGAAGCATCCACAGCTGACTGTTGGTTCACCTTCTCCATGTCTTGAACTTGTGTGTGATGCCTTGGTAGGTCTTACCAAAGGAGGTTCGCGGGAGAGGCCAACACCAATAAACCTTGAGTCACAGTGCAGTTAAATTATGGGAATTCTGTTCCTCTTGTCCCACCGATAATGGCTGTTCATGAGTTACCCCGGGTGTGCTAGCCGCTAGACTGTGGAGTAGGGATATGGTTATCACTGAGGTCCCATGACTGAACTCGATGGGAGGCCTGCAGTGGGGGAGGGGAAAAGTGTTCACATGTAGTGAGTGAGGTTCTTGGTCTGAGCAGACTGCACAATGACGAAGATGAAAACTACAACGATAAAGCGACGACGACATCGATGATGGCGACGATAATTAATGACAACGTTAACTGACAGACGATAACAAATACAATGATGACTCCAAAGACTATGTCGGTGACGTTGAAATCCAAACATAAGAGGGAAAGTTTAAAAAAATACGAGACGAAGTCCACCACCCATGACCTACCCTTATTCTGCGAGTGACTGCCGCTGCACAGGAGGCATTTCGGAGAGGTGTATGGGGATGGGGACAGGTCAGTCTCCCCCCTCCCGTCTCACATCTCCCCCTCGGTGACCCGGCTGTGGCAGACGAGTTTGCCCATGGACCACTTTACGTCTCCTCCCCACCTCCATCGTGTAGTCACGTGCACGGTGCGGCCCCAGGTCTGGCGTCCGGCGAACAGGTGCTAAAATCCTCAGTTTGCAGCGAACGTTACGCCGTGCAACTCGGGCATGCGCAGTAGGTCCTGCTGCCCTCTGCCCTCTTCCCTCCCCCACTAACCCCTCCACCCGTGTATTGTCCTCACGACGCACCTCCGCACGGAGTGGATCCTCAGTCAGTGTCAGCAGTGAGAAGTCGTGAGAGCACGACCTACACACAGGCTCCCGAGCGCTGGAAAGTAAATAAATAACTGAAAGAACGAGACAGAACGAGAGAGTAGAGAAAGGAAGGTATGGAGAGAGACAAGTGTGTGTGTTGGGGGTGCGTTGGTGGTGTTGGAGGGAAGAGTAGATCCACACCAGCTTGTAAAAATTGAGAACAGAATTTTAAATTTAAGTAGATGACAAAAATTTAAGGTTTAACATTTGTGTATTTACTTGCTCAATACCATTAAAACATTTGTTGACTTTCATGAACAGTTGCAATTAAGACGCAAAAATGTGTAATTTGGTTTATTTTATTTTTATGCAATATGAATAGTCGACAGCGCGAAGAGCGACGACGGGATCGCAGAACTTGAAGACACTGAGAGAAAATGGAAATAAACTTCGTGATGTTAAAATGTTTATTTACTTATTAACCCTTTCTCCATCCCTCACCCCACAACCCTTGAAGAGTGTAAGGAAGGAGGATTGGAAGGTAGTGACGGTGGGGAGCAGCGCCACCTATTCTACAAGACGTGCCAGACGTCACATCCGTCACGTGACCCGGAGGTCCGCCTCGTCAAGCGGTCCTGTTGAGACTTGATGTACGCACGGGGACCCCAGGCGACGCTGACAGCCATCTTCCTCCCGCGAGACTCAACCGTCTGTCTGAAGGTGAAAGGCATCGAGTGTCCCCGGGGCAAAGTTTTATGGGGTTTTCCTCCGTCGGTTGCAGTCGAACTGTGGAGGAGGGGAAGGAAGAGGGAGGCCTAGTGATGGTGGGACGTTTACGACATTTTGCATTTTTCAGGACTTTCAGTGGTCTTCAAGATGCGCTGAAGACTGATACGAGCTGTCCAAGGGCCACCCCAACGACGTATCACCTGACAACCCGTAGTACGTAGATTCGCTTCTCGCCAGATCTCATTTCCGGTCGATAATGGCGATTTATTAGACAGCCATTGTGCTTGGTTGGGGTTGTAAATGTGCTTTGGACCCAGCGGCTTTCTCAGATCCCTGAACACCTGACTCGGGGGACAAGTGAGGAAACCTCACCTGGACAATTATTGCTTATCTGGTCACGCTTGTCCTTTCGAACAAGATAAGCTTCTGTGACCTGGGGTCCTAGCCACAGACAAGTTAATGTAAATAATTTCTATTAATAATTATGTATTAATCTAGCGGTACGAGAGCGGCGTCGAGGAGGCACAGAAGCGGCAAGAGAGCGGCGCGGAGGAGGCACAGTAGCGGTACGAGCGCGGCGCGGAGGAGGCACAGTAGCGGCACGAGCGCGGCGTGAAAGCATCGGCTGACCTGTACTCACGTCCTGATGGCTGCTGTCATTCTAGTAGACAGCACACAAAAACCCACGACTTTCCCGCACGCGCCAGTGACGTCAACACCCAGGAAGATAGGGTTATGTATGAGGGCAGGTGGGTAATGGCAGCAACCTCTGACAGGCTGCATGGAGGAGAACAAAAGGGTTCACCGAACAGAAAACACTTCTTCCCCATTGATTTTTTTTCCTAAGGCGTTTTGTTAAGTCTGAGTGATATCTCAGTCTCTCGTCAAGGTATTCCTCAGCTTTCTCACCACCATTTTACCCCCCTACCAACCCTCCCCTCCTTTTTCCCCTTAAAATCACACATTATCTGCAGTTCTCCAGCTGGTTGTCAACACTGTCTTGCCAAGCTACTTCGTCTTGTAGCTACGGTGTTGCCAAGCCAGTTGCAACTTCAGCTTTAATCAACAAAGATTTTTCTCTCCCTGCTTCTTCTGTTAGACCCGTCAAACCCATTTTTAAGCCTAATCTTTTTTTTTTTTCTTTTTTTTTATTTTTTTTTTTGTTGTTGGTGGATTTGTTTTTAGACCAGAGTGTACTTATGTACTAGTATTTTTGGCTTGCAAACTGTATGTCGATAAGAGGGTAGGTTTGGTGGTGGTGGTAGACGGGTAGATGTCATGGAAAGTTTAACGTAAAACATTCCACCCGGTCCTCATTGCTATTACCGGTTCTCTAGCCACTGGGAAGGATGGCAGGGACCGGTTGTGTAGCTCGCTCCCAGGCTCCGTTGCTCGCTAGACATGGGTATTTCGGTTCCCACATCCCAGTGCAACGCGGTTCTGAGACAAGCGAAAACGGACAGGCAAACAGTTGCAATAAGACAAAGTAACAACAATAAATAAAAAATATTTTAAGAAAATAAATAAAAAGGACCGATTTACAACTTAAGATAAACTTACCAAAGATAAGAAAGGATTGGCAATAAAGTCACCTAGCTGGGAAAGTGATGCCGTGCAAGGGGCCAGTGACTGCACGCGACAGGGCAATGAAGTCACCTGACTGCCAAAGTACCGAGTCTACATATTCACATCCCGTGGATACCCTGATGTTACCGTGGATACCCTGATGTTACCGAGTCTACATATTCACATCCCGTGGATACCCTGATGTTACTCTAGTAACGATCCACACTCTCCTCGTCCTTGTGGTAGCATCTGTCAGTTATACAGGATCATCAAGTGTTTGTCTTTTTCTCGTTGGTATGCCAGTTACAGTTAAGTCAGCCCATCAGCTATTCACATACCTTCTATTACTTCATCAGGAGTCACCATGTCATGGCAGAAGACATTTTTGAGGGGGAGGAGGGTATTCTGGAAATACTGCTGGTGTAGGATTACAGAGCCGTGATAAACGATAAAACGTACTTCCCTTTAGAGTTTAGAAAATTGCCAGCGTGGTCTTTTTTGTGCACTGACTTTATTGTTCATTCTTCTTGCGAGTTAGCGTAGTTGGCTGTTTGAATTCTGCTATATAGACATTGTGTGTTACGTGGAAAGTAAATATTGATTATCTCAATACCCATGAGAGGGTGAAAGAATCTTGAATCTTGAAAACTGTAGACGAAGAAACGAGCAAACTACTGTGCTGCATTTTTAAGCTTCTATTATGACGCACAAACTTATCATTGCCGAAGTCGCCTTCATCACTTCTAAATGAGTAAGCAATGCAAGGGAAATAACCTTGTAAGACTGAGCTTTTTAGAAGAGTAGTCTCCCTTGCACTTTCCACACGGCGAAGTCGGGTTTTCGGTCGCTCGCGCTTGCTAGCAGTGAACTATTGTCAGAACATATTAAGTAAATATATGCTAAAAATCTAAGCCATAAAACTGCCATTGTGTGTTAAAGGTTCAAAAAGTTTTTAAAATAACTGTATTATGCTGAAGAAAAATGAATGACAATTGACAAACATTCACGATCACCTCCACCTCCACCACCACAACCGCCGCCGCCACCTGCTGTTTTGTTTATCTTTGTATAGAGGTCATGCTTGCCCAGGCTGCTGTTCACTCACACGAACGATCTTATCAGCAGGTGATCTCTGGAGCTCATTGTAAGCTACTTCGGATTAGTGGCCTTATTTTTTAATTTTAAAAAAGTTGCTTTTCCGGTATCACTTATATAATCCACAGACTGCGTCGCTGTTTTTTCCATACATTTCTAATCACGCACGCAGGGCCATAGGTTATATGTGTGTGCATCTGGATCTTTTCATGCAAGATTAGATAAGGCTTCCATATCCAATGCATTGCCAGTGCAGTCTTGGCAGATCAACAGACCTCATTCCATCTTTAGTGATCCAAACCGCCGCTGTGTCCACGATTGTCTCCTCATTATCGACGAAATTAAAATGAAAATCTTCTTGATCTTGCTTTGCTGGAGTCACGGTGGGTCGGTGCTCATTTTGTTAATATGTGGAGAGTAAGATTAATTTCTTTATTTCTCATATACATGTTTATATAAAAAATGATGCGAAGTGTGCAAATATATATATATCTTTGTATTATCCATGTAGTTGTCATCATGACGACACAGATCAAAGAAAGAGAGAGAGAGAGAGAAAAAAGAGAGAGAAGGTCGGGCAAGAAACCCGGAGGATCAACAGGCGGGGATACTGAGATAACTGGGCATTCAGGCTATAGTAGATAATCACAGACGGAGAGGCTGACAGATAGGGAGAATGGAAGACAGGAATGCTGGACTGGAAGATAGAAAGAGTGATAAGCAGGGAGACTGGATGACTTCTCCCAGGAGATACTCATCAAAGCAGTCTTGTCACGCAAATGGGCTTTGGTTTCTGGCATTCATGTTAAGGCTTGTCTTGTTTATTTTTATTGTCGACAGTTCATCTCACGCAGCCATTCGCCGCGCAATATTCTTGCACAGGACCGGAAGGACAAAGCGTGAGGGAGGGGACAGCGTGGGTAGCTCCTGACGGGTGTAACAGGTGCACATGTACTCAGTTCGGGGTGGAATGCACCACGTGGATGAACTGTCAACACTTAGGTGAGTCTTGGGGCGAGTGTGCGTGTAGGTGCAGCCAGTGTTTTTGTCTTGTCGTTCGCATTTGTTGCTGAGCGAGGTGCCCACCCGTTCAATCTCCCCATGTGCAGGCATGCTGGGACACCCAGGAGACCCGCTCTGTGTGTACGGCACAGCGCACTACACGGTGGGGAAGACGTGGACAGCGGAAGACGGGTGCAACAAGTGTTTGTGCACCGCCAGGGGAATGAACTGCACTGCTCAGGCCTGCGCTAACACCGGCTTCGGTGAGTTACTTCCCTTAGTCCGCCGTTCGCCCCAGGCACACATCGCCCAGTACTGTCATCAATTCAAGCTCTCCAATCAAACATGCATATTAATGAAACCAATCATGCAAACACTTTCTTTGTAAGACTTCACGAAATTATTATTTTTGTGTAAATAAAGAGATATTGTCAATCACTTCTGTATAACCGAACTGTAGACGTTGATGCTCGTGTAAAATGCAGTGTAAACCTCATTGTTGATTTTTTCCCCCCACAGCCTCCCCTAAAAGCCAGGGTGAGTGGACCATGGCACAGTTCATGGATTGCCGTTACAAGGACAAGGTTTACCGCTATGGGGACCAGTTCCTGGCAGACGATGGCTGCAACACCTGCTTATGCATCATGCCTGGAAACGCTGCTACGTTCCCAGTGTGCACCACTACCCCGTGCGACATTTTTGTCGTTGGCTGAAATGATTTGTCCCACGTACCTCTTTCAATTTTGATGTTTTTGTTTTTCTTGTAAAACATCAATTACCCCTCCCATTGCCAAAACAAAGCTGATAATGGTCTTCTGTAATTAAACTTATTTTTAAAATGTTATTTCATTGGACTGTCTTGACTTGAAATGTTTTCAGGAAAAACAAAATCGCGTCGTTTCCACAAACTCATTAAAATCCTTCATAGATGCAATAAGCTAATCTATGTTTTATACCTGCCATTTCCGTCAGTCGATCATCTCGGATGCATCAGACCACAACTTACTGCAGCTGCAGGCTATGGAGAACCACCTCCGCTGAGCAGACGGCTTGGCGAGGTCAAAAGGTCAGGACCTCCGGCGGAGCAAAGAGACCGCACTATCGGGGAAATCTTTGATGAAGAAGAGGAAGTTAGGTCAGACGAGAGTTATCAGTGTTCTCAACCATAAACAGGCCGGACGGCAATCCATTACACAACCAACACTGGCGTGGGTGTGAAAAGTTCAAAGTGCACTGACCTTTCTTTCTCTTTCTCTCTCTTTTCAAACCTCGCGCCCCTATTCACAGAATAGGCTAGGCCCAGGTGAGGGATTTAGCCAATCAGATGCCAGTCTTGTTTCAGCGCGCTTTGGCTGGCATCTTTGGATGCTGGGAAAAGTGTTGGTAAACAACTCGTGTGCTGACACCTCGTCGAAAGTGTTTGTTCCAGACAAAGAAAAAAAAAAAAAAACTCTTTCAAAGTGTGTATAGCTGTGTTTAAAGAGATTTATTCATCCTCCATTTCCGAGGTAAGCTAGCTTATTTTCATCGAGTTCTGGAGAAAGTCGAGAAAGTCCTAAATTGCATCACAGCTATGCCAGTGGAGTGTGGATGAACGGTTATTCATCGATGCGATTGCTGCTTCGTTGTCCTTGTTAATGATTAATCCCAGTGATACAGGGGAGAGAACCAGCTGCTTGACGCCCCCTCCTTCCAGGGCCTGTTGCACGTGTCATACTTCACGTTCGGCCATGTGACACGAAATGACGTAAACAGTCACGTGAGAGCTGTCATCCGGGTGTGCCGTCAGGAGTTCGGTGGCTCAGATAGGGACATCCGGGAGCTGCACCTGGTCGATTCCGAGCTGCAAGGGGTCACGAGGTCACTGGTTATTTATGTCGCTTGTGGTGAAGGCCAAGGTCGCATGAGGGGTAGAGCCGATGGATGCAAGTCGGAGGGGATGGGGAGGAGAGAATAAAGCGGTTATTGTGGTTTCATGAACCGTTTGGTAAAGCGGCGTCCATCTCGGTCTGAACCTGGTCAGGCAAAGGTTCCTTTTTCGATCGACCACAAGCGGTTTATGTGATAATCAGGGACTTAGGTTCCTTTTATTTATTTGCTCCATGCGATGACGCATGTTGTATCCGCTAGAAAATTTATTACTGAGGTCTTTGTTTATTAAAGGCATATCAAATTCTGTGATTATTTGGTAGTCTGCACCGAAAGTCCGTTGCGAACGTTGCAGATCAATGGCGTCGCGATAAATTATTCAGCTAACCCTTCATCTAATCTCAGCTTAACTGTTTGTCCTCTTCTCAGCACTATTATCAATTTTCATCCTAATAGCCATCTCTATTTTGGGGCTAATTTTGATTAAACACTACTGTAATTTCTACGAGAATCATTTTCTCTTTTTTGGTCAATAACATCGTCTTTTTTATTTTAACTGCCTTTCTATCAAGGGTATCGCCAGCATTTCTTTATTACGAAGTTATCAGGTTCAGTCAACTGTGATTCCTGTTTCACCTCAGTTAGATATTATATGAGCTGTATTCATCATTCTGGACTCTCCCTTTGGTCAACATTGTTCCCAGTTATATATAATTTTCCTTCGTTGTTTTTATTAATTATAATTATGTACAAAGTAGTTTCAAGTAGTTTGGTCAAAGGTGTACCCAACGAACCCTGATTTTTTTGTCAGCTTCAGTCCGCAGAGTGAACATAAGCATCTGTGTTTGATGCAAGATGTTTCCCTTCAAAAACAGAACATTTACAAACAGTGCCGCCTAGCAGAGATAGTACGGTAAATGTTTTGCCAGTCTCCAGTGAGCTATTTACTTGACTTTTGGTTTGTAAATCGCGCGGCGCCACACCTTGTGACAGAAGGTGTCAATTAGCCGGCTCGCCTTTGACGTGTGTGACCGCTAACCAGCGGTCCTGTTTGATGTATCACACCTGAGCAGAAAGTTCAAGGTGGAGAGGTGTGCCAGAAGATGAAACGGAGACAGGCCAAAGGGTACAGCTGGGGGGATGCAAGAAGGCCTTGCAATATAGGGGTGGGGAGGGTAGGAGGTGGGCATCACGTGATCTTCCAGACCAACACCGAACAGGTCCTCGTTAACAGATCACCGGGAAAAGGTATTTTGGTTTAGTCATTCGGTCATCGTACTCTTAACAAACAAAGAGAGAATGCGAACGATGTACTAACATTTCTAATGGACGGTTGTCACGGAACCGGCGCCGGCGCGAGAGATGCAATCCGTTTCTTATACGCATGCGCGCTGACTGATCTTTGCAGCAATGCTTACTTTTAAATAAAAGTACACACATTTTCTTCTAACTGAAATTGTTTTACGTAAAGGTTTTGATCATATCAAGATGCATATTGTTCTTATAATAATAATCGCAACAACACACAATTTGAATATACTTTGTAGATATATACAAATCGTCAAATGTGCACAGATGAGGAAGAAGGGTAAGAGAGACAAACAGGAAACTGAATAGATAGCCCTAACCCCTATCACAAATAATGATGATAATAATTAACAATGATGATAATAATATCTTTAGCCAGCATGCCAACAGGTGACCAGGCTCACCGTGTCTCGCATTACCAGGCTTCCACCTTTACTTACCCCCACATCCCCGTCACCTTTGACCCATTACACAATAGCAGGTGGCCTCAGGTGGAGAAGTGCTGCAATGGCCACACCTATCAACCTATTGTTCTTTCTCTTGGCTTCCTCTCAAGTGTGCTGACTCTCGCCTTCATACGTGGCACGTCTGGACCGATACCCCAGGTCTGGAGGTCCTCTTGATGGGTGGGTGCAGTGAACAGGGTGTCGGGCTTAACTGTCAGACTACCCAGAGTCTACATAGTGATTACCGATGTAACCAGCCTTTTAACAGTTTGGTTATTAATAACGAGCCATGGTTGACCTGTGTAGGGTTTAGTAGTGAAATGATGTATAAAACCAGCTAGTGTTTCTTGTTAATTAGCTATGTGATTAGCTTGCACGGAGTTTAGTTATTAATGAGCTGTGGAACCAACCCGTCAAGCGCTATTTGTGACAAACATCGTTGCCAAGTGTTTGAGGCTCGTCCCAGTTCTACTTTTAGTTACTTGTTTGCTTTTCTCTTTTGTTTTCCGCACAAAAGGTGAACCATTAATTTATAAACAAAAATATGGGATAATTATATGATTAGGCTTTAGTCTATTTTTAAAACTAAAAACCTAAACAATAAATATAGGCTTACATATTACTAGTAATGATTATCATAGTCTGTCTCAGGACTCATCAGATTTACATTCGCGATAACGGCTAAGGGAGGTTTTGTTATGCTTTACATCACCACTACCCCAACCACACGTATACACACGACATAAATACAGGCATGCACAAAACCATAGCAACATGTAGATATGCCTGTATACACAGATATCTTCAAGCCAAAAATCATATTTACGTATAAGCACAGATATACATAGGTACAAGGACGTATATGCAGAAACCGATTTGATATCATACATGTGTACACACAAATATAAGACTAGTGCTTATCAGTTAATGAATCCCATACATCATGTAATCAACAAGTTAACATTTCGACATAAAAATCCTGACATGTAAAGGACATTGACCAATGTAACTACCATTTCCATTACCACTTGTCTTTTCCATTGTAATAACAGAGGCAATGCGTAGTGTAATTAGCATTCTGCTATCTGACATCAAAGTGTGAAATGAAAAACAAAAAAGAGGAGAGAGCTTAAAATGTTTTTAAGAATGAAATGTTTACAAAAATAAAGATATTTTGGGCATACAGGGAAAAGGTGCTGTTCAGTAACACACACAGAGAGAGAGAGCGCTGTAAAGAAAGAAAGCTGTAAAGAAAATGCTCCCCGTGAATGTGGCAGACACCAGATAAGCTTTATCAAGATGCTAGTGCATGGAGCTGACCCCATGCGAGGTTACAGAAGCCTGGCAGCTGAGGCAACCGCAGCTCCTCCGTGTTTTGTGGTCGTAAACACGTTTCGCAGTTTACAACCAGAGCCAGTCATGCAAATCCGACGGTTTACTCCGCCAGCAAAAGGTCACTACCTCGCAGTTCAAACACAGAAACTCACATTTTGTCATTATATCTATCTGTTGTCAAAGTCACAGCTGTGCTTGGTGTCAGACACAGTCTCCTTTTGATGCTTGTTTGTACTTTTGTTGATATTTGTACTAGAGTTGTTTATGTCTGTTAACTGCTGGTCTCTAACCGTAGTGTGGTGGGTGTTTTTTTTTTGATGCCTTTCATACGCCTTATGTTGCTGGTATTTTGAAATGAGTACAATTTATTATTATAAACCGATTTATTTATTTCTTACCTGCTTTTGTAATAAAAGAGAACCGCGTAGGTTCAGGTTGACGAGGGGAGATCTGTTCATCCCACCCCCTCCCTCGCCACTACCATGTTTTTATTTTGCTTAGCTGGGTTTTGCTTTCAACTATCTGGTCTGGAGAGTGTGCAAGCTGGTGTGTAGATAGCGGCATTCCTTGATGCTCACCCTACTCGCAGCCATCGCCAGCTATCAGACTGCTGCATCCACCCTCTCTCTAACCCTCGGGGTTCCATCCGTGCGTACGCTCACCTTTCAGAGCGCACGTGCGCACATAATGTTCACAAATACGAGCACACACATTTACAACTCGCTACAAACTCGCGTGTTCATACACAAACCTTCATCCTCTCACTTTCTCTCTCTCACACACTCTGTGCTGTACACACACGCGCGCGTTCACGAGCAAGCAAACACACACACACAAACATAGCCTCCCTCCCCCTACACACACTTTTCGCTGTGTTTTCCATCCTCTCCTGGCACTGGAAATGAATATGGCAGAGGTCATGAGATGCAGGCTTCTGCTAGATTTTGATTGGATGGAAGCCTGATGCCGCTGCTCGCCCATTGGCTGCCGGCTGAACCCCCGAGGGTTGTGTAGTAAAGCTCTACCTGCGCCAACGGTTGTGCTTCCAGTTTTTGGCACTGACCTAGTGTACGCTTTCTTGTCTCTACCTCGACGAAGGAGGAAGAAAGAAAAGAAAGAAAAAAAAAAAAACAACAAAAAATTTCTTGTGTCTGTACGTGGTTTTCGTGGAAATCAAGTGCAGCAGACGTGTTCTCTGAGACATTTGCGACTGAGTGAACTCTGCGGCAAGATTCTGCCACCCGCCTCTGGACGCTTAGTTTGGGTACTTCTGAACCGGGTATTTTTATTTATTTTGCACGCGATGGGGAATGATCCTCGTGTGGGGGGTTGCATGCGTGTACACCTTACAATGTGTGTGCGGGCAAACTAATTGTTACAACGAGCGTTGCTGCATGGTGATGAAAGCATTGTGGTTGAAGAGATGTTCTTCTCTTTGCTGCAGCAGGTGAAAGGAGCCAAAGGTCAGATCCCAGATAAGAAAGAGAAGTCGCGAGGAAGGCCATTTGCATTCTGGCTTTGGTAACTGACCTTCTGTTGTCACCTCCCGGCGGAAGGGTGTTTAACGGATTGCTTCTCACTTGGCGTGAAAACAGCTGGCCTCGGTGGGTAAGTCTGCTCGGAGTGAGCGAGCGTGAGAACGAGAGAAAGTGTGTGTGTAAAGTTTACTACCAGTGATGAGTAATGCATTTGTGTTCTTCTCCATGTCGGATCGCGTGATGCATGTGAGTAATGGTGTGAGTAATTGTGTGAGGGAACTGCATTGTGCCAGATGACAAACAGATTATGTTTTTCATTTTGTTTGTACGTGTACTTACTAGTAAGCTAGAACATCTTATTTTTTTCCCCCGGACCGTGTACTGAGTGATACATACCCCACTGTGTGCTCACGGTATCAGGTCTTGTAGGACGGGAACAAAGCGGGTATGTTTATGCTGAACTCGGTCAGGCGTTGAGCGACCAGTCAAGAGCTAAAGTGTTGAGTTCATCGGTCATTTCCTGCAGGACGGGTATAAAGTTGTGTTTACAGCACCGAGGTCAAGTCTTGAAGAACGGGGAGAAAGTTTGCAAGTATGTTTAGAGAGTTTCAGTCAAGGGAATCGTGTTAGCATGCACTTATAGCACCTCGGTCAAGTCTCGAAGGACAACGAGTGTTTTGAGTAAAGCGGTCAAGTCTTGGAGGACGCAGTGTGTTTACAAAGGTTGGTCAAAGGTCTGTTTGTTTGTTTGTGTGTGATCCTCTTAGCCCTGTACGCTCCATTCCTATATCAGTTCGCTCAGTTTTGGGGTAAAATAGTAAATTTAATGGACAGCCAATACCCTTTCGATAGTGTTTTTCGAACTCTTACTCGAACTTTTCGTTACTCTTCGAGGCAGTTGTAGACTCACATGCTTGACCTTCCGAGGTCAAGGTTCATAACGCCGTCAGTAAGTTGCTCTGAACAGGTAGTGTGAGTAGAACAGTGTTCAGTATGTGCAGGGGATGCCAATCGAAGAGAGTGGGTCTAGAAACTTACTTTCACTGATCAGTTGGCATTTTTCTTTCCCTGGTTCCTTCTTTTTCTATTCTTCTTTCTTTCTCTCGAATTTTGTTTGTTTGTTTATTCGTTCTTTCCTTTATTTTTATTTTGTTCTTTCTGGCTTTTATTTCATTTTGTTCTACGGATGTTTGGCACGTGGTAGTGGGCTGTCAGGGTTAAGGCAGCACGTAGGCCGAAATCGTCGGCAGCCCTCGTCCGTCTCACTTTATGAGAAAATGGCGGCCTGTAGGATGGGTGGGAACGTGTACTTGCACGGGTGGAGGATAGCAGCGTTGCACGTGCATGTATTGATGAGCGTGTAGCAGAAGCAGCATTGAAAGAAGCTCAGTAGTTGCGGAATTATATAATTTATGGAGCGTTCGGACATTCTGCTTTGCTTCGGAGGGTCGGGAAAGGGGGAAAAAAAAAAGAAAAAAAAAAGAAAACAATAAACAGAAAATGCATCACCATCATCACGATTGCCCAAATTATGGTTGGTGGCTGTTGATCATTTTGCTCAATCTTTCCCAAGTAAGCTCGGTTGGTTGGTTGGCATGAAAAGAAAATGCTTTTTTTTAGGATATTTTTCATTATGATGGAAGATGTAGGAGAAACCGGACAGCCGGCCATGGGAACTGGTGTGACATACAGAGAATGTCCCGAGACGAGATCTGAACCCAGAGACTCGCCACAATGGTGACAAGCGAGGGTTTTAACCACTATACTATCGGCCGTTCCTCCAATGTAGCCCCCACTTCCCTCCGAGTGAGGTGAAAGATTCAGTTGTTCATTCCTTCATGACCCTTCCGATTCTATCTTGCAATGTTGGGTTATCTTGCTTGCATGTCTAACCATTTTCGGTTTGATTCGCATTAAGATATTCCTTATTTTAGAAGTTTTGCTTTTCGAGTCAGGACAGAACAGGACAGAACACGAGAGAACACAGCAGTGTAAAGACTTGTAACCCGCCAGAGTGTTTTCAGATGGGAGAGGGCTGCTGATGTTTGTTCAAGTCGACACAGACGGTCTGGCTGGGCTTCCCTCACCTGAGACTATCTCCCTGAGATAAATGGAGCTGGGGGCGGGGTCACATTTATCACTGGCTGCGCTTTGATTTCTGCCTGTGATGTCATTAATCAGCGCCGACACTTCCAGACTCGCCGCGGTGTGTGCCTGCTTGTCTATCCTTCTGTCTGTCTCTTCTTCAATGAGTCTTTAACAAATAACCACAAGCGCATGTCGGTACAACAAAGCAGCAAAATCCCACCTTTTGACCACTTCCGAAATTACCCAAATTTTGTTTTTTAGTGACTTGCAAAATTATTCAAATATTGTCGGTAGTTATTTCTAAAATTACTCATCTTTGCACGTTTCCACTCTTGTCCAAAGCCTGATATTGACAATTTGATATGGTACAAGACAGTTTTGTTAAAGTCTTGAGTGTGATTGTTTTCCATACTGTCCACATCTATCCATCCCCTAACTTGGCAATCGAGCAGAATATTGTTCAGCTTTTGGCCACCTCTTGTCTCATGCACTGGTGCTAATGCACTCATTATAATTTGCTTTCGATGCGTTGATCGAAGTCCCACCTTATTGTCTTTCCTGGCGGGACTGGGAAAGGGTAGCAGAACTTTGCAGTCGCTACACGTGGCACCACCCCAAACCCATCCATCCCTCTCCCATAACTACAGCCCAACCTTTCACCTCAAGCGCGCATGTGCAGACCGTGTGGTCTCCGCGCGCACGTCTTGGGCATCTCCAGACCAGCGGACATCAGAGCATCTTCTGGCTTCGGTGGTCCAGCTGGTCACACCTGACCGCACTTGATCGTGTGTAACGGTTTGGATCGTGAAATTTATTTATGCGTTCAGATCTCTCTCTCTTGAAGACACCTCAGCATCTTTCCTTGCTTGTCCGGACTCAAAAACTTCTGAAAATGATTTGATTTTTTTTTCTCGTGAGGAGGGGGTGGTGATGACACACTTCTGACCTGACTGAAGAAGTTGAAACTGAAGACAGAAAGATTAGAGTAAAGAAGAAGGAAAAAAGCTGGAGTCTTCATTCGAAAACAATTTAATGAGGAAGGAAGAGGTACATTCTAGGGTAGATATAAAAAATGGTGTGTTACCATGGGGAGCGCGCGATAAGTCTTCTGTAGGTACAGAAAGTTGACATCGCTATTAATGGGTCTGAACGGCCTCCCGTTGTTTTTCTGTGTTTACGAGTTTCTCTTTGCCGTCTGTTTCTCACAGTCCAACCGGGTAGTTCCTTCTCGTAAATCGAAGACGCAATTTGTTCACCTGGGAAACTGTTTGAAGCACTTCCTTGGCCTACCTTGATCCACTACCAACAACATATGTCAGAATGAAAGTTTTTTGCGATCATTTCAAGAGCCTTTCTTGAACTCTTTCCAGCACCTTAACGCCTTGTATCTCCTTAATGTGCTTCTATTCCAATTTGGGCTCAGAGACAAGATAATGTACTGGATGAATACAATCGTTTGATGGCTAACCAAATCTCGCGAGAGTAACCAGGCGTAAAGCAAACGAGCCAACGACGAGTGGCAGATGGTGGCACACTCGGAATCTTCTGGAACGACGCCACGCGCTGGCCTGTGCCTCTCGTAGTTTCCAAGACTCTAGCCTCGTAAGTCAGGAAAAGGTTCTTCACTCAAATAATTTGAAACCTGATTCATCCACCCGTAATGACAGCCGATAATCTGTCATACTTGCCTCTCCAGTGTGTCTTCTTGCCTGCGTGACACGTCTGTCTTCTTCTCGCAAAACTCTCGCCACCCCATCTCTTTGTTTGTGTCTGAATCTGTCTCTTGTCTCGCTATTTCTTTCATTACTTGGAATTCTCCTCGCGTCTCCAATATCCATATGTCTCCTCTGTTGCTTTGATAATGGGATAACCGTGATACTTCGCCACACCTAACCGCACTGTATCATTTGTCTTTACACTTGAAAAAAATTCTCATTGCGGGACCAGGCGGAAGAGTGAAGGGTACAAGAAAGCTTTCATTCCCACCCGAGGCTTACTGCTCTTTGATCACACGAACGTATTGTAAACCTGTTTACCTGAGCGCCATTCTTCATCTGGAAACCTGATTATCATTGTCTGTAAACCCGTTTACCTATTCTTTGTGTCTGTCTCACCTGTTTCCCTCTTTGTGTTTGACTTTTCTTCTGAACCAAACAGCTGGACAGCTGCAGAATTACTGCTACACAGCTTCTGTCGGAATCTGCACCGACCTCTCTGACAAATTAACGCAAGCTCCAGGCTTCCGACCTTTTGACCCCAGAGAAACAAAGGCTTTTTCTCTGGCAAGAGCAGTCGTGGTTCTCCCAACACCTTCTCTTATCGAGGGAAGGCACAGAGACCCGACAATCTTCGTTCTAATTAACTTGTTTGCTCCTCAAGGAAGTTCGGAAGGTTCCCCTCCTCCCAACTCACACGGGTGTTGAATTGGATCCGTTTGTACTCAGCACCCAGCTACTGGCTGTGGAGTCCATTGTCAGCCGTACAGTCCTCCAGATGATAAATGACTTTAAGTGAACTGCACTGTATGTCAGAAGAACACCGGATGAACTGACATCAGTTTACATTCGGACTCCAAGAACCAAGAACAAGAAACGGCTGAGCAGGTTGAATAAAGATGGTCTAATGGATGGGCGCTGACAGATGGGTTAATGCATGAGATGACTGATTAGGAACTTCCAAAGTGGAAGGAGGTCAAGGAAAGGTTCCTGTATTTCTGACAGGTCGGAATGAAGTTGGAGCTGGTTGAAAACGAATGAGATTAAGTAACAGTTGGTGGAAAAGTATTTCCTTTTTGCGGTTGGAACTCCTCTCGGAGGACAAACAAAGCTATTTCAGTTGTAATGTTTGTTCTGCTGCACGAGAGGCAAGCTCGTGGCCTTGTTCTGGTTTCCTGGTGCAGCAGCACTGATTCCAATGTTCCAGGCCAACCATCAGTAAAGTTGTCTTTTCTTGATGGGTTGTCTTCCCCAGGGGAAGTTTGTTGTCCTTATGCCGCCGTTCAGGCTACTATCTTTCAAGAGCAGGGGATAAACTTTGGTGGCATGAGTATGCTTTGCCTCCATTAGGCCTGTCATCGCCCCTCGCGGTTATTTCCTACCTTGGTGTAAGTTTAGACAAACAGACAGAGAGCCCATGCAGGTGCTTGATATCTAAAATTATGATGTTCGCAGGTGGACTGGGAAAAATTGTTTGTGGAAGTCGTTTTTAGGGTTCCTTTATTTTTTGGAAGATATTCGAAACACACAGGTGTAAGAGAGAGAGAGCGTGAGAAATTTTGTTGATACTTTTCTTGTCTGTAGGAAATATCAATCGTTATTTACTAGAATTCGATAAATAAACCCAGGAATGTATTTCAATTTTTTTCCAAGTCAGCATGTTTTAGAATCTGCTGCGGCTCCTCAGTCGAGGCATCGTCATTTAAAGAGTTGGATTAATAAGATGATCAAAGACCAAAAACTGATGGTCAAGGGCAGCGGAGTGAAAATAATTCAGTGTTGTGGTCTGCAACCCCTTCCTAAAGTCTGAACGCAGGTTCATATGTAAACATAAACACATGCACACCAACATTTCTCACTCGGCAGCGGTGGTGATGCAAAAATGGAAACAAAAGTGGGAATCATTAGCGGGAAGGATTCCTCTAACATTCATTTCCTCAGCTGTTTCCTGTTAGGTTTAGTCATCCATTTCCACTTTGTCCTCATTTGCACATGCTTTGTTTTGTTCTATTTTGTTTGTTTTATTTAAATGACATCTTGCCTGTCTCTAATTTATAGACTAGACTAAAACTCAATCATTAAGTGACCGAGTGACTCTGGGTCGACTCTGGACTGAATGCAAACTACTGTCTGTAAACACCGGGAGCCATGTCGAGTAGAGCAGACCATCGTGTTGGAAGACTAGCAATTTGTGATGAACAGCCTTTCCGGCGTCGTCTGCGGATGAAAGGGGTCAGGTACAGAGGATAACAATAAGTGGATAATAAAGGGTGATTACTGCAGGTCATCATTAGTCACCAAGATAATAAGCAGCGTTGTCTCTCTTGATCTATGGTTGTGTCGGGATAACACGAGCGCCTTTGAGAGGATAATGGAGGACGAACAACTGCACGTTATCGGATCACGTGACATCCCTCTTACCCACCTCCATCTCGATCGTTCTCTCATTTCCCCCTCATTCCTTTCTTTCTGCAAAAGTAAATAAGTTCGAATGGGATTGTCATTGCGATCCCAGAAGTCAACAAAACTGTTCACCAAAGAGTTTGCTTGTTAGGTGGAAGTAACAGTGCCTGGAGATAGAGGATGGATTTTGGTCTTTGGATGGAGGAGGTCGGTGTCTTGTGGTTTTGTCATACCCATGCCAGTATTAAATGACTTTTATGCCTTCCATGCCGGTCCTTCTGTCTTTTATGCCTTCCATACCAGTTCCCCTGTGATTGCCCTACTCCCTTTTCTGACCCATTCCTCAGCTCTTCTGCTTTGTTCTGATGCTCCAGAGAATTTTGTTTCTGAGACAATTGGTCTGTCTCATTCGATTTAATCCTTCTTGAGCGCGTGTTGCGCGTGCGCTGTGAGTGTGCTTGCTTTCATCTGTCATCATGTTGAGGAGGATTGTAAGGAGTCATTACTCAGAAATTTTCTTAAGTGGACTTGCTTCTGCATTGGCCATGGAGGGCTCATGTTTGTCCAATATGATCTCAGGTACTTAGCATCCGATCTTGCACGTGTCTTATTACTATGTAATACTCATTTCTATTAGTATCCTTGTTATCCTGTTTAAGTCTTAGAACCATAAGAAAAATGGACACAGAGAGAAGACAACAAGATTTAAGGGTGTTTGCGAGGATCTCAAAGTGTCCAAAGATAGGAGTTGATGTATTGTGTTTTGTCTAATCAGACTCTTATCCCGGGACACTTCGTCCAATAGTTGAGCTGCCAGGGCCATTCAACAAGCGATGTAGAGGAATAAAATCTCACCTGATAAGACAATCTTTCCCACATGACGAGCACTGCACGCTGTATCGCGCATTCTCAAACAGGTTCATGCCTACACAAACATAAAGAATTCTGTCAGGAATCCGCAAATCTCCATTCAGAATGAGAAGGTTAACAAAAAGCAGCGCTTTTTGTGGACTAAGGAATGACAGAAAAAACAAACACACACACACACACACAAAAAAACAAGCAAACAAACAAAAAACAACAAAAAAAAAAACAAAACTCCATGCTGTGTCCTGGCAGTTCTGCGTCCCGACATTCCTGTAAAAATTTATTATACATATAGAATTTTATCAAAGTACATAATATTTATTACAAATATATTTCTTCTGGACGATTTCTCAGAGCGGACCAGCAGTTCACGAAAAATGTTTGGTGTGCAGCTAGCAACGAGTTCACCATCTCCAGCTGTCCTTTTTTGGGGAATGAAAGAAGAGAGAGATAGATATATATGGGGTGGAGACAACTTCAGGGAAAATGATTTCCTGCAGGTGTGTACGCGGTTCTTACCTTTGGGGTGGGCGAAGAACTCGTTGAGCGGACTACAAGAGGAGAGAACGTGCATTTGCAAAAAAAAAAAAAAAAAAATCCCCAAGAAAACACAAGATTTTTTTTTTGTTGCCAGGGAGATGTTTTTATCCTCTGTTCACACATCTATAAATAACTTGCCGATGTATGATGTAGGGTGTGTCATAGTAACTATAGCTACACCCACAAACAGACGTAGAGACGTTTGACTACGTCACCAGATAGTTGGCGGCAACGTAGTAGAAGCAAGTTGCAAGCTGATGGTCACGTGACTAAATCCTTTGCTCCAGGCCGTACTAGGATATGTGAATACATAATAATGAGGCTGATGTAACATAACGCAGATTTAACTGCCTCCACCTTCCTCTTGCCTCTGAACACCGCTGCACTGTAGTCTCCCCCTGATCATAAAAATGGTCTTTATGTAAACAAAACAATCAACATGGCCTTGAATTAGGACTTGCTTTGTTGTGTTCTTTTTAAACTATGGTAACGAAGGTGTCTGCACGACACGACAACTCAATTATTTGAGAGGATAGGTAGGTGGACTTGGCAGCCAACTACAGTGTTTACAACTCAGCTAACCACTGTGTCATCTTGACACACTAGCGAACGCAGAACAGCAATGACTCATTCATTGAAAACAAGCACATGTGTCTGGCTCTGGGTCATTTTCCAATCTCGGAGCTTCGGAGGCATCTTCGCAGCAGTTTGGTGATCACGTGACTATTTAAAGCCAATCGGCATCAGTTTGGCTCTTGACCACCATCTCCCTTCCTCCTCCTCCTCCTCCTCCTCCTCGTGTCAGAGGTCAGAGGTCTTCGACTGCAGGCAGCCGTCATGGCGACGAGATGAACCTCGATCTTGAAATCGTTTAATCAGCGTCTGCGTCAAAGCAAGTCGCCCTCCCAATTTGAGAGGCAGACGTCTTCCGGAGCGGGGGCTCCCCGGGGTACGGGATCAAGATCTTGACTGCCTGCCAATGGGACTCACTTGTTTATGCACTATGTGATGACAGCTAGTTGTTTAACAGTAATATTTGTACCAGTTGCTATTTTATTTATAATTTCTCTTTTGTGGGGAAGGTGATGCAATAGGCTGTTTTCCGCTGTTTGATATTTTCGGTTTTGTGCTAAGGACCTATATCTTTACCTCTTCTTCTTTCATGCTGTTGGCGAAGCCATAAATGCAATGGTTGAGAACAATTCCAACCGTCTGCAGCACGGTGTTCACTTAATTTCAACCGCTCATTACTAAGCCTGCAAGCTATGGAACTAGAGTGGATGTAGACATGTAGCAGACTGCGGTGAAGAGCTCACCTTCACCGACCGTTGTTTCTCGACAAAGTTCACCTGTTGTTAGCGACCTGCAAAGGTCACCATTTGCCGCCTATCTAACGAGAAAAGCGATAACTCTCATCCATCCTCAGGCAGCTCCATGCTCGCGCTAGACGTTAACACTCACCGTTGCTCCTTCGGAACCAACTTCTGCAGATAGGCAGACTTGGAATGGTCTGTAAACTTGAGAAAGGTGAACAATTAGTCCATGCTTTGAAGCAGTACAGACATGTTTACAGACAAATGTAGACCAAGGCGCATGAATACAAACCAAGACTTTCAGACTGTTTCTGTGATGTTGACACTCTACTCCTTGCACACAAGTGAAAACCGATTATTGAAAGGTCTGCAGAATGCTCATGAGTGGGCACGGGTACTTATTTCTGCAATGAGAATCGTTGAGATGTCGTCTCAGGGTACAGGTGATTTTATCCGGAGCCGTATTCATGAAGTGAATGTAACTCGTCCCTGGTTGATTTACCGCTGGAACCGTAGTTATAAATCAGTGGCAACGATGTCTTGGGTGAAAGTAGCATAAAGGAATAGTCTTAACACTGGTTGAGGGTTGTGATGGGAAAACAACATGAAAAAACGAAGTTTTCATCTTCAAGATGAAAGGAGTACTGACGCCACATGACACTTCCAGAAGTGTGAATACCATGTTCTTAGAAGTGTTAAATCTCTGTTGCTGAAGTGGCACTTTGCCCTCTAACGGCCAGGATGCATTCACTTGCTCATCATCCTTCACTTTCCAAAACAGCCGTCACTTAACAATACTGATACTTTCTAGAAACGATGGTTATCGAAAAATTATCTACCCCCTTATAATTATCCACGGATTTTCCATGGATTCGCCCTTCCCACCGAGAAAAAAGTTAACGAGTTGTCAGGAAAAGAGAGGGAGACGAACGGACTCCATTTTCCACATTTGTGGAGAAGAGAACATGAGGGTTGTGGCTTAAAACAAACAAATTACAACGTTGCTGATCACTCTCAGATTTTCAGAAAACGAAGCTTTCATGCTTTTAATGAAAACTCTAGATAATTCGAAATAGCCTAGCTAAGCATATTCTTTAACATTTTTGTACAAATTGTCAAGTTGCTCAATCTGCTCCCACGCTGCTGTGATGTCAGAGATAGGGATGGAAATGTTCCTTCCGTCTGGTGAGTCGTCCTACAAGGTGCCTTTGTATCTAGGGACTTGCTGAAAAAGGACACATAGACAGGCCTCAAAGGTGAGCGAGGGAATCATAATGCACCTCAGAGAATTACTTTGATATCCTTTGCCCTCGTTTATCGTTTGCGTCATCGGCTCCCTCCTTTTCCCCTCATACGCGCGCGCGCACGCACAGAAATCGTAGGAAAAGCAAAGTTTCTTTGAGCGTGGTGCGTTGAGCTTCCAACAGGGAGGGAAGTTCATTGCTGTAGAAGGTCTGTGAGGGAGGTAGGGGAGGGCAACATGGGGTTAGGGAACCTAAGATGGAGAGTTTGTAGCTGTCAGAGTCTCTTCCTCAGTCTGGTCCGTGTTTTTCACAACCCTTGTGACGTCAGTGACGGTATGTTTTACCTCGGGTGTAAGCGAAAACATTAATGAGTGAGGCTTTCGGCCAACGATAAGGCATGTGGCTTGAGTTACCCCTACCGTCCCCCTTACAACCTAAACGTGGTTCCGGTTACCTCCTCTGCTGCAGAAGGAATCGCGCGTACCACGTGACAACCGAGAGTAAGGCGCGAGAGCTCTGAGCCTTGAAAAAACACGAGAACTTTTTTGTGTGAACAGATTACGGTAAGTGGATAAACGTTTATGGCTGCAGAATATGTCCGTGCCTGTGTACGCGGAGAGCGAGCCTGTGCGTGCTTGCGTGTATACCCGTGTAGTGTGAGCGAGTGCGTGCGTGTATACCCGTGTAGAGTGCGTGAGTGTATACCTGTGTGGGGAGAAGATTAAACAGTTGCTCCCTCAAAGCCGTTGATACTCGTGTAAAGTGAATATGATGGGTTTGTACCCGTCTTCTAGTTGATCGCTTGCCACCACTACATAGGGCATCGCAAGGTTCTCAGATCTCGTAACATCTCGTGTCGATTTTTTTTCTTCAGGTGATCTGCTTTTCCCCATAATACCTTCGCCACTTGGGTGTCTACTACTAGACAGAAACACGTTCAAATGAGCCAAACAAACAACTTAACAAGAATATAAATAAGAAATACACGTTTCCGGGATCATATTAGAAAGAGCTTAGCTGTAGACACAGATAAGAACGTGTATCACAAGAATTGGAATCATTCAGTATACTCTTGAGTATATTTCTGTCGCTGAGTAAGAGGCAGGTGCTACAATGCTCCGCGGACATTTTATAAATTTTTGTCTGTTTGCTTGCCAGTCTACCTGTGTGTGTGTTTCTCTTTGTAATATATCTGCATGTCCATCGGCCTCTTTTTTCTGCATGACATCTCCATGCTTGACTGGATATACACTTTACGTCTGCCTTCCTTATCACTCCCTTCCACCCTTCAGTTCTGTGACCTACAACTTGCACTGAGGCCCCTACACTACACTCAAATCCACAAAGAAAAAAAAACAACAAAACAACAACAACAACAACACCACCACCACAACAACAAACTTTGCTGTTACGATTTGTCACGATGCCACCCATTAACACAGTTCCATTGTTTTTTACCACTGATACTTCGCAGGATATCTCTCGAAGAACAGGGTAGGGACACTGTGCTGACTGCGCAGGAGCTATCCGCCATACACCGGACAAGGTAGATAAGATATTTTGCCAAAGTCACGAGCACAAGAAATGTCAGGGTCTGCGGTATCTTCTCCCTACTGCCCGTATTTTTAGTTATCGTTCACATTATTTCGTTTGACCGTTACAGCACGTGCTTTTTATTTTTACATACCAACTATGTGTTTGACATCTGGGACTGTTAGCAGTGTTCTTGTCAGTCAACATTTTTCAAAGAGTTGAATTGTGGGCTCATTTCTTTTAACCATGTCGGCTGTACTTCAGCTTCATCCGAAGCTACACACCTAGCGGGGCAACCAGGTGTGCAAAGCTTTTACCGAAAGATAGAAGTAGTACAGGCGAGGCAAGGAGTTGTGGGGTGGGGGAAGCCTACTCTCATCTTCTCCTCGCCGCTGGATGCCTCATCCTCATCAGCAGGCCTGTGAACCCGCATCGCCGGACCGATCGACTTGTGGCTCACAAGGTGGATTTTATGGACAAACCCCGGTGGGATTTCTGGGTGTGCGTACCCCGGCCTTCGCGCTTTCACCTATCGCTGCGTTGGCAGGGTGTCTGGAGATACCGTTATTGGCTATGTGCCAGGACTGTTTATACGCCTCCCTCGTTACCCCCCCCCCCTCCTGAACCCCTGCTCCCCGTTAGTTTTTTATTTTTTATTTTTGTAGAGAGTATCACAGGATTAAATGTCATGCTAGAACGAGGATGAACGTTGCTAAGCGGAGAGTGGCGTAGGATGAGTCACTAGATGCTGATGCTGATTCGTAGCGCGGAATGAGTTCTCACCCCACCACGCACCCGCACCATTCCACAGCAGGGGACAACATCGCTGCAAGCTATCTAAAATAATTCAACTGACGTTAAAAATACGCACCTTTCTCTTTTAAGATATTCTGATCACATCCACCCTTCAGCCTTCCTGCCCACCTGAGCGACACCTGGACTCCTTTGGTGCTCTAAAGTGTGCTAAGTGTTCACAAAAATGACAGCCACTATTTTCCCGCCATTACCTTTGTAACCATAATTATTCAGTGGCTTAGAAGGATGCTCGACTTGATGGTGGGGGTGGTGGGTGACCATGTCCTCAGTATCTTTTTCAAAGGAGTTATTATGCTACTGTTATTATTTCTCTAGCGTACCTACTCACTTAAAATGTAGCTCTGTGGGAAATTTTGAAAATTAAAAAAAAACTTTTCTTTTACTTGTAGCGGGCACGATTTTTGAGAGTTGGTGTGTGGGAGGTTCACTTCCTTTCTTTATCACGTTGTACGACCCAAACACAAGTTCGTCAACCGAATTCTTTATTGGGATGAGGTGAAGGGGAAAAGTGAAGGGTAAGGGGTAAAGTTAAAGTATGTTGCCCTGAAATCAGAACAAGAAAGTCCCATTACACAAAATCTCTCTAAGCAACTTCCCTCGCATACATTATACTCCACATGGCATTTCCTAAGCATATGCAAAAATCTTTCTACAGCAAATTCCCTCACATACATTATATTCCTCATGGCATTCCCCAACAATATACAAAAGTCTTTCTACAGCAAATTCCCCCGCATACATTATATTCCTCATGGCATTGCCCAAACATATGCAAAAATCTTACTACAGCAAATTCCATCACATACATTATATTCCTCATGGCATTTTCCAAACATATGCAAAATCTTACTACAGCAAATTCCATTACATACGCCTCCCTTCTCCCTCAAACAAGTTAAACATAAGAATCTCACATGATATTATTCATTACACGGGATTTTGCTACACGTGGGGAGCACGTGGAGAACACGTGGTACCTTCTCTGTACCTAAACCCATAACCTACGTATTTTCAAACTCAAGGCACACAAAACTACATCCATCCCCCTTCACAATATGGGTCCTAGATATTTAACCACCATATTCCCTAGCTAGTATCCCCTTATTCAATCATCGTTGGCCATTGCCTCAAACGCTAAGATGGGAGCCGTCCTCCCCCTCAAATGAAATCGTAAGACATCCTACTAAATACTAAATCCAACCTCCACAAAAACTGTAACATTCTTTAGGCCAAAGCCTTGGCAAACGAAATACAAGGTTATTTCAATGAAATACAAGGTTATTTTAACCAACCTGATTTAGGACAACCTTCCACTTCGACCCCCTCGTCCTCGACACTCAACAGAAAGGAAGTCTCAGCTCGACCGGAAGTTATTTATACCGGTCAAACCCTCGTCAAACTCCCGTTACCGCGAGAGTCGACATAAAAAATATAGCTCTATTTTACTTTTATAAATGTGTAAATACACATGACATTTTCTCTAAATGTCATGGGTGTTACATACTCTCTCGCATGCACGTGCGCGCGAACACACACAGATGACAGAAAGCACAGCACAAACCGTTACAAAGACTGGCGTGGGAAAGGACAAGGGAGGTCGCTCGTACCGTCTATCCGTCATGCGCACAGTAGCGGCCCTTGTTGATGGGGAACCGCGCACGAATCTCAGTTCATATACGCCATACCTTCTATACCTTCGTAGAAGTTTGTGTTCACTACAGAGAGATAAAGGAGATAAGCTTTAAAAACTTATCGACTCAACTAACTGTACGCTTCGTAAGCATTAGCTGTTTTTTTGTATTTTCTGTAATGCCTCACGAGCGTGCCGTAAACGCTTTGCATTTTGAAAACTGCCGCACAAGTATGCAAAGAAGTGCCACAGAACGCTGGAGAAAATTGTTTACACGTCAAGTCGGAAGCAGGGTAGATCGTGCTGAGAGGGTAGGAAGTGTGGGGCTTTGAGTCTTAAGATATTTCTGGAACCGGTTGTACGAATGTAAGACAAAGTGGCTCGTGTCATCGCTAAAAGCACAGGGGAAGCGACTGGGGTGGGTAAAGGGAGTTAATCTCACCATCTTTTCGCTGTGAATCGCCCTCTTTAAAAGAAAAAAGCGATGAAGAAATAATAATCTACAGACCAGTGAATACAGTGGGGGTTGGTAAATCGCTCTAAATGATGCAGGAAGGCATCGCCAAGGAATTAGGTCCCTTGACCTTTCGCGTCTTGATTCTGAGAGTAGTTGGGGTCAATTATTTGTTGCATGTGTTTAACTCTGATTGACTAGGACTAGTGGTGGTTTCTTGGTAGCGGACAGTGGAGTGTGAGGTGGATCTACCCTAAAGAAACTGAACCCCAAATTCTGCAGGAGACCTAGCAACAAATAGGTGAGGAGAACACCAAATACCTGGCGCTAAATAGGATTGTGTGGAGGGAACCTCAGATTCTAGCGCTGCCGACATCACAACAATAACAAGTGGCAACACATGATAAATGGGACACAGCTGAAATAAATGGGACAGAAGTAGCGACATGGGGGGCACAACGAAGAGGTGGGAGCATGGCTTCAAATACAGACACGACGAAGTGGCTATGAAGCGTACTGATGCATTGGGAGGGTCGACCGGAAGTGGGCGGCGAGGGAGACACACGGAACCGGCAGTAAATGGACTTTCTGACAGATAGCAAGGAAATTTATGGAAGCGTTGAAGGAACCTTTTAGCGTTACATCTCGTAACATGAGCAGCTCCTGGTCACAAATTATAAACAGCTTTAAGCTCACTATGTGGAAAGGTTGGGCAATGGGTGTCGGTGGGCAGAGGAGGGGGAGGGGAAGCGGACGACATTGCGGTGTCTTTATGTGCACCGGAGGTAATATGAGTCTGGCCTGAGTTATTAGATTCTATCACCTCTGTAAGCCTAGCCAAATAACGGATTTTCATCCCGAACAAGAGAAATGCAAACTTGTTGAAGTTTATTGCAAAAAAAACCACAACAAAACAACAACAACAACAAAAAAACAACAACAACAAAAACACACAAACAAACCCAACAACAAAAGACAGGTTGCCCCTCAAAATAAAGAATCGGCGTGCAACTATGATCAAAATGTCACTCATCGTATTCTCACTTCGCTCATTTTTTGTGCATTGTAAAGGTAGAGGATATAAATAATTAATAACAGGTGATAAACAACTGCTCCGTCTAGATTACTAATCTACATATTGAATGTCAATGGTTGAAGAGTTGACCATCCCTAGAATTGATTTACTATAAAACAAATTAATAGCCCTTTCAGCAATTTGACAAAGGCCACTTTCACGTGTGAACTAAACTCCTAATTTATATTTCGAGAGTAAATTGCTGAGAAAATGAGTCAATTTAACGGAAAATCCGTAAAATAAAAAATGAAATATAAAAATAATATAAAAATTAGTAGTCTTTTAACCAGTTTTGATGAAGCCATATTTCTTTGGAGAGTAAATGGTTTATAAAAATTGAGCAATCAAATTGCGCTTATTTTCTGATGATTTTTTGATTAAACCGTTTTAATTGAGTTTGTTTAGTGCGAATATATCAAAAGTAATCAAAACACACTACATATTTGTTAATAACAAAAGAGAAAGAAGATTAAAGTTTATGGAAATAACAAAGTTGCTTCACTGAATATTTTGTGAAGGCATTTACACAGTTCACGCTGGCGAGTCCGGCATATTGCCGGCATTTATCAGGTTCATCTAAAGGTCAAGAGACAGCAGACATCACATGGAACTGTAGAATTGGATCAGATTGACTCATTTCGGCATCATAAACAGCAGGCACTCAACCTATTAACGGCAACAGTCACGTGACTCCTGGTAAAGATGTCACAAGACAAACCGCAGAACAATTTTAACAATTTTTTTTGCAAATGTGTTTCTCAAACCAGGACTATCTTGTGACACGAATGAACTTGTTTTCAGAAACAATTAATTAAAAAAAAAACAAGTTTGCGAGAATCCTATTATTTGTGAACAACTTGTATAAGCTCGTACACGAAGTTCATCACAACACAGTGCTAGCACACCCAACATTCAACTCCATAGCCATGTATGATTAAATAGTTTGAATTATCAGCGGGCCTGTAAGTTTATCATCGGAAAAAAGAGACGAGAATAATCCGCATAAATCAAAAGCTACAAGCTGCCAAAACATCCCTTTCAAATGAAATGAAAACAGAAAATCTTTTCACACAACTCAATTATGCTATTTGAGGCCCAGATGTTGTTTTGAATATTAACAAAAACAACAACAGTTCAAACCAAGCATAGTAAATGAAGATCTTAAAATAAGGTAAATTCGTAAAGGATATAATAATTGGTTAAAATCTTAATCTGCTACCTGGAAGGAAGTAAGTGTTGTAATAATGGAACACTAGCACGAATGTAGATATTTTGCAGCTGAGGGGAGTGAGTTGTATTCAACAGAAAACACAGGTCTGAGTGGCGCAGCAGATAGAAGGGAGCAAGAAACACCTGTGCAGCAAAGGATCATTTGACTACAAAGTTGTTTATGCATCATCTTAAATAACAGCCTTGGCACCCGAAAACGGTTCATTTCGCCCAATATTTTAACCACATCAAAATAACTGCCACACCAAGCCTGGCAGATACAGTGTGCGTCTGGCTTATTCTCGTCACCCGGTTCTCCCCCGATCTGCAAGTGTCTGCTCAGTTTCCTCCGGGTGTCTGGGCAGGGTTGTGGAAGGGGCGAGCTCACGACGCTGGAACCCGACTCAATACGCATGCGTCACTTTTTCATAACCGTTTTCGCCTTCCCCGACCCCTCGAACTCCCTTGGCCGACGGTTTATCTCTGGTCCCACCCGACCAACTGTGGTTGTGGACGGCACGAGCCAGTGGCGGCGGTCACCAGCAGAGCCCTCTCTGCGTCATCGTCTGACAGATGATAATTAAACCGTCGGGGACCTGGCAAGCACGTTACGACCGATGCCCGTGAACGTGAGAACTGAAGCGCGTGCGTTGTGTGTGTGTGAGGGCGTGTGTGTATGTGTATGTTATGCAGATAGGTGCGTGCGTGTGCGTGAGAAGGGGGGTAGGGAATGGTGGTTTAGTGACTCACTGTCGCTATGGCGTCAGGAGAACTGGCGCAGCGGCGAATTAAAAAATCCTTTGTAGTTGATCATAGCGGCGAGTTGAAAGCGTTCACTACAGTGACGTCAGAGCTTTGTAAGGGTGGGTGCAATAAGGTTTGCGGTACCATCCGCGGCAATAACAGCGAAAGCGGCCGCAGCCAACTGGAAGAAAGCACATGGAATCCTTTCCCCTGACTCCTGCTCTTCGTTCCTTGCGCAGTTCCATCCCTCGAGTCCCGCTACTGCGTTTGAAATTCTGATGTGAATCTCTTCTTGCACGTCACTTTCCAGACGAACGATTGACCACAAGCCACGTTGACTCCGATGAGTAATTGAACGTACGTCACGTCTGAGACCTCACTAACCCTTGCATCACGTGATGCACACACTAACACAGCGCGTGAGCATACTCTTACTTGCACCTCGTGACGTGGAACCGATCACTAATACTCGTTTGAGTGACATGCTTACTGATATACACGTCACACGATGCGTATACAGTTACTGATACTTGCGTGAATGGCGTCTTGTGGCGAGGGAGAGGACTACAGTTTACACCTTTGTAATCCGATTACACATCCATTACAAATGAAATTTCTACTAAACTGGTCAAGACGCCGATTTCGCCATCAGTGTTGACATCTAGCAAGTCAGCGGAGCTGCTTTAAACTAAGCCGGCAGCTTAGCAGACTGCTTTAAAATATATATAAATAAATAAAATATATTAAAATATATTAGTAGCTTAGCACACTGCTTGTAAATATGCTGCTAGCTTAGCAGACTGCTTTAAAATATATTAGTAGCTTAGCAGACTGCTTTAAAATATCTTAGTAGCTTAGCAGACTGCTTTAAAATATATTAGTAGCTTAGCACACTGCTTTAAAATATATTAGTAGCTTAGCAGACTGCTTGTAAATATGCTGGTATCTTAGCAGACTGCTTGTAAATAAACTGGCAGCTTAGCAGACTGCTTGAGCATCCAGCTGTGTACCAGGCCACAGAGTGCTTGACCTTACATTCACATACCTCCAAACAAGGAAGCTATGCATGCCCACCAGAACATAATGGGGTTGTGTGTGTGTGCGTGCGTGTGTGTGCGTGTGTGTGTGTGGGTGTTAACAGTATACAGGAGGGTTTTGCTGTATTGCTACCCCAAAAACAAAGAATGTATTTATCCCGTGCTTGCTGGAATCTTCCGAGATCGCGAGAAGTTGTTGCAGCAGGATATCTACCGGTTATCTGGAGTTCTGACAAGATATCAGTGGAGGAGAACCTAGTTATGCTTTGTCTTGACGTCTGTTGGCGAGTTGTCTCCGCTTTGGAAACTGCTTTCACTGTCAGACTGCTTGCAGTAATGGCTGGTTTTTTATTATGGGAGTTGCATCAAACTTTTTATTTTTATCAGGTTCCTTCCTTCAAAGTCACTTATACTTCTTGCTGAGGTCATACAGTGTGAAATTTCACACAGAGTTTCATTCTAAAACGAAAGTTCACAGAAGTTTGAATGTAACTGAGGTTTTATTACGCTAGTGCGAGCAGCATTCAGTTAGACATTTGTGGAAATGATTGAATAAATAAAATGGAGATAAAGAATGAGAAGGGTGAATTGCCACATGAACACAAATTCATGCTAGGTATATTTTATGTTGCTAGATTTAGCATGACAGTGCATGTAATTGAACTTTGCGAGATAAACTTAAGATGACTTTATTTGTCTGACAGTTATTGTCAGCCTAAAGTTTGGTAGAGGCAGATTCTCATCTCTTGCTGAAGTGTTGTTACACATATAAGAGGTCAAGAGCATAAGTGCTTGTTTTCCGAAGCTTCTTATACAGTCACAGTCCCAAACATGCATTGATTCACATGATCTACCACAGACATATGTATGTTTGTGTGTGAGAGAGAGAAAAAGAATGAGATGTGAAAGCTAGTGAGAGAGAGAGAAAAGAAAATAAGTGTGGTGTCAGTCTAGCTCAACTTCTGCGTTTTTGTTTTACAGCCTGCATGGTGAGCTGCAGACAGAGTGAAGGGCCTGCCTGCTTTAAAGCAGTGTGTATGCTGGCAGTTATTCTCCAGATTCATATTGACACACCATGAAGACACAGCGCACCCTGATAGCGCTTATGCTGGCCATAATGTGCCTGCAGGCAACACTGGCAAAGAAAGGAAAAAATAAAAAGAGTAAGTTCTTTCTTTCTCTCTCACTCACACTTGTGTGCATGGGGTGGGCGGGGTTGTGGGTGTTGCTGGGGTACATAGATTAGAGAGAGTGTAGGTGTTTTTTGGAAGCTTATAACTTAGCCACAGAAAGTAAATAATGAACAGACTGCAATATAGGTTGATTTCATTCTTTCTTATTAAGTTCTAGTTGTGTTTTGCTTCCAGCTTAATCTTTTGTGTTGTTCCCAGAACAAGAGCAGGCACCAGAGTGGGCGCCTAAATCAAATCCAGGGAAAAGTGAGAGGCTACAGTCTGAGTTTTTGGGCGAAAGCATTAAGCTTGACTGCCAGGCTAAGGGAAAACCGTCTCCGAAGGTCACATGGTTTAAGGATGGACAGAAGCTTGAGAAGGGCAATGGACGACTAACGGTGAGTACTGGAAGTGGGACACGGTAATACAATTTTTACATGGGTGGATATTACAGCTGGGGTGGTTGACATCTGATAGCTGAACATTCCAACATATAATGCTTGTTTGAAAATATAATGATTGACGTTGGACAATGGATTCAAGAAGATGGATATTCTTTAAGATGTTCTGTCAAGTTTTGTATGATGAAAACATTAAATATTTTTATGCCAGTTTCTGTAAAAATGTACTATGGGATTGGTCTTCTCTACCTCCCTCCTTTTCTCATACATGCTTTGTTTTTGTTGTCTGTTTTTTAAATTTTAATTTACCTTTTCCCTAGTTCTTACTTTCCTAGTTGTCCTTTGCCCTTGGTACTTGGAGCATCCAAAGGACAAACACGTTTTATGTAATAATAATAATAATGAAAGTAATTATTATTTAGCCATAGATCAACAAACCACACACATTATCCTTGATGTTTTGAAATCAGTGGAATCAAAACTAAAACATCAGTAACTGTACATGTGTTTGAAAAACGGAAGAACGTTAAATGGATCAGTCTGTATGCAAAGATAGTATACTAATGTGTTAGTTGTCAGAACACACATCACTTCATTTTGTCATTGCAGATCAAGAAACACCGACTGACCATCAATTCCTTGGCGGTCGAAGACAAAGGCAACTACACATGTAGTGTCAGTAACAGCAAGGGACAGATAGAATGGACATTTTATGTTGATGTGCTTGGTGAGTATACTTTCCAGTATCTTAAAACAAAAGGATAAAGAGCATAACAGCGAGTTTTTTTTAAAACTTTCCCTACCATGCTGTACCTGGTTCTACTTGATGATGATGATGTAGTTTTATAGCGCGCCAGTATCCGCATCACAAAGATGCGCTCAATGCGCGGTGATCCCAGCAGCCACCAAACTGCAGGTCAAATGAAAACTTCATTACTTCTCTCTATTGCTTCCGTTCATATCATTGAGCCAGTGCATAGCCTGTTGTTTAGGTGAACTATCAGCTTGGGTGAACATTCATGTTTTCTTCCTGCAGTGAAAATCTGGCCGCTCGTCATTCAAGGCCCGGAGAACATCACAGCCACTGTGGGTCAGACTGTCCAGTTCCACTGTCGGGTGCTCAATGATCCAAGTGCCACAGTCCGATGGCAGAGAAAACCAAACACAGAATTGATGGAGAGCACAGGGAGACAAGAGGTTTGATCAATATTTTTCCTGCAGCGGTGGTAACTGCGACCATTACCTCCTTCAGCATATTTATAGGCATAAAAACATATTTATTTCTAGGAATACACAACAAGAGATTTGATTCTATTGATTGAGTATGTGTTTATTGTAGGACCACCTGAGTGCAGCTGCAAACTTTGGGCGAATTTTGTATGGTTACAGTAACATTCTCATTGTGACAGTAAGAAGATAATAATTCTGATGACATTTATAATTGCAGTTTCTGAACACGTCTGTCAACCCTGAAATATTGGAGCTGACCAACGTGCTACCTGAGCATGCGGGGGAGTACCGTTGTGCTGTGGGCAATATCTGGGGCCTGAAGTACAGCTCTGGGTTTCTCACTGTACTCCGTCCTACAACCATTGGTAAGCAAAACAGCCAAAGATAATATGAAAAAACAATGTCCACCATAAGCATACAGCAAGATGTTATTTCTTATCTGTTAATCGTGTGAACCTTTCTGACAGGATTATAGGTATGTACTTCAAAAACTATGAACCAATCCATAATAGCTAGTAGCAAGAGTATTATTAACTTGCCTTCTCTTCTGATGTAAGTGAAAAAAAAACCCCTACAAAATTATGCTGCTTTGACATTAGTTCATGCTATTTACATATTTTGCTGACAGTTGTCTGCATTATTATAAGTTGTGAACAAAAAACTAGTGATGCCAAGTTCAAAACACGGACTTTGACAGAAATGGCTGAAGAAACTGATGACACCGGTCATCAGACTTTGTTAGAGGTCTGTAATCAAGGGGCAGATAATTTTTTTTTATATTGTACATTTGTGGTGTTGAAACATTCCAGTTAAATAGTACAACTGTGGAAATAAGTTCATATTTCTCATAACTCAGCATGCGATTCTGGTATATTGAATAAATGTCCTATTGGTCTACTTGCAGAAACTACCACAACACCTACCACCACCACAACTACCACACCCACCACCACAACCACCACAGCCACCACAACCACTGAGATCCCAACAACATTATTTGTTCCACATTCTTCAGAGCTTGATATCTTTGATGCTGACACCTTTGAGACGACCCACCAGTCTCGACGTAACAATAACGATCGCAGAAAAAATCCGCGCCGGCGCAAGCCACCAAAGAGCAAGGTGACAACTTTTGCTCCCTTCATAACCTCAACATACCTACCCCCATCTGAGGTGACAAAGATCTGGAACCACCAAGAAGATGATTGGACACCAGCGGAGGTTGAGGAACCTTTGCCAGAGGATAATGATCAGCAAGATTCTGTGGGCGGGTGGATCAGTTTGTGGACCATCTACACCATTGTAGGTGCTGTTGGCGGTGTCATCCTCCTCATTGGGCTGCTGGCTATCACCATCGCTATCTGCTGCCGCCGTGATGGAGGTGGTTCCTACAAATCAACCCCAGTGTAATGCCTCTTTTCATCTGTTTTAATGACTGAACAGTTTGCACCTGTACAGTGTGTGTGTGTGTGTGCATGTGCATACTTGCATGCATGCATATGCTTGTGTGCGTGCTCGCGTGCGTGCGTGTGTGTGTGTGTGCACACTTGATAGATGTTTGTACGAAGTTTTGTGTAGAAGTGTTCCAGTTTTGATTCTAGTCATTATAGTATAGATTGAGTAGATGAGGAAACATTTTCAGGTCTTTTTTTTATGATGTTCCTTTTTTTGAGGACCATGCTGCCAAGAGATAAATACTGCATAATAGGCATTCATTGTAATCACAGGTGTGGATCTGTTTTATCTGGAATGCTTCTGAGGATGAAAGTAAAATGACTGATTCATCACTGTCTCTATAGACTTTTTGTCATTGGTGATATACATTGACACTGAAGGTTTTTTTTATTAAGTGTCAAGAGGGCAAGATCACATTTCACCGACATGGTATGTAGGCAGTGGTTCACTGTTAGCAGACCAGATTTACTGTTAGTAATGGATGCATACAATCAGCCAGAAGACAGTCCTGGGTCAGTAGAGGTGTCTGTACCCCATTGTATTTTCATGTTTATAGAACTTGAAAAGGCAGGTAAACTGTGGCAAATTAGCAAACACCAAAATATACATTTGTCCATTAGCTTATGTTTGGTTCATTAGTGCATATGGTGCAACTGAATGCACATGTGTTATACACATGGCAGTAAACAAAGTGGTGTCATCCAGTGAACTTGACATGTGTAGATGGAGAAACATGGAGATCACTGGAGCAAAGTCGCACATAACTTGTAAACATTTACAGCAATGTATAATCTGTTGACATATTTGTATAACATATTTTAAAATTCTGTGCGTGTGTGTGTTTGTGTGTGTGAATGTATGAATCCATGTTAATCATTGACCAATTTTTATTTCATGTTAACAGTTTGCCTTTTGATTTTTTTATTACAGTTATGAATTTGTGTGATTTTGTGGATTAAAAAGGGCTTTAGATAGATTCATGTAAAGTCTTAATTTATTATTTTCACAAGACAGGGTTTAACAAATTTAACAAGGAACACAGAAAGCCTTTTCTACCTAAATGGATCCATTATCCATGGAGCCTTGCCCATGTGAACATGTATACCATCAACGAAACTCTTTAAGAAAAGGAATCCCAATGGAGAAATTATGAAAAAATGTTTGCTTTGTTAATTCTTAAGGCAGCGCATTTGACAAGAAAGAATGCAGATCCTGTTTTCTGTTAATCATATAAAGTCCCAAAGACAAAATATCTTTCCTATTAACTGAAACAAACGAGTGAAAAATGTCGAAAAGTACGAACACTTTTGAAAGATTCACAGTATCTTCTTGTACTTTTGTGTTTACATTTTTTTCTCTAGTATTTTGCCTGCCCCCAACATTTTTCTTTCATCAGCATGATTCATTTTTGTTCCAATAAAACGGGTAAGGGAAATATTAGGGCAAAAAATGGTCCATTCTGGTTACTCAAAATGTCACATTGTACACTTTATGCTAGTTTTAAAATAATTTTGGGAAGTTGATTCCTCCCAGATGTGCTGTTGTTTGCAATGTTATCCTTAGTCTTGAACCTTTCATGTACGTTAGGATTGTGTGGTTTATTATTTATTGTGAGAAATCTTTTTGACTCATGCCATTTTTATTTTAAAACCTCTTTTACATGCCTTTACAAATTCCATTATTTCAGGAGTGTTTGTTAGCCCTTTAGAACAAGTATTTATTACAATTTCAATTAGTATCACATGCATTTAGAGGCAGTCTTACCCAATAAAGTCATAGACACATCTCTTTCTTTTGGTCTAATACCTCATCCCTTTAGGACAGCTTCTTTGATAGTCGTTACTCAAGTAGGAAAAAAATTAGACAGGCCAAACAACCAGTCCTTGTTCCTTTCCTTCTGTGTCTCTGTTCTGTTTCTTTTTCATTTTACCAGCTGCTTTCTGTGTCTCACTAGCTTCATCTCAATCACAGTCTTTTTTATACTCATGCTAATATTAATTGTTCAAAGCCTATCAGTCACTCTCACAGAAATCCACTTTTGTGGTAAATCTTGTGAACACAAAAATCTGGAATTTGCAAACCTTTCCCATTGTCAAACACAAAACTAGTTCATGTATGCATGACATGATATAGCCTTAATGTTGGTACAGATATCAAAAGAAAATGGAAATTATAAACTGCACTGGTCAATGGTCAACGGGCTGTAACTCAGATGAACAGTGAACATGAGAGCAGGAAATTGAAATGCAAATTGTGTGGTATGAGAGTATGAAGGGGAGCTCACCAATACTTCAACAAAATCTCAACAGTTGCAGAGTTATCTTTATTAAAGCATCCATCATTAGACTTAAAACTTCAAGAGTTTAAGGAGCATCAGGAAGGCCTATGGTATTGTGTTTGTCATTGAAACTAATGCATTATACTCTGCATCTATGAAAAACGTTGCTTTTAAAGATAGATCTTTCACTTAGTAATATCAACCCTATGAAAGCTACTTATGTTAGACTTGATTTCTTGTTTGTTTCTTTTTCAAACAGTTGATTTACAGTTCAGACTTATTAGTTTCATATTTTTGACAATAATGTCTGCAGCTGGTATTATGCACATAATTACATAGTACTGAAATAAAGTGAGATATTGGGCAGCTTTTTCTTATTCTGTCATAATAGTTGTGCAGTGTTTTCCAGTATTTTGCTGCTAAGTTCAAAAGCTACTAGGTGCATCACCCATATTCAGTGACTATCATGTATGTGCATATATATTTTTATGTGATAAGAACAGGTGTGGGGTCGAGTTTTTACTGTTTATATTCACTAGTATATTTTCATCTAGTTTTTTTCAAAATGTAAATTGTATTTAATTATAAGCATATGCTGATTGTTTCGTTTGAGTGAAGTATGGAAGTTGTCATGTGTGTCTGTGTGTGAGTATGTGCAGGCAGGTATTCTTTGTTAGGGTAAGTGAAGGTATATAACAAAACATCGGCATCAAAGTTCACGTAAAATGAAGATTTTATTTTACATTTTTTTGTAATTGTATTTTAAGACCTGAGTTCCTTTTTATCAATGCACAAAATAAAATGCATTCTCCTAAGTGTCCTTAAAGTTTCAGTTTAGAAGAAAGTAATATGAATCAAAGTATAGAAAACATGCTGTAACACTTTTAATCTGTCACTATCATCTTAAAGAAATAAACGGTCACTTCGACCCATTACTTACTCAAATTTTGATTTTGGTTATGGTTTTCTTTCTCATATTTGAAATGCAAAAATGAATGTTAAAAAAATGCTTTCATTTTATCATTCTTTGGTGCTTCAGCAAGGCAACAAGTCAGTGTTTAGAGACTGTATAACAGGTAATAAATACACTAACTTTAACTTGTTTAGACTTCTCAGTGAGAGGGGTATTTAATTTTTCTTCCTGTCTATTTCTTCTATGTAATCACTTGTTTAAATACAATTTACAGTAACAAAGGTAATGCTTTAGTAATACAGATTATCTTGAAGAAAATAGAAATCAATTTTCACTGACATATGGAAGGATTTTTAGAGGATGCTTTTATTTCTTAAAATGGATATTCTTAATCATATCCTTTTCAATGTGAGTTTAAGTTAATTAGGTTGCTAAGAAAGAAGTTTCATTGTCTAGGGATAGAATATATATTTCATGAAATGAATCTTTACATTGACTGTGTGCACCACTGATTTTCCTTTTATGATGGTATATACATTTTTCGAATCATATGTTAGCTTGCCATGTGCAACAGTATTCGTAACTGTTCTAAAAAGTGCTGGCCATATCAAAGAGATCTTTAAATGCCTTTGATTTTGACAGCAGTAAGCATTTGCTGCTGTTGTCGCAAACACAACATGTAAACATGTATAATAATGTGCATAAATGATTTTTACCATTTACTTATTCAGTACATACCGTTCCTAGACAGTATTTCCTTGTATACAAATTACATGCTTTTGTATCATTTTCAAATAAACATGACTGGTTTAAACACTATTATTACCTCATAATGTCTTTGCATAATATCTTGTGATTTTTTTATGTATTTTTATAGACATTTTGTATATTAAAAGCAAAAATTATTTTTCTTTTGTAACATTTGCAGAAATATTTTTTATTTGTAACATTATTATTATTGGTTTATTGAGTCTTAGACTTGTGCAGTTATTTCAAAAGTTACAATGCAGTGATGAAAAGATCGCACTATTACTGTGATCATACCTAAAATCTCAAATGAAAAACTATGCATCAGCAATCACCTGCACAGTTTTAAAAACACAACTTGTTATTTTCTTTAAAAGAAGTGTTAACAATAGTAAATAATATATATATATGCTTCATATTTGAGGCAACAGAATACCTGTTCTAATACTGAAACAAAAATATCTCCAGCATAGTTTTCTTGTTGTGATTTAAAATAATGGCTGTAAGGAGATTATTGATTTTAGTGTCTTCTGTATAAAAAGAGCTGTTTCTTTTTAAAGTCCATCTGAATAATTCCTTTATACTTAAAATTGCATATTTCCAAAGAAAATGAAGACAGTAAGTAATTAGTGGTAGGACACCTGTGAGATTTCAGGTTTGTGGTTTCGTGAACACAATATTGCCTGTTGCTTAATTGTTGTTTACTAATATTAATAAAGTGCTAGTCAATACCTGCATATTTTTCCTGTGCTTTTCAGACGAAGATATGTAATAAATCAGAACACTTTTTTAAAGAGCTCTACCCCCAGCCAAAGCTAACCATGCAATGTCTTACAAAGACCAAACAAAACTGTAGACAAAAGCAAAAATGCTAGCTTACATTCTACAAGATAAAAATATTCAATATGCTAAATATTTGTCTCTTTTTAATTTGAACATTTTTTCATTGCCACTATATTATAAATATTTAATTTGCAAAATAAGTACAGAACGGGAAAGTCAATGTTAATTAATCATGGTTCAGACAGGTTAATATTGATTGATACCCACAGTCAACTCTAGTTTGTTTTTGTACCGCCATTTAATGGAGGGGGAGGGGAAATTGGTGTTATACACGGAGCCAACAACTAATACTGTATCACGGCAAAGCAGCCTGCCTTGCTAACAGATGCTGCATGTAGAGAAATAACAGCGCGCCCGAGACCAGAGCTGAACCTAGGACAGCCAACATTCACTGTATTGGTGTCAGGTGCTAACAACCACCTGACCACCCCTCCATTCAATAGAGAATTCTTTTGTAACTGATGATAAAGAGATAAAATTCTGTTACTTCGGGATGCTGCGTCGTATTTTTTTCCATAAAGAAATCGTTACATGCATGAAAGGCGGTAATTTCAGAATTTGCAATAAAACACCAGCTGAAAATACATTTTCCTGGGAGCCTGCAAATATCATTGTCATCTCCGACTTTTACTAATGACATTTTAGGTTATTTGTCTTGAAATATACTGCAGCCAAAGTGCAGAATGCCGATGTAAGAGGTGAATGATGAGAAGACCTTACTATAACTTTTGACCCAACTAATTCATCATTGACTGGTGTAAAAGTCTGTTCTCCTATAATCGCTCTCGACTGCGCAAACTCGAAATATCGCGAATATGGGTTGATGCTGGTTTGGGTTAGCACTTCAGCTAAAACGATAAGCAACAGTACTTATATTTATACATGCATTATGAAGAAACTTTCATTCCCCAGTACTCTCAACTCCAGATGCTGGGGTTAGAAAAAATGAGTGACCGCCAAACTTATCTGATAAATGGGAAAGAGAGAAGACCAGCGCAGGCATCAACGGATAGATAAACAGGGTGAAGGTCATGAGTAACAACAACAAAGAGCGGTCATGAAGTTGACCTAAGCTGACCTGAATAATGCAACGAGAGAAGCGGGGCGGCATGGTCGGCCATTTGCAAGCTTAATTAATGCAACTCGAGCAGCATTGCTTTGAAGTTTGTGTGTGGCAACCGCCACCATCCAAAGAAACACTTTGTGCAAAAGTTTTGTAGATGTCAGGTATGAAGCCCAATGATAGTAGACTCGGTACGACTGGTACTCCCACAATGCCTGTATCAGTTTGGGGATGATCTGAAATGAGTCCAATCAAAACCTTAAGGCAGAAATTATAAACACGATTCGTATCGTCGAATTTAGGGACCGAAAATCACAGGACCTTGAACAGTCACCGCGTGACAAGTATTTCCCGACAAAGCAATGTATGTGGAAAGTGAACTACATCACTGTGTTTGGAAGAATAATCTGACGATGACTGTGGGTGTGCTAGCGCCGACAAACTTTCGGAATAGTGAAGTCGCAGTTTAATGCTTTCAGGAAGAGAGAATGTGTGTAAATGTATCTAATTGTTTCTTTCTCACCACTGTATAGTTTTTGTATTTGTGTGCGTGTGCGATGCCGTGAAAGTGGTAATCGTGCATTGCCAACTCGATCACCATTCAAGAGCATGACCACACACACACAGACAAACACATACATAACCATACGCCCACCACCACCCATTTATCGTCGATTTATTGCAGATATGATTGAAATGTTCGTGAAGACGACGCCATGATCGATGATCACATCCATCGGCTGTCGTCAAGGTTTCACTTAGCCTAGTCACCGCAGCCGTTGATGACACACAGCTGTCATCAATCTTTTCACCTATATTCGTTTCGGCTCCCCTGTTCCCCTCCCGGCCTCCCCCATGTGCAGGCAAACGATGACATTTTATACTTACCTGCCCCACAGTAACATCCTTCTACTCTCTCAATCTCATCTTTCCTCCCTTGTCATAATGTTTACAATTTACGGTTGAACAATTTTTCGATGTTGCTTATCATCCTGCGTGCGAGCAAGACACTGCGGCGAAGAGTGACTATGCGTCCCGTTAGTTTTAGTAAACACTAGCAATGCACGTGTCTGGAGGAGAGGCCAAGATGTTTATAGCTTCGGTACGAATGTATTTTGGAGAAGACTACTGTAACCGGACATAAAGAAGCCCCGACAAGCTGACACAAGAAATGTTGTGACAGTCGAGGTCCTCCCACTGAATGAGCGCCAGGTAACACTGCGACACTCGATCCGAGACTCGCGACTTTTGAACTTCACACCTGACAGACGCTGTACAAATACTGTACCAGGTCTGCGCAGTTGCGACCTCATACAAGTGTGTCACTGGCAGCGGTAGTTGACAGTTGTCAGCGAGGGGAAGGACTTGAGTGCACTATTTACTCCACAGCGGAAGAATACTCGCACGAGTGTTGTGTTCTCGTTCGCGTGACGCCGCCAACCGCCGTCAGTCCTAACGTTCACTATGACCTGCCAGGCCATACACCTTGCCGTCTTCTTCATACGTAAGTTCAGCATTATTTTGCAAGATTTGTCTATCTGTTGTTGTTGTTTTTTTTCCAGCTTTTCGCACAGAGTAGCCGTTACACTGAAACTTTTGTTGTAGATGTTTGTATCGGAAGTATTTAATTGTCCGTTAGGCAGTTTGTGTCAACTGTGATACAAAACTTGATTCCACAACGTTTACCAACATTGGTCTAAACAGTGCAATGTGTTTGATAGTTTTAATAACAATAAATAATGATTTGTATTGTGCATACTCACGCTCGTGAGGAGCATGCTCATGTCGCTTGAGACAAATACGAGACAACATACATAAAGAAAGATGAGTTCCGATGAATAATAAAAGACAAATATACTAAATGCAATGAGGAATCGGGCTATAAGAACTAAGAGTGTCGTGATTCATTTTGTTCATTCACGATTTTACCAGTTTGAGTGTAATATGTCTTTGGACCCTCATCTGATTTTAAGCTATCTGGAACCACGACGAGAGCTATAAACATTTCACCTTTCAGTCACTGTTTGTAATAACATCAATAGCCACAAATGCTGGCAGAGAAGAAATGTTCACACAAAGTACCACACAAGTAGGGCAGTGGATGAGCTAAAGGTAAAGACATGGCATACCAGAGCAAAGACTCCCGAGTGACTCGAACAACTTAAAATTTCTTCAGAGCATTCAAAAGACAAGGCACGTGACAGTCAGTTTTTGCCCTTGCACAGAACTTACAATAAGTATACAATTTAGGAGGAAGAATGACTAACCAGAAAATGTGCTGTTGATGCATGCTACGTAAATCTAGGAAATAAGAATATGAAAACAGTATCCAGCAAGTTTGATCACTCGATCAAAGACAATTAATAAAAATTGCAGTGACTTAAAGTAAAACGAAGTACTGGCGGCAAGATGGCGCAAATGTGGTTGTAGGGATGGTTAGATGACGAAGCAGAAGCAACCACATATTTGTGGATTTTTCTATAGACATGTGGATTTTTTCTACAGAAATTTGAAACAATTAAGCGTAAGCATAGAAAGGAAGTCAGAGCAGAGGCAGAAGGCGCAGCAAAAGCACCGATCAAACATATAGACACCGAAATGGATGCTGTAAAAGAGGGATGATGGACACGGGAGGAGGCCGAAGTACCCGGAGGAAGGTCTCGTCATGCAGGCCTTTGAATAAATGTCCCGTGTAGTGAGTTTTCCAAGACGAGATCTGAGCACACAAACTTTGGGTTACATAGCAGTGTTGACAAATGATTGCTTTAACAACTACCCTAAGGTGCGTCGCCGTCTTCACAACTTTTATTCTTCAGCCCCACGTGACCTGCACGGATGAGGTGACTTGAGGGGTCTAAGCATACAAACCCTAGTAGCCCTGGGAGGGCGGCGCCCATCTCTTACTCATTACTAAGCGTGAACTGTACTCTTCTCGTTGAAAGACACGCTTGGGTGAATTCCATGGTAAACAGAACTTTACCGATGAACTGTAGCGTTGTGACGAACTGTACTTTATGCGTTTTCAAAAAGTAGGATCGGCTGCGCTGGGTATATATTTTTCACCCGTGGACACCTGACAGGTATGTCAAATTGGGTAAAAGGAAGTCGATAAATGAAGCACCAAGACAGCAATTAAACATGGGGCGTCAGGTAACTTAATGATTGAAATACTCTCTTGTCATTACTGCATTGAGAGGCTTTGGGTTCCGATCTCGCCTCGGGATATTCTGTGACCTCTTTGCAGGGCTGGGCATCGGGGGTTTTCTTTGGGCACTCCGGTTTTGTCCCCCTCTCTTTCCCACTACAGTTCGAAATCACTTCGAAGTGGAAACACTAAATCAACCAGAAAAGTAAGCCACCGGTAATATTTCTACCAAAACGGCAGAAAATATTTGCATGTAAGTGAAAGCTGCGCTTGTAATGGACCAATCGCAGTGTCACAAGGCAGCACGTGACTCGATCTGTGCAAACACAACAGACATCTCTGGCCACAGAATAATTACAGTCCACGACGATAGGAGGGAGAAAAAAGCGTTGCGAGCTAAAAGTCAGGTTCGTTAAGATGTCTATTGGAAGCTCTTGTCACTGAAACTGTTACTCACCCCTCTATTACAGGGTCCGTGGATGGGACAGTCCCTTAAAGCTGATTTATTTTTATTGCCAGCACGATCTAAAGCTAGCTTTATTTAATTGCTGGCGTGACCTAAAGCTACCGATTTTTTTTTTTTAACTGTCAGCGTGACCTAAAGCTAGCTTGTTTTAATTGATTTTGAGAATGGAGGTCTGACTGCCCTCAGTGCTCATGTAAGCAAGCACTTTAAGAGAGCAAGAACAGTGTAGGACTGTGTTCACAGTTTCACGAATGAAGAAAGAGTTTGACCATCGTTCATTTATGTGCTGGGCTAAAGATGTGAGTGTGTTCGCGTGCGCGTGTGCGTGTAATGTCCGCATATCTACAGTGGAGAGCGAGAAAGGAAAACGCCATCTCTAGTTTTGTGTTTGGTTCAAGTGTTTTAAATAATACAAAATACAAAACTCATTACAGTGTAATATATAATATAAACAATGCAATCTAGGCCATTTTATGAGTTTCTTTATATTATATATATAGAGAGAGCGGCTATATGTATGAGTATATAAACGATAACTTATTTAGGAAAAGGTTGCTGTAAGTCGGTACATTTGGTATAAAACGATTGTAAGAGAAGTGATGGACTTTATTTATTGTCATATTGCTTGCTGTCGTACATGTGCATAGGTTTTTGTTTGGTTGTCTGCTTGAGTGTGTGTGTGTGGTGTTTGTTTGTTGTTGTTGTTTTTTTGGGGGGGTGTGGCGGGGGGTTGTGTGTGCGGGATGACAGATCTGACAGAAACCAACGCCACACCCGCGACATTTTATTCATTCACTCCTTTAAGGGTATGAAGAAATTGATATTTTAATAAAAAAGCCAGTCACACATACAATTTTCTCATATACAGCATGAACAGCAGGTGTAAGAGCTTGCATAAAAGGAAATACCAGAGTGTTATAGCAAAAAAGGAAAACGGAGAGCGGATATTTCCAGAAGTTTCTCACGGGACCAGACTTAGTCCAAAAAGGTACGAAGGTCGGGGACCTGCAATTTTAAGAGACAGGTCGAATGTTCGATTGCAGTTTACGGCGAACGGTGTGACTTTTGTGGGCGGACATTAATGGAAGATGTATTGTGAGACAGCTGGTGAGTTATCCTTAATGTCTGCTCGCCTGCAGATGAGTCAGTCAGCAATACGCACTTAATTTTTTTTCCTTTCATGTCGACGTCCATACAATCAGGCGAGTTTAAGTGCGGAATGAAGATGGTGTGATTTCCACTTTAGGGCAGGGAGCAGATTGTGATCTGTGAAAGCCCAGTCATCGTGAAACGTGTCCCAAGCTTGTTTCAGTCAGGATTGGTTGCACGGATGTGTAAAGGTGGATTGCTGTCTGCCGAGACGGCTAGCCCCTAGAGAAGTTCTCCACTGTTAGTCTCGACGAGCCTAAACAATGCCTGTGACTAAACCGGAAGTTTTGTAGACACCTGCCTCGTTTTAGTAGTTAATCTGAAATGTGAATAAACCGGAAGCTTTCTACACACCTGCCTCGTTTTAGTAGTTAACTGGGAAAAATCGTCTGCCAGCAGTCCAGTAATACAAGTTCGTGTTGATAGGAACACTAGCATGGCTTCTCTATTCAGACTTGATAGAAAATAAGTGAACATTCTCATTACAATGTACAACTCAGGAGTGGAATATTACACACTGTACATTACCAGACACACATTGCATTATAATGTAGCACGTTTTGCTTGCTCTACCTTAAAACTGAATAACTGATAACCGTGGGATGGCAGAAAGAGAAACACTGTAAGGTCCAGGTACATGAGCACTGATAGGCACAAACAGACGACTAACTATAGTAAATATAGCTAGCGGCAATGTGCCTCCTGCTGACTTTTACGCATTAATTATGCTTCAGACGAGGCGAGAGTGTCCTCGCTTGTCAGTTGTCAGGGTTAGGTCGGCGACTGTGTTGTCCGCTCACTCAGTGTCCTTTTTACACCTTTGTCTGAGTCTGAGACATTAGAGATAAGTAAGTGCGAGACTGCTTATGATGTAAGACATGATGTGTTGCTGAACGCCTTCAGCTTTATCAGAAGCTCTTACTCTATCAATGATAACAATGGATGCATTGGGGGAGAGAACTAGAATAAGACATTGTTTATTGACCAAGTGACATTGGACACGGAATATGATTTGATGATGAAAGAAAGAGTAATTACGCTTATCAGACACATTTGGACATACATACACACTACCCCTTGCTTGCTCTTTCTCCCACACTCCCTTTCTATTACAGATACAGACACTGGCCACATTCACGAGACATGACCAACAAATTCTGAGTTAACTAAAACACAAACAAATGGATGCTTGGTCGCCCACGGGTACTGTACATGACCCTCACACTGCAAAAGCACACATTCAACTAGTACGAATTTCTGTATAATGTCTTTATTTGTGCGAGATATCATATTCTATTCAATTAAAGCTGCACTAAGCGTCTTCTCTGGGATGCGCCCTGAAAAGAAAGTCGAAATTTAAAACTTAAGACTCACTGATGCCATGCCTTTGGTCTCCTCAATCTTCTTCTTGTCACTGTTAGTTTCAGTATGGCGGGTGGAATCAGCGACAACTCTGCGAGCGGAGGTGTCTGTAGGAGGTGTGAAGGGAAGCATCACTTTCACTCAGACTACTCCAGGAACCAGCGTCACGGTGATCTTTGCACTGAGCGGAAGATCGTTGCCCAGCGGCCTCACGTGGGAACTACGCAACTTCCGAGTCAATATGGACGCCAGGCAGCCGTGCAGTGACAGCTCGCTGGGCCCCAGGTAAACCTCTATTTGTCATAAATGTGAGACTGATAATCTTAGAATGAGCGACAAGGTCCTAGAGGCTTAGAGAGATGAGAGGATGGGAAGAAAGCAGCGATGAGACTGACGGTAATACAGAATACAAGCTTATTACAACGACTATAGTGGATCACCTACGATGATGATGATCAAGGTGAGCGTTGTGTTACTAGCAATGGCGGTCATAAGGACTTAGTTCTGAGTTGGTTAAAAAAAAAAATCTTCAAAAAAATCTGTAACATTCCACAGTCGTTATCTCACGGTTAGAGTGTGAGTACATAACAAGCACGCATTCTAATGAATTATCTTGTTACAGAGTTCTACCAACTGTCGCAGGAGTGGCAATGAACTCTACGACATCTGGTTTTGACTTGAGTGGCGCCAAAAGCATCGAGGGTTAGTTAACCTCACCTAATACATTCTTTAAAGCTTATGATTCAAGTAAAATACTAATTCCGAAAATAATCTCAAGATTAAATAACAATAAAAATAACAGTAAATAACAATAACAGTAAAAACCATAACATACAGCTACACTCAAAAGTAAAGTATCCATACAAAAGTATCAGCAGTCAAAACTAATAACTATCAGCAAGTCACCAGATGTGTCAAACAAAATTTCAAGCTACGGTTTAAACGACAAACTGATCACTAGTCACTAAAACTCGTCAAACACGACTAAAAGTAAAATAAAAATTGCTGCCAGATGCTACTGTAGCTGTCAATGATTACTTGCCAGAAGCGGACAAGGAATACTTTGGTCATACAAGAAGAGAGGTGTAAATTCAGAATGTGTGATGTTTAAAAGAGACTGTAAGTTGGATAATATACTTATCATCTTTACAGAAAGTCTAGACAGTATATCTTTTTGTTCTGATATCCTGCGCAGTATCATTAACTTATATGAGAAAAGAAATAATGACGAATACATCCTGTTTGAATTTGAATTTTGTTCCTCGCAGGTCTGTCTGTTGTGCTGCTGAACAGCTCCAGGCTGCCTGTGGCATGCGCAACCGTTGAGAACACCGGAACTTACGTCACAGCCAGGGCCATCTTCCGCAGCAATGTCTTGGGTGTCGTCGTCTTTCGCCAGGTGGCAGGCGCAATGCCGTCCGCAGCCGTGACCCGCGTGATCTCTGACCTTTACTTCGACAACTCTGTGATGGGCACCCAAAGCCTCGACTGGCGAATTGTGGAGTCAAGCGGAGACTGCAGCACCGTTAGTCTTGCCGTTGGCATGGTGACCAACTGCACCAGCAGTCACACCAGGTACCTGCTGACCTACACATGCAAATGATCTCGCATTTCATGAACGTGGATAATCTTTCTTTCATTCCAAATACAATATCTGCCGCTTTTGTTACCTTTTCCTTCAAGTAGCTTGTGATATAAATATATCTTGCATCACCAGTCATGCTTCGAAACCAATATATTTCAATACTTGTTCTTGATCTAACCTCGCGCGTTCCCAATATTTAACAGTTGTGCGGTAGGTGACCTGACCGGCAAACTCGGCCGAGTGACCGTAGGGACTGCTTCTTCCTCCACCCGCATGTCATTGCTGGATCTCAATCTACCCCTCTCTGGATTCAACTCCGTGACCACAGGGACTAAAAGACTCGTCTTGTACAAGTCAGGCCAGACCACTCCTACAGCTTGCGCCGACATCCGACTCTACCCACCCCGCACGGGCCGAGCGGAATTCAGTGACGATGGGGTTAAGGGGTTCGTGGTTCTGACTCAGGACTCGCCCTTTGACCCAGTCGTAGTAGTGGTGAACTTGACCATCCCGAGTGCCACTGCAGGCGGGTATCATGTACACGAGTGGCCGGTACCCCAGCGGGTGGTGGCGAACCAGCAGGTGTGCAGCGCTGCAGCCGTGGCTGGACATTTTAACCCTTTCGCTCGCGACTACAAGACCTCCCCGCCACCTGCCCCTGCTGCAGGGACAGAAGATGAGTATGAGGTATGATGGATATCCACATTCTCGGTCTTTTATTTGTATCGCCTTTTGTTCTTGTTCTACCTTTTTACGTTTTAGTTGCGGACATCAATCGTCGATCTGAATGTCGATGATTTGCAGGTAGGGGACCTCAGTGGCAAGTTTGGGATGCTGTCTGGCCTGTCCGAGAAAAAAGCGACCTATCGGGATTGGAACCTACAACTGTTTGGGCCTCGCAGCGTCCTCGGGCGCTCTCTTGTGATCCACAAGGACTTGCCCAACACTCCTCGCTGGGTATGCACCAACATCCGCCCCACTGTGACCTTGGTCTCCGCGCTGGCAACCTTCACCTTTCCAGTCATAGGCCACGTGCTGTTCCAGCAGCCTGTTGGCGAGGAAGACGCGGATACGTCTGTTTTCGTAGAGATGGACTACGCGGACGGCAGCACCAACATCACGGACGCCCACTCCTGGGCCATACACGCCACCTTCCACTCGGATGACCAGCTTCATGGAAACCCGAGCATGCGCTGCCTGTCCACCGGTGACGTCATAAACCCGTATACCGTGGCGACGAGCGGTTACGTCGAGCAATGCACAACCGGAAATCCGCTGCGGTGTATGCTGGGGGACATGGGCAGAAAACATGGAAGGCTGTCGGTGCGGGCAACGGGGGGCGAGCGGAGCAGGGCCTTTTTTACGGATGTTAACCTGCCCCTAAGTGGTGGCAAGTCCATCGTCGGCAAGTCAGTGGTGCTGATGGCGTCATCTAGCGATGTCGTGCGGTTGTCATGCGCCAACATTCTTCCTGTCATGCCTCGCGTCGTCAGCGGCTTGAACGCGCAGGTGTTGATGACCCAGAATGTGGGCGTGATTAGGGAGCCTACCTTCGTGTACCTGAACATGACCTTACTCCCTCAGGGAGACTCGCGCCTTCAGGTCAGCCCCCTGCTTTTGTCTAAAACCTCGTGCCCAGCTGCTAACAGCGTTTTTAACCCTTTCGCAGTCGTAGCCCCTTCGAGCCCTTCGCCTACCCTTGACCAGTATCCGGTGGGGGATATCTCGGGGAAGTTCGGAGTAGTCAGCCCTTCCTCCAGGTCTCGAGAGCTGATGGACTCCTCGCTCGATCTCTTCGGTCCCAGAAGCGTTGCGGGACGTGCTATCACTTTGATGTCAGGGTCGAACATAATAAACTGCAGTGAACTGATGGACACCATGCGGGTAGGCGGGATGCAGATGAAGGCCAAGGCCGTTTTTAACGGTGACGTCACTGGACAAATCTCACTGGTGAGTTTGTTATTTTTAGGCATGTACTTAAAATAAAGAAGCGATTTTCGTTTAGTCATTCTGCACAACAATAGGAGAAAATGCCTATAGCACTTATTGCAATGAGAAAAAATAATATTTTATGGAAGGGTAGACAATTCTGCAGGTCAAAACTATGTCAAGAATATAGAGTTTGTGTATTTATTTAGGTTACCCACATTTAGCAGCCTCAGTGTTGATGACTGGTCCTGTGGTTTTCTATACTAGAAACACAATGCTAAGGCTCGCATTTCTTGATCTATGGGGAGGTAGTTGATACTCATTTCCGGTTGCAGAGCCAGTACCTATATCCTGACGGTACGATGAGCGATACGACCGTAAAGGTGGAGCTCAGGATGACAAACGGCCTACAGGTGAGAGATGGCCCCGGTATTTCTGATTGAGTTAGGCCATGATTAAAGTGACAGGTACATTTCACATTTACCAAAACTGTTATCACCGACTGGCTTTCTCTCTCTCGGATTGACTCTCACTGACTCACGTTCTGATCGACTCATTAAATGCATCACTGAGGGACTCATCGACTCATTTAATGCTCAGGGACACTTTTTATGACTCAGTCACTCATTTAACGACTCTCTCATAGGATAATTGTTAGTCTCAACGATGAGAACAAGAATAATGCTCACAACAAAAAAGACCTCCCTGCCCATTTGCCATGACCATTACTGTACTGTGGCTCGATCTGTCTTGTCAGACGAACGACCACAACTGGCACACACACGAAAATCTGGTCTCTGGTGATGGCAACGCAGACACTAATCGCTGCATGAGCACCGGTGGTCACTATAACCCCTTCAGGGTCAATGTCACGGTATGTATGATGCTCTTTGTTCACCTTACACAGTTAGCTGCTTGATGGTTTTGAGAGTTCGACATTGGTCCATGATACATTGTAGCGGCCCTGTTCTCCTCAAAGGGGCAACAAGGAATAAACTAGCATGATACATAGATATTGAATAGTTTGCTGAGCAGTTAATACAGAGTTTGAGCATCTTGTTTGTTTTCAAGGCTAACTACCAAGAGTGCAGTGAGTTGAACCCCCTGCGTTGTGAACTGGGTGATCAGTCCGGCAAACTGGGTACCTACAGCATGAACAGCGGGATAAAACTGGGGTCAGACACCTTCCTGCCGCTTGCTGGCCAATACGGAGGTGTGAAATATGTGTGTGTGTAAGAAGAAAGGAGAGAGAATGCTTGCATGTCCGTGCACTTGTGTTCATCTGATTCATCATGAACACAGAGACCCAGTCCTTTGTTTTCAACATCATCATGAAGACCCTTTGTTCTCAGTTCATTTCAACTGATCACACCACTTTATAATGTCGACAGAACTGTATCATGCTATTATGTATTTTTTGAGGGATTATTGGGATATAAGTATGTATCATCACACGTGACTAGCTGGCTTGTTACGAGTTGCAGTGACTAAGAGGGTTGTTGACATGTCTGTAGAGGCGACTAAGAGTTTCTTGTTTTTGCCCCTGTGTTGCAGTGGTTGGTCGGTCCATCGTGGTACACGCACCCAACAAGGGCGCCGCTCGGCTGGCCTGTGCTGACATCTTTCCAGATGAGACATCAAATTACATCGACGTTTCCATCACTTCACGTCCTCAGATCAATAGGTTAGTGGCAGATGATTTTCTTTCTGTCTCTCCCACCGTTCAGTTCCTCAAACCACTTTACTATGTATTGAAAAGAATACGGCAAAACTACCAATTTCTTGCTATAAATAGTCACGTTGTCACAAAGACCCAGTCACATAGTTAAATATACACATTTACATAGTCACATACATTACACATACAGACATATAGATACATGTATAAGAACACAGTCACATACATTGTCATACACATACAGTCACATATACACATACAAAATCATATAATTAAATATACACATTTCACATGCATTATCACATACATTATAACATGCATAGTCATATACACATACATACACACGCACACACATTCACATAGTCACATTCACTCATATACACATACATAGATACTCATATAGTCACATTCACATATACAAGAACAAGGTCAGATAGTCACATAGACATGTACACATAAACAGTCACATGCACATGCATACATACTATGCACACACACATATGCACATAGACACACTCAGACACACATGCCCTCGTATACACATCCACACATACAATTACACATGTACACACGTACCCATTCGCCTTTTTTGCTATTAAAAAAGTGTTGACTGTTTTCAGGACGACCATCTCCAACACATATGCAGATGCTCTCAGCACAGGGCGCTACAATATCGCCGTGGACATCAACCAAATTGTACCCAATGTCTGCACCACGATCCGGGTATTTTTCCTGGGTACGTCAGAGATGTTTGACTGTACGCTTGGAAGCTGCTGATAAATTGTTTCGATTGTTTTCACCTGTACGACAATGACAACAGCAGCAAGGTCGATTACACCAACATTATCTCTGTAATAAATCTGTACAAAGAAAGATTTTTTTTCTTTTTACAAGCATTTTTATAATAAATCTGAAGAAACAGATTCTAAAACTATGTTTTCTCTTTCGACACAGGCTTAAAGGGCGCAGAGAACATGCGCTCATTTCAGCTAATGTTGCGAAATAAAAACATGGGCCCCTACACTCCCACAATGGTTTGCAATGACGTCAGTTCTAACGCCCCTCCCGCCAGCAGCGCCTCCACACCAGGTACGTTTCATGCCTGAATTGTTCTACATCAACTGTTCTTACATATTTACACTTCTGTAAAAAGCTGACCTTAGCAGGTGGAGTATTGGGGCATCTCCGCGTGGCTGTATATTTTGCTTTGCATGAGTGAACAGTACCCCAAACTGAGTTGAATTTGAGTCAATCTGGCTTGCCTGTACGGATTTATAATGTTTTCATCACAATCTTAATTTGTTTTATGCAGAAATATAATATTTCACCACGGTTTCGTGTACAACGAACTAATAACTATCTGACAAATGAAAAGTTAACGAAAGTGTTTTTTTCTGGTTCTTTGCAGCTTTGGATCTGATGTTGCTGGGTTCACTGATAGTATTAGTCGTGAAAAGTCGTCTGATGGGACTTATCTAGGCGAAAGTATTATATTGGTATTTTCCTGACCGCATCAATCAACAATATGTTTAAAGTCATTGCCACTACATCTGCTGTCCTTCTTGGTCCAGACTGCGGTTGTCCTGTGAATCCGGGGACTGATCATGCACAGACAGTGGACAGTTCCAGGATTTTTCATGTTTTGTGATATTTACAGTCGTTATCGCTGGTTCCGAGAAAAGATGCTTTTTTTATTTGAATGCTCCAAAATGACTTAAAAATGAAAAAGACAAGTTTTTTTCAATTTATAGTTATTTCTCCATCGTTCACTTTTTCACTTTTCATTCATTCATTTGTACAACTTTGCTGTACAAAAGCTTGCTTGAAGAAAGCCTCTTGCAACCGGATGACGAAATGAACAAAATGGCTACAATGAATGACTCCTGACTTCGTAACAACTATGCTCTCCTAATACATATCAACTGTCTGTCACTTCAGAGGACTGGGTAAAAAATAAAATATTAATAAATGAAGCACCCTCTTGCTGGAAGAAACGTAGAAATTAATCTGTTGGGGTTGCACACAATGGAAGTCTACCTACTTGCCTCGCCATTTCCTTCCCTCCTCCCATCTGCATGTAGATAATATTTTGACAAACGTCGATGTCAATATTTTTAAGAAGCACTCACTTACTTGACAATAAACATCTACACGCAGACTGATTGAAGCAATTGTTGTGTATCATGGGCTAGTGCATGGTGAGCTTGAGTCTCTAAAATCTTTAAAAAATTTTGTATTATTGCTTTTATTAGTCATATTCAGATTTTGTATAGAATAGTTGCATCTCCCGGAATGGGGATACAAATAATAATATTAAAAACGATTCACGAGCTAGTATCATTCTAACTTTGAGAAACCCGAGGTACGTGGTTAGGAAGGGTCGTGTGTGAATGTGTGTGTGTGTGTGTGTTCGTGTGACAGAGAATAGATCCAAGCCAACATCACGGGACTAACATGCATAGAAAAAAATGTCCTTTCCGCTAAATATCGGGGATGGCACCAACACCCAGCGCACACACCGCTCGACGATGAAATTCTGATAACATTCTGATGACATTTCGCGCCAAAAACATGCACATGGGGGGTGCGGGTGTAAGGGGGAAAGGACAACGAGCCCCTAACAGCTAAATATAGAAACATCTCTAAACAGCTTTGAGCAGACGACGCGTGACGTAAGTCAGGAATGACGTCAAATGCCATTGGCTTCCAGCGGCCGGGAATTGGAAAGCACACGTCATCAAGCGAGGCTTGCCTTCATTTATCACATCGCTGTACAGCCACATACAACATAGCCGTGCGACATGACACGACACCTTTCTCTATTCGAGTGCGGGCACTGAAACATGCCAGGACTACATTCTGCACAAAACTAACAAGGCAAGAAAAATGTCCGACGTGACGGATATATATATATCCTTAGATTTTTATGATCTGTTACAGTATATAGATGTCAGTGTAGACATTTATTCAGTCTGCACTCTTCTTGTGTCTCTGAGACACAACAATTGATAACTAAATTTTATTTACCTTCCAGATATTTACTGTCAGCACCTGAAAGGCTAAGATCATGAAGAAGTCATCTAAAAACGGCTTGAAAAAAGCACGTGGCAACAATACTAAGTCTGTTTTAATATGGGCTCCATTGCTGGTCGTGATTAGCATCAGTCTAGCTGTACTATGGGAAGACCTCAACACCACCAAGACAGAAAAGAAGTTGCCGATACAGACTGACAAGCACCCAGAATATGTTTTAGACTTTCAGGCTGCTCTGAAAGAAAGGGAAGAGCAACTGAAGAAATACAAGCATGACCTACAGACAACAGGAGTAGAAAGACGAAGTAATTTGTCATTACAGGAGTTTTGGGACCTTTATGATGCTAAATGGTAAGTTGGAATATTGCATGTCTAGGTCACCTGAGTTTGTTTTCCTTTCTTACGTTGTTTGTTTTTGTGGATAAGTCTTTTCTGGCAGTTCGTTGCCTGTTTTTCACGAGGAAGTTGGAAGCAAATAACAAGTCAACATCAAATGGCACGTACTGTGTCCGGCCAGGATGATTTGGTTTTGACAGTAAGGAAGAAAGAAAAAATGAAACTTTCTTGGTATTAAAACTAAAACGTATTGGCTGGAACTTATTTGTACTTCTCAGCTATCATCATACCATGCATACCGCCATATTAAATCTATCTTTTACTTTTTAAAAGCAGTATTTTCTTTTCACGCTTTTCTTAATCAGTTTAATATTTTCCAACAAGAAAAAATGATAACCAGCTGTGATTGTTGTCCTTTCTTTAGGCCGGTGATTATTACTGATGTTGTTAACACCTGGCCAGCTTCTAAGTGGACAACAGAATTTTTCAACCTCACTTACGGAAACGAAAACGTTGCAACTAGTATTGTCGAGGTAAAATTTAAGTCATACATTTACTACCCATGTTATGTTGAGATTTTGATAAAAAGTGTATACAACTAATGTAGAATGATCGCCACTTACGGCTCTATAGCTATGCACACTAAATTAAAACTTCAACAAAAATGTCTGACTTTTATTTTAAAAAAGGCTTAAATATGAAGAAAAATATAGTCAACAAATAAAAATGCTTAACTTAACTAAACCAGAAAACAACTAAAAGGCAACAAAAATCGCTGTCTTCTTTGGCATTCTTAGTCTTCAACATTTATACGAGTGAGCCCTCTCAGTGAGGACGTTACATCAAATAAAAAGCGGCCGTCACTAGACGCTCACATCTACGCAAAACACTCGTAAAATCTACCCACGCCATCCGTATTATAATAATAGGTTTGTAAAATACTAATTTCAGAAACACAGCATACAGATTTTTGGAGTAAAAGTTGGCAGTTTCGGTCTCATAATTTAGAATACCTAACATCTTTGTTCTTGTTAACTTCATGTGACGACTTTCTCTCTTGCATGCACACACATAAAAATATGTGTACATATATATGTGTGTGGACTGAGATCATGCTTAGTTCAGATGAAATAAAGAATAATAAAATTAATTTCAAGATCAATAAAATTAATGTTTAGTAGTACTTTTTCGTCTGGTACAGGGGACAACGTCTGAAGGTTTTTCAGTTCCTCTTCATGGTTTTATCAAATACATCAACTACGCCACCCCAACCAGCTGGATGTATGTGATGGATGAAGTGTTTATCGTCAGTAGGCCTGAGCTACACAAACAGATTTTGCCATCTGTAAGTACCCTATCTGAAATTGCAAGCCCAGTTGATGTGCATAATGAAATTTATTCAGAACTTCAATTAACTATTTTTAGACATTATGTAAAATGTTCTGGGTATGTCCTGATAATACACTCCCAGGTACGGTCAAGCCCAACACATTCAGCGATCACTCATCCTCCTGCCACGAGCGACAATACCAATCGACCCTTAGTAAACAAGAACATGCAGCTGCTGACAACACAAATACAAGTTTACAGAACGGGCATCCGAGCTGCCGACACAGACTCACTCCTATGGAGGCTGTGGAGATCAGCCTGCACCCTCTGCACCACCCTGCAATTAGGTGCACCAGCTACAGAGAAAATCCCAACGACTGGCCCTGTGAACAGATGTCACATATATAATAGTGTTCCGAGACGAGATCTGAACCCAAAGCCTTTTATTACTGTGGGGACACACTGACACCTGCTTTCCTAACCCAGATGACCGTGCATCCCGCGCGACATTCCTTTCTCTAGGACAACGGCTTTACGGAATTGGATTAGCACCAATTGTCGCAAGGCAAAAGTTGGCGCAGCTTTACTCATCTGACATTCGCACATCGCGTTAGAACCCGTGCCCGAAAAAACAACCTCAATTTCTCTCTTCTCCAGGGTGACCACAGGGAGTCGATCGTCGTGCGTCAACCATTAATTAGAGTAGACAAAAAGGGCACTCTCACAACCTACCCTGCCCCCTTCACCTGCTAATTTCGACCCATCCATCGTCCCAGGACACTCGATCTACCTCTTAACATTTCAGAGCTTTGGTTGGGGTATGAGGTACTAAATATCCCACCCACCCCTCTAAACGATGGGCTGTGGCAATGAAGGTTGTGACACGACATTACTAACCACAAACAACTGTGTGGATGTGCTATTTTTACCCTTTAACCAAGCAGTTTATGTGAGGTCTGACTAAGCTTTCAGTTGTGTTGGTCCCAAGATTCAGATTGAAATTAGGAGCCACACGTATTCTTTTATCACGTACAGCAGAAGATGCTAGCTTATGAGTAAGATGTAATAGCAAAAGGCCCTATAGTTTATGTTAAAACACAGATACAGTACATATTATTTTTGGTATTCATTACTACATTCCTATTAATTTTTTTCTTTTTTTTCTCTCTCTCTCTCTCTCTTTATTCTTAGATATACACTGAAGAAGACTTTTTCAAGTTGTTTCCTAAAGAAATACGGCCTTGGGATTGTATGCTGTTGTGGGGCTCTGCTTACTCACAATCACCTCTGCACATTGACCCTTATAACTGGACAGGCACTAACGCTGTTATTAAAGGAACAAAAAAGTGGAAGGTTGGTATCATGTCATAGCTTTTCTAATCAAGGCTTTGAGAAAACGTGTTTTTCTATGTCATTTCCTTTATACAATTGTAATTTTTCTATTTTTTTTTCTTTTGGAGCGTTCACGCTCACACCACACCATCATCCCCCAAAATGTAAGGTTAAAGAGCAATTAGCTTATTAGCCTGCTAGTAAATAGCCTAAGCACTCCTCCGATAACTATACTATATACTCTGTTTCTACAACAGGAACCTTAATGATAAAAGCATCACATAATTTAAAGATGTCATTGAAAACATACATGTAGACTATAGTAAGGTGACCAGACGTTTCGGGGGCGAAAACGGGACACGTGCCGATGATGGTGTCGTCACCGTCAAAGAACGCCGAAAAAAGTGATTTTTAAAGACAACTGGGACATTTGATGGACTTGCTAGAAAGCCAGAAAGCGGGACATTGGGCGTCCCGCCCGATGAGCAGGCGGGACACGAGGTCAAAAGCGGGACTGTCCCGCCTAAAGCGGGACGTCTGGTCACCTTAACTATAGACAATATTAGTAATCATTAGTTAAACACAGTTTTAAACCAAATGTCACTTGCATTTATTAGCTGCCTGAGTTCATTGCACGGATTTTTTTACTCCAAGACTAACACCACTTTTTTGAAAAAGCTTTTTCCACCAGGCCAAGACCATCTTCTCTATGTTATTCCAGAAGCAATGTGTGGGTTTCCCTTAGAATGCTACAAGTATAACAGGTAAAGATTTCTTTTCACAAACAGCAGAAGGTTGGCATAGGTTAATTGTTAATTTCTTTTTAACTATTTCCCACCTTGAACACTTTTTAGTTTTACCTTAGTTTCTGTGACATCTGCTTCATAAATGTTTTTCCACTGACATCAGCTGTAATACCATGGCTAGTGCATTGATTAAAGCATTTATAAAATGGATTTGACATCTTTTCTCGGAATATGTGACAGATTATCTTAGAAAACAGGCATTGTTTCCTTGATTGCTACTTTTTTTTTATCATTGTACAGTCCAATTAACACCTTTGCACCAGACCAGACACAATATCCTCTCTACAATTTAGCAACTTACATAGAAGTCGAGCAGAAAGCAGGCGAGATGCTTATCATTCCAACAGGATGGTTTCATCAGGCAGGGAGTACACATTTTATTCCAACATTTAGTTACCATCAATACAGCAAAACTTTAGATAAGTGTGTTCACTTTCTCATTAAACAATCGCAGTAGTTGATTGCTTATGTTTTTAATGTCCTCAAGACATTGACATTTACGCCATTATTTGGACTAAAAAGTAGAATAATTAATGTAGGAGCATGTGCTCTAAACACTCTACCTTCCACACTGTACAGTGTTATCTCCTATGTAACAATATCATGTTTAGGTTATGAACATTTGCTTCTTTCCAGAAGTCTTCCTTGCCTCTTCTGAGGCATCAAACTTTTGCTGATTGGAAAGAAGTGCAGAGATATGCTGAATAAATATTATTATTACTTTTATATTATAAAATTATATTATATGCTAAAGCATTGTGTGGCTTTTTTGTTGCAGGTATACAATACAGAAGAGACACTAGCTATCTCAAACCAGGTCATGAATCGCAACAATTACAGATATGTATTGAAAGAGATTCTTAAAGCAGGCAACCTGCTACACAAACATCTACCAGATAACTTCCACAACCTGTCGCCCAAACATCAGGTGAAAGGACAATTCTAAACATTAAGTGTTTCACAAGATGTGACATCTGTTAGGTGATTTAGCAGAGCATTTAGAGTTCTACTTTATTTTATAGTTTTCATTTCGCTTCCCTACAGTTTGTCCCTCAGATCTGTTGCATAAAGTGGATGGTTGATTTCTTGGGTGTTTGATGGAGATATTCCTGCAGAATGTGTTTTGGATTAGTTCATACCCTGTCAATATTTTCTCTCTTATGGTCATTTAACCGCTATGATATTTTTTGGTATTGCTAAATTATTACTTTACTCACTTTGCTATTCTCACCAATTTCCCTGCAATAACAGTACAATCATCTGATGTTGTTCTTTTAATTTTAACACATTTTGCTATCTCTTTACTTTAAAGAACCTACCAAATAGTAATAATATTGAGGCATTTCTGAAATGTCCACTCCAGGAAGTGGGGCTAGGGGGCACAGCCACCCCTAAAATAAAGATACAGAAGCAAGAATGTGAATGTTATTCACTGTCAACATGAAGTTGCCCCTCCAAATCCGAGTATTTTCCTATGTCACTGAATAGGTCTCAAGAGAGTATGAAGTGGCACTGTTGTCTTTATTTTCTGTCATTTCAGGTCAGAATCCTTATGTCCCTTCTTCCTAAAAGAGTGCTGCAAGAGGGAGAAAAAAGGAGTCAGGACTACATCAACAGCATTAAGGGCCAACATAGTACTTAGTAGAAACCATGGTAAAAAATTACTCAACTGCTAATAAATTTCTTTTTAAAATTCAGACAGAAAGCTGTTGTTACATGCTACAATAGATGACTGATGGAAATGTTTTTTTTATCCAACTTAACATTTTCACATATACAAGAAAAGATATCTCTTACTATTGTTCATTCAACTATAGGATTTTAACAGGAATACGTCTGGCACAGATTCATGGTTGTCCAGTTGTACATTTTTTTTAGCAATTGAAAATGAAATTTAGTGTCTTGTTGTCTCTGTTGTATTAAAGTAAATTTCTCTGACAGCTAGACTTCTTTAGCAACCAGAGTCCTAGGTTATAAATGAATAAATAAATGTGGGAATATTGAATGCAATATGGAAATATACTTCTGTCACTTGAAGATGTGCACCGTATTTTTTATCTTCATACAATTCAAGTTAATAGAAAATTGATGTGGCATTTTTGCTTTTTCTTTGTAAAAGAAAACGTTTTTAATGTGCAGTCACAGGTCAATTAACCACTATAGACGTTCCACCTTCAATGGTGATGCCAGGACCAATCACACTGCAACTTTTGAGTACTAAGCAGGAGAAATGTTTGAAGGAAGAGTTACTTCACCTGGCTTTGGACAAACAGATCTACAAAGATTGTACATTATAAAGACTACTTGGCCGATTTCCTTCATTAAACATCCAGCCAGGCAAGCGGCTATATGTCCCTTAGCTAAAGCATGGTCAAAGTCGCACATTTACTACTAGTGGCCTTCATAGCTCACAGTTCCATGCAAGAGTATAATTATGTTATAATGCCAATTTTGTTGCTGTTTGGGTCTGTACGTTTGTTGTTTGATGTACTTTGATACTTTTCTGTCCATGTAATTAATTTGTTCCCAGTTTACCTAATGTTTCAGACAAAAATTATAGTTTTGTTCTGGTTACATTTGTTGTTGTGGGTTAAGCTTTTTTGTATTTATTTACTGCAATATACCAGAAAAAATGTTTTTTTGTATTTGTTTCTTCAATATACCAGAAAAAAATGGTTAAGAGATGAGGAAAGATAAGGACACACACACACAACAGGAAAAATCAGAGAACAAACATGGATATGCTGGGTTAAGAATACATTAACCACTTAGCAAGGAATGTGTCCATCAATTAATTACGAAATTATGCAAATATTCCATATAAAATCCATGCATGTACCAAATGATTACAGATATCTTCAAGGACTTTAGGAATTAAGAGTATATGTTCATTATTTGCTTTTGGTTAAATCTCATTTGATACAATCTTATTTTGCTGATGTTGTGGATGTATCTAGCAGAGTGAGAAGGAAACAGGCAATATTTATTTTTTCAGCTGCTGCCCTAACTATGCATGAAAAAAAAAATGAGCTAATTGGCTATATATGCTGAGTTTCCTCTTATCTGAGAAAAACAAGTTTTCCAAGCAGTCCTGGTTTAATCAATTTCATTAAAAACTTGACTCTCTGGTTGTCCTACAAATCAGCCCAGAGAAATAAAGTATGAATGGCAATTTTCCATCCCATCAAACTTGGCAACTTTGTTGGTTTTATTGTACTAACCATGTCAATATGTCTTCAAGAAATTCAACATGGCCGGTCTTCCCTAAGAACATTTTTTGATAAAAAGTTAGATTTCTGCTACTAAAAGTATTGAAAAGTTGATTAAATTTCTCCAGAAATGCAGCAGTTTCAAGTGTCCCTGCATCATTAGCTTTCAACCTTGCAATGCACAAAATGCCAACTGTAACACCGCTGGCATACCTAACAAAAAGAGAAGGGAAAGTGGTAGCCTAACATGCTTTTCTGTAAGCTTTAGATCAAGAATGTGTGTAATTTTGCTTTTCCAATTCAAAAAAATCAACTATGTCCTCCCAGATTATTTGTCATTCAGCGTTAAAAATCTGTTTTTCTGCATACTGTTTCCAGTATTTTTTAAGATGTGGGGGATCAGACAAAGCATAAATTTTCTCCCCTGTGTCATGCTGTATAAGCTGTGTGATTGTTGGCACCTTGGTCTGCAGTAATTCATTGAACTCTCTGTCCAGCAGTTGTGACCTCAACGCACTTCATGAAAAGTAAATATTACTTTTGATTAGTCCACTGGACAGGAAATATCCCACAGGTTGTTTCAAGTTGGCTGTGAGTCAATGGACAAGAAATGCTGGGACATGGTTAGCAACAAACTTTGATCTGTCTAAATAAAGTCAAAAATCCTCAAGAATTTTGACTTGGTTTTTTTTTTGTTTTTTTTTTTTAAAATGTAACTTTTTCTTTAATGCTCATGTCATCAAATACCACAGAGCAGATTGGGTCTCATTGAGTGTATCTTGTGTTTCAAGGCAGTGAGAATGCTCTCACTAAAACCTAGCTGGATATTAACAGTGTTCACCAAGCTTTGCGAAATAAAAAGTTTTGAAGCGATGTGACTTTTTTCTTGGATGAAAAAGGGATAGCATCAGCATCAATCCATCTGCACCTCTTCTTTGCTTTTCCTATGACTCAGAGCTGAGTTTCTACAAATTTAGCAGCTGGCAAAAAATGCAGCATATCTTCTACTCGTCTTTTTTTTCTGTCTGCCCATGGAGGCGCATAGGTGGACTGCTGTTTGTCTACCGAGACCAAGGCTTAGTCTTTTGTGACGTTCTCTGCTGTTAGTTTCAGCAAGTCTAAACAATATGAAAGTGACTAAATCGGAAGCTTTCTATACACAAGCCTCGTTTTAGTAGTTAACTGTAAAAAAAATCGTTTGCAAGCAGTCCAGTAATACAAGCTTGTAGTCTGCCTCACTGTTGTTCTCTTGAAGCTTGTAGGCAGTTTTTGGTTCTGAAAGTACACCTCGTTCTGAACATGCTCAAGCTTTTTAGATAGCAATTTTTGGCCAAAGGCCACTGGGTCCTAGTCATCAGGATCATTATTAGTTGTTGGCAGCATATCTCACCTTTTCTCAGCGTAAATCAGAATACTTTTCCACACTAGTAAGTAGTAACTGGGACTAACATTATTTCTGTCTACTTTTCCTGCCACTACATCAAACATAAACCCATTGCTTTGATATCATTTACACTTTTTACAACATATTTCTATATGTTGAAGTTACGGACAAGAAAAAGTGCAAAAGAAAAAGTATTTCAAAGAAGTAACGGTTGCCAGGAAAAAACTTTGATTAGAATGAAAAAATTTATTCATGGGCTGTGATGAGCTCCTATACATGTCATTGTAGTTTTAACAAGTACCTGTATCAATCTGCACATTTTCTTGTTGGACTTCTCTGCTGTGTGTCCTTCAGGTTTCTTTTGTGGGAACTGGAGGTGGTGGACTGAGAAAGTAAAAAAGGGTAGGGACAATTGTTTTTCTTGGGATTTGAATGATCTAGATTCAAAGTGTTTGCTACACAGAGGGTAGTGCCTAACATATAAAGCACCTTGAAAGTTTTTCCTACCAAGTCCTAATGATGTGAGTCTAAACTGGGATCATAGACAACCATTGTTCAAAAAGGAAAAAAAGACAGAAAGACACACAAAAGGAATGATGAACAATAAACGTGTGATTTCTTTAGTATCTTAACATTCTAGCATGAATATCTGCTCATTTAGGCTTTATCATCAGACCTGAGCACATAGCTCTGTGGATCGACAAGGCGTGCAAGCCACCACACCACTACAAGTCGCACCAGCTGGTGGTGGGTGCAGTCCAAGATGACAGAATAATACTTAGCGTGACTAGCTCTGGCTTTATGGGATTTGCTAGGAACTGTATTAATTCATGATGTATATCTTTCCAATTTAGCATATCATTGTTTCTTCAGTTCTTCGCAAATGTTCATTCATCATAGGGTAAGAAAGTGCTAGCTATTGTACAAACTTCAAGAAATTGCCATTTCCTGCACGATGAAGGTTGTCAAGGCTATGCGTTGCTAGTACTCTAGTAAACTAGACTTCTGTTGTGTACTCAATGACAATGAAAATTCTTTATTAACGAGAGGTTAAATAAGCCAGAATATGTTTTTTCCATTTAGCCCTCGCCCTTTACGGGGGAAAAGAATTAACTAAGTAAATGAAGTAATTACCCACGGGAAAAGAAAAAGATGTTCAGGGGAAGCTACTTGTCAACACAAGAGTAACTTCCGCCTCCAACGACTGCGATGGCGCGAGCAGACGACTTTCTTGCGTATTTAGCAGACTTTGAAGAAGTGTTGGCAACAAAAGAGAGCAACGAAGACCGAAAACAATATATTCTTCAACATTTTTTAAAAGTGGACAACCCAAAAGGTTTCAGGATACCCGATTTTGATAAAGGTTAGAAGCGGATAGACGAGTTTATTGTTTACTGGAATGCGATAACTGTTGATGTGTAAGACACTCCTTAAATACATTCACAGATGCATTTGTAAAATGCTATGCAAAAGTCAATGTGTATGATTTTAATTATAGACTGGTTTCAGAGATTGTTACACGATTATGATTTATCATCAGTTTAGTTAGTAAGATACACGAAATTCCATCCAAGCGTATATTTTAATTTCGAACCAAAACTTCTAAATATATTAAAAGTGTTGGTCCACTTGCACTCAGAAATTGTCTCTTGTCCATCTAGATCTGGACTGGGTGAATGTATCCACTCCACTAACGTTTGCGTCAGAGGATTCCTTAAAAGGCAAAGTCGTGGTGCTTGATTTCTTCACCTACTGCTGCGTCAACTGCCTGCACGTACTGCCGGACCTTCACCAACTTGAGGAACAGTACTCTCCTGAAGATGGACTGGTCATTATTGGTGTCCATTCAGCAAAGTTTCTGAATGAAAAGGTGAAGCTATCCTCATCATACTGAACTGCATAAAGACATCACGAAATGCATAAAGACATCACAAAAATTATTTTAAGTGCTGCATATTGGAGTTAATGCAATCATTTGTATTATCTGAGCTAGTAGTTTTTGAGATATTATTCATTTGAAGTTGCATAGCAGTTTATCCTTGCTGCTTCTCTGAGGAGCAATGGGCCGCAACAACACCTCTGCAATGGACCTTGTTTTGGGCAGCCCCTTTCAGTTGCTTCCTTCGCTCTCTACTGTTCTTTTCCAGGGTTTTCGCTGGGTGTGTCCTATCCACCCCCATTTGCGCCTTTTGATGTCTTGGCTAGTGGCATTCTGGTTGGTTCTTTACCACAGGTAGCTGTTGGAGATCTTTTCAGGCCATCTAATTCCCAGGATATGGATTAGGCATCGGTTGGTAAAGGTCTGGAGCTTGTTGTTGATGGTATTTGTCACTCTCCAGGTTTCAGAGCCATATACAGTAGGACTGCTTTCACATTGGTGTTGAAGATGCAGGTCTTTCTGCTGAAGGATAATGCTTGGGAGTTTCAGATGGGGCATAGTCTGTTGAAAGCATGCCTGGCTTTGCTGATACGGCTTTTGATATCATCATCTGTTCCACCGTCCTTGTTGACAATGCTCACCAGATAAGTGAAGTGGTCTATTTCTAGGATGTTCTCTCCTTGAAGTTGGATTGGGAGTTCCTACTTGTTGTTGATTCTCATCACTTCAGTCTTTTTTCTGTTGACCGAAGTGATGACTGAATAACTGAAGTTGAAGTTGCATGCTGTAAACAAATCTGTACACAGTAGTCTTGAAAAATAAATATTGGAGACATCATCATGACTTATTACTTTAAATGCTGGTTAAATTGAGCCCTCTAGTGTCATTTAAATTAATCAGAAAGAAAACTTTTTCTCAAACATGAAATGAACACTGAAAAACCGACAGATTTTTTTTTCTCTCTTTTTGCAGACTGAAAACAAATTGATGAAATAAAATATCATATGTTAATAGTTGACTGATTACAAAAAAACATTAAGGCCACCATAACATTTTCAAAAGTAACTATTACTGAAACTACAAATTGTTGTGGTTTTATGGTTTATGAAATCTAATTCAAATCATGAAAATGTAAGGCCTGTCAATGTAGCAAATGCATTCTAGAATGCACATCTTTTCTCTTGTCTCAGTCCTGAGGTCTTAGAATGCCTTTTTCATTAGATCCTGAACATTTGCCACTTATTAACAGCTACTCTTGCAGTTACTACAAACTTTTCTTTTCAAGAACTGTATATTATTCTAGTACAGAAGACTCTCCTCAGTTGACCAAACTGATGAGAATGGGTACCTTGACTCCATACAGGGTTGGGGAAGGTAAGGTAGCAAGGGAAAGGAGATGGACACCACCCTCACATAAAGCTAGTGTGAGAAAAGTCAGGTCTCTAACATCACTCCTTAATGACCTATTTTATAACAGAATTACTATTAAATTAATTTTTTTGATGTGACATGATTTTTTTTAAAAAACAGGTGACAGCAAACATTGTCAGTGCAGTTCTGCGTTATGACATCACCCATGCAGTTGTCAATGACAGTGATGCTAGACTTTGGCAGCAGCTGTCAGTCTCATGTTGGCCATCATTTGTTATTGTGGGTCCCCATGGGCAGGTTTGTACTTTATGTTTCCATTTCCTCTTTTTTAATGTTTGCCGTTGGTGGGGACAGTTTGTGGAAACTGGGATCTTAGAGACCAAACAGATTATTAACATAAACTTTTGACTGTTTACAGGTGCTTTATTACATAGTAGGAGAAGGCCACAAAGACAAGCTGTTTGAATTTGTAAGCCTGGCAATAGAGCACTATGCAGCTAAAGGGGAGATAAGCCAGCATCCTTTGCCCATCAGGCTGGAGAAAGATCGGCTTTATACATCAGTGCTTCTTTTTCCTGGCAAAGTTCATGCTGGGCCCCAGGCAGACCAGCTGGTACTCTCCGACACTGGAAACCACCGCTTACTTATTGTGGACCGACTGACAGGTGTTGTACAGGTATGTTTGCATGTTGCTATTGTTTTGAGACCGAAGCTGATTCGTGTATTCGTGTATATGCATTCATGACCATGTGTCTATGCACATTTGAGCATGCATTTGTATGTGTGTTAGTATTTTGTGTGTGTGTGTGTGTGTGAGTGTGTTGGGAGATCTGATAAATTGAAGATATATCTATCATCAAACATGTTTTATGTTGATAGACAGTCATTGGTGGTCAGGAGAAAGGATTTTGTGATGGTAGCTTGCAGAATGCCAGGTTTTTCTCCCCGCAAGGAGTTACCAGTTTTGGAAAACTATTGTTTGTAGCAGACACAGAAAACCATGCCCTACGGCAGGTAAGTTTGTTTAGCCAAAAATTGTGTTTTGTTACCATCACACAATTCTCTAGGAGTCTTTGCTGATTTGTCATTTTATCTCATTTACTATCAGTGCTGTTGCAAAACTTTCAAAATGCTTACAGCTTTCAACTTATGATAAGCCTACCCATGAAAGATTATGGAGGTAACACTTGGCATAAAAAGGAAATCATGACAGATAAAATATTATAGGATGTATTTTCTAAAGTCATTAGACCGAAGATATAGCATTTGCTGAGTTTCCTTTGCTGTAGAAAATAAGTTGAAAGTTAAGTGAACACTGACTAAAATTTCTACAGTAGATCTTATTTCAAGTGGTTGTCTGTAGATGTTTGACTCAAATCTTCATAAACTCATTTAAACATATGGTTCACAATAATAACCTAATTACTTTTGCTCTTATGTTTGATCTGAAATTGTTTAGTTCATATTTCAAATTAGGCAAATATAAGAAATCAAAGCTATTTTGCAATAGGTGAATTTAGAAACAGGACAAGTAACCACTCTAGCAGGCACAGGTTGTCAAGGCAACGATCAGGAAGGAGGAGCAAAGGGTACTCAGCAACCACTATCCACACCATGGGATGTAGCAGTCGGTGTTTCTCCAGGTGGGAAAAGATTTAGAGATTCTTCTTATTTCCCTAACATGCTATTTAAGACATTCTAACAAGAAGCAGCATTAATTTATGAGAAAACAAGTGCCATCTTGCTTCATGAATCATGGTAGTTGTGTATTCATTTTGTTTTGTTTGCAAAGAAATGCAGGCACTAAATTTTTCCCATCCTAATCCTGTAACTAGACATTTTAGAAAAATCTTTTTGCATAGTTGCATTTTTTTTTTGCAGAAACATTAATAAAGTCTAATTGTCAGAGGAACGCTTTTTTCCTATTGCTAGCCTTTGTTGTTTGTGTAGCTGGTGCTCTTAGCATCACTTTGGATGGTCATTTTTCACCTTTTTGTTTCTCGCAGGAGGAAGTGAGCCAGATGTAATCTATATTGCCATGGCAGGTAGTCATCAAATATGGATTTACTGCCTCAAAGATGTCTTATGGTGGAAAAACAAGTATCAAGACTGCTTTCTAAATATATTCAAATATACTGATAGTTGATATGCAATATAATAATAATAATGATGGTATATTAATATTGACAAAGATACATATGTTCCTAAAGATGCAAATGTATATTTTATGTGAGAAGTACATGCATTTGCTGAAGAATATATGCAACATGCATGCATGTGCACACACACACACTCATTCTCTTTCTCTCTCTCTCACACACACACACACACATATTCATACACAAACATTCAGACGTATACTTCTCTATCATTGCATGAGCAATAATTGGTAGATGTGGAATGTAGTGATGCTTTAACCAAATTGCATTTGCATGACATGGGTACCATGTGTCCACACACACACACACATGCATATGCACAGGTACATGCTTGCAGCATCCTCATGCATATTGACCATACAGAATTCTAATTGCACAAACGTGCACATAAATAATGACCAATTATTTTATCATTAAAACCAGGTAACATTATAGTAATGATACTTAGAATATGAAAGATGTAGCCAGACATAATTTAGAAATGATCTGCAAATACTGCAGGCATTACCCTCAGGGAACATGTGTGCGGGTGGCTGGAAGTGGAAGCGAAGAGAACAGAAACAACAATTATCCTGAACGTGCAGGCTTTGCACAGCCATCAGGACTGGCTATCTCTAATGGCCTTAATGCTGTTTTTGTGGCTGACAGCGAAAGTTCTTCTATTCGGCAACTCAGTGTCAAGGATGGCAGTGTCAAAGCTTTGGTGGGCGGTGACAGAAATCCCACAGTGAGATGCTTAGATTTTGTGCTTAATACTTTGAGATAAACATTTGAAATCATTTGTTTAAAAAAGTAACTACAAAAATCTTCACCATCAGATTGTTTAGGATTAAGACAGCAGCTTTTATTGAGTCGTTTTATTTCATCTATTGTAAAATCGTTTTTTTTTTTTAAAATAGTGCTATTTAGTATGTGAAATATCCATTTCCTCTCATTGATATTTCTGTCCCAGAATCTCTTTGCCTTTGGTGATGTAGATGGACAAGGAACAGAGGCCAAACTACAGCACCCTTTAGGGCTGGCTTTGTTGGCTGATTCAGGACCACTTTTGATTGCTGATTCTTATAACCATAAAGTGAGTGGTATTAGTGGTACACACCTGAGAGCTAAATCAAAACTTGTTCCAAATAATTCCAAGAAGCTGGCAAGTCAGATATAAAATTTGTAATAATGCATTTCTATATTTCTATATTCTGATAATTCAGAAATGGGGTAGCTAGCGACCTCATAATTCATTTGTAGCAGGGATTCATCATTATTGTCATATATGTTTATCCAGGTAAAATGTGTGGATATTCACAGCAAGATCTGTACCACAGTCCTGGGTACAGGTGTACCAGGTAACAGTGGGGGAGATTACCCAGGGTCAGGACAGCTAAATGAGCCTGGGGGACTTTGTGTAGCCAGTGAAGGTGATGCTATATATATTGCAGACACCAATAACCACTGTATCAAGATCCTTGATTGGAAAGACAAGTCTGTGAAACAGGTAAAGTTTGCATTACCATAAAGGAAATTAATGTGCACCTCATCATTTCCGAATGGGAAAAATGAATAATAAAAAAATAAGTAATGATTAAGACACTGGTGTTTTTTTAAGATCACAGAGTTTGTTTCATTCTTTTTAAACAATAAAAATGCTAAATAAAGGATTTGAATACAATAGTCTTATACATTTTGCTATATTTTTATGGTGTTTCTATGCTTTCTTATTTCCCTTTAATTAGATGATATTAAATAACACAATCAGTGTTGTATGTCAGGCTGGGTCTGTACTGTTTTTCATTGTTCCTCCCATCATCCATCAGACTGTATGTTTATTTGCTTTTTTCTATCCAATATACTTTTTGTTTATATTTTCCATTTTTTACTTTTTTTTTTTGATGATGCTTTTGTGCATAACAGCTTCCAGTAGTATTGAAAGAAGATTCCGTAAGGAGAATAGTGGAGAACTTTCAGAATGTGGACATGTGTGCGCTACACAAGAAACCTCATCTTCCAGCAGTTACTCTTTGTCCTGGAGGTCATTTGACCTTTGAACTTGACTTGCACCTGGCCAAGGGGCTCCATCTTAACCATGATGCTCCAAATGGATGGAGAGTCACTGCAGGTGGTGAGTACCCAAACACCTGATCAGGAGAGGATAACCTAGCAAATAAGGAGAAAGTACTATAGGAGCAGCTTACACTGCTCGTTGAAGAAAAGATTTTTGGAAATTTACAATTTCTTGCTTTTCGTCATCTGGTGTTAAATTAACCACCTTATTCATGGGAAAGAAGTGGGAGAGGACCTGTGTTATACTCTGTTTCATACAGTATAATGTCATTATACCTCGAGGTACTTGATATGCAGCTTTATAAATTATTTAAAAATAGATCAGGGCTTACATGGTAATGGCTGTTTTTGAGCTTAAATGTCTTTCTTTCATCTTTTAGTCTTAATTATCTCTTCTTCGTTTATATTTTTGATACTCTTTCAAGGTTTTCATTCAAAATCTGCAGTTTGGTTTCCTTTGTCTGTCTCAGATGAAGAAACACAATCAGTCCTATCATCGTTGCCATCCTTCACAAGTAGTGGTTCTCTCTGTCTATCAAACATTGCCCAAAAAATGCAGCTTGTATCACTAGACCTACCTTCAGATATTCCTGATATGTCAGTGCTTTTGCTTGTTATCACCTGCCAGTTGTTTATATGCCGTGATAACAACACATGCACACAGGTAAAAGAACAGCGGCTACAGTGTGTCAACATAAAGAAAGATGGTGTGCAGCAAGAAAATATAGAGATTGGTCTTGATGTGAAATAGAAAGTGCCAAGAGAATGTACAGATTGATCTTAATGGGAAATAGGAACTGTCAAGAAATTGTACAGATTGGTCTTAATTTGAAATAACATGAAGAGGTGATGCATTATTTTGTTCCTGTAATTATGTAGACTTTGCTTATTCATTAATAATTTGGATGCTATGGTACTACTGCTTAGACTGATGAATGAAAAAATGCCTTATATTTATTTGTTAAAATGTAAAACTTTATTTCAAATGTTATGCTTTTTATTTGTTCTTGTCATTAGACAAGGATTTATTTTTCAGAATGTTAAATTGATTATTTAAGAAAAGAACATAAGAGACAGAAAAACAAAGAGTGACTGAGAGTGGAGGACAGAGAGAGTTTGTGTGCAGGTTCATACATCTCTGTGTGTGAGAGAGAGAAATTGAGTGGGTCGTGTATGGCATTCTTAGTAGCCCATAACCAGCAAACAGATATCTTTAAAGTGACAAAACCCAAGCCCACTCCCAAGCCAAGCATTGACATGCTGCACTTACAAAGAAACTGCATGGTATAAACTATTCAACAGAGTTGCTCAGCAGATGTGTTCCTGCTCAGTCGAAGCCTAATGATCTAGAATCTAATGATCTAGTTTTGCTGTCAGGCAAAATTTACTAAAGGTGAACACAGCTTTTATAAGGGTAATTAATTTCTTGGTGCATGAGAAACAGGCAATAAAAATGGAAATGGCGTAGATGTTTTTTAGCACAAAGGAATGGAATGTAATGCCTTTTTGTTTTAAATTGAGTAATTGTGGGATTTTGAGTTAGGTAAAAGGTGATATTTTCATGGTATTTAGATATCAATTGTTAATATGAGGAGACTTTCCTTTGGTTTTCACTTTAATCATACTTAGCATGTGCTAAACCTCTTGCACACTAATTAGTACACTTTAGTACTTTATTCTTTAGGCTGTTTGAGGACCTTTATATTCAAAGCATATGAGATACATTGTAATGTCAGTTTAAGATATCAGCAAATGCAGCAGCGCTAATCACCAAAGATTATCACACAAAAGGTTTTTTTTTCAAAAATGTTTGTCCTTATGTTAACCTTCCTTGAACATGCCAGTCCCTTATTCCCAGGACCTTCACCTAACCCTTCAAGAGAGGGGGTTACAAAGTCCGTCTGCTAGACTTTGGTCCTACAGTCTCTGCTGCCTCCTCTGGTACTGATTACTTACAGTGGCTCTCCCCTCCCCTCTCCCTGCGCATGAACCTTATCTCAGCAAAAAGCGTCCACACTTTTTGATTCGTGACAAATCATTAACAGTTGTAGTGCTTAGGTATTTTTGGCGTTGTCTCACAACTGCCATGATTTGTAGCAGCCTGCAACTCCTGTGGAGGTCCTTTTGGACCGCTATTCTACCGTTTTTTAGTGTCTTTTTGTTTTTGTTTTTTTGTGTGTGTGTGGAAGGTTTCCAAATCCCTGTTCGGATTTTTTTTCTGGCCTTTTTTTCAACTTCTTATCTGGATTACTTTTTATGAATATGTGTGGTTGGGCGTGAGCGTGTGTGAATATGTGTGTGTGTGCGCGCGCGGGCAGGAGCGTGAGAAATTCTTTCACGGGTAGTCGTCCGAGACCCTGAATGTACAAAGCAAATAGAGCACAGAAATGTACGCACAATCATTTTCTGACCTAGGTGTCAGCCAACGACCAGCCACCCACCCCTTCACTGCCACTGTGGACTGTCCATCAAGATAACTCCGATCGTGCAGATTTGCTCGCTCATGCATGCACACATAGGCCCGGCTTTACCGTTAGGAAAGAAGACAGTCACTAGCACAGAAGCAAACAATGGAGCGCACTAAACACTCCATCCTCCATACCGACAAAATGTAGATAAGTTGTTTAATACAATGCATCACACAAAACATTAAAAATTCTTTTCTTAAACTATAAATTGTTTCATTGCTAGATATTCCATCGTTTGATCGCCGTCTGGAAAAAATATAGATATAAAGATATATATATATATACAACATATATATATATTGGTTATGGTAGCCGTAGTGTGAACTATTGCAATAAAACAGCTGGTACCACCAAAGACAAAAATAATAATAAAGATGCTGTGTAGTGCGATATTCCAACACGAGGCTAGTTTCTCCGACACGGACAACACATGGCCAAAGCAAGAGTAGAATTATTTCAACTCCTGTCTTTATTTCTCCTTTGGAACTGCAGCTGGTGCCATCAAAGGTGGGGTCTAACTCCTGTATTCATCTGTCTCCCTTTTGTTTTCTCACTCGCCCAGTGGTAGTCACAATTTTATAGATTCTGCCAGTTTATAAGTAGCCATTGGAGAACTACTTGTCTGAAAATTTATTTTTAAATTATCTGGTCAACAATGCTGGAAAAAAAGATTGGGTCAGCCAACATTTCCATTGAACATGACCTGGTAGCTTCATAGCAAAATGCAAGGAAAGTGAGGTTTTAGTGATCAGAACATGTGGTTGGGTCAGTTATTAACTGCTTGACCTTTTGACGAACGGTGGGTTGGGGGGGGGGGGGGTAACACTCGTCCTTCGCTCAGATGGAAGCATAGCTTACACACACACACACGCATGCGCGCACGTCTCGGCAGCTGTATGCTATCTGCGTGGGATCAGCTTTTTAAGCATCTTTTTCAAACCCTAGCCCATACATTCTGTTTTTTTTTCTTTTCTTTTCGTTTTCATTAGCAGACACTCGTTGAGGTGCTGACAGCGGCCGGGGCTTTTTCTCTCCACGGCCCGCGACTACCGAGGGATGCAATAATTAAAGTGTTTCATCGATAAAGGACTAGCACTACAGCATTTATCACACGTGTCCCATCCGTTCGACAATAGACCGCTTCCAGCAATAAAGTTTCAGCTGAAATTTAAGTTCAGCAGATATCAAAGTTAGGGAAAAGAGCGAAAACCTGTCGTTTGATTTTTGTCTGTGAAGTGTAAAATAATGTACATGTGAAAAGGAAAAAAAAATCCTTCCATCGAAATAAAAGTACATTCCGTACAGAGTAAATATTCGCAGAGAGGAAATAGTTCAGGGCTTTAGGACAAACAGTTTTGAGAAAACTAGAAGTTTCCAGTAATTTTTTTAGGCACAGTAACTGTTAATACTTCTTGGAAACAGACTCACTCATGCATGTTACAATTAATCAAATAATACATTCATACTGTGTTAGACAAAGTCCAAAAAGTGTAGATGGAGTTGGGGGGAGATTAAGGGAAAGGACAGGATGAAAAATTGCTGACAGAAAAGTGGAAACAAAAAACCAAACAAAAACGGAAGAACGACAAATAAAGTGGTTGATAACTGGACTGTAAGCCTTTACTCACACCACTTCGTAAGGACTTTTCGAGAATCTATAATCCAGTTGGTTGTGGCGATGATCACATTTTACATCCAGTTACAAAGCTGGTCAGATAAATAAATAAAAAAACAACAACTTCAAATGTATAGACGTATAGAGTACACTCATAAAGGGGAACACAGGCACATGAAGGGGAAATAATGTCCGCGTATCAACCACACCTGATTGTCGCGCCAGGAGGGGCAGGTAGATTCTGTAGCGAGGTCCACGAAATTGTAGTTTATCTTCGTCACCATTTGAAATATCTTGTTAAAGGCTTTGTGCTTCATCCCCCCACAGCAGTGCTCCACGTGGCAACCACTTACAGTGGTGACTGACAGGCAAGAAGTTAAAAGGAGCTTGCAAAGGGAGGGTCAAAGTGGAGAGGCCACTGTACCGTTTACTTTTGTTGGGTAGTTTGCCCCACTTACAGATAAACCAACGGCTTTTTTTTTTTTTTTTTTTTGGTTTGGTCAAAGGAGTGTGAACGTCTACAGAGGAAAGAAAACCTTGCACAGGACGAGGGGGAGCTCTCCTCAGTCAGCTTTGCTGCTTCGTCGAGGGCGCTCAGGAACCACTTGTCGCCTTCGTCTTTAGAGGAAATCCTTCGTAAATGTCATGAAGACATCGTTCATGACGGCTCGATGGTTCTGACAAGGCAGGTCAATGGTATTTAGCTGTCCAGGGTTTCAGGACTAAATATCTTTCAGTTTTAGACTAGTTTTGCTCTGAAATCTCAACAGAGGTGAAGCAAATTAAGGCAAAAAGTTCAGCTTTTTCACTCAATAACTAATTGTTAACGATTCGTTAAAGATATAGTAACCATTTTTATGAACAAAGAGTTCTTGCGTCCAAAACTATGTTGAATTGTTTGTCAATACGTGCATTAACTTGACAAAAGTTGTAAGCTTTTTTAAATACACTTTCAGAGTCACGGACAAGGGACGGCGAGTTGAGCTGTACAAGAAGTAAGTCGGTCTCCCCCATCCTGACTGCCAGGTACAGTGAGTGCATAAGTGCGAAAGGATTTCACAGTCACAGTCTCCTACTAACATACGTATAACATCCGTAAGTTGTAGAACATTCTGGCAAGTTAATGTCTTCGGAATGGTATAGGAACAGAGCGGCTAGGAGGAGAGTTTCGTTGCAGTTTTTTTCCCTGAGTTGTTGATGTGCCTGCTTAATGTAAAAGGCGTTTGTTGTGATGTATTTTTGTGAGATTGAGATCCATAACCGGACTAGCAGTCCATGGCTTTTAGTCCTGAAATATTTTCAAATAGCTTGACACGTTTGGTTACATGCGTTTGGCTGATGGTTTTAAATTAAAAACAAAATTTCTTATGTCTGTGTAAAACTCAGTGCAGGATATATTTTCCAACCAACATTTTTATTCCAGAAACAAAAGCAAAATCCACTGGAGTAGTACAAATACGTATGTCTTACCTTATGATAAGCTCCAAACTGCGGTTTTAAATCATCTCTGGGGAGATAGATAATATGTACAAGCAGTCACGTGATCTCTCGTGAGAGCAGATTTCACAGAGCTGGCGAAATTTAATATATAGCAATATCCAGCCATATTCAGGAGAGGGTTACATGGTCACGTGTTAAGATAAGAACTGTCGAGGTGCAATGTTTCAAACTTGGAATTTCTGCATATCGCCTAGTCTTCTCCATTTACATCTCAATATCGTTAAGCGTTGTTGTTTCCCACCTGCTCATGTCAAATTAATGTTTCCTGAGACAAGAAGAGAATTTTGCTGATGTGGGATGTAAACACTTCTGTCATTCATCCCTCTCATGCCAAAAAGAAAAATAAAACTAAACTTTACTTTTTTTTAAAAAATTCGATTACCTCCGCCTAACTTCCGAAAACCATTTCTATGGACGAGACGTGGGTGGACGCATAAAGGGGGGAATAAAAGATAAAAAAAGGACAAAAAAAAAAAGCAGCTTTCAGATTTGCACTTAATTTCTCAAGTAGGTGGGCGATGGTATGTGTGAAGTGTCTGAATATCACCGCCACCGTCGCTAATGACGAGCTTTATGTTAATGTTTATTCATTTAAGTAAAATACATTTTTATTGGAGACAATACATAAAACCTTCATTTAGAGGAAATCCCTTGTGTATTTTGGAGCTAATCTCTTCAAGTTCTAGAAGGTCGTGAGAACCTCCACCTCCACCAAAAAAAACAACAACCAAAAAAAAAACCAAACAAAAAACAAAAAAAAAAAAAAAAACCCAGCCAAACCAAAAAAAAAAAAAAAACCAACAAAACAAAAAAAAACAAAAAAAAACCCAACAAAAACAAATAATAATAATAAATGGTGGCGACGCTATGGCGGGTGAAATCGTTGTTCAAAGAATCAAGAGACTTCCACAGACGACTTGTCTCCCCGCACTCTGGGAGTTGTGTGCCAGAAGGTGCACGCATGACACAAAGACGCCTGTTCGTCAATTTTTCAGCCAATCGCAGACAGCCTACCTCTCACCGCCCACTGCACTCTGGGGGCGATAGTGAAGTTATCGCACGTGGGTAGAGAGATGAATATAAACTGAATAGCGCCATTAGCGAGGTCAGTCGGGACAAGGTGTAGGTACCTTATGAAAGTGTAGAAAACCTTTGCAGGCTAGAACTAGAAAAATCAGTTTTCTAATTTTTTTTTTTGGCTAGGAAAAATTGAAGTGTCCAACATTTTTGTGTGATTTTGTCATAGATAATATGAAACCGGAGTTGCTGTGCAGTGTGTGGATCTTTCTTTTGACCACCCAAGGCCATGTTTGTGCGGGGTTTCTGTTCGGTGAGTTTATTAAGTGGTCAGACCATGTTTTTAGTGTTTTCAATTAGTTCTCCTGTATACCAGCTGTGCTGGATTAACTGTCTCTCGAGGGTGACAATATAAACTGTTTTCGATTGGCTCCATCATTAGCTGATGTCAGAAGATAACACCTTGCAGTACCAAAAAAATTGTTCTAGATCTCGGAAAAGCTTTTTGCCTCGAACCTGGGTTTTGAACAGCCTTGTTTATCTCAAAGACTATTTCATCGATGGGTCTTCCTCCTATGGAATGCCGTTACTCAATCCTCTCTTCACTTCCTAGATCAGACCAGCTTGAAGACGATGTTGGGAGTGTTGAGTTGCTGTATCAGAGACTACTAATGTACCCGATCGTACGATGTAAAATGTGATTTATCTGCATGCGGAAATTTGTTTTAAAAATTGTGTTATTAAGAAGTCAGTCTGAAACAAACTCGCGTTATCTGATCCGTCTTTCTGCAACATAAACTATCGACTCTCCTTGTTTTCGACATTTACTGTGGTCAACGCTCAGTGATATAATCAGACTTGTTTTCCTCTTCGGTTTTATGCGTTTTCGTTCGTTCTGTCTTTCTTTCCTTCGATGTCCTTATCATTCTTTTAATTTCTTGTGTTATTTTGCTTCTTAATTACTCGAGTTTATTCATAGAATACATCAATTTTGCGCAGAAAAAGAACAGAACAAGCTGGATTCGATCTCACTGTTTCCCACGGATCAACTGCAAGTCCGTTTCAGCGATGTTTCAAAGAAAGAAGGACTTTTAGCGCCTACCTCCTGGTACACAAGAGTGAGCAGTCCATCTAACCAGTTCTTCGAGTCTTCCAAGGATTATCTTCCGTTTCAAAATGATGTCTCACAGAAAAAGGGTGGTACAACAGACTTCAACACAATTAATGCAACACCTCTAGAACTCATTGAAGCTGTTGGAAATTATGCTGCTAGGACAGAACTAGGAGTTCAGACGAACTTTGCACAAAAGGAGGCAGCTCAGAAGTTGCTACTTACTGAAGAATCCAAGGGAGATGATCGACGGAATGTCTACGCTTCCGGTACGTTACCTAAGCAACCATGGGGACCGGTGAGGTTACATGACAAGTATCTACAGTCTATACTTAGCACTCTGTTAGGGAAGAGGTTTGAGCCTATTAGTTTAGAAAGAAAGCATATAGCAAGGACTTTCGTTGACGAGTCTCGCGTTCCTCGTCGGATGACGAGAAATTCCGAGAGTTTGAACGCAAGTGTCGGAAACACCCTCGCTCCCTTTTCTGTGTCACGGCTCGAGGATTCATCTCTGCTTCCCTTGCATCTTACTGGTCCTTCGGATCAGCCAGTCACGAGATCAGAGCAAACTGGTGAAGGCGACGATTCAGTTCAGAGGAGGAGTCCGGATAAAGCCAGGGATTCTGGACTCACGGGCGAGTCTCTCGGAGTCATTCAGGACGAGGAGGCAGTTAACACCGGTGCGGTCGACGCGAGCCTGTTTCTCAATACCGGTGTCTACCCGACTCCCTCTCCAGATCCCTCGTTCTCACCAGTCCCTAGCAGGTACCCCCAGACACCCACTGCCGCACCGACCCCTAAGCCCTGGCCGCGAACTTCCACTCCTCCGAAGTCAACTACGTATGCTGTTCCCACACCTCCCGTTGCAGGCTATACAGAAGCCATGATGTTACCCCATATTGACATTTTCGGTGGAGCCGGTCTTGGAGCAGAGTTTCAAACAATGGCTCCTCAAATGGCCGTCAATTCACGGGAAGTCGGTTGCGAGGCTCTGAACCAACCAATCATAGTAAGGGACTCTCTTCCCTGCGGGAGTCGGCGACGCCGGGATGTCACCACTTTAACCCCTCTGCAGCTGAGTGCGATTGCTTCGGCAGCTGGGGAGGAGATGCTTCCAGTCCATTCACTGCCATCACCATGGAAGAGGCACACTCGAAGTTCCGCAACATGCTTTCTGTTGGTTTGCCCGACAAGGTTGGTAGAACGCTGGGCACACAGGAGAAGGTGGTGAGGGAGAGAGAAAGTGGATGAAAATCTACTTGCTGAGATAGTCCTTACATCTCATTATTCTTTCAGTTGTTAATATTTGCTGTAGCTAATTTACGTGTTAGGATTATGGAGATACAATCTTTAAATCGCCCTTACCTGCTCCCCATACTGTATATTGCTCATGATGTAAAGCACATTACAAGACTTACCGTTCAAATATTTGATATTGCTAGTTCCAAAACTGATGTAAACACGACACAGTACAATGACAATGTAAATAATAACATATCGTGTGCTTAAAAATGTTCTCCAAGACACAAAAATGGGAAACAAAAATAACTTTTATGTGGCAGAGGGGGCCTGGGATTAACGAAGAAAATGATGATGGTCAATGTTGAGGATTAGAACAGAACAGTTAACACTTTTGAGTACTGAACTGTAAGGCAAGATATTATCTTACTAGTTTGCGATTTATTTCCCCGTATACATTGAAACTCTCAAATTTTCAAGTTTTTTTTGGTGGTTATTATAAGTCACGTTGGTCGTTTTGCAGGACAGATACCTAAATGAAAAATATTCCACAAGTCAACTTCAGCACATCTTGGAGGAATACCACACAAGATTAAACTTGTTTGTCAACGACGTTGCCAAGAAGTGGAATAGACAGAAGGACATAGAAAGCCAACATAATTCTTCTCATCAGAACACACTTGATCAGTCGCTTCACAAACAAGTGAAGGAAACAGACAGCAACCAGTCTACCACCAGACCAGAGGCCCACGACTTGTCTTGGCTGAGCGACAGTCACTTCCCTGTGGAGTTCTTGCATCAGATGGTGCCAGCCAAGCATGTCATGGGGCATGGAAGGACAATCAACAAAAGACAAACAGGTGAGTGGAATACATTTGCAAACAGCTGTTCATGTTCTTCGCAAAATAATTCAAAGGCTTCCAAACTATCATTAAAAGTGCTCGCTGTATTATTATAAGGACGACACAAAAATGTTTGGATTCTGCGACTGATGTGTGAGGAGATTTTTTAAAGTCCCCCTGAGCGGGAGTTCCTCATATTTCCTGTCAAAGTCTTTGCCGTGGATTTATCATGATGAACTTGTATGAGGCGTTAAGTTTCTTGTTTAGAAGGGCATTTGTCAGTTTGTTCCCAACCAGCTGTTCTGCTCAAAAGGACACAACCTTTCAAGATAACAAAACACTATTTATAATTTAAAATACGCTAGGAAAAAAATTTGATTGACATGTTATTGAAGGTAAAAATATCTTTATTTCTGAGAGGCAAGGTTGCCAGGAGATAACGGTATTATGCCACAAAATCAAAAACGAAAAAGTTCAGGAAATGTTTCTTTGATTTTTTTTTTTTGCTCATAGACCTAATCCTTAGTGCAGACATTTAATATCTCCATCCCCCATAATTCAATAGGCCGTTAAACGATCGAAAATCTGTTACATTTTTTTTTTTAACCAGAAAGTTACAAAATTTCAAGATTAAAGATATAAAGAATAAGGTAAAAACACTAGAATGATCTTAAGGTTGGCGAAGTTAAAGCGATTTGTCTGACTGATTTCCTGCTCAACGAGCAGAGTTCTAGTGTTCACTGCTTCCATCAAGCTGATGTAAAATCATTATGTACTCTTTGGGGAAAAAAGTTATTTCATGGCGATCCTGTGTTTTTGTTTCTAATAGTAAATTTAAAAAATGAAAATGTTAAAACAATAATGATATGACTTTGTTCAGTATCACATGTGTTCATGAAAGTGAACAAAACATTTTAATCCCCTCTCCATTTTCTAATGCTATTCTGCATTTCTGCTTTCGTACAGTCTTCCTGAAAGCGTTGGCTGGAAGGAGGTTCAGGATGGATTATGTTTTTTGAAGAGAAACATTTAGACGAATAAAGTTGCTGGACGTTTACAGTCTTCTTGTTTTGTAGCTCGTCATTTCGTGAAGATTATAAACCATTCGATCTTATTCAGATTGTTTTGTAAGCAAAGCCTTCCTAGCAGAGTTTATGACCGGAAAAGAATTCATTAAAATAATGGAATTAATCCCTAAACCTAGCCCAATGTACATGGAAATACTTTTATCTTCGTCGACTTTTATACACAAAATCTCGGATTTTCCCCTAGCAAAAGGTCAAAATAACAACTGTAGCTCCAGAACTTAGATTCTCTAACAGCCTGGATCAGGGTGGTTCGCTGCGGCAAGGGTGGTTGCCGAAAGTGTTTTTGAAAAGCATTCACATACAAACTTCACTCATTATTGAAATTTGTAAATGTGTTTGTTCAATGGAGTTTGTAAAGGAGAAATAAAGTGGTTATTACGAGATATTATCACCCAAGGCAGATACTAATGTCTGTGGTTTACCAATGTGAACCATGTTTGACCAGTTGTTCAGTAAGCATCCAGCAAGGATCTAAGAAAATCTTCAAGTTTTTTTTTTTTAACAGAAAAATTAGCTCCGATACAGCAGGTAGATTAATGGTGGGTCGCATGGACAAATGACGGTCTGGTAGTCCATTCAACCGTGAAGAGTCGTAGGTTCGACACCCGCTCGAAAGTGAGAAATCTTTCACTGTTTTCCACTCACTTTCTCCTTAGAGGAATGCGTACCCGAATAAAAGTGCTGGCTAGCCCTAGCCTCAATGAACCACTTACAATCTCTGAAACCGCTGCGCTATGAAACTCATTTCTCTTTATACTTTTTCCAGAAAACTCTGAAACCCACTTCTGCACCTCCACGACAGAGGAGTCGAACGGCTTCCTCAACCTGTGTTCATCCTGTCAGGTGACGACACAGCTCAGCAATAACTTCTTCCCTAGTGTCCTTAATGAGATTATCTGCAACCCTCAAATGAACAACACCTGCATCAACTACAGAGGCGTCAGTGAGTGCACAGTTTTTTTTCTTGAATTTAGAACCGGATTTAATTTCTTTCCAATTTATAGAGTATCTCAACAACCTTCTCATTTTGAGATATTTTTGCCTTGAGTGCGTCTTCTTTTCCCATCTTTCCATTCTTTACATCTTATTTTCGTTTGTCTACAATGTCTGTTTGAGTTTCGATGGCAAGCAAGATAAAGAACAAATTGAGTTTTAGGCCCCAGAAAACAGGATAAATAGGTGTTTGCATGCTTAAAGGAAAGAAGAAAATGTTATCATAGTTGTGGTAGGAGTTCATGTGAAATGAGTGGAACTCAGTCGCTCCTCAGACACCCGACAGACCGGTTATTTGGACAGAGACACGAGACTTTTTTACAGGGCGCACCCACCAGAGAAAAGTTAAACACACGTGTTGATTACCTATTTATCCTCCTCCAGCCACCTGGAATGTTCAAACTATCACCCCACCCTCCACCCGAGTCTAGGCAAGATGTTTTTTCTTCAATTGTGTGAGCTGATGGTGACATGAAAATGGCGGATATGAATAGGTCGTTACTTGCCGACATCGTCAGTCTGTTTCTGTAGTAACATCAATTTATAATTGTTAATTTTTAACATTTTACAAAAGCTGGAATTTTAATGGGTCTTGTGGATTTTTTTTCCCCTGTTTCTTTGTGTTTCGTGAAATAAGAGAAAACTGACTTTATTTCCTGTAAAAGACCGTTGAACATGGCCGAAATGAGATGGGTATATATATATTAAAGATTACAGCTAAATTAACTTCTAAGTTCGGTAAGCTTAAATATATTACTATTTTTGAATAGCAATCACGCGCACACACACAGGCCGGCGAGAAAAGAGTGGAAGGTAAGAACAGCGCCCAACCGACACCAATGTGACGTCACTTGACCTGTCTCTTGCAGGTCACGGGGTCTGTGCACAAAGCATTTTTCGCATTCAGATGTTGAGGCGACGTCCCGGGCAATGCATGACAGTCGACGTACACGGGACGACCATGATGGTGGACAAGTGGGAGTTGTACTCGCAGGCTGTACGAGCCGGGTGCGAGTGTAAGTTGGACAAACGCTCGGCCCTGGCCACGGGGGCCACGGCATAGTGCACACAGGACAATGGCAAAGGTTCATGACGAGAATTAAACATCTACCAAGAGATTTGGGATTTCTGTTTTGAGATGTGACTGATGGGTAAAACTGTCTCCAAAAAATCTTTTTATTTTTCAAGCAATTGCTTTCGTTTACAATTTTTTTTTTTAACGAAAGATCCTGTGGGCGTGCTGTTGGCCTCAAAGTTTATTCCGATTCCATTTAAAAGAAAGATATACCCGAGCTACTAACACTGAATGTTCACATGTGTCTTTGACACACTAACATTTAACCTGTTTGTGCTTGATCTCTATACTTAATCATGGCTCCGACAAACACAGTCATTTAAGACGGGTAAGTGGTTCACCAGTTCAACAACATCGTAAACTTATCAAAATATTTGGCTCGTTACGCAGGGCAAACACTATTTCCGAAACATCGTATCCACATGGAGGTCACAAGGTCAGCTCTGTGCGACCAATCATCGCCTGCAAACACGTCACGTGGGTTCCTCGCAACCGTCGAAAAAAACGTAGACACAAACTTCCTGATGAGCGGATGTTGTTTCCACAAACAGATCCGAAAACTTCAGTTATCTTGTCCCTAATCTCTTAATGCTGGTTTCAAATGACTTTTCAAATGCGAGTTTGAGTTTAAAAAATTTATCTTCCAAATTAAATGTAGTTTTTTTACTTTTGGTCTTAAACCGATTTTCATAGCGAGAGCTCAGGTAGACCAGATGTACCTGTCTTTCTTCATATTTATATTTTAATTCATTATATCCTATATTTTTTTATTTTGTTTAATTTTATTTTAAATTAAATTTAAATCATTATTTCTAATCATATTAACAACAATAATAACATGAAGCTAGGAGACAGAAAAAGTCAGTAAAGGACTGAAAAGAGACGAGGACTGTAGGCGTGCAAGGACGAGTGGGGAGGCGGGGAAGGTGTGATAAAAATTGTAACATTAACATCACAAAGGTTTTGTCTCTCATATTCCAGCTTGTGTCCATAGTTATTATTCTTGATGCCCTCATAAAGGAAGCGATCATTGGCTACAAAGGAGTGGACTAGTAAAATAAGCTGCAATTCTTGTGGGACTGTAGTCATGAGGGAGGTTAAACTACTGTACATGCTGGTTTATCCCTAGATAGTAGTTATAACACCTGTGACAAAGATTCCTGATAGAAAATAACATAATGTCCGCGGAACCCGGACAGTACATGGTAGCTATGGAGACAAGAGTTTATGTATATTCCTTGTATTTTATTCCATTAATTTGTCTCATTTTCATTAGCTTCAGTGGGTTATAATAAATAATTACCTTTCTTAGGTACTTAAAGAAATTTATAGGGTAGCTACAAAGGTAAATAACAGAACCATGATCCAAAATTTTAAGGATATTCGTCATTACAATGACTGGTGGCAGGGAGAGACTCAGGTGAGGAAACAGGTGAACGGGTATTTCGGTTAATTTTAGACGTGTGTTGATGTTGGTGGTGGTCGGGTGGGTCAAACACTGGACAGCTTGGTCCGCAAGTCTTAATAAAAGTGTCTGTCTTAATGAAACTTGAAAGCTGCCCGACAGCCGCGTGCTTTGTAGTCAACATCACAGATGCTGCAGACATGGCGCTGATTGATCACATCCTCCGTGATGACGTCAGCGTCCATCTGTCGGTTAGTGTGTCCTCCCCAGATGCTACATGCAGAGAAAGAACCGTGCCCGAACGAGAGCTGAACCAGGACAGCCAACCTTCACTGTATTGTTGACAGGTGCTAACAAGGGAGTGGGACATGAGTGGTGAGAAATGTCAATTATCTTCTCTTGTCATGTACTTTATGATACTTTTAATTCTCTAGATGTCAATCAATTAAACAGAAAGACAAACAGACAGAGGCAGGCAGGAGACATTTTGAGTGAAAAAAGATAATGGGTAAACATGAAATGCTTTCTTTGAAGTTACTGATGTCCTTTGATACGAAGAAGGCAAGCGTGGCAGTTATGTACCTCAGGCCGATGATGATGAATGTCGGTAATTAAGGGACAGAAAGAAAAAATGTTCCTGTGTCCACATTATTACCACTCAATAATCAGAGGATGTCTGAATCTGAATCTAGAACAAAATTTTTAATATTTTTAGTCCTTTTCTATGACTATGTAAAAGTATATTGTCCAAATTTAAGGTGTGCATGAAACTGGAAGAACTGTTGTATAAACAAGATCAGAAAGTTTGTTTCAAGCTGTTTCTCTTTGCCATCGTTAATAGAGTCAGCAAAGATTTGTTACATTATACTGAATTCAGATGTTTATAAACGTTGTAAAATAATTGCCCTAATGTCTCAAACCTCAAAATTGCAATGCATCTGGTGAGAAGGTTGAGAGCAGGAGCACCTTTGACCCTGTTACATGTGATAGAAAGAATCTCTCACACGTATTTTGACAATTTTGTTTGTCTTTTGCATAGAGCTCCTGAGGAACCAATCACAAGTCTGTGGTTGTGTTTAGACTGGTCAGAGCTGACTGAGTTTATGTCACTTCATTATAAAAACATAAACACCAGTCTCCGTACACAAGGCGTGTGACGTGTCACTTGTGACATGCTTTTCGTTGTGCTCCGACTACATTTGTAGCCACGAGTTTCGAGACACCAACAAATGTTACGACCACTTGTTATGTCACTTCAGGGGTGTCCGCCATTTTGAATTAATTATTCTGTGATACAAGTTGCAATTAACCACAGTAATTTCTCTCTCACTGAGATATTGCAGTCAACGTCACGTCCACCGTTTCGGCCGTGACGTGTCTTTCGTTGTGATATCTGTCTCCACATCGCCTGCTACGTGACAAAGTAATCCAGCAGCTGCACATAATGACGTAAAATGACGTCAAATACCTGACGGCAGCTGTACACAGAATGTCAGTAACGTGACGTCAAACACCTGACGGCAGCTGCACACAGAATGTCAGTAACGTGACGTCACATACCTGACGGCAGCTGCACACAGAATGTCAGAAAAATAAAATGACAGCAGCCGCCTTATCGTTTGACATCCACGTCGTCCTCATCACTGTCGATCTGGAGGTTGTATTTCCTGCGAACTAGTTCAAAGAGGTCTTCGTCGTCTTCATCGTTGTCATCCTCATCATCAAAGTCGAGAGTATCAGCCGAAGCAGGACGCTGCTGGTGGCCGAGGCCGATGTCCGTGGTGGTCGCCAAAGGGTCTAGAAACAGAAAATAAATAAATAAGCAAAATGAATTTTTTCCAAAATCGTATAAATAAGCGAATAAACTTTCTGTTTTTAATTTCGCGAACATGTCGTGGCGTGTTTCTCAGCCTGCCTTCAACTGAAAACCGATTCCACACCAGCAGGAAAGTGAACATAGAACTGAGTATTGCAGCATTAAACAGATTTTTTTGAGGAGCTATCTTTTAATATTGTAGAAAACTCGGGAATGTTATTTGATACTTGGAGTCGAAACTTCCAGATAATTTCAGCTAGTCGAAATATAATTGTTTCTAAATTAAAGTGACTTTAGTGGATAGTAACTTAAGCCTGTTTTCGCTGTAGTGCAGTGGTTTTGTGTTGTGAGGATACAGATTGAATTTTTATTGAAGAATTTTCCCACTCATACTTATTTCTAGACGTACTATTATGAGTTTCTTTTTTTTAAGTTCATTTTCTCCAGGTTTCTGAAGTCAGGGTTGCTGTTTTTTACAGTTTTAGAATTTGGAATTACGCTTAAGGTCAGAGTTATAAAAAGTCATTAGAAAAAATATATTGACATACGCATTCCCTCATCACGCATTCCCTCTCCTCCACCCACCACCCACCACCCACAATTCATCTTTAGTTCTCTCCAAACAGAAGGAAGTTTGTGCCGACAGCGACTGTGCACACTGAGGGCAAGGGTCAACTCACCGGACCCACTGGCGGTGTTGGCCACCTCCTTGGCCTCTCTGACCACATCCTTCACGTCCTTCTTCTTGGTGCGCGTACGACCTGGGTCACAAGGTCACAAGGTCAGAATGTAGACACATTAAACATTTATAGTCAGTGGGTAGCAGACACAATGCTTAATGTCCGAGGTAATGCACGTCAAATCATTTGTCCTGATCGTGACAGTCCGATGGTGTTGTTGTACTGCCTCGCTACACTCCATCCTCTTATACTGTCACACGTCACTCTTAACTCTCCCTTTACACGTCACTACTCTACAAACTTCTAATTTCACACGTCACTACTGTCTTAACGTCTCTCTCCACACGTCCCTATTCTATTAACCTCTCCTTTCACACGTCACTACTCTATTAAAGCTCTCAGATCCTCACACGTGACTAGTCAACAAGCTCTCATACCTACACGTCACAACTCTAAGAAGAGCAATTCATACTAAAAGTTTAGGATAAGCTTGAAGATTATGTCCACGTGACAAAGTAAATGAACACTTCTTGGCGTTTGATGACCAGGGAACCCGATACACGGCTTGACATTCGATCCTGATTTAACTGTCTTTTGCTAATCAGCTCGCGCCACTTGTTTTTAATTCTTTGGTGGAAGCAACGGTTTTTATTGTCTCTTCTTTGTAGTCGCCACCCGTGCAGGTGGACAAAATATTTTGTTTCTCTTCCGATAGAGATCGGTTAGAAACTGTTTGTTAAAAGAACTGTAAAGTAATACCTTAATGTTATTTACGACGCACATCATTGATGCAACAAACATTTATCGAACATTTATGTGATGGATGTAATGTAATGTGATTGCTCATTTTAACCCAATCATTTTGAAGAATGTCAGTTTAATAAGTGGACGTCAGGTGAGTCCAGGTATTTGATGATACCATTAAGTTTATTTTTCGAATATTTATTTTTCACTAATTGCACTCATCAAAACACAGAGGCTTTGGAAAGGGATAAACTTGGTAGAAATTTTTTTTTTAAAAAAAGGGCCCACCAGTTTCTGATCATCTATCCACCATTCTTTCCACCAGTTTCTGCCCAACTATCCACCATTCTATCTACGCCCTCATCAGATCTTCCTATACATGCCAATCGTACTATCGCCTGTCCTGAGTGTTTGTGCTTGGAAGTCTGCATCTTGATGTGACGATAAAGTTTTCATTAACTTCAGAATAATTTTTGTGGGTGGACTTCAAAGCTTGGAGTAAATACACATTCTACAAAATTAAAATGAAGGATACTGCAAGGTAGATAACTCACCGAGTCCACTGAAAAGAAATGAAGACATTGACCTCCCACCTTTCTCTTTGACGTTTAACCAGTGATTTATATCTATATATAATATCTGCCTTTCGCAAATAGTTTTTTTTATATTTTGGTCCTTACATGGGTTACAGTGAAAAGAAAGGTAAAACATATTTTGTTATTTCCGCTTTATGTTTATTGTGTGTATGGGAAAAACAAAGACTACAGAAAACAACAACAAGTAGCCACTCGCCCACACACCTTCCTACAATCTTACCTTCCTTGTCCAGTTCCTTAATGATGACAGTATCGATTCCCTCCATCTTAGGAACCACCAGACGAGTTTTGTCAGACTTGGCGCCAAACATGTGTTGGTATTGCTTCTCCATCTGCGCCTTCTTCTCCTCCTCGCTCTGCGCATGTCTCCGAGGCGGCTTCCGCTTCTGCTTTCGGTTCACAGTCGTGGCACTGCTGTTAGTTTTAATGTTGTCACCATTTGCTTTTGGATCTTTGCCGACTCGTCCTTTCTCAACACTGCTTGCACGTGTAGTGAGGAATCGTCCGTCTGCTGCACTGGTCGTGTCTGTCCTTGCGACAGTCGAATCTGTTCTCACCGGAATGTTTTCCTTTTGGCGGCCATCAGCCCCGGGTTTTGACGAAGAGTTAGGATTGGCAGCAATGTTTGTATCCCTTGTATCTGCTGTGTTAGTGGGACCTGAGCCTGTATTGGACTTCGGTACCAAGATTTTAGTTGGAGTTTCTTTTGTGTCTTTTGTGGCTGTACTTCTTAGGTTTGGATTCATCTTCTTTTCTTGATTGGAGTCAGAGGTCACCTGTCCTTTCTGACTGGAAGCCATGTTGAGACTCTTGTTGCTGTTAGAGGGGTTGGTGACAGTGAGTGGAACAGTCGTGTGCGTATTAGAAGAATCATCGTTCGTATGCTGAAATTTTTGTCGTGGAGAATGTTGTTCTCCGATCTTTTTTCCACTAACAGAACTGTCACTTTTACTTGGATTTGAACCAAAATTATCTACATTTGCTTTAGACACTTTATCAGAATCTACGAAGTCTTTTCCTGAATTTGCAATATTTATTTGTTCTTTACTTCCAGCTTTCACTTTTGTACTTTGTCCTGTGTCCCCTACTCTTGGATTCGAACCAGAAGCAGCTACACTATTGTTAGAGCCTTGCTCAGTTTGTTTGTTGGCTTGTCCTGAATCCACCATATTTAACCGTTCTTTACTTTCTGTCGCTGCTGTTGTACTTAACGGTTTTGCAGTTGTCTTCTTACCATCGAGTGCCTTCGCACGGGAATCGTTAGTTTGTGGAGGCTGGTGTTCTTTGACCTGCTTGTGACCTACAGTATTGTCTCTTTTACTAGGATTGCTCCCGCTTGTCCCCGTGGTACCTCCTGTAGGTGACAGTTCTTTCTGGTTCTGCTTTTCTTGTTAGGACTGCCCGCTTCATATTCAGTCGTTGCACTCTTATTGTTGGAGCCTGATTCCTCTACTTTCACTGATGTCTCTTTGTTGTCATCACCTGCCATCCTGGGATCTGATTTGACAAGCGCAGTTTTTGAACTGCCATTCCCAGATACATCGCTTTTCTCAGAATGTTTCACACTTTGTTCATTGGTGTGACTGTCGAGAGGGTGACCACTGGGTGACTGGTCTGTTCCTTTATCCGGCGAAAACGTGACCTTTCGTTGTGGAGACTGGTGTTTAGGGTTGTTCTCATCACTGTCGGCGGTTCTGATTGGATCATGCTTGTCTGCCATGTTTTTTGCTGCTGCTGTCTGCATGCCACCACCGTTCTCGTGCCTGGAGTTGTTTTTGTCCTGCACGATGTTCGATTTTTCCTTCCCGTCTGCCTCCTGATCCTCGATGCCAGTTCCATCGAAGATTTCATCATCAGAATCGTCGGGCAGCCCGTACATCAGCCTATCCGCGCGCTTGCGCTCGAACACTCGCAGCGTCACGTACTGCGTGCGGAAGCGATGCGCCTGCTCAGCTCGGTACTTCCGGCGAACGTACAGAAGTTGCCGATGTTGGCGCTTTTTGCTCTCCTCCATCTTCTTTTTCCGTCGACGCTGTTCCTCCACCTGCCTCTTCTCCTCCTGCTTCTGCACCTCCAGCAACGCATTGAAGAACCTCTTCTTGCGCGCTGTCAGAAAGGCGTCGCTGCCATACGTCTCCTGCATCTGCAGGAACATCCGGGCCTCAGCACGCGACAGGATGTACTCCTTGTCCCCGGGATTCCCCTCGGAAGTCACAGTCTCCTCGTCACCAGCTGTGGGCTCACCGGCAGTCGGCAGCTGTCGTGGACTGACTTTGTCAACATCGTCTCCGGTGTCGAGTGTGATGGTCTTGGGTGGCGCCAGGTAAGCCTTCTGGATGTTCTGCGTGGACGTGGTGGTTGGTTTGTAGGTCAGCTCGGCCTCGTATCGGCGCCACGATCCGCGGGTTGGTTGAACGGCTTCTGGGTTCAGCGCCAGGCGGTCGTTCCACGCTGGCCTTCGTTTTCCCGGCATCCTCTCCGCTCCGTTGGCACGCGGATTTCTTCCATCGACTTCGTTTTCTTTAATTTTGCTATCACGAAACCCATCTTTAATTCCGTCTACCTCGGTTGGCGATACAAGCCTGTGGAAAAAAACACACCATTGCATTAGTAAGATCGAAGAAATGTGGGCTCATGTTCAAGATCAAACCAAACCAAACACTAATTAGAATGTCGATGAGACTATAATTGAAAAAGCGAGACCAGTGAATCAGGGACCAATACATCTTGGCGTGACGGAAATGGTTGCTAGGGGAAGGGGAGATGATAAAGATAAGGGCAGAGTAATCTACAGTAATAACTAGTTATTGGCGTTGTTGTTATTATCACAATTTGACCATAAGTTCCAACACCTATTTCTATCCAAAATAATCAGCTGAAACGTTTGGTATAAAAGGTCATTCCACTCACTTGCCAGCTTGCGCATCTTTCTCGCTTTTCGATTGGCCACTCTTCGTGGACAGCCGTGACGTCGGCTGCTGAGCCGCGGTTGGCTCCATGGACTGGTCGTTCCCCTCCTCGCGCGGTCTCGCGTGGAATAAATGACCCTGTTGGGACTTTGTTGCCTGGCTGTCACGTGACTGTGCGTGGGTCGCCCTCCCCGGATGAGGTTTGGATGCTCTGGACTTCTCTGGTTCCTCTCGAGGTCTGGCGTGGAAAGGCGATGTTGTCTTTTCTGTCTTTCTTGGAGAATGTTTGGTGCTGTCGTGTGTCTTCACAGCCTCTGTCGCTGGATCGTTGCCTCGCTCGTTACTAGACATAATAATGTGAACTTCATAAATACCACATCCACAATATTGACTCAAAGCTTCTCTCTCATGTCAACGCTTCAGCAAATCAGAATAAGAGGAATCTTAAGAAAATGTAAAAACAATTTTTAAACGTATTTAAATATGAAGCTTCTTGCTATTATTGTTCTTGCTGGAGGCCTCTTGCTATCATTCAGAATTAAAAAATAAGACGAAGGTGTTCCAAGCTATATGTTCCCCTTATCATATTAGATTATGTGAACGCGAAATAAATGTTAGTTCAAGCGACATGGATGTCAATACATTTAGCATTCTGGTGTCTACATGTATATGTCTATATAGCAATTCTATTCGTTGTACATAAAAGTGTTTAAATCTTTCTTAGTGAATGATTTACAGATTCAGGAGGAAGGGTACCTTGCTGTCACCTCGATGTGGTTTTCTGCTCGTACTTGTGCCCAGCTCGACGCAAACTTGTTTGACCTGAGGACGATACATACACCTGGAGATCAGCTTTATATTTGCCATAATATTATACAGATATGATCTTTCCTGAATATTGTAGGTTTCTGTGTATGTTTGTATAGGTATGGACATGCACAGGAATTCCTTGTTGTCTACACACAAGAGTTTTGACTATTTATGCCAATTGTAAAGAAATATAACTCGTATATCAACGTATGTCTACTGAATCAGTTATTCACTAATGATGTGATGTAGTTCTACTTTCGATGTAGTATAATCAGTAATCAACTCTCTCAAGCTCAGTAATTGTTCGATAATAAAGAATATTCTAATTAAACTTCTGTCAACGATAGTGAAATATAAACAACACATATCAGCATGTAGCACCATAATATGAGCAAGCTCTTTGGCTTACTTCAAATGGCTTTCGTCTTGATGTCTGGTCGGCACCCCTGCAAAGCCTGTCAACAGACACAACAGTGTTGTCATAGCAGACACCAAGATTTCTGTTCAAACCGAAATGTTTGTGGCTTTTGTCCACACACTTCTAGCTGGAAGTTTCATTTAACAAGTGATATGTTTGGCATCCAGTGAAGTGTGAGTTAATCTCACTTAATGCTCTTCTTCACTGCACAAGTCTATGTGGAGGAACGTTTGGCGAAGGTTTTACCGTAAACATCAGGTAAATCATTTTCCAACTTTAGTTCGGCTGTAAGAACGACTTTAAGAAGTTTATAGTAAAATGAATTTTACGAATGTGATTTCCTGCTAGGGTTATACACAGTTTGCATTGCGCGATAGCTGCTGCTGTTGATGGCCGTCGCTGCCGCACTTGACGACGACGACGACGATGATGAGGATGAGGAGGAGCAGGAGGAAGAGGAGGAGGAGGAGAAGGAGGAAGATGATTATTAGCAGCTTCATACACTTAGTCATATATTAAGCCAATCTTAAACTCTCAGATCATGTGCTCTCGAGCATAAAGAAGAGAAAAGTGTGTTCCGAAATGTGTCTCTTGTATAGGGTGTCATGTCTTGATCTGCTTGGAAAAAAACACACACACACACACGCGCGCACGCACACACGCACACAGGAAGGGCACACACGCCCTAATCAAATACTATTTACCTTTGGAAACTTGACCCGAGTCGCCCCCGTACAAACTGGCCCCCGACAGGAAGTTGTTCACTCTAGGAGCAGGCACACCCTGTGGAGGGGCGTCCTGGTGACTGGGGGCGGACCTGGCTTTGTCCCGGCGATTCTCTGCTGCACACAGTGATGTCGTCGATCTCAAAAGAAGTCCGAGGATAGGCTAAAATCGAAATGTGCTTTTCATCTTGCCAGACGACAGGTAAATATTTATAAATATTAGATAGTGCTACACCCACTATTTTGAAACTATGACTCCAAAGGTTCGTTGTTCGACCTGCTTGGGCTGGAAAAAGCGACCCTACCCGTTCGGTATAACCCGATTAAAAGAATATTAAAAGATAAAGAAGGTGAAAGGATTGAGTCGGGGGTCCGCCTTCCAAATGCCTGGCCTAGACACTGTGAACCAGTTATATTCACTGCCCTTTTGACTTTTTTTTTCTTTTTCCAAAAATGTATTTTACAAAGTTGTGTGTGTTGGTGGTGTATTTTGACGACGTACTTTTCGGTGCTTTGACGTGATTTTTACGTGATCAAACCGTGGAGCCCAATAAATGATCATCACGTGGTTGATGATAGTAATCTCTGTAATATTATCACCTTTCGTATTTTTGAAGGGAAGAGACAGCTGGCGACTGTGTGAAGCTGCCTCCTTTCTTGCTTGTCCCTCATCACCATGGTAACGACCCCGGTCACGATCAGGGGCGAGGTATTCTGAGGTCACGAGGTAGCCATTCCTTCTCGGAGGGGGAAGTGACTGCGCCTTGCGTGCCTCCAGAGGACGCTGAACTCGATGTGCATCGTGGTTCACCACCCTGAAACGAAAAACAGAGTATTGAACAATAAAATATCCTTTATGCCGCCGCAGAAAGGTAGAGCAAAGAAACAGGTCAAGTAGACTTTGTAATTTTTTTGTCATTAGGGAATCAGGGACTTATTTTAGGACCAGCCTTTTGAGAAAGGGAATGCCTCTCACTCGCTGGCTCTCCTCCCCCAGTCGGGTATCAACAGTAGGGTCCACTGTGGGCAAGGAAGTTGCGCCCCTTCTGGGATATCGAACCTGCTGGAAGAATTCTTCCATTCTGAGAAAACTATACTCTAGTTCCTCGGCCATCCTCTTCCACGAACTCAGCCATTGGATTGTCTTGTCAACAATAGCCATCTCTTTGACAAGTATTGGAGCGTGAAGGTTCTCGGGACTGTGCTAAAAATACACAGATGACCAGGATCAAAGACTTGCCGCGGTTATTGTTGACTGCATGGGTCTCGTCTTTTGCTTGTGTCGATAAGTTCTGTGTAGATATTTTATTACCCATCTTGGGTCGTATCATGAAGCGAAGGCAAGTCGCTATCCTAGGACAAAGTCTGGACACCGCCTATCCTAACTACAGAGACAAGAAGCTTACTTTGCATTTAATCGGGGTTTACTTATTGACCCATGAATACATCTTCTGTTATCTTTGTTGTCTTGCAAACAAGATAAAATTTTGATCCCCCCTACCTCCAAAATAACAGCCCAGTTATCCGAATAAGACAGCACACATCAGAGGCTGCTTAGAAATACAATTGTTAAAAAAATAATAAGTAAATAAAATAATGAAACTGTAAAACATGGTGTCCGTGCAACATTTGACACTTCTTTGTCAGATACGTTCATACGAACCCTTTCGTGTGAAATTTACAGGCAGAATAAGAAAGACTGTTCATCCATTGAAACATTGTCAGTCTGTAAGGCAGCTTAACTCTTCTGGAAACCTCTCATGAATTTTTGTTTTCTTGCTCGTCAGCGAACTGTCGGATTGAGTTTGGTAATAGGACTCCTATGCCACGTGCGGCTCAAACAAATGGACAAGAGATGTCAGAATATTTTTATTCTGCCGTTCATTCTTCTTCCTGACAAAGTGTCCCCATCGTGTCTTTCTCCAAAATCGTGAAGAGTTCGTTTTGACAGAAATATACAAGGTCAGTCAAATCTTATGAATCCATTTATTCACAAAACACAATCATATGCAAGATGATTTGGAGGACGGTCTCACGACATCGTGTTCAACACACACAAGCCAGCGAGCAATTTGAAAGCCTGGACACATTTCTCGGGGAATAGATGATATCACAGTCCCAATTAGTGTAATTTTAACTAATTCTGTATATAAAACATTGTCCTACAGCTGCAGTGCTATTCAGATATTTATTTTTGCAACTGGAAGCCTGGCTATTTTAGAAGCACTTGACCCGGGACACCGCGAGCTCATTAAGAAACACTTTCAAGAACACCACTGCTAATCAAGACTGTATTGACGAGACAAATTTTTGTAAAAGCTGCAATCACTCGGCTTAAGATCTGATATACTCCAACTGGATTTTATTTTTACAAATTTGTGGTAATGGGCAACGTGGAAGGTAGAATCATTATTTCTTCATACTGTGTCTAGTGGACATACGTTGGACCTTTGACCTCCATGCGGTTATCAAAACACAACATGGAGAGGTAAGAAGTGTTATGTAAGAATGCTTGCACTAAAGTAAATGTGTTTTTTTTTTTTTGAACAGATCAGTTGTGTAACATTTTTCCCCAGCCAACATGCCAGGACTAGCCTGAGTGCGATGTGTCAAGCCACCAAAGCCTTCATCCGCACGTCTCCGCGTTGTGGTTGTTGACATTAATTCAGACTCCATTACAGCAAACAAGGGCAGACAACCCGCTCCCCAAGGACTCTCTCAGTTACCTTGTTCGTGCACCAAACAGTTACCTGTGGAGGGCTTGGGGCGTTTGGTTACCTGCGTGACCCATGGCAACAGACGCACGCGAAGCCACAACATTCTTTGATGCGAGCTTTGGTAAAACAACACCGCCGTCCGCTTCTCGTGTATTGAGATGCACATTGTGCTGACAGGCATACCCACACCTTCTACTGACAGGAATTCTTGTCTTGGCTTGGGTGGGGTGGAATAAACTGTTGTATTACACGTCTTAACAAAATTAACAAAAAGAGGAGATAAATTATTGTTTGCAGACAAATCGTGTTAGTTAACATTAAATTTTAACATAAAATACAGCAGGTACATACTTCGTGTATAAATGGGATTTGGGTGTTTATAAGCATGTACAAACACAGGGCACTTGTTTTGTTAGTGAAAACATTTGACATTTTAAAATTTCAAAATAAACGCGAATATTAGTAATTCTACTGTAGCCTGTTTCACTTCATTATGATCATGTTTACAGTTCTGTACCTGTTCTTTCCATTATAAACATGTTTACAACTGTGTACCTGTTCTCTCCATTATAAACATGTTTACAGTGTGCTCATTCACCCATCAGATGAACGCATTTGCATGTTTACATAGACGGGGTGGAAAAGGGTAGAGGAGAATAAAAATTCTTTCATGCACTACTAGTGAGATGTTATGCTGCACAAAGTAAAAATACTTCTCTCTCTCTCTCACACACACACACACACACACACACACACACACACACACACACACACACACACACACACACACACACACACACACACACACACACACACACACACTATCCTGTATATTTGAACAAGTACCTCGTCTGACTGATGACATGTTCTAGCACCTCTTGTCTCTGAAACCGCTCCTCTAAGAACTCCATGACAAATTCTGTAAGGCTCCCGCCAGCACACATGCAACCACCACTACCACCTTTAAGCCCGTCAGTCACGCCTACGAAACATGGAGACCCGCTGTCACGTGACCGTCACACATCCGCTGGGCTAGGCGGCAATAGACGACAAAGAATTTGTAAAGACTGAGAGGACGAAACAATGCAGTTCTCAGGGTTATGGGCGACACCAGCACCGGAGGAATGAATGATCTGTCACTCTTACAATGGCACTCAAAGGTCGAGCTACAGAGCGATCCGATAGAGTAACCAACACCGTCAGTCAGTAACATGCGCGGGTTGGGGGCTGCCGGTTCGAATCTCGCTTCAGACAGAGACGATTTCTCGCTGTTGGACAGGTTTGGATGTTTTAGATCGTGCCAGCGACTGATGCTGTATCATCGAGCTGTTTCCTATGTTACCTGCTTACACGGGTGAATAATATTCCGGCAATATCACCTCAACTGCTGACAAGGTTTCAACACAACGAGTCTCTATGTTTGATGTTTTGCTGGTAGTTTTATACAGAGACACACCTGCTTTCTTTTGAATGAATCAGTTAGCTACCAAAGTGTTTGCAATATGGATCACCGGTAACTCATAGCAACGATGGATGTTGTGGGCCCTGATAGCTGCCCCTGAGTACACAAGCCTTCAGATCGATTTTCCTCCCCTTCGTCCATCGATCTCGCCCCAGTTATTTCATCCTCATATTATAGTGCACTTTGTGCACGACAACAGCGACAATGGAAGTTGGATTAATTTTGATTAATTGCTTGTTCGTTACATGATATACGTTCCTTCTGAGCGCGCAAACAACAACTGCAGCCGTTATTGCCCCTTCTTCACTCTTTTTTTTCTCGTCCTCGAAGAGTTCAGCCAATGCACCAAAGGAGAATGATCAAAAGTGCAGATATTCTAGGTAATAGAAGATCGGTAAAATATAACAAAAACTGAAACACTGGGATAGGGAATGAGATACGTTAAAGGTAATAAACACAGGTGTGGCATTACAATTAATACATTTTTCCCGCCTACCTTTGCTGTCGGTTAAAAATGGGTGAGGTCTCTGACTGGGTTATGGTCCAACACCTTGCTCCCTTGCCTTCTGCTCATTCCTTCTGTCAAATCCGGCAGCTGTAAGTCCCCTTTCGTCGCTGTCATCATTAGAGGATTCATCGTGGATAAGAAACAAAACAGTAGTCGAGCAACAGATGTGTTCTGGTAGTCGAGACAATCCACGTGACCGTCGACGTTGACTTCCAGACCCTCAAGACTCCGTGTGTCGGTTCCCTGCAAGTGTTACCCTACCCACTCACCTCCTAGGTTCATACTCTCTTGCCTTCTATACAAACTTCTTTCTCTGGAGCCCCAGTCCTTGAGATTTCATTCGTGGGGCAGTCGGTGGTGTTTGTCTACTGGGTGGCATACCCGCATTGTGTTCGGAGATTTAAGCCGATCGTGCCGTTTGAGTTTCTCTATTGCAAAAGCTCGTCAACAAAAGGCGCTGACTTTTCTTTGTATCCAGGGAAAACTCCTACTGTGGCCACTACATGACGAGTTCGGGACGACAACTTCGCATGCATCGACACGCAATGCTCTCCCCTTGATCTTTCTTTCCCTCCAAGTGGCACGGCAGACGAGAACAAACAAAAATAAATAACTAAATCGTTAACTGGGGATTCAGAAATGCAAATGAAGTGTGAAGAAAGCACTACGCTAATCAATGATAACAGATTTGTACACAGATTTGTACACAGCAAGGGACATCACTGATGTCTGACGATGAAGGGGGAGAACTCTTCCACATTTGTGTCTCATGAAGTCGTGAAGGAAACGCCGCCGGTAAAAAATTTGTGTAGAGTCTGTGAGGAGTTCCAGCCTCTTCCCTGCAATCAGAACTCCACACAAGTCAGAAACACCAGACTGGAGAACCGGAAGTGATGTAATGGTTACTGTAGGGAGGCTTACCGAATAATTTTGTACATAGTGACTTTAAAACGTTGTGTGGGTGTGTGAGGGCGTGCGTGCGCCCTTATGTCCACTTGTGTGTGAGTGAGAGTGAGAGAAAGAGAGAAGGCACACAAAAGACAGACAGGAAGACCAATCAGTCAGCCAGGTACATCATATACTGTGGTGCAGGTTAGGGATTGTCCTTATACAGTCTGTAGCACCTGACGAGTAGCCCAATGACAGTTAACAGGTAAGAAAAAAATGATCGGAGATTCATGGAGTTGTCGGGGGCTGTGCATTTCAGTGTCGAGCGCAGGTTGACATGACAAAAGCCAGTCCTTTAAATGCCGGTGAGCGGCGCTCGTCCAACCACGTCAAGCGCAACAGACTGGAGTTGATCGACACCCCGGGTGTCGCTATTCGCTGGTAGTTGAGAAGGCATCAAAAGTGACTGGCACGTCCTGTCAGCTCGCCATTCATTCCCGAGGTACAACCGACTGGCTTTTCATAAAACTTGTCGTGAAACTTGAGATGCATCAGAAATAGGGGTTCACATATAGAGTTGTGAAACTAGTCATGCTTTGTCATGAGCTTAGTCATAACACTTGTCATGATGTCCATGCCGCGCGCCGGTAACATCAGCAGCTTCACCTCTAGCTATTGATGAGGTTGTGTATATTATCTAAAATTTATCTGACAGATTGTCTCTCTCCATACACAATCCACTGTCCATCACTCCCTCGGCCCTTTCTTCTCTGTGTGTGGCTTTGGACCAAGTTTCCTCCCCTGTTGTCTGTCGGATGCCCTCCCTTGTCAGGTAACCCATGCTTCCCTCCACACACACATCAGCACGACTTGAGGGGGAAATGCTGCAGGCCTCGGCTCAAGAAGAAACCAAAGCGAGTGTTTTTATTCTCATATTTCAAGCTATGAGAATGTTTTCATTCTCTTATTGCACGCGACGAGACATAAACAAAAGGTTACTATAAATAGTCCTCAAGGTAAACACACTCAGACGACTGTTTGTGGTCGCACATCATTGAACACGAAAGACAACCAGTAAATATTATGCTGGACTACCACATATTTTTTTGGCATGTTTCTCGCCAGCACTTGTTATCTGAGATCTCAGTCGCCGTCTGATCCTCTTAAAGACCAACCTGAAGTGGTTTGCACTAGTGTGACGTAGTACACTGTTAGCGTGACGTAGTGCACGGTTAGCGTGACGTAGTTGCTGAAGTTTATTTGAAGTTTATTTTTATAAGTGAAGAGAGAAGAATAACTTTGAGAGAAGGGTGTAGGAGGGGGGATGCGAGTAAAAGAGACGATTGTTGATGACACACGTTTAATCAACTCACCTGTTGTTGACACTGATGTCCGGCAAGATGCCCATTGTCTCCCTTGTTGTGGATGGATGCTCGCAGAAGCGAACGTTGGAAGAGGGAGGTCACTCTAGGACGGTCTTAGTCATTGTGTCCCAGAGTAATTTCACGGCCCTCCATTGTTCCTCCCTTTCTGTTTTCCTGAAGATTCCAACACTGTCATTACGAGTGTTGTCCCCCTTGTGCTACAAAGTCCGTCTAAGCAATCAGAAAAGTTCTCAGTTAATTTATTTATGTGTAAAGTAAAGCTGTTTACGTCTTGTCACAAATAAAACTTTAAAACCAGCCTCTCCTTTGAAGGCAGCCATCCCTGATACTCTCTAACGACTCCACCCGACATCTGTGTGAAGGCTAGTAAACAGCTGTGGACACTTGAACAGCGAACTATTTAAACTCAGGAGTCATAATAATGAGTAGACAACCCGGTACAGACTGATCCTGGGTACAGATACGTTTACGTTGCGCTGAAAGACCGCCGGGTGGATCTAGTTACCCGTTATATTCTAACGGATGAAATATTTTCCTTTCGGCGTCCTCGCTTGATGCAAAGTGGGGTGAAAGAAAAGAACACCCTGTGGGATACCCGTAAATCGTCTTGCACGCTTCGATACCCGCTGTCACTTGTCTCGTATCGTGTTTGTTCGTGTTGATACCCGGGGTGACAGCATTTTTTCCGCCTCAGGGAGGTGAATCCATGAAAGCCTTTTTCTGTGTTTGTGTACACAAGGTCTACATTACAGTTTAGTGTAAGACTGGAGTGTGGAGCTACACTGGAACACGCGCCCCCTACACAGGCATGCACTTAGCACACAGACACACACACAGACAAGCACACACACAGAGACAAGCACACACACGAACGCACAGACACAAACACACACACAAACTCATTGATATACTTACCTCAGTTATGCTGTCAACAGACACCAGGAGTCGCTGGTATCCCAAGTATCGATGACCTCAGGTAACACCAATCACACATCACAGTGCACGTATCACAATAATCGATTATCTCAGGTATCGCCAATCACAAAATCACAGTCCACGTATCGAACGATAGTTTGTTATCCATACCTTTCCCTCTACCGACACCTTACTCTCAACACATTAATTAACACTTCATTTCTCACACAGCCGACTGTCAGCAAACCACGTGATTATTTTCTCGCCCAGAGAAACAAACACATCTTCACGAAGCTCACCAACACGTCACCTTAGCAACCCTCGCTTGGAATCCTGGGAGTAAAACCTTCAGCCTGCGAGTGAACCTGAAGGGTTGCCATGACATCCAGAAGGTAGTGAAGCTCCAGGTAAGTCCGTGAGGAGGTAGGTAAGACTGAAAGACTGAGACTCCAGCTAAGTGCTCGGCGCTAAACCATCGAGGGCGTCACGGAAACACCGGGTACAGACGTTAGCGCAGGTCAAAGGTCATACTTACATTCAGGTACCCGTCATTCACTGCAGGGTATTGACTGCTCGCTCCAATGGTTTGAATACCAGGTAGATTATCTACCCAATACACGGCGTAAAAAATAATATTTCTTCGTCGGGGGTGCGAGGACCGGGAATGTGCACTGAATGCTGTAAGAAATCTTTTGTCTGTGAAACTACTCGCAGCTTTCTATGGAGGCCACTGGAGGAAACCCTGTTTTACATTTTTTAATGTGACCTTTCGTCTGGAAATTGCGAACCTCGCTGCATTGATCTGAGCTTGTGTCGCAGTTCGATGGAATGGGTCAAGAAAAAATTGCTGAATATGCAGATGGTCTATTCGTTAAAAACGTCGACACTATAGAAATTTTTAAAGAATTCATTTCTACCAGATATATTAGAAACCTCTTGTAAGGTTTACATGACGTCACTGAGCATTGGTAGTCCATTTTAAATGACGTCACTCTTTCCTACAAGTGATTAACAGTAAGTTTTAAAGAGCTTCACCTTAATACAACTGCAGATAATAAAATCTGATTGGATATAAAAGTGAAGTGACTCATAATACATAGCGACCTTTTTTAAAAGGTGTCAGATTTTTAGGGGTGGTGGGAATTGGTATTTTACCACGAACCGGCAACTAAGGCTACATCACGGCAAAATATCCAATCCTGTAGACAGATGCTACATGCAGAGAAAGAAAAGCGTGTCCGAGACGAGATCTGAACCGGCCGCCTACTTCCGCCATCATGATCACGGAAGACAGAGATAATCACAGTTAAGACGTGGACAGGAAGTATTAATATAATCAGTCCCTTCCCTCCTACACCAGCATCATCCACTAATGAAAGTGCAGCATCATCAGGGAGGACAGGAGGGTGCTGGCTGTATCGGAATGACCTTATGACCCGTTGTCTGAGGGAATCGACCCGCTGCTGCAGTGCTGTGGCAACGGAAACAAGAGAGAGCGCCGCGGGCTGTAAACAAGGCGACCGTTGTGGAGCACGCTGGTTGCTAGGGATGCGGAGGAGAGGAGAGGAAAGAGAAAGAGTGAAAGTGAAAGTGAGAAATGAAAAATGTGTGTGTGTGTGTGACAGACAGAAAAGTACATACCAGCTGACATGAATGAGAAACACTTTGGTAAGTCCACACCCGCTTTAAATCATGGGCGAGCAGATTGTGGGAGAGTCCTGGGTTCCTTTTGTTCAGAGTTTATTTATACTCTCTTTCACTCCATTCAACACCAAGTGGACTCAAGTGTCGCAATCTTTGCCCGTTGTGTACTGTAGAGAAAATTTTCGATCCTGGGTCTCCAGCCAGGAAGCACTATTGCTGTTATGTCAGGCTGTCACATGTTGCATAACTACCATATCTTCTTACTGTAGCAACAAGTGTCATGAAGAGCATAACGACTTTATGGGAAGAAATAAAAGTCAAAGAATGTTTGTTTCCCCCCATCAAGCAAAACTTTCTTTTACTGATACCACAATACCTTACTTTCTTTTTAAAAGAAATGATTCTTTTTAGCTTACATCGTTGTATTTGTTTATTATTTTTATATTTGTTTATATTTGTTTATTGTTTTTATATTCCTCTGTTTCCTCACATCGTGTCATTATTTCATAGCTAGCGCATTGTTCGTCATTTTATTCCATGTTTTTCGTGATTCAGTTTTTTTTCTCTCTTTTCCTTTTTTGTTTAATCGTTCAACTCTGACCCCACCGTTAAAGCTGTGGGTCAGAAGGGTGCGAGTCGAACGACTACCTCTTCCCCACCCATCCCGTATCCATACTTCAGACTCGAACCCTCAGTTCGGTGAGACTTAGGTTCTACCTCCCAAGGAGACAGTAACTGATATTTTGACACTCGTGCTCAGAGCCAGACCTCTCAGCTACCACAAAACAACCGTAAACTTCACTCGTTAGCCGTTGGTATGCTATGAGATGTTTAGAAATCTTCACACGTTTATACCCAGGAGAAGATTTACACCTTCGCTTGTCAATTAAAACTACTTGGAGCCGTGGCCGAGGTTTAAAACTCCATGAACACCATAAGAACTATGCTGTGAGAAGTGTTACAGAGGTTTGCTCGTGAGCTTGTGAGCTCGTCTCACGCTACTTTGCATATTGCCTTTCATTGCCAGGCCGGAGAGTGCGGAGGTACCCACCACCCTACAATGCCGTGAAATTAGTTTAAGACGGGTGTGTCGACACCACAACATGCTTTTGGTTAAGCGGACAAGAATGGCAGTTCTGTGTTTGTTTTCTCGCCTTTTCACGTTTGACATGTCTGAGGAAACACACACAGAGATGATTATTACAGGTTATTGAGCTGTTCACTCCCAATATGCTGTGTGAGGATGAATGAATTCTTGAATACATATCAATCCACATTTGGAGTCATAAAAGCAATATTGAAAAAAATTAGAATTATAAAAAATAAATAGCGATTGACTAGTGAATTTCGTCAAGCATTATTTACAGTGTTTCGGTGATGTCGTATCACGACAAAAAGATTCTGTTACCGAGGAAAATAAAAGATTCGTCTAGCAGAGCGTGGTTTCGATCCACGGACCTCTGGGTTATGGGCCCAGCACGCTTCCACTGCGCCACTCTGCTTACAGTCATCTCGACCTTATATCTCGATTTCCTCCTTGCAATGATCTGACCGGCAAACATTAGCAGTACAATAACAGGCTATCAAACAAAATCCGCTAGGTGGTGACTAGATGATAAAAGCGCTGTCTTCGAAACTCCTAATAAAGAAAGTTTTTTTCTGCTAAAAGAAATTATCTAAACTACAGAGACCATGTGAAAATAATTATTGTAGAAAACTTTATTACATTTATGGAGATTCTTTGGCTAACTAATTTTATTTTAAAATAAATTTTGAAAAGTGAAAAACAAATCGGTCATCACCAACAGATATGACGAGTGTTGTAAATTCGGAAGCATTAATCCATTCACATTCTCTATCATCCGATCCACCACCAAACTCACCGCCAATTAAAAAAAATACCACCTTCCCAAGCGGGGAATCGAACCCCGGCCGTCGCGGTGAGAGCGCGAAATCCTAACCACTAGACCACTTGGGAGATACAGAGACATGTCTGTGAATGTTCTAGTATCACCAAAATACTTCCGATTCCTTCTGCTGGTACTTTGTGTGTATGCCTCCACTGGCTCCATACGCACGCGCGCGCGCGCACACAATCTCTCTCTTTCTTTTTTTCTCTCTCCCTCTCTCTCACACTGGGAAAGAGCCCCAGACACGTCAATGGGAAATGGACGGTCTCAAGATGAAACATATATTGTGCATCCTGCTAGCTTTTATTTACTACAGTATTTAAGGAATAGGTCATATATAATGGAAGACGTTTTGAACTAATGAAAGTGTTACAAGCTTTTTAAATAAAAAATAAATTATCACAAAGAAATTCATTAATAATTTAATATTAATAACTAATAGACTTTCAAGTGGAAAAAGAAATCATGTATATTGTACTTTAGTCTTTGGATTCTATTCTCACTTTAATGAGAGATGTAAAAATGTCTTTTTTCGACTGATCAATTAAATAATCTTTTAAAATTATAAATCTGATGACACTTGCAACTGAATAAATAACACAAAAAGAAAGAAAAAATTTCCAAAAATTTCTACTGCACTGGTTGTCAGTCGCATTTTATTGTATAATGTATAGGATTTCCTTTTCTATTTTCGTATTTTGTCCAGAGAATCTCTTATTACGGGCCTATTCGCCATCTGCATGCGTTAATAGACTTATTTGACACTTAATGAGGAAACTTTCTTATTTTATTTATTTATTTTTTTTTTGAAACGACGGTACAGACTGGGAAAAATGAAAATTAGCAGAGCGTGGTTTCGATCCACGGACCTCTGGGTTATGGGCCCAGCACGCTTCCACTGCGCCACTCTGCTGATGAAAGAACGCGATGACATAAACAGCCTTCACTCTTGTGCTATAATCACTCCCCAGTGTCACGTGATGGTCAGCGGGTGTGAATGGTCTCGTGCCCACAGGCACGGCACGCGACTACCCTGTTGATAGGGCTGACTGCCGTGCCATAATCAAGCCTTACAGTTGTTGGCTGGGTGTAAAACATCAATTCCCTCCTCCACCCCACTAACTTTGTTGTTTGGTCATAAGGCTTCCCAAAAAAGAAACTTAAAACTCCCTGATATTTAAACTTTTCATCTGTTGGCCGTCGATTGCCATCGGAAGGATATAATAACTGTAAATATTGCTGTAACATTAACCGACACCTATCATCTCCCCACTCCGGTACTAAAAACAGTTAGCAGAGCGTGGTTTCGATCCACGGACCTCTGGGTTATGGGCCCAGCACGCTTCCACTGCGCCACTCTGCTGATATTGATTAATATCAGTTGTCAAGATAATAATCTTCTCTTATCTGATGCAATCATAGATTTGTAGATTTCGCTGAACATTCCAGTCATTTAAGGACATGATGGTGTATTTTAGTCATTCAGAGACACGATTGTAAGAGCGAACATCCTGGGTTCAGATGTCTGCGTGGATTTGCTTTTTTCTTGTGAGTGACAGTTAACTGCGGTCCAGTTCTTTTCCCCGCAGACTCAAAGTAATCACAAAACACTTTGGAATAAACCAGCATGCAAAGCACTTTTTGAATGAGGGGTCGTAGCTACTTTTCTGCACTTAAAACCCTGATCTGCACTAAATTACAAGATATTATTTCTATTTTTAAACACCTTATGTTCTTACTTAAAGACTCACAAACATCGGCTCTTTGTTCAAAATAGGATTTTTTTAGTTTTTACACGATTTGTTTGTCAACAGAATCCGAGGATTAGCTGCACAATGCAACTTTAGACAAAAGCTGGATTTCAAGAATTATGGACATAGGTTACTTACACAAAGATGCTCTTGGTTTCCTCTAGAGATACTCTGTTCTTAGACATTTTTAATTAGGTTCGATAATGAGGATTATGCACAGCTTACACTTCGCTGTTGATTAGTCTTTGCTTATCTTTACTCAAGATTTCATCGTTACTAACTACCTACAGGGTCGTAAAAAAACTGTTAGCAGAGCGTGGTTTCGATCCACGGACCTCTGGGTTATGGGCCCAGCACGCTTCCACTGCGCCACTCTGCTGCGATGAGAACTATCGATCTTTAAAGAGTTAAACTGTCTGCTACTCCACGCAGTCACCGCTGAATATTCCAAGGGACGCTACTCGTATGATGGTATTTGAAGGGTGAGCTCCCTTGGCACAGTCAACAACAGTATTACAAGCTTGGCGCGGAAATACCAGAGAACACGGTATTATATTTAATTTGGCATACAGCAGAGCTCTCTGATGAATTATTACAAATTTGTGTCAAGAACAGTTAATTATTTTCGAAGAATTAAGGCTCACTTGTTACTGTGAATTAAAAAAAGAGAAACTAGGAAAGTAAAGCAAAACTGCAACTCTGTCAAGACAGACTACAGATTTCAACGACTAAAAAAAAAAAACTGCCAAAAGAAATAAACTAATGTAAAGATGACTTCAAATTTACAGTAGTACAATGCAAATAATAATAATAATAATAATAATAATAATAATAATAATAATAATAATATAAAAGGATCACAATTGAGGTTCAAAGAAAACATCAATTAAAGACAAACGATAGTCAAGTTCGATTGAGGATACGAAATTTTCATAAGCATATTACATGTTTATTAAAAAAATTCAGGCTTACAGAAAAGGAAGAGCAGTAATGTGTAGTGCAATAGAAATATAGTTTCTAGACATGACTCTGTATACGTTAGTCAGGAAGACTCGGGATTTCGTTGTATAACCTGCACGGTTGAATTTCGATATTACACACAGTAAATGCACATTACACACAGATACATCAATGTTTATCTTGAACATCCTTCTTCTAAACAAGCTACTTTTCGCTACCTCGCAAACGCTTTTCATTATAGGATAAGACATTTTCACGGAAAAGTTAATAAAAATAAATTTGTTCTGAAAGTTGCAGTAATCTTAACACAAACCAAAATTTTACGGAACTGGACACATGGTAGTACTGGTCACCTTTTGTACAGCAATCAGTTGATTTAAGTTCTTTCCGCTACTACTTACTGATTTTTAAAAAAGTCAGAACCAGTGTAAGAAACTTAAAGACCAACCTGGATGGTTTGCGGTGTTTGTGTTCACATATCGGTTGATATAGGCGATAGGAACCTAACCTGTAAATTTCAGTTTCCCTAAATCATCCGTTAATTAATTATCCACTACTACTGGCATCTGCGATCAACTAGCGCCTCTAACAGTGTATTACGTCACGCTAGCAGCGTACTACGTCACGCTAGTACACCATTTACAAGTTGCCTGCAGTCAACACCAAACGTACAGAGAGAGAAAGAGCCACAGTTCGGATTATTCGGACGACGACAGTCTGCAAGTCTCGTGCTTCAGAAAAAAACTGCTTCTTTAACACGAAAAATGCAGACTTTCAGCATCCCAGTAACCTGGACTGCAACTCTGTTTGGTGTTGACAGCTGGCAACCTTGTCAACGGTGTACCAACATGACGTACACCGTTAGCGTGACGTAGTACACTGGTAGAGGCGCTCGTTAATCGCAGGTACGAATCTTAGCGGATAATTAATTAACGGATGGGTTTTAGAGACTAAAATTTACAGGTTAGTTTTATATCACTTATATCTACCGATATCTAAACAAAAAAAAAAAAACGCAATTCATCCAGGCTGGTCTCTAAGCCGGCGAGTTTGTTGTTTAGAAACTTAAACCTTTAGTGTATTTTTGTATGTCAAAGGTACATAAAACCTGTATAATTAACTGTCAGGCACGTGTTACTTTCTTTGATTTTTAAAAATGATCTTTCAAGTGAAGAATTGTTAAAAGCTGGCTTGAAAGCAAACAACGCGAATGTGAGTAGCTTAACAAGAATATGTACAAGACATAAAAATTCTGTTTATAATAACATAACTTCCGCTAAATACAATACATAAAAACCAAAAACAGAACAAAAAACACACCAAGGCATGTAAGAGTCAAAATCAGAGAGAAATGTTTGAACACCAGTTTACCCTCATGTCAGAGAATTTATTTTTAATATAACAAATTTTTAAATGTCAAAAGTAGATAGATGAGAGAAGAAAACAGCAACAACAAGAAAAGAGAGACGAAAATATAAAACATAAGACCTAACCAGATGTACAGTAAATGAACTGGTCTACAGATAAGCGTATAGTGTCAAGACAATAATGAGATAAATCATACAGACTGCAATTATTGCTGAATATCAGAAGCGCCAGAAAGTGAATAGAATATCACCCAGAAAACATAGTTTCCTCACTGTCAGAGGGACTTAGCACCATTTGAAATCAGCTTTACATGAGGGATGAGCAATGATAGTTCCACTAGTGACGTGTGCAAAATGGCGTCAGACACTTGGAGTTGTTTCTAAGTGCTTCTCGAAGTTCTTTTGTACTTGGCGAGGGTTTCGTGCCATCACATTTGAATGCGTTTTTATGTCATCACCCGTGTATGAAATGAAGAGATGATTATCTGGTGACAAAGCAACCAAGTCCGCTTTAAGCTCCAACAAAAATCCCGCATAAAGCGTCTTTTTTTCTGAAACAAAACAATTATCACACAATTAGTGCTCCCCTGAGATCATTTACCTTAAAGAACAACGAGCATGGCTTTTAATAAGAGCAAGCTTGAAGTTATGAATCAACACAAGAAGTAGCAGCCAACGGTAAGCTGCTTCTTGCACAAATTAAACAACAAATTGCAGTAAAGTTTGGTTTTTGTTCATAGACACACAGTGAACATAACTGTCATTAATTAACGAGATTTTGGGTGCTATGTGTACATAATTCAATCACGTAAACTATAGAATGTAACGTTCCCTTCCTAGTGACTCAGATGCTTGTGTTCACTTTTCTCTTACCTGTTCTTTGTCTCCGAAGCTTATTTGTCGACGACCTTGACCCTGGCCGTGGCCTTGTCGGTGTTGTGGTGGTTGAAGGCCAGACAGGTGTAGTCGCCCTCGTGATATTTCTGCAGACCCTCGATCTGCAGCCATGACGTCACCATGAACTTGCCGGGACCGCCCCGAGACGAGGTCACCATCAGGTTGTCGTCACCTGTGACAATGACCTCAACATCTGCATTGCTTGTTGACATTATTTTATTTAACAAAAGTTTGTCTTCTCAATCTGTAGCTTGTCTCCCCTTGCAGCTTTAGCAGACGTAATGTGTTCATATTATCTCCCCCTAGCCTTTACGTCGCTGATTCAATGAGCTCACGTTGTGTGTCACGTAATATGCAAATGAAGGTCATAACCCTTTCCAGGAGAACACAGAAACAGACAATTAAAGAAAATTAATTAGAGAACTTTAAGTATTAAATTGTCATTATGTAAAAGCAGTTCAATATTTTACTGAAAATAAACAAATTAAATATTGAATATCCTGCATTTCAGGATAACTAATAGGATTATTAGATATTATTTTTTCCCTTCTTTCCGGCCTCTCTCAATCTCTCTCTCACGCACAAATCGGAGAGATAAATAGTGTAAAATGTTGAAGGAAGGACACTTTGCTGTCAAGCAATTATAAGGCAGCATCAATGAGTCGGTAATTAGACAATAAGGACTTTTACATTCTTGATGTTTGAAAAGCGTCGTTGGAGAATGAATTGTTAAAATGGAGTGGAAACTGACCAACAGAAAATATCTGGTTGAAGGGTGTAGTTGTGTGAAGATGTGGATGTAAATATGTGTAAAAGGAAGACAGAGATAGAATGATGGTCATGGTGGGTGTAGGAGCTGGTGGTGAGAGAGAGGTGAAAGGTATTAGAGGGGTGTGGAAGCGGGTGTTCAGCCATATTATCTTTTCTTGTATGTCTTTGCTGTATAATTATATATGTACACGAGTTTGTGAGAATATAGGTAAATTATGAATGAAAATTGTACAGGTTTGAGTATATGGCCAGATTTTAGTAGGTTTTCGCATAACTGCTGTAGACCATGCACATAAAGCAATCAAAGATATGTCTATGTCTATGTTTATGTCTATGTCTATTTCTCTCTCTCTCTCACACACACACACAGCCCTGTGCACACACACAACACGTAAACAACAACAGAGAGGCGTGGAATAGGCGAAGAACACATTAAAGGGAAAGCACTCGGTCAGCCCTCACCTGGAAGATGGTAAGTCTGGTTGTCTGCCCTGGTGAAGATCCAGGCCATAGAGGGGCTGGGCATACCGATGGCCTCACACTGCAGCACGATGTCGGTGTTGGTTCGATTCCTGACGTACTCCGGCCGTGACACGATCCTTGCACCTGCAGCACGAAACAGGTGGGCATTGCTATCAACCTGTACCTACAGTTTAATAATTAAAACAGGACATGAGTACAGCAGTCTCGCACTTTGTGACAAGTTAGTATACAAATAACAGTAAGAATACATGTTTGTGCCAAACAACACGACTGACCTGGGTCGCAGGGTCCAACCGACTTGACAATAAGAGTGTCGGTGACTTGCTCGCGCACAGCCGCGGCCATGAGCTGACAAAGGTTGGAGTAGGTCTTGCCATCCGAGCCACAGAGAATCTCCTCGAACTTGCACTGACAGATCTTGATGGGGCCCACGGTCCGGCGACACTCGAGGCCGTCACCGCATGGGTCGCGGACACTGGGGACAAGTAAGTCGGATATCTTGGTTATCACCAATTCGCATCAAGACTACAAACATTTACTTTTAAAAATACAATATAAGGAAATAACATACTGCGACGACTAGCAAATATTTTTTGGGATTTGTTGTTCATCTTGAATTAGTTTGTGAGTTCAAGTTCAAGGGAAAGTATGCAGGGCAGCACGGGTATCGAACCGGGTCGTGCGAGCCATTGCTTTTCGACACCGCCTAACTTCTAGGCTATTCGTTCACACGAGGAAATCTGGAAGCAACACTAAGGTCAGTGTGACACGAAACAACAGCGCCTGCACTTGACGCCCTGTTTTGTAGAAAGCAAAGACCGGCAGGCGGCGCTGAAGACCACAATAACTCTCTTGTGTGCGGAGGAAGGAACCTATGAATGGCGCAAACATGTCACATGACACTGCACAGTCTCCGAATGCGGGAGTCCCGCTGGCATCTGCTGTTTTAGATGGGTGTGATAAGGCTGCTTTTATTTCTTCCAACTTTATTCTTTCACCATTCTTCGACTTGTCCCAACCCTTCCCACATACCCCTTCTCTTTCATTTTTGTTTACAACTGTACATTGTCATTCAATGAAGTCTGTGTTATGCCTTCCGCTCAGAATGGGATGCAACACTCATACATTACATACATTACATACGTGTGTGTGTGTGCTGTCTCCATGTGTCATGATGTGTTGATGTCATGTGTAATGACATGTTGAGGTCATCACCAACCTGTCATCGCAGGGCTCGCCCTCCAGCTTGCCGCACACGTCACAACAGTTGCACTCGTCCTTCATGATGCCGGCCAGACACTCGCCAGAGTTGAGAGGTGCGCATGTCTTGACGTCACACGCCGGACACCGCTTGGCCGCAGTGACCACAGCGACCACCCCGGCCACCGCCAATACCAGCACCACACGCTGCAGCATTCTGCCAGAGAACTCTGTAAGAAAATGGCGGACCGAACCCGTCAGACCTTTCCACAGACTTGCAGGCACATACACCGTCAGCGAGATGAAACTTTCCCTGCCCCGGACAAACAAGCTGCCAAGGCGCTCGAGCGACAAAGACACAAAAGTCCAGCAAATTTGAAAAAAAACAAAAACAAACTGCGGTAAGATATGTTCCCTGGCAGTTTAGTCCGAGGCAGAAAAAGTTTTCTCACTTACCAACCTACCTTCCAGTAAGAAATGGAATGCTGAGATGTGGAGATCGGAAACTGGCGAATATCAAGGCGCAGTCTTGTGTGCAGCCTCCTGATTGGCTGCTGGCGGAAGTCTGGGTGGGTTGGGACAACCGGAGTGAGAGGCGGTTTGCTAGAAGGAAAGAAGCTGGCAAAACGAGTACACAGCCCCACACGTACTCTGTGCGCATGCGTGGGTGTTTTTAGACCTAGTGGGGATGAACTCAGTGTGCCACTCTCCCTCACCTCGTGAGAGTGTCGGCTCCCTGTATAGAAAACCTCCAGCAGATGCAATTCTTAGAACTTCACTACATCAGCGTCTGGAAGAGACATTTACCAAACTGAAATATTTAAAAGTATTAATGAATGATTTGGAATTCTTGGTTCAGACGGTAGACTAAGATGTTTACCAGCTACACATGCCAGGAATGTGATGTGTGGCGCGTGGGTTGTGCACACGGCTCGACTCTGAGTTTCCTACTTTCAGCCTGGGGATCAACACCCAGGGCATGCCCCCGTGTTCCGCTATCTTTAGATCGGGTGCCAGCTGCGGGTAAGGGTCTGACTACTGCCTAAACAAAGAACGACCCTTATAACAGTAGAATCGGTTCTTGGTCAGTCTCTCATCTCAGACGGAGAAGTGTAAGATGCTTCAAGCCCTGCAGCCAAAGATGGACAAGGACCAAAAGGTGGACCGTAACATGTGACCTGTCAGTGCCAGAGACTAACGTGTAGACAAGGGATATGTATGAAATCTGTGTCAGTGACAAGTGCTGTGTGTTTCTCATGTGAGGAGGGTGGGGTGGCGTGGGGTAAAGGGGTGAGGGGCGTCCATAAAGATTCTGATCCCACTTATTTGTTGAGTGATACGTGTGTCAGTAAGATTACATTACTGCCTTGTGTGACACCTGACTGCCAGACATGTGTCATGGCACTACAAATGAATCTCTCAGTTAACAAGTGTAAAACACACACACACATAGGTGAATCACGATTTATCACGCAGAGTCAACTATCAATGTTTACTTCACGGCATGGTTTGCGAAACAGTATTAAACAATCGTAAACCAAACATGTTTTGTTGAATTATCAAAGATTTGGTCACTCTTTATTTAAAAGAAACATTATCACTAACTCACACAGAGAGAGATGGGCTTTCCATTCCAGAAAAGGTTTTGGGGTGTAGTTCTTTTTTCATTTCAAAGCAAAGATGTCGGTCTCAGCAGCTAAATGATGTTAGAGATGCTCCACTCTCTTGGCTGGTATTTCCGTTGTCCACTGGCCAACAAGCGCCAGCCTCATTCCCAGGCTGGATGTCAATGCTAGCAACAGGCCGCCCATCCCAGACAACATTTTCTGCATGTGTCTATCGTGTCTACAGTCATACAGAATGCGCCTAGTTGACTTTGGGAAACCACTTCCACATCACTGACAGCTGCTGTGAGTAATGCTCTCTCTCTCTCCTGTGGGAGCCATGAGAAAACTAGGAAAGGAACGCTCTTGTTTTGTTTTGAATTGTGTATGCTTTCTGTTTGTGCATTTTTTTAAATATACATTTTTTTTTTTGTAGGTAGTGGCTGGGGGGATAAACATATCTGCTTGACACCAACAATCGCAAGCTTTTTTTTTTTATTACAGACTAGGGTTATGCCAGCCAAGAAATAAAAACATAAAGTGTTGTTTATCTGTGCCGTTGATAACGATTATCGTGACGACAGAATGTTACAAGCTGACTACGCTGTTGGTTCACCCACTTTAGCACAGCATGGTGCTGTCTGTAACGCAAGGGAGATAACTTGTTTCTTTAGAGAGCTGGCACGCCGAGTAGTCTCCCGCAAACGGAACGAGGGAAAAGTGTCCTGTTTCCGAAGTTATAAATCGGTGTCCGGATCCCTCGGACACTACTTCAGGTTTCTTTATCACAAAATATCTTTGCTACCGCTTTATAAATAAAGGTTTAGGGCTAAAAACATTTTCGAGGTCTAGAGATCGCTTTATAATTTAGAAACAAGACGCCTGGCCTTGTGCTCGCATTGTTGCCCCAGTGCAACGATTGATTCTTGCTTCAAAACTACAGTCCCAGAACAGCAGACAGACTTTTAAAGCACGTGTAATTTATCAACTTTAAAAAAACAACAGCAATATTTTATTTAACTTTCAGTGATAAATATAAACATGAATTCAGCCCCAAAATTCTGATGCTGTTTCTAAAGATAAGCATAATTCTGACTAAAAGATCATAGATACTTTTAGGATTAACCAACTAAATAAATAATGATATTAATAATATTCATTTATTATTGTATCAGGATCTATTTATTTGCTGAGAACAGAAAGACAAAAGGAGAAGCTGAAGAACTAAACTAAAACATCTCAAATGATAATGCGCTGTAATTTGTTCAATGATACATAAAACAACATGCTTCGCAAAATGAGACAGAGAGAGAACTCGCTACATGTTGTGCTACATAATAGTTCCTCACAACACTCCCTCACCTTCTGGCTGGCAGGTCTCCTGGTTAAAGCCTAGAATACTGAGATTAGATAATGAACAGATTGTGAACTGTGCTCAACAGTTATTCAAAGAAAGGAAGAAGGAAAGGAAGAAATAAAAAAAGCAAGAAAGAAGTAAAAGAAACAAGTAAGATATAAATTAACCAATCAACTAACTGAGGACAAGGGAAAACAAGATCACTATCAAAACCAAACGCTACACGTCGGTACAGGTGTCCGAACTACACAAGTCGCCTGATATTTATTCTTGCGCCATCTCACAGACTTAGTCCTACCACTCTCTTTGCTGTCAAGCTCGGGGCTATTCACACTTGCCCAGATGTTATGACCCTTCCTTGCCTCTGTGTTCGCCCTGCACTCGCCTCGCGTCATCTCGCCCTCTTCTCGTCCCTCACTCGCCTCGCGTCATCTTTGTCCTGCAGGCGACTTCAAACGACGCCAGGTTGCAGTCAAACAATCAGCTCCGATTTACCTTCGAGAATAATAGGACGAGATGGTATCGCAAACAGCCTACAGATGTTAAGGTTTAAAAGTTTATAGATGTATCTCAAATTCCCAGTGAGGAACACTCGGAGATGACAGTTGCTGGCGGGGCAGATGGTGGGGGTCAGTAAGGGCAATGTAGAGGCAATGAATATCGTTCCAAGCAGAAAACAGTAAATATCGGAACACAAATATAAATACAATAACAACAGGCAGATGAGAAATCCAACATCGCTTCTGCATGCATCAATTTTAACAAGTTCAAAGTTTTTCTATTCCAAGGGAGGTACGTGCAAATTAGAGGCAAACATGCACAGTAAGTTTGTTACCACGGTCTGTTCGTAGCCAAAGCCAACTTTCTGTCAGTTTGTAACAGGTTAGTACCATGACAACAACTGCTGTCACATCGAGACAGACACAAGGTAAGTACCAAGTGGAATCCCACGTGTCACAACACTGTTGTCGAGTCAGTTTAATGTTTTCACACACGAAGTGCAAATCATTCACTTTAATCAGACGATACGACTCTTTTATTCAGCTTCAGACCGCTTAGTAAGGTGTACTTATAACATCGCAAGAACGGGACCTCAAATAATAGAAAGGTTTTTTTCTCTCGATATTGAAGCACAAGTCTGGGCACAATGGTGCAAACACATGAGAAGCTCGTCTAGCGAGGAGAAGCCCTCAGCCAAGACTCCACGTGGAACAAAAAGTCTCGCTGAAAACTTGGGAGCGAGGTCAGACCAGGATGAAGATACCGAGAAGGATCGGGGCGATGACCAGGCAGAGGAGAGCGAAGCCGGAGGGCATCATGACGGCGACTTGGGGTGGCGTGGATTGCAGGTGGCGCTGCTGAAGGACCTGGTCAACGTCTGCTGGCGGTTGGGCAACGGCTCGCGGCTGTACGTGTCCAGCAGTTCGTCTACGTCGCGAAAGAATTGTTTTCTGTCCAGCGTGACCCTGTTACCCTGCCAAAGAAAAGACACACTGAGATATGCTCAGGTTTTCTAAACAAGAAAGTGTTGCAGCGACTGTTTACTGCACGAGAAAGTATCAGGTGAAACACTCTGCAGTTTGTTCGGTTTATTCAGCGAGTGTATAAATAAACTACTCTCTTATTTACTGTTTTAATGCATAGGAAAGTATCGCAATATTTTCAGCTTATTTCTTGCACAAGGAAATGTTATGGAAAGAAATGAGAAGGTTTATTAGACAAGACAATGTCTCGGTGACATATTCTTCAGCTGATTAGAGGGTTTACTAGACAATAAACTGTCAGTACTGCACTCTTTCTGGTTTATTGGGTAAGACAATGTTTCCGCCTAGCAGTAATTTCACACTAAAATGATGAGATAATGATACAGGACTGGAAACCTGAGTAGATTGATCAGAAATTTCCCAACGGCCAGTTCACGTACAGAATGCGCCCAGAGACAAGAAATGAACCAAGAAGCTTATAATCATCACCGATGTGGTGAAGAGCGCTTTACGACTCTATTACTGGACCTCATCACATGCTTTGTCTGTCTGTCCGCTTGGAACTAGTCCTCAAAACCCGCTCATATACTCATATTTTTATTATTTATGAACGAACGAAAGAGAGATAGTGTAAGAAAAAAGAATGAAGATAGCGTATTCTCTTTCTGTGATGTAAATAAGTCTCCCCACCTCTTCAAATATTTTGTACTCCTTGACATCTTCTGCAGTCATTACGGCCAGGACCTGCATCAGACAAGACAAAGCATCATCTGTAGGACATGGTCAACAAGAAAAGACAGAAAACAACAGACATCTTTATGACTTGAGGAGAACAAGAAAAGACAGAAGACAAAAGACATGTATAGGAATGAAGAAAACAAGAAAAGACACAAAAAGTCTGTAGTGCACGAGGTCAACGAAAAAAAGTCTCCAACAGATCAGTGTTTGCTTTACTTGTATAATAACTACAAAAACAACAATGAGCGACAGACGGAAGACACAAATAACATGTAAGTATGTCTTACTCTGCTGTCTCCTTGCCGCGATTTCCGAATTAAAAACGTTCCAAGAGCTTTCTTCTCCCTCAGGATCCTGCACACAGGAAAGTACATGAGATCCTGTTCATCAAGGCGTTTGCTTGTGTGTGTGTGTTTACATGTGTGTGTGTATGTGTGTGTGTCCTCTCTCTCCTTGGCCGGACTACAAACAAACAAAACTCTCTGAAGGAAGAGTTGCCTCCTCTGGTTCTGGAGCTTAACTTCACTTGACGTCGAAACTCATTTTTCTTGCTGGCAAGGGAAGTAACTATTTAAGGTATAAAATACTATACACACGATAAAAGTCCACCCATCCCCACCCCTTCCCTATTTTATACGTCTCCAACTCTTTTTTATTTATTTATTTATTTTTCAATCAGGTATAGTAAAATGGAAGAGTCGGACCAACAGTTATGAGTTATCTCCCTCCTTTCCCGTCTCAGTCGGTGTGTATGCGTGTGTGCACGCGCCAAATATGTCTGGAACAACCCCACACTCTACAGTAATTAGACCGATGTGTTAAAAAAAAACCACAACTGACGAACACCCACACAAAAGAGTTCATTACAGTTGTTTTTCTTCTAACCTCTTCCGCAATAATTTTTTTTCTTTTATCCGTATGGGAGCCACAAACAGTTCGAAAATTTCTCAACTAAAGTAGATCTTAGCGCTGGTACCAGCAGTCTCCAGTACTGTGACCCATAACAAGGGTATAATCAAAAGGCTAAATCAGGCGACTGGTGTGTGGCCAGGCGGAAATGTAGGACTTGCCACAACAAAGGACCCCCAGGGTTACAGGGAGGAGAACAAAAGCCGCCCGGCGGGTCCTGCTGTAGTCACAGTCGTTGGTGTCGGTGGGGCGTGGAATGGTACACCGTTTTTCCCCTGGCTGCATAATTGTTTCCTTTGTAGTTAAGTTAGTCCATCCTGCTTCTCCTTTTCCATACCCGGTGTACAATTAGTACCGCGCCGCACAGTTCAAAGCAACAAAAGTCGAAGAAGCACAGGAACATCAGGTGTCACGCCAGGTCCCTGGTTCAGCGGTGTCGATAATGGGGAAGATACTATTTGATGATGATGATGATGATGATGATGATGATGATGATGATGATGATGATGATGATGATGATGATGATTATTTAGCGCCTTTCCCCTGGACAAAAGCAAACACTCACATGCACTAAAAGTTCCTGTGCCATGTAGGTGTCATCTGTGCTATATTTTGAAAGATCCAGACCTCTGGATACACTCTAGTCCAGCCAGCATCCCATCCTTCTTTACTCCCTTTTCCAAATGTTGTGGGAAAATGTTTAAAACTATTTTTTCTTTAGGGTGGCATATGTGACAGTTTCCTATTTCATTATTAATCAAGATAAGGATGTCCGGATTGGTGATTTCCGTTTAGAACAGTAATTGACGAACGTTGGCGTCGGTTATCAAGATGGAGACTCGCACTGTCCAGGCTTCTGATTCCTAAAATGCAACTACACAAACTGGAGCTCTGTACTTGAGAGTGGGGGCAGTTGTTGGCCATACAGCATGAGCCATTTTATATCTCCATGAGCACTACACAGCATCGTCTGCTCTTCTGCGTCCTGCTGATAGTCCAACCGGAAGCACACTTGTGCTTTGGATAACACTAAGCTCTTTATCACATCGGGGACATACTCACGCGATGGCCTTTTCACGATCGCTGTCATCGAACAGACTATCCCTCTCTGACAGGCGTCTTGGCTTCTGCACACAGGGACATAGTGGAGAGGGTTTCAACAACAACAACAACAACAACAACAACAACAACAACAACAACAACAACAACAACAATAACAATAACAATAACAATAATAATAATAATAATAATAATAATAATAATAATAATAATAATAATAATCTATCTAGCAGACAATTCGAGTCACAAGACCTAATGGTCGGTAGAGAGTATGGTGTTCAAGACTTCACTTTTTAAGTGAGTGCTCAGCTCACCTCCGGGGATACCTGGGGTTTGGCTGCAGGTATAGGTGGCGCCACATCGTGTCTGGGGCCTGTCCGGGGCTTGTTTTTGTTGACCCGGGGTGGAGGCGAAGGTTCGATGGGAGAGGTATGTGCTCGAGGGCTTACGTCCCCCTGGGGAATGGCTGTAAGCAAGCATCAAGAGGTTCTCAAACAGTTTATAAATTAACATCACCAAGAAAGTAATTAGGAATAAAAACACAAAATGGAAACAAGCACCACCACCACCACCCCCCCCCCAAAGGAAAAAACAACAATACAAATGACCAAGAAAAATGGAAAGAATGAAACAATCAAGAAAAAAATCAAGAGCACTGTGGAGCATACACAGACAAGACTGGTAGAGAGAAAGAAAGACTGAGTTCAGCTCACGTGGCAGCGGCACTTTGCGCAGTCGCTGTGGTGGAAACACCTGCTGCTGCTGCTGGAGAAGATCCTCGTCGACGCGGTCGTAGTCGCTGTCGGTGTCGCTGTCCACGGCATCCCCTCCTGAGTCATCGTGCAGCGACACTGTGACAACATCCGGGTTCAGCTTAGTCTCGTCGCTCTTTACCTCTTCCCTCCTTCATCTATTATACCTTTATAGCTTTTTAAGCCTTCTGATTGCAGCGTGATCTTTCAAGCAGAACTACAGGCTTGTACAAAGCTTCCGGCTTAGTCATATTCTTTATTAAGGCTCGCCGAGACTAACAGCGGAAAGAGGCTAAGCGTTGGTCTCGGCAGACAGACAGCAATCCACCTTTACATGCGATTGCATCAGATCATTGCTCAACGTAAATCCGACAGATAGGGCCGTCATTCCCATCAGCAGAGTGGCGCAGTGGAAGCGTGCTGTGCCCATAACCCAGAGGTCCGTGGATCGAAACCACGCTCAGCTAACTTTTTTTTTTCACCCCAACGCTGCACAGTACTCACCCCAATACGTCATTACTGCTCTACAACGGCAATTCACGGGGAAAAACACAAGCTGTGAAGATTCATATCCCAGCTTTAAATCATTGAAAATTTAGGGAGAATTTAGAAAGGGAATTTGCTTTGTCCGAGGCTGAGTAATGATCTGTATGAGATGATTAAATAATCAGCAATTACTCGGTAACTAAATATCTCACCTGTGGTCTGAGAGAGGTGATTGTCTTCCGTCTCAAAGATCGGCTTCTCGATATCTTTGAACTCGTCTGAATCTCCACTTTCTCTGTGAAACATTAAGTCGAGATCAGTGTGCAAATATGAATGGTAGAAACAAACGTTTCCTTCATCTTTTGTCTACCGTATCGTGATTATTTTATTATTAAAAACTGTTATTTGTTTCAGAGATTCCAAGTCGAATGTCACGTGTCTCACCCCTTAGAAGAATTCTTGGCGTCGTTGGCCTCCACCATGGCGCCCTTGAATGCTTGCATCCAGAGCTGTAATTTCAGCCAAACGCATTAATTTTGTTAATGAACAATCTTGCCAATCATGACAAGCTATTATTATAAACATGTTATCAGTACAAGCAAAACAATAGATGTTGATACTACTTATGGCGGCAATAATAATAAACCGGCATAGCGACTTCCTTCATAGATGGAAGCAAAACAATAAACGTTTGTTGTTGTCATGTCCTGTTGTTTCATGATGCAGCACGCAAAGAATTTAACATTCGAAATGAAAACAATGGCGAAGACTGCAGTAAAAACAATGTTTGACACGCGTGAGTGGCGTTGGCATGTGCTCGTGATGCTGACGTCACGCGAATCATAACCGGTGAGAAAGTCGCGCGCGATTCTCGCTCTGGCCTGGTGGCATAGCGACTACACTGAGTTTCAGCACATAAAACATTTGTTTAGTGACGATCATGTAATAATCTGTCTCGTTCATTATCGAGGGAAATAAAGGTCCGTGGAAGAAAGATCTCAGCAACAGAGTATAACGCCGGAAATGACGTCACCTACCTTCCGGTCATCCTCACTGGAACAAGAGAAGATGTGGAGCTTTTCCTGCCATCTGTTGATTGGCTCCACCATGAAGCAGAATGGGTTGCGTTCAGAGGTTGTTCGGTAAACTCTGAAATAGTTGAATACAAATGTAACAGTCTTAATCTCACATGCTGACAGAGAGATTTTCAAATATTGAAATATTCGCACAAGGTAGAGACCACGTGACTTACGAAAGTACCTGTTGTATCCAGCGAGTGAGAAGCACTGCAGCGGCTCCTTGGCCAGCTCATCGTCGTAGCAGTAGCAGCAGCAGTCGGAGACGACGACGAAGCGTTGTCGCCCTGCGAGACACAACATCTCGATGGTCAGTGTGTTGCCGACATGACAGCGCACGCGACACTTGCTGTCTAAGCCCAGACTTAGGAAGAAATGAATTTTCTAAATTTGATATTTTCTGGTTGGGATGTAGCTGATAAGTACTTGAGATCAAACCCGTATTCATGATGTAAGACAAGTCATAACCTAAAGGTAAACTGGGGTCATTAAGGACAGAATTCTTGTTTCCGTAGTTACGACGCTGTGTCCGGACCTGGCGGATGTTGTTACTTTGTCCCAGGAAATCTTTGCCTCTGGTTGACAATAATGGCATTAGAGAGACCATCAGCCTGGAAACAGCGTCGTAACTACGGTACAAGACATTTGCCTTTCATTTACCCGGGACGACGACTTATCTTCGCTTCATGAACACGGCCCCTGAATTACAGAACCTTCATAACTAGTAATGACATAATCGTGAGACTGCGTGTGTGTGGGTGCGTGTGTGTGTGTGTGCTCTTCTAAGTCCATTTCCCCACAGCAGCCTCTGTAAGTAGAAACAAACTTCATCAAGCACTTACAGTTCACGTGTTTGGACAGCTTGAGGTTCTCGAACAGTCGTTCCTTCTGTCCGCGCTTGCGCAGAAATCCACTCCGATCGTGTGGTCCACTGATCAGCTCTTGGGCCCCTGTCACGTGACAAACATCAGTGGTGTGAATTTGGTTTTCTTTGTTGCCTTCTTTATGGATATTATGTGGTCGTAATGTTTATAGCCGCATCGTAAAAATGCAGTTTATCGTTTAATGCTACTTTTGTATGGAAACTGCAAACATTGAAATCTCACACCTCCACTGCTAGAGTCAGTCTTCTTCGTGAAGTAAGGAGATTAAGCATCTACCCGTAATAATAATAATGAGAAGAAGCAGCAATAGTACTGATTCAGCCGGATGCCGGCAAGAGAAAAGACAAGTGATAGAAACAACAGAAACAAGCTCGCTGATTAACATTCCACAGATGAAGAGACATTTTGTGAGTGGGATGTGGCCGATGATTACCTAAGCGGGAAACCCTATTCATGATGCAGGGACAAGGTATTGCCGAGAGGTAACATGGGGGACATTAAGGATCGACCCTGCGCATGTTGTTTTGTGGTCCTTTATCCCAGGAAAATTTGGCCCCTGATTTATAACTATAGTCCGATAGGTAAAGAACATCCACGGAGACTGGACACAGCGTCGTAACCATGGCGACAAGAGGCTTGCCTTCATTTACCCGGGACGAAACCTTACTTTCGCGTCATGAACACGGCCCTGAACTACATTCTCTGGAAAATACCGGCAGACGTTTCATGATGTTTGTGCAAGTTGTTTATGACAGTCAGAACCGCATTGTTAACATAGTTCCTGCTGTCTCCTGTGCTGAAGCTCTGACAACGTAAACACGTCCACGTACAACGCTGACGTCATGTTGTTGTCGTTCTTTGGCGGCGTGTGTGCGGGGGGAGGGTGTAGATGTGTGTCTTGAGAACGGAACAGAAAGATCTGGAAATCTGGATTTGGAGAAATAATACTCTGCGCTATACCAAGTATTTTGGGGTCAAAAAGCTGCAGGTGACCTTAAGTTCACTTCCGGTCTCTAAAGCGGACAATGGCGTCGTCAGTCTGCCTCTACGTCGTCAGTCTCGCCATGGAAGCAACGTGCGCTTGAATGTGATCTCTTACCTGGGCCGACTGTATAAGCTTGCCACTTATTTTGCGCGCAAGTGTTCTCTGCAACACATTATGTCTGGCATTGTAGTAGTCAGACTATACAAGGTCTCTACATTTTGTTTTGTGCCGCTGTCAGCAAAGTGAACCCAACACACCACGTGAAGTCACGAACAAATCTGCAAGTGTCTGCATGCACGTGCGATAAATAAATAATAAAAAATAACTGTATTAGTACCCTAACCTCGACACCCTCAAGCTACCTGGTATGCAACACTGAGGTCAAAGGTTGCAATCTTTTCCTTTCCTTAACTCCTATACGGACTCTGGTGGATCGAGGTTAGGTTGGAGGGTCAAGGGTCAAGGGTGCAGTTCCTGTATGCAGTGTGGCTCATCGGACCGGTGTAGCTTCCCCCTTGCACCAAATGCAACTGCTCAGCTCAGATTTAAATTATTCATCCTCATTCCGTCAAGAAATCATTCATGAGCTTCCGACCCCCCCCCCCCCCTAAAAAAAACCTTAAGAAACAAACAAACAATAAACCCTGCCTATTGCATTATGTTTTGCGCTGGCTTTTTGTTTGTAGTAAAAAAAAAAATTATGTAGTTATTTTGTGGTCGCTTTGCCAGCTTTCTGGTTGGCGCTATGCCTGGGTGTGACGAGAACTTTCTAGAGTGGAAACCGTACAGGGCACACCCATAGATTCTGAAGTCCTTATCTACAGAAATAATAGTACAGGGGGTCAGAGGTCACCTCACAGTTCCAGGATACAGAGGTATGGACTTACTAAAAACTCAGTGTCGTGAAGTAATGAAAATGAGTGCTGCTACTATATAACCCTCATTTACTGTGTGCACAATCTTAGAAAAAACAAGAAAAGCCATGTCAACAGTCTGTCGTTACTACGCCATAGAAAATCCTCAAAGCAACATAAACATTTATTAATTACAAGTTGAGCTTATCAAAGTGCTATAAAAGTAAACAAACAGAATGTTGTTACTTTATCAGCAGGATACTACTTGAGTATTGATATCACTGCCATTACTGCTAAGTAGTGGTAGTAAAAGCAACAACAACAACATGTCCAGCAGAAGCACGTGCACTAGTAGCATGCGAGAAGAACCAACTAACGAACAAAACTCAATTTGTTAACTAAAGACCAGACTAGCCACTCACCTTATGCAATAAAATGCAGAACTGGAGACTGTATACAGTTATACAGTTTCACACAAATTCCTACGATGCTCATTCTCACGTGAGCACACACACGCACATACACACGCACGCACGCGCACACACATACACACGTGCGCACACACAATTTTCTTTTACTCTCTACTCCACACTAAAAATTACACAACAGCACAGATGAACAGAACAGTTGATCTCCCACTTTAGAGATTTAAAATAAAAGACAAGAAATGTTTCCTGACGGAAAAATAAATTGAAAAGATGTATGATAGTAAAAAGTACAGGTGTCACCTATTATGACATCTCATGACATGATGTAGTGACGGGCATGAACCAGATGCTGTGATGTATGATGACATGACAATCCATACCCCGACATGCCACTACCTCGATTGAGACAGTAAATTAGAGTTATATCCCGTGACATAGCAGTTATCACAAGATGGAAGACTGGGGGTATGAGTGGTTCACCGTATCTAGGTACAGCCATCCCTAACCACTGCGGGATATATCAAGTACAGGTGGAATCTACCGACTGTTATAAACGACTATACAATAGACTGTCTCATTCCTGGCACTGAACTCTCGACTCTAGACTTCACGCTTTCTACTTCTTTATTTAACTTTCTGTCTCTTTCTGCCATTTTCTAACATTTATGTCCTTTTGTTTTACTCTTCGTGTCTGCAATTGATCACAACAACGATGGGTAGGACACGACATTTTATTCACTATACAGCTCCTGTTGACATTTGAATCAAGGGGAAAAAAATAAACAAACAAACAGTACTTTGTTTACAAGGACTGCACCACAACAGACACAGAGCACGTGAGTTCGACTTACCAATCGTCTTGTGAGGAGTAATGACTCTGGTGGCGCTGGTGTTCGACATGATGGTGTTGGCGTTCGGTGACAGCGCCCATAGAAGGTTGCTATGCATCACTCGTTAACAGCGTCTGCTCGCTGCCTTCCCATCCTGCCCCGCGAGTATCAGCCTGTCGTCACAGGGAGCATCACAGTGAGTCATTATCGCGGCGCCCGTGACGTCACTATCAGCGTGTCACGTTGATCCATGACGTCATCGATACGCTTTGTATGTGTGCGCGCGCGTGCGTGTATGTGTGTGTGTGTGAGGGTGTGTATATTTCTGTGTTTGTGAGCGTGTTCCGTATAATATTATATTCACATTGTCATCTCACTTCATTTTCTACAAGTGCGACAGAGATTTCTGTTCCCCCGGACATTTTTCAAACTGTTTTCCACATGCACCACAATGCTCCAATTGTTTTTGACAAAAACTCGTTATCATGACAACAACCCACAAACGCGCAACGTAGGTCATCATCAGCAACATATCAACAACATACCCGCTACAAGGCCAGCGTCACATGAATTCTATGTTGTCAATAAAATCTTACTGCCTGTCTGTCGATGAACACGTGTGGGTGAGATGGCGAATATTTCAAATTTGATAAAATGAATCTCTCGACCTCACGTGACTCTCGCCAGTATTTCAAGTCGTAACAGCTGTTAGTGATGGTCATTCACGGCGGTGTTTCTCTTCTGGGGAACAAACTTTAATTTTTCCCCCTCGACGGTTGCTGTGTGGAGCATGCCAACAGTCCTAGGGAGAGTGTGTTGCTTATTATTAGGTCACAACATTGAGGAAAACCACTGACAAATCCCGCACGACATTGAAATAAATGTCGGAAACCCAACTTTGAAACAGAAACCATAGTCCCCTCGGGGTAGGTGGCCAAGTGGGTAAATCCATCCGCTGTAAGGACTCATTATGATGAGGACTGAACTGAAGCAAGACCTCCCACAACTGTCACGTGTGTAGTAGTAGAACAACGAGTGTTATCAGTCTCTCTCCCTTGCCTTCTCGTCAACTCTCAACTACATCACCGCTGACACGAGCTGATGGTAGAAGATACGAGCTGCACACTTTGGGCTCACATGGTGTATTAATCATCATCAACAAACCATTGTTTGTTTTCTAGGAACGCTGTAAGTGGTCATCCATCCCTGGATGTTGCTGCTAAGTGGATATTTGTGGGACATTACTCACACTAGGCGTAACTAGGCAACCTGCTAACCGCCAACATTCAGACATTGTCAGTCTTCCTCTTTCTCATCCTCACCACCTCCACACCCACCACCCACACAGTTCGGTACAAATACTTTTTCTCGACAAGCACACCGTGTTGACAGTTATATAATGCCATTGAGCAGGGATCAAGGTTTATGGCAAGAAGGAAACATGGGGGAGCTGACTACGGAGGTTAGGTTATCAGCAGGACTGTGAATCACTGGTGTCCCATGGTCTTACAGGACAAGAAAAGAGGCATACAGTCGGAGGCAACATGGGGTTAGTGTAGCTGCAGTGTCTTGAAAGATGATTTATCTCAGTTTAAAAAAAAATAGGCCTGTGGGACCCTCTTGAAAATAACTGTGGAAGCGGGCGAGCGGCTTTTCTTCAAAAGGTCCTTGAGTGGTTCTTAACTCATGGAGCGCGAATATTGAGGTCGACATTGATAAAGGTGTTACAAATACAAGTCCTGATTTTTTTCTCGTTGATATGTAACCTTTCAGTTGTTGTCTGTGACTACAAAGAATAGAGAAAGATGATGACTTCAGCAACATGCATCTCTAGTGAAAACAGCAGTAGCTGAAGAACAACAACAAAATAAAACAATAAAAAAGAACCGTGTATATGTGTGTGTGTGCGTGAGTGCGAGGCTGGGGTACGTTTTACCTATATTTTTCGAATACATTGTAGGGAGCAAATCCGTTTTGATAAGGCCAACACTTTTAAGCGACTTTAGTGTGTGACGGGGCTTCACTGGAAATAATAAACACGGAGAACAATAATCGGCGCGTGCTACGTCAACATTATGTGTTTCACCTTACTGTATTCAATTATTATTTTGGGACATACACGAGTCGACCATCATTAAATTGTTTTATTATCTTAGTCTCTCTCTCAAACACACACACTCTCTCTCTCTCACACACACACACTAACCATTACTCTTACTTATTCTCTCTCTCTCACTGCAATAGAGGGAAATTCCCTTACCTGGATGCTTCCTTGGACAGGAATAACAAGTTACTTACACATTATCTATGTCACCTGTGTGACAGCACAGTGCACGGCCACTGTGTGCTCTAACAAACCTGATTTGCCACTTTGTCTACTTGTGTACAGGTGGCTATCTGCTATCTTACCTTGCACTGTGTAGACTGACACACCGACACTTTGTTGTCAGTGCAGACTCAACACTGTGTACTCTTGTATACTCCTACGTACTCCTGTGGACTCCTGTTGACTCCTATATACTCCTATGTACTCGTGTGAACTCCTGTGGACTCCTATGGACTCCTGTACACTCCTATGTACTCGTGTGAACTCCTATGTACTCCTATGTACTCCTGTGAACTCCTGTGGACTCCTGTGTACTCCTATGGACCCCTGTACACTCCTATGTACTCGTGTGAACTCCTGTGGACTCTTATGTACTCCTATGGACTCCTGTGGACTCCACTTATGCCGCAACACGTTTAGCAGTCGCATGAGCAACAGAAGAGTGTCATTGAAAAGAATCAAATCCGCTGATGCATGTAGATATATATCTAGGGCGGGAATCAACTCCCAGTAATATTACATCCTTCATGTAAACTGGAACTGACAGCTCTTCAACTCTCGGAAAACGTGTTGTTTCTCCAACCTTGTGTTCTTTTGACTGGCGATGGGTGCCAACCCTCTTTTCGTGGGATGGACGACGAGGCAGAGAGTAAGACCACAATAATAAATATAATAATGATCAGTACAGTGTTTATAAAGCGCGGTTTGCTGCGATAGTTCAAAGGTCGATGCTATTTTTAACACTTTTAATAAACGTTCCTTGTTCTTTTCATATTTCTTACTTTCATTTTCCTTCTTTTATTCCCCTCGTCCTTTGCAGTCGCTCGTTCTGGCAACATTTGCATCTGTCCAGACCCATGAGAGGGTGTGTAACCGCTTACTTAAGGCGCTGCTCAACTTATGTACACTAATTAACATTTTTTACTTACATTATTATATAACTATAATTTGTACACCAGTATGAAGTCGCTGCTATTCTATCAACTATCTAAAAGAAAAACTTGATAGCACATTATTTAATTTCTGCATGGAATCATGTGAGGACATATTGTTACACCATGTTAAACTCAATGTATACACACGTTTGTGAACATAAGTGTTGTGAGATTACATAGGCATAAAACACATCAATGTTCTGTCTGGACTGTCTTGGACTCCTCAGAAGTAACTAGGCAGCGAAAATACCTATCGTGAAAATGTCAGGTGCCTTACCTGTCGCGACACCGCACAGACGATGATTTTCATGGCCGCCGAAGTTTCCCGGACACAAGTGTAGATACAGTCTTGCACCCTTCACTTCCCTGTTACCTTTCTCTCAAGTAGTTCTACCTGAATGTTGTCAGCCAGCGTCTGTGCGACTGTGTGTGTGTCATTCTACTGAGACCCAAGCCACAGGTGAGACACCTTGACTGTGCACCTGTAGCTTATCCGCACGTCACATGACACACCCACTGTATGTGTTCCGACAGGTAGTCACGGTAGTGGCAACAGCCGATACTCATTGATTACAACGAGGTTATGCTTCCTGGTTACCCAGTGTATACTCTTCACTCCAGTCCACTTAGTGTCTACATCTACCCGGTATATACCCGTCTATTGTCTTTAGCTGCACAATGCAGCTCACATCCTGCCAGCAGCTACAGTCACTTGTATTGCAAAATGTAAGCCAGAAAGTTTATGTTATCATGAATATTACAGCAGTAAAGCTGAGTAATGCAGCAGGTAGACACAATAAAGTGTTGAGTGCAGTTTGTCTCACAAGGGTCGGAGCGTGAAAAGGGAGATAAGTCCAGCCAGAGCAGTGGAATTTATTTTACATAAAATTATGTCTTTCTCTTTCTGTCTGTCTGTCACAATAATATAACCTGGCCTCTCTCTCTCACACACATTATTATTATTGTTGTTTTTCGTCAGTGTCTCAAACCATCATCCTCGCGAACGCGCGCACACACACACAGGCATACTTATTTATAAAGAATATATGTGTGTGCGTGTGTGTGTATTTTCGCGCGTACATGCGTATATATATTTTTTTCTTGCGTACATGTGTGTGTGTTGTGGTGTTTATTCCTTCCCACATTCCTGTTTCTGACCTGCGCAACCTTATTGTCTCCCCTGCATGTGCCTGTATGCATGATAAATAAGAGGGAAGGATACAAGAGGCGGGGCTAGCGTGGAGTTTTATGGATGTGTCAGTCCGTCGGGCAGCCTGCTGTTCAGTGATGGTTGTGAAGTTGAAGAGAAGGGAAGCTACTCCTCGTGCACAGTCGGTGTCATCACCTTTCCTTTAGCGATGAGCGACAACTCATGTTGTCAGCTGTTGCCTCGGTCTCTGTCAACCACTTCTTCAACGTTCACCATCCTTCCTTTCCTTCCTCAGTGGCTACTACAATCCCTTAGTTGCCACTACAGTCTTTTATCAGTCGTAGATACACTCCATCCTTCGTCGGTGTTGGCAGGTTCAGTTGGCGCCATGGCAAAGTATTGCTCCCTGTCATTGTTGCCTAGCAACAGAACTAGTATATCTTCACATAATCACGAATATATTGAAGTATAACTATCAACATTCATCTGTCTTAATGAAAGGACTTCTTTTACTTACACAATATCAATGGTTTAAATCCAGCCATAGATCACATCGTTGTGGACTAAGCCCCGAACCTTGTAATTCACCTTTTGGAGAAAAGATTTTTTATCTCGTTAATTTGTAATGGTATATTAATAACACTCAGATGTGATAACACATATTTATTAGTCAATGATTGTACAAGCCATTAATTTGTCGACAAATGGACATTTGTTTGGTTGTTAGTGATATGTTTGATTTTTTTTAAGACTGCAATGGTTCCCGCTATTACACTTTCTTAATTCGCTGTGTAATTTGATGTTTTCCTTAAAACTTTGTAACTTCGGCATCGAAACAGGTAATTCGACATGTCAGATACAACACTGTATGGCGCTGAAATGGTGTCCCACATTGGATTCATGTAGAAACTGAACCGCCATGGTCTCCAGGTCTGGAGAATCGTGATGAACAGAAGTTTCTCTGCTGCCTTCTCTCTGTCAGAGCCCTGACGATGTGCTCAAGATCGAGAAGAGGAAACACTGCCATCACTGCACACAGTATGGCCACAGCCCCGGTTCCCATGACGACTGATGACGTACGCTTGTCACTGGCGCTCTCCTTTTTGCGGCGTTGTTTCGAGAACGAGGCTCTGTCCACGGGCACGGGCATGGCGGCGATCTCGGCCTCTCCGCCAAGGGACTGAAGTCTGCAGAAACAGGAGCAAATGGCAGAGGACGCATTTGGCAGCAAAGGATTTGTCATCGCCGAGGTCGTGACCTCGGTGAAGGTAGTTTTTCTAGAGGTCGTGACCGCAATCTCGGTGAAGGCTGTTTTGCTAGAGGTCGTGACCTCATTCTCGGTGAAGGCTGTTTTGCTAGAGGTCGTGACCTCATTCTCGGTGAAGGCTGTTTCGCTAGAGGTCGTGACCTCATTCTCGGTGAAGGCTGTTTTGCTAGAGGTCGTGACCTCATTCTCGGTGAAGGCTGTTTTGCTAGAGGTCGTGACCTCATTCTCGGTGAAGGCTGTTTTGCTAGAGGTCGAGGCCCAGTCTGACGCGACTGCTACGTTGGTGTTGGAGGACGGATGTTCGTTCCGCACTGACGTCGATCTGTCTGACGCTGGCGACGACGTCACTTCCGTGTTCGTTGTTGGCACATGTTCTGCTGACGTCACAAGTGCGTCGGCGCTCGTTGAAAGTTCTGTCGGAAGAACATCAGCCTCAGCTTTAGAACTTGCGATGTCTCTTTGTAGCCTTGAGTCTGGAGATGTGCTGTAATCTGTAAAACAGAGATTAACCTGAACCTGAACGATTTGAATGTTTATGCAGGCAAAATGGCTGGCAATGAAAATGACTCAATTGTCAAATAATTAGACTTCTTGAACAATAATGGACTAATAATAGAATATATGCCAGGACTAAAATAAAAGATAATTTAAATGATGAAAGATGTATGCCGACTCGTCTTAATCACTTCTAGTCAAAGAAACTTAATGGTACGGTGCTAAATGAGCTGATTACCGAATATCCGAGGCTAGTTAACATTGTATCAATTATTCCATAGTAAAATCATGTTTAATTGTTGGAGGATTATTGAGTAATGAGAACTTAGATGATTTTCATTGCTTTCATCTGACAAATTTAAATTCCGCTTTCTGTTAGTCAATTTGGATCATCTTCTGGAATAATTTTGTCACACATCTGGTTCCTCGTTTTGCTTCATCGACTGCTGTAATGTTTCTTACACAGACTAGTAATATGTTCTCAGACGAGAGTTTTACAAGTTGTCGTGGATGGATTGTTGGTCACTCAGTCATCAGGTCTGTCGGGTGTGGGTCAAGGATAAAGTTGAGTTTCACCGTGACCACCTGGGGGGGACAATTTGTTGTTGTTTTCATTACCTGTTGATAGGACCTGCACCGTGAAATAACCTCTGCATCCGCTAGAAACCCAGATGGCCTTCAGGATGGAGTTGAGGCCATAGTTGGAGTCGAGTACACAGATCGTTGAGGACAGCTGCTGGTCTAGAGCCACGGACACTATGTGATCACCAAGTGCTGACACATCACAGGTCGTGAGTTTGTAGTTTGAAGATTCACACAGGATTCTGGCTGAAGTACTTCCAAGCAGGAGCACAGGAATGATAGCCAAACCTGTCAATCATCACAGACGAAAGAAACAAATTAAAGACTTGTCAACGACAGTGCGAGTTGGGTGTTTGGGGTTCGTATCTCGGCTCCGACACCATACTCTCTGAATGTGATATCTGTTTTACAGGGCTGACCGTCGGTGTATTTTGTGTGTGTGTGTCTTTCAACTGGCGCAGGACAACAAATTCAATGCGAATTCAACAAACTATCTGCTTTAACTCATTACACCGGAGCTGCTTCAATTCTTCTTTTCTGCAAATAGCACGGTAAGCATCTGACAGAAAGCGACAAAAGCCTTTGTTTCCAAATTCTAAACACAACATTGAGTCTGGAGAAGTTCTGTGATCGTGTTTCAAATGCCGTGTACAGACAATGACAGTGTATTGTTTACAAATACCCGTTAGTACATTTCCCACAAACGAAGTTCATTTTACATGCATGAGCTATTCTGGTAGGCATGAATAATTTTCTTTATACCAATGGCGGATTCTTTGTTCAGTTGTTACTTTAGTTTTAACAATGAGACTAGTCCCACGCATTTCAAAGGCACACAGCGGAGGTGTTGAAATAAAACTTCGAAAAACAGAGCTAGCCATATAATCGACACTCTTGTAATGTGATAGGATTTCCTGTAAACATTTTCAAGTGTTTTGTAAAGTTTGTCTTGACTAAGTGATACATTCGTATTTGCTAGGCGCTAAAATTACTTTCTTTTTTCAATTTTTGCTTTTAAATGTCGGTGTGTTACCAGGTCCTAACCACAGAGAGACTGAGACGCAGAAGCTGATCTTAAACAAAGAGTGTTTTCCCCAATACCTGGCAATGGAGGTTCCTATAAGATAACAACAGATTGTACACCTGTCACATGAAGACATGGGAATACTAAAAGTTTTAACGGACAAATGTGTGAGCTTTAAAAAAGTGATTATTATAAAATCGTTCTGCTTTACCAACCACTTTTGTAAACCGTAAGTTTGGAGATGACTTTCTTGATTTAACCCCTTTTATGGTGAAAATAACTTCTTATTTATTATAACCAAAAGTAGTACAACGAGGAAATTTTAAAGAAAGAAATTTCGAGTTTGTTAATGTCTTCAAGAATAAATAATCTGAACCACGTAACCACTTTCTCCTTTAGAGATTCAAGCTTTTGACAATCGACATTTTTACCAGTGTACTTGAATGAGATAAAAATACTTTAGGTCATCAAAAAGAAGAATTAATCGATGCTCTCAATTTTTCCCTAACGGTGCAGACGTATCGACGACCTAAAAGTACATCACAGACTTGAACTATCTGCGCACGTCGATGTTTGCAGCCTTTGGGTCTCAGGAATGTATACTGGGTAGAACACTCACCCCAAAGAACAACAACCATCAGTCGCCTCGTAGACATCGCCCGTCCATCGCATCGCAGCATTCCTCCTGTGGCCGTCTGTGGTCTCCGCGTATTCACGTGATGGCAACGTAGCGGCCACGTTGTTGCGTTGACGCGGGATATGCACGACCGCTGCTGCCTTAGTTATGTTAGAATCTCAACCATCACTGTCCTCTCCGCACTTGAGGAACCTGGATATTGTCATACAACATCGGCATTTATTTCTTAATTTACATTTTGTGCATTAATTTGTCTTAAAATCCAAAAAGTGTCGAATTCCTTTTGAAACTATAAAATTGCTAATTTTAATTATTTTTGTTAATTTTTTTTAATGACATCTTTGCTTTAAGGTGTTTACAGAATGTGCCTAAACCGGCTTCAGATGTTTTCAAAAATATCACAATCCATCGCGCCTGCGATTCACATACAAATGCCGGAAAAATTGAAAATCAATCATTCTGACTTCGTTTTCTCAAGCAAAATCGACATAAGCTATTTGTCTTAACATAGCTGAGCACGGTGAGACCACTTGGAAATATTTATAACCAAGAAAAGTTTATTCTTTTGAAGGATTTATCAATAAGTAATTAATTAATCACGTGGCGTGAAGCTGATTGTAGTTTTTGTGTGACGTCACCTAGCTACCCAGGGTCTTGTGTTTTCTCACATTAGGAATGTGTATATCTTATACTCCTACATACATAATGAACCAGTTTTCAAAAGAAAAACGACCTTCCATACATGAGACACATAATTGAATTGAAATCTTGTGTCTTTGTCTCCCCAAGTTGTTTAACTTCAAAGCTTCAAAGTATTTTCATCAAAAGTGTCTTTTCGAAAGCCGGAAGAGCCGCGCGTGACTAAGATCCTTGCTCTCCATGTGAACTGCTCAGGCCTGACCATACATGGTTCGCCAGCCAATGTTACTATACAGGAATAGAACTTTCAATAAAATTTCTGTCATGTCAAGATGCTTGGTGAAAGGTACGATCCCACTGAACTCAAGTAAGTGGAAGTAAGCAAAGGGTCAAGGGGCGTGGAGTGGTGTGCTGTTAATGAACTGCCTCTAGAGAGCCGGGTGATGGTCATATTGTTTTTATTTTTACTTTGCATCAGTTAAAATTAGGTCTGGTAGGTAAGACTGATACCATCAAGTCCCAACCAGCGTACAGTTGTTCTAGAAAGATAGGTGATTGTGTGTTGGTGTGTTAATACGCGCGTTCATGCACATTTGCGAGAATGAGAAAAAGAATAGAGTGTATGAAAAAAGAAGAAGAAGAAGAAGAAGAACAACAACAACAACAACAACAACAACAACAAGAAGAAGAAGGACAAGAACAAGAAGAAGAACAAGAAGAAAAACAAGAACAAGAAGAAGAAGGACAAGAACAAGAAGAAAAACAACAAGAACAAGAAGAACAAGTGCAATATACACACGCTTACTCACATCCTCTGATTGCCAGTCTATCAGCATGAAGATTGAATGTTACTGTGCCGAAGATCACACTCATACCCTAGCAGCTGCCCGGTGTGCCACTCACGTCGTTGGTCGGGCGATGCGAGGGTCTGAAGAGCGACACCCAGCGTCTGGACTCAGAAGGTCAGGGCGCCGCGCGTGGTTCTGAGTCTGGCGCCGCGCGGCAGGAAGCTGGGGTCCGCGGCACAACGCGTGCCTAGACGCTAGAAGCTGCACTTAAACAGTCCGACAAACACCTGCACCGTGCACACAGCCACACATCTCTGTAATCTTGTCTGTGTGTTGGCCGCGCGAAGAAGAAAGGTTTCTACATGTCCACGTCATCACCGTGAAAGCCCACCCGAGTGTAGCGGGGTCATGACGTCATCATCCGCTCCCATTTCCCAACATTTGTTCTATTATGTTGATTAGGTAAGCCTATAAACGCATTATAGACATACAAACAGAATGTAATAAAAAATAATTCCGTCATTGTTTTCCACACAACACAACCGCTTACCGGAGCTTTTTTTTTTTTGAACCCCTACAACGCGATGAATTACAAGTCTTCCCGAAAAAAAAAAACAACAGTATCTACTCTCTCGCAGTATGTAAAAAGCTTTTGCCATTATAGAATAAAGAAAAACTAAGGGTTCATGAGAAAAAATATAAATAATGGTGGCTCACTTTTCATCCTTTGCCAACAGAAGTATTTTGACTTTGTATTTGAAAAGCCCTTAGAGAGCGCATTTTAGTCAACGATAATTGAATAAATTATTGAATTTTCATATTTAGTGTAGGATTCGTGTTATTAAAATTTTAAAATAATGGCTCTGAAATTTCTATAAGTTAAGTTTTGATTCTCGTGAAAGTAATATTTTAAAATCCAAAATAACAGAATTAACTCAGAGTATTGATATCAAATCTTCAGCGCCTCATGGTGAGCCTCATGTATGATATTGACAGACATTGATAATAGTCTCTGGAAATACTTGATATCAGTCTGCTTCACCCACTAATGTGGAAAAGATTGCTTAACATTATAATTTTATCAATATTACACTTAACCATGGAGGGGTGTGCGTTAAGATCTCCTCTCCTTCCAGTAAATTCTATCTGGGTTGGATAAAATGGTCGTTGAAAAAGCCTAAATTAAACTTCGGTATTAAGTGCCAACGATGTTTGCAGTGGTTACATGAGATCGCTGTTGAACAACTGAGCTCCACGGACTGTGCAAATAATTCCTGTCTTAATGACCAGCATCTTTCATTTATTTTTATTTTCCTTGGTCTACTTATGCTAATCACTCTTTAGGTAAAGCTTTTATGGTAATGGAGCCTGTCTACAATTTCTGTTATAACTGTTGCCATGGCAGCTAATTGTGTTGAAAACTATCACAGTCGACGATGCGTTTTAATTAAGCTGGATATGTGTCTCCAAACTAATTTCCCTTTGCTGTTGTCCACTACAGGTCACTGCGTTGTACAGTGTTGTCTTGCCGAGACCAAGCGCTAGTGGAGCTGAGGCAACACGAGACTCAATCTCGGTGAGTTCAGCTATTCACTATCCGGATGCTAGTTAAGGTGTAAACACTTTCGATCGGTTTGTTCATCAACTTTTCTAAATGGGGAGTGGAAAGATGGAGTCTGACGACATCCTGCTCCTTTCTAAATCGCTGTGCTGAAAACATTTCTAGAGGATTACCGTAGCTGGTCAATCTTTCTGAAAATATGGCTTCCAAGTTAAGAATTAATAGCAACTGAGCTGAATGAAACGTGAGGTTTGATTAGTTCCACCCTACAACCGCTCAGATATGGTCTGAATATTGGTTCTGCAAAGAGGAAACCAGATTTTAAAGATTTCTTTTTTGTCCTTAATGTTGATTTCTCTGAAGCAAGTTTTGTGCAACCCAGAATATTCAAATTAAATAGCCTTATGTAGGAGAGACGGTGTCAACCGCTAAGGCTACATCACAGCAAAGCAGTCAATCCCGTCAACAGATGTCACGTGCAAAGAAAGAACAGCGTACCCGAGACGAGATCTGAACCCATGGCAGAGCCGTTGGTGAGAAGGTCTAACCGTTGTGCCACCAGACCACTTTATCGTCTTAACAGGTGAAAAACCATAAATATTAAAAAAGCTTTAACATAAATGTTTATTTGTAAGCTGTGGAATGGGCTTCTCCAGAACAAATGTGATTTTTATGTAAAATACAGCACGAAGTTCAATTTCATGTCGTGAAACAGAAAATGTCTTGAATGTCCATGGAAGGTTATAAATAAGATGGAATAGGGTAAACCTGTCTTTCACACTATGCTGTAGAGTGAAACCCGTATAGGAATCAGAAAAGAGGATATCCAACCATTAGAACATTAGACTCCGAGCAGAAAACCTGTGGGATGTGGGACTAGACAAAGTGGAACCCACTAGAACGATGGTGTACGCTCTGGGTGTAACAATGGAGTATAAGACTATGTCGAGCAGGTTTGTAATCGTAATATATACAACATAAAGAAACAAATATAGATACGATCAAACAGCAAAGCATCAAACAACAAACAAACAAAAGTCAGTTACTGATTTCTTCTAATCACAATGTTTTACTCCATTGCAATCCAACGATCGGGGTAAAAATCGGAATAGTTCATGTACTTCCGCAAAACACTCCCTTCACGAGCAGGATATTTATAGTAAACCACTTCCCCTCCGGCCAGCCAGGCGGCCCACCAACCAAATGTGCCCACAGACATGATCACGTGATCGCAGCTGGCCAGAATAGCCAGGTCCACAAAGACGTTGTTCTTGGTCAGGTGGCAGCGCGCGCCGATCCGGAAGCAGGCAGGCAGCAGGTAGTTCATGACGTACTTGCGGCTGTCCGTGGTGATGACGTAGAACACGTGGCCATAGCGCCGGCGGAAGTACAGCATGGCGCGGACGTAGTACTCGACAGGGGGCGTCTGGTAGCCCATCTGGATCTGCTGCCGGTTGATGGTGATGTCTCCGTGACGCACGTGGATGCCCACCACCGTGACGGGCGTGACATTCATTCCTCTGCTCACGCTATTCCTCTTCCTGTTCTCAAATGCGAGGCGTTTGTCGCCCCGGTGATGGTCCTCGTGATCCAAGAAAGAGTTGAATCTTCGGATTCTCCCGATTATGAGCTGGGCTGAACTCAAGACTATCCCTCGGAATTGGAAGTCCTTTCGAACTTCCTGTTGCGCGTGCTGGAAGTAGCGCCAGGACTGCAGGTAGCCGCCCAGCTGCTGCACGCGTCCGCAGGTGCGTCCCGCCTGTACCAGGGTCTTCTGGAAGATGCAGCAAGTCCGCTCTGGTCGGACCAGAGCCCGCCGACACACCGTCAGGTTGTTGTCGATGCCACCCCGCAACGACAGATGCGGGAGCAGACCCACATACTCCGGCCACAGCAACAGGCTTGCGTTGACCAGCATGGCCACTCCCAGGCTGGACGCGTAGCTGAAGAGAGAGTTGCCAAGGCGACCAATGGATCGGACACAAAACACCCGGGGTTTGGCCTCCGGTCCGCACGAGGGCCTGGTGCCGCCTTTCAGCAAGTCCCACCATCGAATGCCTCGCCACTTGTCAGCCCTGTCGGCGCTTTTGATCACCTGCATGTCAGGTGTGTCGGGGGTTCCTCTGATGGCTGACTTCCTCTCTATGAAAGACGATTGGTGGCTGACAGGATGCACAGGGCTGTGAAGATAGAACAGGGAGAAGAGGATGGACACCAAGGAACACATCACCGCCAGGAAGATCAGATGACGGAGGGCTGCACGACCGGATAGAACGAATAAAAAATTTTTTTTAGTTATTTTCTGCTTTTTGTAGCTATGTCCACTGATCACTGAAATAAATCAAGGTTTGTATGCTATTTCAATGCATAAAAATTATCATATCGAAAGAACGGAAGCTGCAGACATGTTATTTATGAAAAGGAGATACTCATACACCCTGGCCTGGAGTCCTAAGCAGCAACTGTAGCAAAAAATGTCGAAAATTAACTAAAGATCATATCTTGGGTGGAAAAACGTTTGAGACTCACCTATCTGTTTAGACATGTCTCTCCAGGTGAAATTAAAATTTGGACGCATGTACAAAGCTGTCAACACTGAGAGGGAGCCAGAAAGGATAAGGTGGACGGACACATGGAGCAAAAGGATGTAAAATTGTCTGAGTGTAAGTTGTTCTGGCTTTGAAAAAGGAATCTTACATGTGCAACATTTAATGGCAACACCTGACTGGCAACACCTGCTGGTCACTATTAAAGTCGCCAGTTCGTCCTGCACTGATGTCAGTCGACTTCGAGTGACTTTTAAAGTAATGTCACTTGTACATCCTTCAGAAGAGTGTTCCCGGGACATCACAAGAGCAGCGGACAAAGAAACACTCCCCTCCTTCTTTCGTTCGTGTGACTGAATAGTTCAACTCTTCTCAGGACAGCCTCGTTTTCACTACGATCTGCTACCCCATCAATTGTGTTTTGTACATGCCATGCTTCGTGATTATTTATGAACTTTGCGGTGTCGCTCAATACTGTCGCCACGACTTTTGCTCAGGTAAATTTTGCCCTTGAGCATTACGGCAGCCCCTGTCTTCTTTATTAAACACCTGTCGGCCAGGTAAAATGAATAACCTGAGGTTGAAATCCTATAACGATCATGTGTGGTCAAATCTTACAACGGTATGTGCTGTGGTTTACACTTTCACACAGAGATCACCACCACAAGCCGCCCTCATCCGTTATGTATGTATGTACAGGTATCATTCTGGACACCTTGGTGTTGGAGGAACCAACGTTCTCACATCTGGCAGCTTTGGTGAGTGACATTTTGAAGTATTTTGATACAGAGATTGGAATTCCATATAATAAAGGGAATTTATATCACGCATATTTAACAGAAGGCTCAATTCGCTTTAAAAAGAAAGACAAACACCAAATTCACATGACACGCGTACAGACACAGGCCAGAACATGTCGGCAAACAAACAGATAGATCGAAACACATCAAAGGCCGTAAAAATAAGAAAACCTTGCACACGAATCATGCCGGATCAGAAAGAAAAACGAGTGGCAGACAGTGCGAGCGGAAACAGTGAGTGAAGTAGTGCATGCAGCGGAAAAGATGGAGGAGCGATCGTCCCCACGAACTCTAAACTCTAAATCAATGGTAATGGTTTCAGAAATGTGAGATTGCAGACCACACGGCTGTCAGTCCGGTTCACACAGAGATAAGTGGAACAGCAGTTGCCTTAATGGTCGAGAAAATTAACGGAGTAAATGGCAGGAAATATATCACAGAGTATAATGTGTAGCAACCATAACAAGGGCAAAATAGTGTTTACCTAGACATAAGAAACTCAACAAATATGGCTCATATCTTCCAGAAATACTCTGTGTGTGCACTTAACTTAGCATAACGTATTATTATTATTGTTGTTGTTGTTATTGTTATTACAACACACATAAATATTATGTACATATAAAATGCACGTGAACGAACACATAACCACACACACGTGCAAAGACAAGCACACTCACACACAGACATACTCTCTCACCCAACCCTCGAGCTCTCTCAGCATCACTATGGCGAAGTAAAAGTGTAGAACAGTGAAAAAGCTTGTTTGTAATCACTGGATTCAGTACTAAGGTACTAAGCTTCTATTTCTCCCAGCGTGGGCGAAACTTTCTGTTCTCGAGATAGACATCTACAAACATCACCAAGCATCGAACCTTGGAGAACAAGCACGTGTGATGGACGGAGGATTGTAGTTAAGTTCACCAGTTCTTGCTAACAACATTCACGACAACAACACTCCCCCGATGTGTGTCTGTACGCAATAAACTTTTACTGCAGACAGATGAAAATATGATCCCTTAGCTTCGATCTCCCGGTGTACTTCCCCAACAACAACACAATTTAGTGTATAAATAGTTATTAATAAACTGAGAGCTTAAATAAATATAAACACGCTATAAGCATCGATAATTAAAGAAATGGATATATAAATTCCTGACTAATGATCTAGGGCGTCCCATTTATATCTTTCCTCTAATCCAAATAAGACAGGAGTCCAAACCACCCAACCGTAACATACATGCACTGACACGCTTCACTTGTTTACGCAATCATTCGTTACTTAGCTTTGACATGGAATTGCTGCAAGGAGGTCTCTCTCCCTGAGGAGCTGGTGATGCACGGACCGTTCATCTTTGTTGCTTGTCGATGGCTTCTCCCTCACACAAAGACTTGAGACATTCAGTGAATGGTGTTGAGACTTCATCTCGCATCTCCTTCCTGTTACACCGAGGCCTGAGATTACAGAACAATGTAGCATCCCTTAGTCACCTGAGGTCACCTTACCGATCCTGCCCAAGCAACTGGTCCTTTGATGCACATCTCCCCTTAATTACTAAAGTGCAGCAAACCTGTCACCTGCCCAGTGACCTATGCTGATAGACATCCGGCGCCCATGTTCTCCCTCCCTCAAAATCGAATGGCAGCCGGCGCTGAGGGCGGTGGCTCTCCGCAATTTTCCTATTTTTATTATTATATCATGTTTTTGGTGTCTGTTGTGTAGACTGGTGATTTTTTTCGTTGCGTCGTTGCTGTGCAGGACAGTTTGACTTTTTTCTTCTGCGACTTTCGTATTTTCCATCCAGTGCCGATCTTTTTCTGCCAAACGGTTTTTGAATATTTTGAAGATCACACAGTCATGCCTTTGCTTTAAAATTTTCACGCAGTTTTCCTCTGCTTTGTGATTGTATCGATACCAGCAGTCTTCTGACGATTTCAGCTCCGTTGCCCCGAGTGTCTCTTGATGTATTCTGCGTTGTTACAGACGACACAACGGCTTTCCAAGGTGTAGGTCTGAACCCAGGGCTGTTGCGAGCCAGTAGGACCCCGGGTTTGTAGGCTGGTACGTGTTTCGAGAAGGGAAAGGGAATATTCACGCAGGTTTGGAGAAATAGTATCTTTTATTTAGCTCTGTCTAGTCATTAAAAAAGTTGTGCGTTGCAGTAGACCTTTAACAGTTAAACTGTGACGTAGCAGGTCGGTAAGCATCACGACACTGGGTTCGTTAGTGCGTAGCCACGCTGTTGTAACACGTCACACAACATGGAGACTTGGCAAGGTTCGCTGCATGATATTGCCATGAACTCCTTATGTAGCTCCCAGCTGATACATTTGTTTTCTTTCTGTTATCTTTGTTGAAACTGCCGGAGGGTTTCGTATTAGTCATGGAAGGCGCTCAATGTTAGCCGCTAGTAACCTCTCCGTTAGAAGATGAACGCAGCTCACCATTCCCCCAACAACCGAAAAGCAGCAGTGGGGGTGGGAAGCTATGTTTTTGTGCCTGTGTGTCTCAACACAAGTATAAATATGATACTAATAACTCAGAAAAGATTTATAGCGCTTTATAATGTTTTTAAATATAAAAATTTTTTATAAGCAATAGGCAATAGTATCACTGCTGCAAACTGTGTATTACGTTGAGCTTAGTGTAACTTTTTGCGAAACAGAATTGGAAATTTATAAAACAATTACAAATATTATCACAGGTTTCCAAACACCAATCATATTTTGGGTCTGAATAACACAATATAAAGACAAAAATCGTAAAATGGAAAAGTAGACATTACCTTGATGTTGAATCTGCCATAAAAGCATGTTAATATTGATCAATCTGAAATTCTACTACAGTTTCATTTGAGTGTAGGAACTGCCGTTATTTCGGAATGGAAAAAAAATCTAGTCTGAGCTCATACCGATAACATAAAAGCAGCAAGTCTCTCCCATACGTTATTGGGGGAAATAATGTATAAAAAATATCAAAAGTTGGCTTGATCGATAAGCACTTATAACTGAGCGATTTTTTGAGAGCTTGCGTTTGATCAGCTTGCGGTCGACAAACAATTAGTCGGATCGAGGAATATCATTTATATAAATCTTTTCGAAAAACCAGCTAGCCAAGACATCAAAAGCGCAAATGGGGCTGAGTAGGATACCCTGCGCACACCAGCTGACACCATTGACAGGCAGGCACTTGACTGGAACCCTCAGGGGAAGAGATCGAGAGTTGGGAGACCAAAGCAGACTTGGAAAAGAACAGTAGAGAGCGAGGCAAAGGACATCGGAACCACTTGGACCCAACTGCCCTATACCGGGTCCGCGGGCGAGGTGGTGTTCCGGCGGAGTAACAAGGAATAAACTAACTAAATTAAATCTGTTCGAATGTCTCCCCTCGAGATACATAGAGTGTTTACAACAATGAGTTTCAAGTATCTTGGTTGCCGTGAACCTCGAAATACAAAGAGCGAATGATCCATTGTTGTCACTTGAGGTCACTGGATTTGCCTCGTCCAACAAACGCTATTTTCAGCAGCAAAGAAATCACTGTCAGAGCAAGTTTTAAAAGTATTAAATCAAAACTGAAATAAGGGCAGCTAACTATAGGTACAACACTCGATCACGGAGTGCCTCGACAGTGCACTAGTTATATAAACACTTGCTACTGCGGTTAACTAAGAGGTCCTTGGTTCCGATCTCGTGACACTATCTGAGACACCTGTTCACAGGGTTGGTCGTCGAGGTCTTTTTGCTTGTTCATATTTTTCAATCCCCCTTTTGCCCACAGTGTTAAATCACCTCTAGCAGGAAACAGTCCTTCTAATGTCATACTCCTGCTGGGATCAAATTGTCATGTGTGCTACTCAAATAGTACATTAATCAGACCTGATGCTTTTGGTTTATTTTTACTATCAGCTTTTACCTTCTACTCTACTTTGAGTGCGATTGTAATAAGTAGCTCTTTCCAACATGCAGGCAGAAAATTTTCCCCACTCTTGTAAACTTGCATTCCTTTGGCAACACAAGCTGTAAGTGATATTGCTTTTTAACAAATACAGCATTTTTAACCCTTATTAAAAGCCATGTTCACACTTCTTTATAACTGTTAGAGAATGTCACAATATGCTTCATAAAGAAAGGGGTCGACTAGTGAGAAACAACACTTAATTGATGAGCAGCTTAACTCTCGATCTATACAACTATTATCAAAACTGTTAAAAAATGTAATCATTTTACATATTTGAAAAGATAATAAAAGTTGATCAAGATCCTTTTTCTGTAAGCTCAATTTCAATTCTTTCCAAAATAATCATTACCAATCAGAGGTCTAATAGAACCCTGCCTTTGATCTAGCTGTCTTTAGAATGCTAAAAATCCCCCAAAAACGAGCATTTATTGCACGTGAATGCTGGTACCACTTTTCTGACAGGAGAGAAGCCTGAAGAGACACATTGCTTGTGCTTTGATGTAACTGGATTTTGGATTTCACATGTTTTTACTCATAATTATGACTGGCTTGCACTGTTTACATTGGCTCACACTATCTTGTACTGTCATTCTGTTCAGCATGCTAACATATTTACAGCTGAAATGATTATGAATGAATATGTTGGGAGCATACCAGAGAATGCACACTGTTGGTGTGAGTGTAGTGTTTATTTAATTAAAAAGAATCAAAGTTTTCTTACATAATCCATTTCATGTTTGAAAATAAAGGATTGTGGAAAAATATTTGAAAAATCAACAAGGTGTTTCATGCCAAGCATACTGGTATGAAAAATAGGCCAAAAACAATATACTGCATCACCTTGCAGTGACTGCTTTTTTTTCCCAAATACAGAATTCAAAACAACTTGCATGTTTCCATTTGTTAACAAAATAAGAAAATCTGTTTAAGTCTTCACGCTGAAGTGCAGAATTTCGAAGTAATTTTCATGAAGCAGTAGTACTGAAGCACTCAATAACTGAATGACCCTACAGTGCTGTACTTTGTAAGCATTGATAATAAAGCTGTAATGGTGTAAGTAAATCATAAAATACACACCTGCTAAAAACATGCAGGTATTTATATACATCGTTTATGTTGTCTGCTGCTAGTCTTTCATAGAAAGCCTCTTTATTTATGTGCCTAATTAATCTTTATTTACGTACATAGAATTTAATATGATGCAATATGGTTGAAGATATCTAAACCTTGCCAATTTAACATGACACTATATAGTTGAAGATGACATCTAAAACTTTGCCAATTTAAGCAAATAATTTACGCCTCTGATGACACAATTACTGCTGCATTTGAAAATGGTTATGATGTTGGCTAGATTTTAATTTTTTTAAAGATGCTTTTATCAAGTGCACAAGGTGCTCAGAACCAGCAATCCAAAATGTCATTTGGTGTTAACGGAAATTAGCAAATGCTGACAGATAAAAATTGTTTTCTTGCACATGCAGATCAGCAATAACATGATTATAATTAAATAAAAAGAAAACATGCTGTATTAAAAATTATTATAATCAAATTTCCTGTACCTTTTTCCTTTGAATTTGCTTTTGGCTTGATTCAACTGGCTACCTAACAGTCTAAAATTACAGTTAAAAGCATGATCGAATCTTAAATTCTTAAATCTCTATGCAAACTTTGAGCTGATAAATTCACATAGTTAAAATTGGTTTCTGTTCCTGAAGAATGACCAATAATTTATAAACATTAAAAAATATTAAAACATTTAAATAATTTGCTCATCAATTTTTTTTTTAACATGCACTAGCTAGTTGATATCTCCAAACACCAAATACTCAACAGTCTGCAAGAAACAAATTAGGAAATTCATTCCCAGTTAATTGTCAGGTTTAAACAGGCTTGTGAGACATGGCTCATCAAATCTTGATAGTCCTGGTAGGTAACATTTTCACAATTTTTTATTGACAGTGAGGACAAAGGGTTGTTGCTGTGGACAAGTTGTGTAAGACTTTCACTGGTAATGCTGTTACACACTTCCAATTGCATTTCCTGCAAATACTGAAAACCATGCCGTGAAAGAGCCAAGATTAAGGTGTCATCTGTGAGACACTGTACATTGATCATGTGGCAGTCCTCTAGCAACGATGCATTTAGAAGTAAATGTTGCATGTCTTCTCTGTCTAGCCGAGTAATGTCGGTGCCAATAATAATGGTCAGTTTTCTTAGATGACAGAAGGCTGTTTGCATCTGAGAAGCTAGCATAAAAGAACTAGAGAAATCACCATCTTCAAACATGGAGACTATCTTGAGGCGCTGAAGTGAAGGACACATCGTGCCCACCTTCCCTAAATCCACATCCTGTATGTCATAAAGTCCCAGGCCAATCATTCCTTCACCCCGAGCATGTAGCAAAGGAAGTAAACCCTCATGGAATGTTACCTCCCCAGGCTGGTCGCTGGTGACCTCCAGCACTGCAAGGTGTTGGAGTGATGCAAGATAATTTAGTGAAACGTTGGATGCATGCTGATAGAAGTAAACCTCCCGGACGTAAGGGCAGTAAACACATGCAACCTGAACACTCTCTGGACTGATATGGCGACATTTTAAAGCAGTGGCATGCAGAATCTGCAGCTGGTGTTGATCTGCAAAGACCATAGAGGCACTGGATGATTCAGTATTGTTTAGACCATTTTCACATCTTTTTTTCAATCTGTCATATTTGCCACTGTGAAGCACAGCCACAGCTTCTATTGTGTCTGCAAAGCTGAGATGTCGCAGTTTGGGGAATGCTCGAATTATAGCGCAGCACCCTGGAATGTCTATTTCAGTAGCACTAATGTCCAGTTTGATCAGATTAGTGCAGACAGGCTCAAAGTCTTCACCATCACCACACAACCATTCTGCACCCTTGCTGGTGACAGGACAAGCAAAAAGATCTAGGTGAGTTAGCTGTGAAAGAGATGTTGCGATGATCTTCATCACACTGTCATTTGCTTTGGTCCGTTTGAGTATCAATTGTGAAAGCAAAGGGAGATTTGTCACACACTGTGTTATGGCTCTTGGTGATAATGAAAGGCAGTTGGAAAGATTCAAGGACACCAGATTCTGCAACCATCACATCAGAAAAAGGACAAATAATAATTTTTACGAGATTATAAAAGAGTAGAAGAAGATGATGATTGCAGATAATAAAGAAATAAATGTAACGGCAGAATAAAAAAAATATACATTTTTCTTTGACTTAAATGCCACCTTTAAACATATACAATACCCATGATCATGTTTCCACAATCTTCTAATCTCTGCTTCTTTGCTCTCTCTTCCCATATGTGGACACACATACTCCCTTCCCACCTCTCTCTTCTACAAAGGGTTTTAAAATGATAAATACATTTTTGCTACAACCTCCTGTTTTTGTTCACTTCTTAAATGATTTCTTCTCAACTGCTATGCTTAACTATTAAAAAAAGCAAATTTTGCTTTATTGTGAACTTTATATATTAATATTTTAATATCAATTATATCCTTATTTTATTACCTATCCTAGAAAATTATTTGGATAGATTATGGTATACTTTACATGTGGCTCCTGTACCAAAAATTGTAAGTTTAAATTACAGGTGATAGGATATGCAATAACAGACATGACTGGAAACAATAAGAAAATAAATATTAAAAAATAAAAACTTAATACAGATTTTTATTACTTTTTTTTGGTTCTAGAATGGTTTGTTCAATTCCTACCTTTTATTCTTTTTAACTGTTCTTACCCTGCATTGAAGGGACAGTATTTCAAGAGCTAGTGCAGAGACCGTGGTTGTAGAGCCGCCACTAAAGTTAACATGTGTTACTTGTGGCAGCAACAACAGATGAAGATGTGCTCTATGCAGTATGCGATGCTGTATAATCAAGTGAATGATGTCTTGACACAATTCTCCAGCTGCAATGAATGAAATCATCAATTAATAAACTTATACCAGTTCTCTGCAAAGGGACTCAATGTGAACTCTATCTAAGCTGACCTCTCTAGACTTCTTGTAGGCATTTATCTTTATTTTAATCTCCCCTCTTTTCTCTCTCTTTCAGATCTCAAGGCAAAGAAAATGGAGTTGAATTGATGTGTCTATAGTAAACATTTTAAAAAAGCAACTTACATCACAAGGTAGCACACAAACAGTTATTTTGAGTGCATGAAACATGATTTCAACAAAGACACCGAGGACAAGTAAAATAAAAATCTCATATATTTTAGTGTGTTTGAGTGGAAAGCATTATTGAAATGAAGTATAGCTCATATACTTGAAAAAACTTATATTTTTTTATTACTTTTTAATAGCAAAAAATTAAAATCTGCTCTTGTACATTTTTGTTTTTAGTGTTTCAGAAATAAGTCATTAAATAATATTTTTGAATACGCTGTGGAACTTACGCAAGTTTTCAAAAGGTCCAATTACATACAACAGCCGCGGAACATCACTAAGATGTCTATCATAGTGAGATCCATATGTCCTGTCAAAGTTCTGAACAATATTCTTAAGACATAACTGTTTCAATGAGGTGGCATCTTTTCCTCTAGGCATGATTTCCACCGCCAGCAGAAACACACAAAAAATGCGTATCTGATCTGTTACCTCCTTTTCCTTTCCAGAGTTGATCTGTATCAAACTGACACAGTATACAACGACGTCAAGTACAAGAAAAAATGTTCTCTGAAATGTATGTTCTTAGTTATGCTAACCTGAAGTAATAAACTGCATGACATTTTTACAACAGGTTATTAAGACGACAACAATTACAATTAAAATTCTTTATTTAGGGGGGGGGGGGTAAAATAAGCAACCGAGCGCTTTTTTTCTAACATGCTACACAAGCCTACCTTCGACTAAACCTTAACCCCAATTAAGATAAAGAGTATTTAATTTTGATAAGCCAAAATCCTTTAAAACTCTCTCTTACAATAAATCTAATATATCTACGTATAAATCTCATATATCTACATTTGTTTCTACAGCAGCCGACGGCCATGCAAGGGAAGTCACTAAGAAGGTACTTTCCGGAAGTTGCGAATGTCATTTACCGCATGACCGTGTCACATGACTTACCAGCATAATCAAAGATGGCGCACAAGAGTGGCAAGCTCGATATGCGGTCTCTCAATGGACCCCTTTCTGACGTCGAGGCAAGGGCAACACACAAGCTAGCCGTAAGCCGAGACTACATATCGCAGCCCAGAATAAGTAAGATATTCTTAATAACTTAATGCTTTGTTTTTCTCATTTCATGTAAAGGAATCTTTGGCATCTCTATCAATGGGTATTAAAGTCATCGTCGATACTTCAAATCATTGTTAAACACGATTGGGAATTTTTGATAAAAACTTCATATTGATTCATACAGGATTTATTCTTAAGTGAATTAATGAATTCTTTTAACTTTAAATCTGTGAAAAGAGCATGAAATGCTAAATATTGTTTGAAAATGTTGTTGCGGTTGATGATCACAAGTGACTAAATAACCATACAAGAGGTGCTGATACTCGCACTCGCAATCTAAAGAGGCGTTGCCACATGGAAAAATGATGTTGGTTTTACTGTTTAACATAACCTTCAATTTTAAAATTGTAAACAGTGACTTTTTAAAAAATAAGTACTGTTTTACGTATTTTTGAGCTTCTGCTTTTCCTCCAGTCTGTTTAATATTACCTAAAAGGACCGTGAAAGGGCTATGCCACGATCAAAAGAATTACGCTTTGATGAAAAAAAGAAAAGAAAAGAAAGTATGCTCATTTTTAAATTAATCTGCAGTGGTAAAGGCTTGGTGCTGCAGTTTGGTTTAAGTCAAAGTAAATGATTATAAAATACATAACAATACAGCTTTATCATTGTAGCTTTTTTAAAATTTTTATTATCTTCATAGGCGATGACTGACTATGACATTTTTTTTTTTTTTGCATTTGTGGTAGCTTCAAGAAACTTTAATTAAATTATAAACTATGAAATTTAAAGTATATATTGCTATGCATTCCTTACCATATATGTAATAATGAAAGTAATAGCATTAATATAAGCATTTATGTCAAAGCTTTTTTTCTGTTATACCATAATGTATAGAGTGGAGATTTTGTGTTAATAGTATGAGTATAGTAATCTTTTACAATTTCTTGTTAAGTATCTTATGAGGATATACCTTGATAGTTTAATGTTAAAAGTAGTAAACATTGCTTGTTGAGGTTATTTAGTATAGTATAGCTTTTAGTATAGTATGTAATCTACCATCTTAGGAGCTAAAGACTTAAAAACAATTCTGCATCAGAAGAAAGCTTTCCCTTATAATCAGATTTTAGAAATTTAAAAGGCCCATTATTAACATTTCTTCATTTTGGAAAGTCAAGTAGGTGACATACAGTAAGATGATGTGAAACTTTGCACAGTCATAAGTGAAGAAAAGCTGACCTTGTGACCTATATGTCGTATTGCATTGCACCATTTTTCTTACACTATCCACTTCTGACATCTTCAAATTGCCATTCAGTGTCTGTATAATATATTTTTATTTGTATTACTCTTTAAAACAGAATAAAATTCAAGAGACTGTCATAGTGATAGTGACAAAAGATAAGTATTGATAACTGAAAGTATGGTGATAGACAAGTAGGGGTGAGCACTGATCAGCAGATATTTGGGAAAATTGGAGTTACATGACAGTAGAAAACTTTGTGGTTTGCATCACTTGTGAGAAACTTACATTTAGCAAGTTAGAAGCCTACATTCATTATTTTGGTCTGCACTGATGTATGATCACGACACTTTGGTTCAAAATGAGCTAAGTCTGCTTGTGACAAGTGTTCATTTTTGTTATGATGGGTGACATGTCTCCTATCTTTCTTTTTTTTGTGTAACATAACTTAAAAGCAATAACTTAAAATCATTTTTCAAGCTCCATATAGCTCAGTTTCTTTTATGGAGAGAGATTTTTCACTTTTCCGCAGCACTTAAAAATAACACTGACACAGTTTAAACCTAGCTTGTCAGGGGGAACATTCTTGCACACTCACTGTATGTACTAGAAGTGATATCCTGCTTCTTTTTGTTGTTGTGAGATTGAGAGAGGACATAAGTAACATCCTGTTTCGAGAGCCCAACCTCCTTTTGAGACTATTACATAAGTTTGCTTTGCATTAGATGCTGTGCAGATACACATCAATGTACTTTATGTCGCATTGGTTGACACACTCTAGCTTTCATTATTTCTTATTTTTTGGTGCACCTTGAGAACAGCATACAATATCATATATGGCTTGTCAACATATTCAGCATGTACAAATAAAATAACAAACTATGGTAGATTCTTCTTTCAAGAGTAAACATTTAAGTAGGGTAAAACACATTAAGAAGAGAGAAGATTGTGTGTATAAGTGAGTAAATTTTTTAAATAGTAGTCTAATAACAGCTGTTTTTGTTTTCTTTATATTAATTCCTCTCAGCATATAAGACGGTGTCTGGTGTGAATGGTCCACTAGTTATTCTGGATGATGTCAAGGTAAGATATTTGATCTATTGTCCTAATCTTAATATACCATGCTTATCATATAAAGTTTCTTGCTTGTTTCGGTGCTAATTTAGGGGCTCATTTTTTTTAATCAGTATGTTATTGAAAATGTTAATGCATCAACTGATTACACATTTGATCTATTACTACTTTTAAATGAAAGAAAATATGTTAGACAATGGCAATACAAATTTCTTCCAAAATGATGTTAATAACAACAAATATTTACCAATAAATTAGGTGTTTTAGTGTTTGATAAATTGTTTTTATGTATATTTTTCAGGATTTTGTTTGGTCAGGGTTTCTTTTCAAATATTTTCTATGGTCTAATGCTATTGTTTCACTAAGCAAAGCAATATCAAAGAAATATTCATATTAGGAGACCTTGCAGGTGGAGCTGTTGTGGCACTTAATCGTGATTAATATCAATAGCAAATTCTGGTTTCTTACCCATAATTTTTTTACCACTGATGGCAGCAGTAGGGGTGGGTTTTTCCAGCCCATTCCCAGAGGAAATTATTAGTATTAAGCTGCAGTAAAGGCTGAAGCTGTTTTTTTTTATTTTCTTAAAGTTTCTACTAAAGTTTTAATGTCTTGGTTACGCTGCCTTGTGAGGGACACTCTTAGTAACAGTTAATTAAAATATTTCCAAGAGTGTCCCTCACACTTTTATGTTTCAAGTTATATGTATTAAAGAAAAAAAAACCCACAAGGATAAAGATTATTTTACGATTTGTTTTTTAGTGCAGTTCAAATAAAAGTTCTAAAATTAGCTTTTACTTATTTTATTTTAAACTTTTTAGTCATTATAAAGTGTTAATTTTGTTTAAATTTTGCTTTTTTTTTTCTTTTAAATGCAATCATCACACGAAAGGAACTATTTCACGCAAAATCCGAATCAAGTCTACACAGTTGCATTTCTTGTTAAAATGTACTTTTCTGGAGAAAAATATTTTACTACTTGTGGATCGCTAGAAATATTGCATTTCCTTCAGAAATGAGTAACTGGTGAAACTTTCAGACCTCTAGGACAATGGAATAGGTGAAAAAATGATTACTAAATTCGGTGGACAGGTGGACAGATATACATAGAGAGTTAAATAAAAGTGTGTAAATAAATATAAAAATATCAGTGATATTTCCTTTGCAAAAACAACTTAGAACTAAAAGATTTTTCTGTTTTAAGCCAACAATCTTTTCAGGCAATCTTTATTAGGGGGAGTTGGAATAGAAAATTGCAGCTTCCTTTCCCACTCAAGTTTTTTTTTTATTCCTGTAGTTTGCTAATTTAGAATTTTTATGTTTCAGTTTCCCAAGTTTGCAGAGATTGTAAATTTGACACTGGCAGATGGCACCAAGCGCAGTGGACAGGTTTTGGAGATTAGCGGTTCAAAAGCTGTTGTCCAGGTGTGCAACTTGAATACTTACCATTTAAAAAAACAATCTGGATACTTTAAGAGGACAGCATGACTTTCCAAGAAAACTTCAGAAAACTTTTTTGTCTTTAAAGAAACATCTCTACTAAAACTCCAAGATTAAAGATGTTTGTGTTTTCTGCTGATTTCTCTTTAGCAGAAATTTTTGTACAAACAGAGTACCATGAATGTGATTGCTGAATCTGGGATGAGTTTTTACATGCTCACTTGGAAGAATAAAAAACTAGATTGGATCTTTGATATTTTTTTTTCCCCCTCTGCAGGTTTTCGAGGGTACATCAGGTATTGATGCCAAACATACAACATGTGAATTTACAGGTGATATTTTGCGAATGCCTGTGTCTGAAGACATGTTGGGTAAGTGAAAAATAAAACCTTTTTTATAACCCCAAAAAATCTTATACTATTTTTATGACTAAAAAATAAAACAGCACTAGAAAAATAATGTTTATTTTTGTGCTTAATTATTTTTCATAAAATTTATTTATGCAAAATGCATGCATATCTGTAGCAAATTTTTAATAATAATTTTTATATAACCTTTGTACTTATCTACTTTCACATATTAGATGTTTAAACTTATTTTTAGAATCTATGATTAGAACTCTGCACCTGTTTTGCACCTGCTAGAATGTAGGAAACTGTAAAACAAAATTTTTCCAACTCAAGGATGACAGGAGTGGTTTTTTTTTTTTCATGTTCACAGGTCGAGTGTTTAATGGATCAGGCAAACCCATTGACAAAGGTCCCCAAGTGCTGGCCGAGGATTTCCTTGATATTCAAGGTTAAACAAAATTATAATTACTTAACTACAAACAATAATACAAAACAATCAGCATCTTTTAAAATTGAGATGATCCTTTTTAAGAGTTTGTAATTAATCAGGTCAGTGGCTTATACCAACACCAAGCTTGAATTGCAGTTTGACTGAATATGTATGAAACATCTTTTTAAAGGTGGGGATGATGTGTATTTTCTGTTCTGTTGCAACCCTGTGCAGGTCAGCCCATTAACCCCTGGTCTCGTATCTATCCTGAGGAGATGATTCAGACAGGTATTTCTGCTATTGACACAATGAACAGCATTGCCCGCGGGCAGAAAATTCCCATCTTCTCTGCTGCTGGTCTGCCTCACAATGAGGTAAATTTCTTGCATCCATTCACCTTTATCTGATTTGTAACCCCTTTGTAAGGGAACATGTGATGTTGCTTTCAGGATAAAAATCTGTGAGATGGGCCTTTGTTTTACTCTATCCAGTTCCTAGTTAATCATGCAAACTGATTAATAAGAGGAATTTGTATGATGTAATTGAAAAAAGATTTTAAAAGTGTATTGCCTGCAACTCTGTTTCAAACCAGTTTTATCACTGTCCATGCACACATTTTTGCTGTAATTATGGCACAGTGTGGTATGTGCTGGTTGTCATTTAGTTATGAGCCAGTCATGGTAGCTTTTGGAAATACAGATGTGTTTACGCACTTGGCATCCCCATACACTCATTTCAAAGTGAATCAAGATTAATTTTTTTTTTTATATTGAAACTGAAAAGTGCTGTGAGTTCAGGTTCATGTGGAAATGTACGAACATTTGTTTCTGTTAATATATGAGATCATGTCTGATGTTTGCATTTTTATGGCTTGTAAATAGATTGCAGCCCAGATCTGTAGACAGGGTGGTCTAGTCAAGTTGCCGGGAAAAAGTGTGCTAGATGACCATGAAGATAACTTTGCCATTGTGTTCGCAGCTATGGGAGTGAGTACTCTTGCTTTTTTTTTTTTCCCCCAAAAAAAGATCAACTTTGCAGTCTTTAATGTCCTGAAGCCTCGTAGATAGTAGAATTCTGGGAAAGGGTTTTTCTCATGACTTTCTCTGATGTGTAGTCACAAGACATTTTTTCATCATTTGATTTGATAAATGTAAATGACATTTCAAGCGGTTGTATTTTCTCCAGCTTGCAGATAGTTTCCCTACCCGTCTCTGATTGGAACATCTTTGTATAATCTTTTACTGATAGCAAAGGCAGGCAGTTAAAGAAATGAGAATGAGCTGTGGATGTTGAGTGTAGGTCATCATCTGGTGTGTTTTGCAGGTGAACATGGAAATTGCACGCTTCTTCAAGCAGGACTTTGAGGAGAATGGGTCCATGGAGAACGTTTGCTTGTTCTTGAATCTGGCTAATGACCCCACGTGAGTGTTTAGTTCTCACTTTCTCCCTCCACTCATCTACAAGACAAAGTGGGCCAATAAACAATGGAATTTAGTTTCACAATCACATGAAAGATGAGAATAGGAATTCAGGGAAGAAGAAACACTGGAAGAAAGCAGTACATTAAAAATTAAGAATCTTTGATGGATTACAAACTATTCACGGTCATTCAATATGGACAAATCAATGCAACTAAGCTGCAGGTGGGAATTGTGAAGAAAAGGTTAAAGGTCTGGTGAAATGCACAATTTTTTTTCTCATGTTTGGGTAAAGCTCAGTGCCAGAGAGTGAATACCTTGCTTTGGTTCATGATGAACATTCTGTTTCTTTTTACACCTTCAAACATCACCATGCACATAAAGAGGTCAGAATTGTGATATTATCATGTCTTACCTGACATATAGTCCCATCTGTACCACTAACTCAGGCCTTCACACTGAAAATGGTGATTTTCCATCCTGCTGAAGGATGTTTTGTTGTCTTTTTATCCTCCATTTTGTTTTTGATAAAGGGATAATATATGATAACTTCCTGATGTTCATTGTATAAACTAATTTTACCCACAGCATTGAGCGCATCATCACACCACGTATTGCCCTGACAACTGCTGAGTTCATGGCATACCAGTGTGAAAAACACGTGCTGGTCATCCTGACCGACATGAGCTCCTACGCAGAAGCTTTGCGTGAGGTAATAAACAACAATGATCTCTTGAGTTTAAGACTGCCACTGATGTTTTGTTTAAGCAAATCATGAAATATGACAAATCTGAAGGTCACTGTTGTTTCTAATTCACAAATCCCTTTGACGTAGATGCATTGTTTTTGGTACATTTTGTCAGACTTTAAACCTTAATATTTAGGATTATGTGAGATAAATAAAAGGAACATGCTGAGTGAAAGAACTAGTCATGATGCATTGATCTTGCAGGTGTCTGCTGCCAGAGAAGAAGTGCCTGGTCGCCGTGGTTTCCCAGGTTACATGTACACTGATTTGGCCACCATCTATGAACGTGCTGGGAGAGTTGAAGGCCGCAATGGCTCCATCACTCAGATTCCTATTCTCACCATGCCTAATGATGGTTAGTACCAATTTTGTTCCTAATGTTGAGGCAAAAGAATAAAAAAGGGGGAGTAAAATATATTGGTACATGTGAACAATGAAAATAATTATTTGCAAATGTTTTGGGTAGACAATAAATGTTTAATTATAGAGTGCCTTTGACCAACAGTGAAGGTGGACTTAAGTCAGCAGGTATCAAATGCACTCATTCACCATCATTCAAATCATACCTATCTTGCACTATCTCTCTCTCATACACACACGAACATACTAGTAGTGTAAGTCTTAGGCAGCAGCAGTTGTTTTAATATGCTTCAATTGTCTAGTTTATAAAATACTGTGGTTGCAGTGCAGTAGGGACAATAGAGCAAAAAATATATTTCCAAACTGTGAATCTTGCAATTTTCAGACATTACCCATCCAATCCCTGATTTGACTGGCTACATCACTGAAGGACAGATCTATGTTGACAGGCAGCTTCACAACAGACAGGTAAATAGCTTTTGTGAGAATGAGATGTAGTGATTGCAGGTTATTGAGCATTCAGAAGCTACTGGCAAAATATTAGTAAACCTTATGCAAGATAATCAGATAAAAATTATGCAGCGTGTGTATGAAAATGGGATCATTATTGACTATACTATGCCACTTTCAAATGGGACAGAAATGGAAGATCATTGCTTACCAGATACAAAAGGAACTGATCAAGGGAAATATTTGTAAATGTGCACAGCTTTCTTGTGCATGATCATCCCAAACACAGTGTTTAACTTGATCATGAAGTAATTAAAAGGTGCATGATGTGTAATTGCAGATTTATCCACCTATCAATGTGCTGCCATCTCTTTCACGTCTCATGAAGTCTGCCATTGGTGAGGGCATGACACGTGATGACCATGCTGATGTCTCCAATCAGTTGGTGAGTCTTGTGTCATCAGCGATTTCATTAGAACTTTCCATTAGGTGCAGGTTTTGATTCAAGAAACAGAATTCACCTTTGAGATTCATTTTAATTGCAGACATGACTCTTGATAAGCTAGTTACAGCTGTCTATCAGTCTTCCTGTTATGAGCTACTTTAAGATCAGCGCCATTCGTCACATTTTCTCTACGCACACAACAACACTCTTGTCCGTGCATTTGTTTTTTCTTGGCTTGATTACTGCAACTCCTTGCTTGCAGGCTGCCCTGCATATCTTCACCATAAACTCCAGAAAGTACAGAACTCTGATGTATCTCTGGTGCTTAGAGCTAAAACATGGGACCAAGTCACTCCTTTCTTTCGTTTTTAGTATTAACTACCCATCTGCTCTCGTATTAAGTACAAACTGCTCATGCTATGTTTTAATTTCTTCGCTGGCTCCTTCTCCATGTTTTTGAACTTCTCTTTCCTAACATCCCAACCAGACAACTACACTCTTTGTCTTACGACTGTCTCCTGTCAACAGACAACAGCATATTGTTGCAGGATTTTTACTTATGTGTGGCAAAAAAATGGAACTCTCTCCTTTTCATAGACACCACCTACCCACAATTGAATCCCTTTGATGTGCTGGAAACGTACCTCTTCCTTAAAGCATTACTCCTAACAACAGTCCTCACAGTTTTAGTCCTTTTTCACACCCTTCCCCTTTATTCTTACAACTACTTTCTTAGCAAAATCACAATGCTCCCAGTTCACATTACTTGGTTTTTCTTTGGGTTTTTTTTTCTTTGTATTTTCATTTAGTCGTCATCAGTACTGTTGTTTATTCTTCCATCATTTATATGTGGTTTGTTCTTCTGTTCTCCAATGTTGTCCATGTCTCGTTTTTGTTCTTAAGCGCTAAGAGCGTGTCCTTATGAGTGTATGTATGCATTATACAAATCTTGCCTTTGTTATTACTTTTTTATTTGGAAATGATACCAGTTTAATATATTTTTATTAACCAGTTATTAAACTTGTGCAAGAGATTTTGTGTGTTGTTGCTGAGGATGAGATGGACAATTGTAGGCTTACCCAGTATTGTAAAAAAATGTCAGAAAATCATTTTGCTGCATTTTTTTTTCTTTCTTGCATTTAATAAGTGGTTTACTGTTTCAGTATGCTTGCTATGCCATTGGTAAAGATGTACAGGCTATGAAGGCTGTAGTAGGAGAAGAAGCCCTGACACCAGAGGATCTTCTTTACCTGGAGTTCCTTACCAAATTTGAGAAAAACTTCATCTCTCAAGGTATGGACAGTATTGTGTTCAAGAATGTATTTAGAGCATCAGTTTGCTTATTCACACAATGTCTATTTAGCTACAAGCTTCTTGCTAAAAGTGGTCTCTTAAAAGTATGGTTCTAAATAGGTTATTCTGTTTTGTACAAAGGCCACTATGAGAATCGAACCATTTTCGAGTCTCTTGACATTGGATGGCAGCTGCTGCGAATTTTCCCCAAGGAAATGTTGAAGCGCATTCCCCAGTCTACACTTGCAAAGTACTATCCTCGTGATGCCCAGCGGACTCAGGCTGGAACCTCCAAGGAAACAACATCGCTGTAGGAAAATAGCTGAACTTGGAGTGATGGTGATGGTATAACATTTTAATAGGGCATTGTGCCATTTATGTGCAAGCTGCAGTCTATTGCCCTGTATTCTGGGAGAGACTGAAAGACTAAGAAAAAAAACAACAAAATATGCAGCGCTTTTGTTAAGGCTGTTTATCATTCAGAAGAATGCCCACTCAAAAAGACCAAAGACTTGAAGGTCATAGTCATAAAAGATCGAAATTATATCTAAAATGTTAGTTTCTTTTAAAAAAAGAAAAGTGAATGACCAGTCTGTGCCACTGTTAATAGTAACAAGCTAATTAAGCTAAATGCTGAATTAAAACTGTTTCATGTGTATCTTTTGAGGGTATGATGTATATATATCTTGCAACTAATGTTGGCTGTGGCACTACAGTCACATCGGTTGGTTGGCCCACCATAGGAAAAAAAACATTCCTTTGTAGAAGAGAATGTATGCAGTAGAGATTTGGATGATTTGTTTAGTCTATTGAACATAAACGGATTTAAAAAAAATTGTGTTCACGGAGATATTTTCCCCATCTGTGAGGTTCTGTTTTCCCATACCCACACTCAGAAACCATAAGCTACAGTGTGTAGACTCCATGTGTGAAAACAAATTATTTGGTAATATTTATTTCATGTAGTAGAATCTTTTCACTATGGCATCTTTTCACTCCTGCATCTTTGCTGCTTCTGTATGAGGGGTTGCTTGCACCAACAGCATGATACTTGAGAAGACCTCATTCTCGTCATTTTGAGGAGGATTACAGAACAAAATAATTTTACCCTTGTATGTGTGATATTTAGGTGTATAAATATCTGTGAAAGAGGCATGAATAGTTGTGAAGAATTGACCAGATTTATGCATATCTAGATATGTGGCCAATCTTTATTGTAGTTATTAGTAAGTGTTTTTTTAAATAAATATTAAATATGACCAGGTGCTTTCCAATAATGACAACTGCCAATTTGTCAAGGTAGATAACTTAGCTACATTTTTTTTAATAAAAAAAACCTCTAACAGAACCATCAGCACTCGTTAGGACATGTTCTTCAGTTTTCAAATACCATTTAATCCTGTCGCACTGACATCCAAAACTGTGCTGAAAACCTTTGTAGCCCATATTTCTAGCTTTTAGACTGCTTAACCTTCTCTTAAAGTATTGATAAAGTAGAAATGCATATAACAGATTATGTAGTTTTGAAATTGGCAGTTAACTATTGGGGTAGCAGAACGAACTCAAAGGATAAAATTACTGTCAAATAGGTTGATAATTTTTGCAGGAGTATCAAGGTACCAGCAAGACTCTGAAGTATTTTGTTTTTAGAAAAATATTGATACATTGGTTGGAAGATTTATTTTGTACAAACATTAGTAGAAGCATTTGTGTATGCTGCATCATTGTATACTGTAATTAGGGTATGTAGATAACAGATTTAACTCTTAAATGTAGGTCAGCTCCAGGTTGGTTTGTCATTGTGTTCACATGGTGACAAAAACACTTAAGAGGCTTCTGCCATATTGCATGCCTTGAGGGAGACTAGTCTGTTGATGAGTCACAACTCTGGAACAACAGATTTGAATGAGAGGGAAGGGTGCATAGCTATGGATGTGTTTGAATGAAGCACTTACCTCCCATATCTAATAGAGTTGATGCTGTTGAGTTGTCTTGTACAGGTGCCCACCATCTTCACTGTGATGCAAATAAACATGATGGAAACAAGAATATAGCCTTGTTATCTGTAGTTGTAGTTTCTGGCATAAAAGCTCAGTGTTGATAAATTAGTCTAAAACAGACCAATATTTGCAAACGAGTAGATCAGGATAGTGGGGAAAAGAGGTTCCTTTGGTTAAAAACTGCAGGTACTGCCCTATACAAGGATTGCCGTAGGTTTGTGCAATTACGTGGCCTCTAGGACTTGGCTTATTAGGTGGGTCATGGTAGGTATAATAATAATTCAAAAACTAAGCCAGCCTCTGCAGAGTTGAAGCACGGTGTACCCTCCTTTTGCAGAAAGTTCCCAGTCTGTTCTCTGTGTTCTTGTTTAGAAAAGGGGAGCTTATGTTTCTGAAATGTCATGAATGGTAGGGATGAAATGAGACTGACCGCTGACTTGAGTCGGTCATTAATTACCATCAAATTTTTAAGACATTAAGTAGACTGTTTTCACTGGGTCAGCACTTATAGGGATAACTACTATACTAACAAAGAAATGTAAGGTCAATTTCCCACCAGCTAGTCTTAGTAATTCAACATAATCTTATTCATTTTTATCAAGACTTTGTGAAAGTTCCTGCATTATGTTTTACACTGAGCTAGCAACTAAAGCTATATCAGGGCCAAGCAGCCATCCCTCTAAACAGAAGCCATATGCTGAGAAAATAATCTGTAAATTTACAATTTGCGGAACAAATTCAGTGACAGTGAAAAGCAAAGCAATGTAGACGTTAAAGGCTCATGCTCTTTGAAAATTTTACAAAATATGGCTTTTGAAACTAACACTTGTTCAGGAATGTAACCCATTTTTTGTTTTGTAGTAAGCACAGACAAGATTTAGATACTGCACACATAATGATGAGCCTTTATGAAAACTGGAAGCAACATTTCCCAATGGTGCGTGGAGGTCATATGTGAGCATAATTCTTAAAAAAAAAACATGATACCAACTGCAGATAAAAAAGGACAACAATCTTTCACAGTCTGCATATTTAGCAGTGTGCCATCAGCAGTACTCATTAGCATGAGTTCTGACAGGATATCCTTGTGACTCGTTACCACACAATTTTTTTTTTTTTAAATGCCTGTTTACTGCAACTTTCAGCCAACGAAGACTCTTAAATAACTTGAACAAAACACTGAAAACAAAGTCAAACTTTTATTTCAGCTTTTTCACATTCCACTAACCAGCATTTTTCTCCACGACCCAAATGCCAGCTTACTCTCCACATTCCAGTTACCTGCTTGGGACTCCTGTAGTCAGCATTCTTGTACACTAAGACTTAAATATCTACAAAACGTTAAGAGTAATTTCTTCCAGTGGCAAGACTTCAGAGCTTCCATATTTTTGACAAAGCAAGAACTTAAAAGCATAATCTGGCATGGGAAGGAAAAAAAAATGCAGCAGCAATGATGAGAACAAGATCAGCAGCAGTGTCTCATGTCAGCTGGACTGGCTATGTGTAAACCACCACCAGCATTTCAGTAAGATGCTCAAAAATTTACCTTCCAAAAGTCCAAACTGGAAGGAAAGGAATTACATAATGCTGCATCAACTAGGGTGAGGCTGAATCAAGAAACTTTTCTTAATCTGTGACAAACATAATCAAGATGATTGTTTGGAGACTCAATGTTTAGGACTCATGAACAGAATACAGTAAGCATGAGGCTTGATTCAAAAACAAAACCTTTTGGTTACAGCTGTGATAAAATGTTATGTTGCAGTTAGTATTTAAAATATTCTTTATTTTTTCTTGGATGCCTCGGAAAACTTTCTATTCAAGTCTACTAAGTTCGACTTTCTGAACTGGCAGCTCCTATAAATGATTTTTCCAAACATTTTTAAAGGCTAATATGACAAAGATAACTGTTGATGACTAGATTTTGTCTTGGATAACTCAACGAGAAAAAGCCTAACTACGAGTTTTCAGAGACTTTGCCATATCTATGTGCATAGCCAGACTTTATAAGCAGTTTCACAAAATATCAGAATTACATGATTGCCACATCCAGCAAAGATGACAACTATAAATGCAACAGGACATTAAATTTAAATTGTTGTTCAAAATGGTGCTATTTTACTGAGTTCTTGCTTACATCTTCATTAGATGTACTTTCTCGTTAATACAGAGATCAACATGTACATGCTTATTGTATATCACATGTACTCCTACCATACTAGACAGAAGTTAAGGGATGGAAATGGCAAAGCTAGAGCTGCCACTGTATGCTATTTGCTTAAAGTTTACATGTTTTACAACCTCTGTAGCCTAACTTCCTCTTTAAATTATCTTTCTGAGGTTGCCTAGAGACTGAACAGGTGCCAAGTTCATGCACTTTCTCCTCTGGACCTACCATAAAATGCTTACTTTACACTTTGCAACAGAAGCTCTCAGAAATGTTACAAATAATATCTAAAAATATCACACTGGTTTTGTTCAAAGGTTCTCAGAACTTTTAGAAGTGTTGTGTCTTGTAGCTTTTCTTATCAAACCCAATTGTCTGTAACATGATGAAATCAAGACTTCATTAGAACAAAACAAAACAAAAAACAATGTTATGTATGAAATGTTTAACTTTAAAACAACTCCAGCACATATATGGTCAGGTGTTGCAAAATTATTAGACTAAAATTAGAAATAAAAATGCATTGAGATAGCACAACTCCATGGTTTATCAACAAAGTAAATATGATAAATACACTTGCCTAGTCAGCTATCAAATGGCAGCAGTTTACCAAGGTATAGGAATTCACTGAAAGTTATTTGCAAGTCATGTAAGTGACCAACAAGTGTGTCAGGGAAATTCCAACAAGAGACACGCTGCTCTGGCAAGTACTTTTTTTTGTGCAGCTGAAGAAAAAAATGCATTCTGTGGCTGAACAGTGAACAACTGCCTCCAAGTTTCAAGAAAGATCTAGTAACACAAAAAATGCTAGTGAACTAAATCTGAAATTGCACCACAGTGGTCAAGAAAATGTGCAGTCAGTTATGAAATGCCAAATGCTGACCAACATCAACAGGAGAATGATGAAAGACACGTTCTGCCATGTGAACCATGGTCTGACAGCCAGGTGCAGCCAACCAGAGCCAGCTCTCGGAATGCTAACCTACCTTCTTTTCTATCACACCTGATCTCCATCCTGCCCAGTCATAATATGGGCTGCAAAAGAACAGTAACAAATCACTGTGCCAGCACACTGATATTTGTCCGTCAACAAGGCTATGTATAATGCTTGCTTTCCTTTCTCAGTTTTCACCGCAATACTGACCAACAATGATACCGTAACTCAGAAGCTGACCAGTCCATCTGCCATCAGCATCTACAGTTAGCTGCCAGTTGCATTACTTTTTAGATGAGGCTAGGGCCTGCAAGACAAGTTTTTTTTCTTTAAACTGCTTATGACACAGAATGACAATGTAGGGAAAGAGGCAAAAAGTGGTGAACTGTACAAATACAATTTCAGTGATAGGGATGAATCTGGGATATCAGTACAAACACAAAGAAAATTTCTTTGCCAACATAGTGACCAGACACAAGCACATGCCTCCACAATGCATACACATGCATTCTGATGTAAAGTAATATGTGCATATACAAAGCCCAATATAGGTAACGAAATGAACCCCTAGCCTGACTCAGGAATTTCTCTATAAAGTATATGTAAAATTCCTGCTGGAAGAGATTTTTCAAAATGATCAAAAACAAAAAAATTGCTGACTTACAGGTGAATATAATTCTGCAACTGCTTCTCATTACCGATTAATATATGATTTACATGCTCATTCCATCACTGTTTTATAAATAGCAATACCCAAATGATGATTTTGAAGAAAATTGCCTAGCTTTCTGAGTTTCTATTAAGTTCAAAAGCCAAATTTATGTTAAAAACCTTTTAATTACTAAATTAACCAATTCAAAATGTGCATTTGTTTGTATAGAAAAAGCAAATATTGATTGATCAAAGACAAACATGATGTCTTAATGCGCCCTGACAGTTTACTGAAATATCTGACAGAGTTTAGTCAGCTGTTTTAGTCGTACAGGCTGAACTTTCAGCTTATGGCAGAAAGAATGGTTTTGCCCGAGGAAGGGAGGTAAGAACCACATGCAATGCTGGCGAACCTAGCAGTCATTCTTCACTATTGATTCCACTTGGCCGGACAAGTACTCTTCCCTCCCTCTGCTGGACGGCGAAAGTTTGCCTTTAACAGATTACTGCATTTCAAATATGTGAACAGGACTTCCTGATGATCATGTACCCTTGATCAAAAATTAAGCATACTACATACTGCATCATAACACAGAAGCTCACTATAAAACAAACAACTCACCAAAACAAACAAAAAAAGAAAACCAGGCATACACAAAAGGAAAAAAAAAATTGACATTAAATTACTCTATGTTTAACAAAACCAGTAATTTCCTTTCCAAGAAAAAAAAATTAAGCTCTTATTTTGACTGCTGTACATTTTCTATTCCAACAAGGGAATATTATCACAAACAGATCCAATTTCTTTGACACACATTGCATATTATTGTAAAACATTTTGTATTTTGCATTTTTCTGTTATACATCTAACAAACATTTCATTATGTAATGCTTTATTGGGTCATCTAACATTGAACATATGACTAGATCCTGCAAACAAAATCTTAAAAGGTAGCCCGTAATAAAAATAATAAAGGCAAGAGAAAAATGTTAAAAAAAGCAAGAACACTTTGAAGATGCTTTGTGTCAAACACCATACACGTATATTACCAAACATATCAGGTATCTGATAATCATTCCTGAGACCTTTTTTTAATTTAATGTACTGTGTGTGTGTATATATATATGAGTGCATGTGCATTATCTCTGCGTTCCCACATGTATATATGTGCATGATGCTGTCTCTGAGGTACACATCTAAAGAAAACAGCAAGTGGCTTTGTATTTACATAAACAGCAAGGGTTGTGGATATAAGAAATCATATAAAACTTCAAATCATTTACATCAGTAAAATAACCACTTAAATTGCTACTTTTGTCATGCATTGTATCGGATGACAACAGTGAACAATGATGATAATGACAGTTTGTAAGGTTTTCTATTTTATGCTGCATTTTCCAAAATTTGTCTTCACTTAATCTGCAGTGATCACTCTTTTACTCATGACTTTCAGAGAAAGTCTTTGCACCATTCCTCGTTTTATATCACTGACTGTGATTGTTGTGAATTACAGTGAGATGCACAGCTAAATGAGCTTGCCTGTTGGTTTTGGTTTTGCGGTATTCAAGTGACTTTTTCTTATTGTTATTCTTGTATAAAATAACATGAGCAAAGAACAAAGCTGGTGGTTTGGGATACTTGCATCTACAGCAACTTTATACTATACACTAAAATGTCAAAACAAAAGTGCCTTGTAAAAAAAAGTTTGATTGACTAGGCTGTAGATGTGAAGGAATCTGTACCATACAAATCAGAAATGACATGATTTTCTGAAAACAAATATAAATATAGGGAAACAATATAGATTTGTAAAATGCATGAGAAAGCAACAGAGAAAACAAAGATGAAGGACTATGTGGGTTGTGCTTAGATTAATACATATTCAATGGCTCCTTTTCTCGTCTTCCTCTGACTAAAATGAGCAAATGTTACAAGTTCCAAGACTTCCATATATAAAACAGACGTAAGGTGTTTGACCAGTCAGTGAGTCACAATGCTATTGGACTGCTACCAAATGCATGCTAAAACCAAAACTAAAACTAAATATACACCACTCAACAAATAGAAATTCTTAAACTGATCAAATTTTAACAGATACAGATAAGCCAGATACTGAACAAACAACAAGGTAAACATCAGCAATAAGCAGGCAAGATTTCTTACCTGTGAAATGTAAACATGTTCTAGATTTAATATTTTTTGTCATTAGAAAATGCTGATTGCTGTCTATCACAGTCAGGAACCACAACAACTCAAAAATATGGGAGCAAAAGATACCGGGGGAAAAAATATATAAAGACCATAGTGTGTCTTTTTAATAGAGATTAGCGCAGGAAAAGATCAGTAGGAGTTGTGGGGAATAGGACACATGCATCTAGATAAGCAAAGAGAGGATGATAATGATGACAAAAATAACAAGACAAGAACATGACCATGAATAAAGATTTGTGACTATGTCTCCTAGTCTTTTATAACCTTTGGGTTACAACAGGGTTAGATGGTAGTGGTAGAACAAAAAGGAAGCTTGAAAGACATGCCTGGCAACTATGAAATATCATGGTGAAACATCTTGCGTGAGAGATACAGATGCAGTGATGGGGGAAGGGGTAGAGCTGGGATCAGCTGCAGCAGGTGCGAGGGATCATGACGCAGCAGCTGATGCTGGATGATCTTGCGACAAAGGTTGCGCAAGGGTGGAGGAGACGCTGCATTTTCTTTGTACCTGCACACACAACAGGAATAAACACAAGAACAGATTATGAACAAATAATTTTGACTCGAAACAAGTGAAGACAGCATTCTATTTCACTGCACGTCAAGTAAAACACTGGGATTTTTAATGTTACAAGGTCCTAGGAATGACTGTCCTATAAGCCCTGACCCAAAAATAGTAAAACGGATCAAATTTAGTCTTAACATTTTATTTTGACAGTGATGAATACAAATAAAAGAAGTGAAGATTTTATACAGTTGTATAAATTCTGTTTTTCAACCTAGACATTGCAGCAGGACAGGCAAAGAAAAGTCACTTCAAACTAACCATCGAAAGAAGGCTTCATCATCAGCAAGCAATTCTGCAGGGATGCCAGGACCCTTCCATCGCAGCCACTCCAACAGGTTCAGCATATCACAGCCATGCGAGAATAAAAGTTTAATGCAGGGCACCTGAATGAAAAAAAAAAATTCATGACACATCTCTGACATCAGAAACAGATGGTGAGTTAAGCTTGTGACATTAAAGATGTGGTTGACTGAGCTATATTTTAGAAGACCCTTATACTGTAACTCTGAAACTCTCTAGTTCTGGAACAACTGTCTCCATGTTGAACACATTCTTAATGTTGATTTCACCTGCCTGATGTAAGCAGTCCAGGCTGCAGGCCTAGTTTCCAAAATCATATCTAACTACGGTCACTGGTCATTTCACCACACAGCCCAAGTCAAATTGTCCCATCTATTTCCATTTCATCCCAGGTGATTTTTATCCCAAAGCCAAAATCAAATCATCCCAGGCCCAGGAGATGCTCTTAACATATAATACCAAAAGAGCCATACTCTGTTTGAACAATATAGATACGCAAGCTCAGCAGCCTATTTTAAACAGAGCCATGTGAATAAGTTTAGTCCCCATGTTACTAAACAAAAATGGCTACTTGGGCAATATGCATCACAGTGGTGTCAGTGCAGTATGGTGTGTTTTAAGTTAAATGAGTACCCAAACTGTGACACCTCTGCACACAATAGTAGGCAAAAAAGGTAAAAATACATGTTCACAATAAAATGGTGACATCATCTTTAATTAATCAGTCATGTTTATTTGACGATATGTCCTCTGCATGTATATTGCCAAGTGGCCATTTAATAGCTACTTATCGGTGATCAATTCGTCTTTTGGACCTGGGATGATTTGATTCAGGATGTGGGGTGATATGACTGAGGTGAAATGATTGCTCTCTGACCCCCTCTAACTACAGATTTAACTCTGCGGTTGAGAACTTTCCAGCACTACATTTGCCTATCCCCCAATAACTAATACAAACCAAAAAACTTAACTGATCTGAGTTTAATTAACACTAAGAAAATTTTAAAAATACAAAACACTTTTCTGAGAATAAAGTGTTATAAATAATAATAGTAATAAATGCAAAATTTGTAAAGCGCATACTCACACTCCTAAGGAGTATCCTCTTAGCATTGAAGAACAAGAATGAAACATGGACAGCATACGAGGGACAGGAAAACAAACAAATAATATATGAGCTATAAAAGAATAAAGAAATAAAGATGCGCACTAAACGAAGAATAAAATCAAATACAGCAAACACAAAGAGGAACCAAATAACAAGAAAAAGAGCTGAGAACAACATATTACAAAAGGAAGGGTGTGAAAAAGAAGAAGCATTTCCATAACTGTTTTATTATTTTTGAAAGGTCTTTACAACAAGACCAGACTGGTCACCACATCAATAGCAATGCAGCCAAATAAATTAAGCACAAGTGAACAAAAATAAAAAGTAAAATGTAACCTGATAACGAAGGTCGTCTTTGTACAGTCCTGTGGACAGAGAGCTGACAACCACATAAAGTGGTGTTCGACCTCGTCCGTCTACCATGTCAACTTCGCTGCCAGCAGCAAGAAGTAGACGCAACATTTCCCGGATCTTCCAGTGTGCAGCAATATGAATAGGGGCTCGTCCATACAGGTCTCTTCTAACAAGACAAACCAAAGGAGCAGAAGTTTATAGGGTAGGGGTTGAAAGGAAGGAAATGATTTGTTTTTTCCAAAATAATAATTTAGTCCCCAAAATTTCAATTGTTCGAAAAAAGCAAGAAAAACATTTTACCTTGATCTTGGTTTTACTGACAATCAGTGATTTCTCCTCAAGACAACTGTTAAAGTGATAAAGCATGCTGCCAATGTGGATATTTATCTTTATGACTTTTTGCTCTAGCAAGAGCAGATTCTGTGATAATTAGATGACATTACCTGCACAGCCTAATCTGAAATCCCTTTATAAATTCCATAATTTCTTTCAATTCTTTCCAAAAATAAAGCTGATGATTGATGATACTATTAAGTTTGTATGTGGTCAGGTGCTTACACATTTACTGAAGCACCAGCCGCCAGAAGCCTTTCAACAGCAGCATAACTAGAGTGCACTATGGCATTTTGAACACAGATGTGCAGAGCTGTCTGTTGTTCTTTGTCTGGTTTGTCAACTTCAGCTCCTGTTAAAATGAAGAAAATAGGAAAGCTTGCAATGGAAATGACAAGGCTACAGCTATGTAGTTATGCAAGTCAGATCATGTGTCAACATTCATATCACGTGCGGAGGTATGGAGCTAACCCTGAGTGACCCAGAGATTATATTTTTTCTTCTATTACCCTTTAAATGTACTCTTTTGATGTTCTTAGTTTCTATTTACTATTATTATATTATTAGTAATTTTTAAACGAGTTATCTTTCTATGAAGGGTTAGGGTGATACATCTAATGACATTTAACTCTTAAAGGGTCTCTGATAAATAAAAAGAAAAACAGCTCTATTAAAAGTAGCTCTCTCTCTCCCCTTTTCTTCCCAAATAGTTTTAGTCATACCAGCTTTGACAAGGATATCCACAAGAACTGGGCGTCCATGGTATGCTGCTTTATACAAAGGTGTGCATCCATTACGGTCTGTACGATTAACAGCAGCTCCAAACCTTAGTAAAATCTTAAAAGAGAAACCAGTGAGCGGAATGACTAGTGAACTAAAATTAAAAAGAAATATATTAAACAACTTGCTGATATCTTGAACTTCACCAGCATAAATATTATTTAAACAAAGGTATATTAAGTACAGAATCCAAAACTAACCCTTCAAAACTGTACACAACATGTTGTCTTTCATATCAGTATCAGACCAAAAAAATCTAACCAGCATATTACAAAGGTTATACAGGTGGTAGATATTTACAATGAGATGAGTAATACCAAAGGAATTTATCAAAAAATAAGTGCATACAATTGTTTGATGTACTTTAAACTACCACTGTTTGTTACAACAATACTTCTTTCCATTAACAAGATTTTCAACCAAATATTAAATTTTGACACCATTCACTGTTATAAAGGTAACTATAGCAATAAAGAAAACTTGTCCCATACCTTGTCTAGGCAAGGAATTATTCTGATTACCCGGTCTATTTCATACAGAAATTTGCTACAGTCTTTCTTCTTCGACGACTGGCATGGGAATCATCAAACCGAGTTTTTCCCAACAACAGGGGTTTTCGTGAACCTTTTGCTCACTCATGCACTCCTTCATAAATCATACTCATTCCCATGCGTTCCTACTACTGTTCAGTTAAGGGTGACAAACCATGACAGACAAGGATGATAACCCCCATTCCTAACAATTATCTTGCACATAATCCAATCTATGATCATCAGGAAGATTGTCAGTGATAATATGCAGCTTTGACTTACATTGGTCTTCATTACGAAAGGTTTAGCGAGTTGTAGTTAACTTGGCAGGACGAGTCTTTGTACAATCCCCGGATAATGCTTATAAGTTTAGGTGGAATACCATAGTGGATCATCAGCCTCCAGATGACGTACCTGTTTATACTGTCAAAGGCCTTCTCGAGGTCCGCAAAAGTTATATTAAGGAGAATTGCCACTCAATAGACTGCTCAATGATAATACGGAGGGTGGCAATGTGGTCTGTGCATGACCTATCCTGGCAAAAAACTGCTTGTTCTGGTCTCTTTCTCTTGTCTAGTGCCTTCTTCAATATCTTTAGTATTACCCTTGTCAGGACTTGGCTGGGGATGGATAGCAGAATGATCACACACACCCCCCCCAATGTTCCAGGTCCCTATCCTGATTTTTGCCTTGGTCGTCAAAAGAGGAGTTGGTGAGCTGGCTTCTCTAAGGCTTTCACCACCACGCATCATAAACTCTTCTAAAGAGGAATCTTCCTGACCAGGCTCCTATGAGTGGATTGTTAGCCCAAGGTAAACTCCCAACCTGGAGGGCCAAGGTGCAGCATTTTAGTCAGGCCACTACCCTGACAGACCTGAGAGGCTTGGTAAGACCTGCCAGGAACACAAGGCTCCTGCCGGCATGCCTCTGTAGATCAACAAGACACTCAAGCCACCACACCACTACAAGGTAAGTTGCACAAATTGGTGGTGGCAAAATATATATACTCTCAAGATTCCCTCTATATTGTCAACAACATACTGACCATCACTTCACAGATGCTTATATTGAGAAAATGGAAAAGAACATAGTAAATGTACATAAATACATTTGGCATGATAGACATGTGGATCAAAGCTGTTGCATACCATGGTAATTTCAACATGATTGAGGGAAACAGCTGCCAGAAGAGGGGTAGTACTGTCTTTTATGCTGGGTATGGCTGGGTTACTCCATGGGTAATCCAAATCTGCTCCCTGAGACACTATGTGCTGAACTGTTGTTTTGTCGTTTCCCATCACAGCAAGATGTAGCTCTCGTTCTCTCTGTGGCATGCCCAGGGAGACCAGCTCACATCTGCTAGAACGAGTGTTGCCCATCTCGCTTGAACCAGACAGCCAGGAACATGCACGTAATTGAGAGGTGATGCAAAAGTGTTATTTCAGTCCTTACAGTTAGCAATCTAGCATCATGATGTTGACAATGGAGATTGCAGAGATTTGTGCTCTCAAGTACTGCCTTTGCCTGAACCAGAAAAAAATAGACTTAGTAAAATACAAATGTAGCAAATTAGTACAAAAACTATTAACTTACTTCTTTAAATGTTGATTTATCAGTTTAGAAAGTTTTATGACTACCTTTATCTGATTTATTTTTTTAATGTTTTAAATGTTCTTTTCCTGCATGTGGCCTCTGGCTGCCTTGCTATGATACAGCCTTAGTTGCTGACTTGGCATAAAACACCCCCCCTCTCTCTCTCTTTAAAAATCACAGCTATAAGTGATTGTAATTAGCATATAGTTCTCCTCACTTTAGATAAATGGGACAACACAAGTAACTATATAAACATCATTTATCTTTTACTTTCTCTTATTTTCAAACCAAAGGCAAGAAAGATGATAAAAACTGTAGACTGGTGAGAATAAAATATGTATACTCTATATGTACTGGCTTCTATCTGATCTTGAAATCAGTTTTCTTTTCTAAGCTCAACTTTCAAATAGCCTAAATGACCTCTTAATCTTACTTTTCAGTGTGCAAAGTACATGGCCTTTTTGTGTGTGTTGCATATTGGTTTCACTGCAATGGATACGACTGAGGAAAATCCTGCCAATTCTATTTTTAAAGAAGTTAGGTGATGATGTATTTACGCCACGACTCCATTAGGCTTTATGCATTCTACTATAAATACAAGAAACAATCTAAATCAAATGAATGGGTGATTTATTCGTGCTATTCTGTCTGAAATCTCTTTCATTGCCCTTCCCCTGCTTTCCTTCCAAAGAAACGCCAAATCAGTCAAACGAGCGGCCTTGTTAAAGTTTATTGCGTGTCCCTTTACACTACATACTTTTGACTAGACTTTGAGCTACGCAAACTGTATCAAGGATCGCCTGTCGAACATTCTGCACAAATCTAACAAATTCTACTGTTTAATACCGCGTGCACTGTTGGTACGATTTTCAGAGTCATTTTGACAAGAACCGTATGGGCAACTTAAGTGCATCTCTAAATATAGAAACAAAACACCATCGTGAAGGAAGAAATAAAATGAAATTTTCCTTAAAACAAATTGTGAAATACATTCAACACATTTAATATCCATACAGTATCTGTAGCTACTCACTTGAAAAGCACGAAAACAGACGATTTCGTTTATTAGTGATTTATTATACTTCCAGACTGAATATTGACATTCTATGTACGTCTGCAACACTTTCAACAGATGCTGAGAACCCGGATATCAGGGAGAAGTTCTTTACAACTCTCATGGTGGAATCATGCTAATATATGCATTGTTACATTTAAGGCCTAAGGAGCTTCTTGTGTTTCAGATGTCGTTTATATTAGTAGCAGAGTTCTGCTGGTACCTCGATATTTCATTTGTACCCTGTAAAGTTGAAAAAGATCAGTGTCCTTAAGACCTGAGGCAAGGGAGCTCTTTTTCTCTCGCTCTGCTAGAAATATTAACGAATATTTCACACAACATAAAAACGTTAAAAAGAGGTGGGAGAGAGAAGAAGAAAAGAATCGTTTCCTAGACATGGTGAACTACTTGCAATTCGCTGTGCTAGCAATGTTACAGAATCTTTCACACAACATAAAAACATCAACGAGAAAAGAGCCGTTTCCTAGACATAGCAAACTACTTCGTCCAGCTGGGCTAAGGACTACGGGGCCTTTATCTTATTCACTTTTATATTTGTTGAATTTCTGTTCATTTAGAAAGACAAAAATTCATTTTTCCCAAACACTGTCAGTGGAGAAAACTGTATTGCTGGTTAGGCGAAATGCAGTTTTTTTCCCCTTTGACATATTTTGTCTTGTTTTAATGCGACGGTTCTTAATTACAGCACGGTCTCCACACTCTTTATCGTTTTCCCTTGCTGCTTTAAGACATCGTTCAGAGTAGTTTTTAACACATATCTCCTGCTCCAAGCTGGGCTTACATGAATTGTTTTAATTCTGACTCCATAACTTTTTCCCAGTTTCAAAAATTGCAGTGGCGTAGAACAAGCGGACGGGAGGTGGGGGTCAGTCACCCTCTTAAGAAAGATACCACCTTTTTTTTTCGTGATGTGCGAGTCCAAACGTTCATTGTCAGCATTGGATCGAGTTTGTCTCCCCGCCTCCCACCTCCCGAGAGCATACATTTTGGGGTATTTAGCTCAGCTTCAGTCTGACCAAGTCTTGTAGATATTGTGGTTGTCATCCTGTTACATGTATATACATTTCCCTCTCACTTCATGATGACTGATTAAAAACTCCTCAACTTTTTACATATTCATTCACAGGGTAATAGTTCAATTCTTACCATAGACTTTGGTTATAACTTCTTTTTGTGATCCACAAATCGTCAAAAAAATTTCCAGCTTTTTGTCTGTGGAATATGTTATAGCAGGAGAATTTGTTTAACAGAGTGTAGGCAAATGTTATGTGTTTGTACATAGAAGTACAAGGTACTTGAAATCATTTTCTTCTGTTTTCCAGCTGCTCAACCATAAATGTATCCTCATTGTGTGATATTGCAGGTGTGTCTTAAGAATGGTTTAATATTGCATGTTTGTTTCATTTTGTTTTGCTATGATGTACCACTTGCCTAATCCCTTGTTCTTTTCATAACTAAGCACACTTCCCAAGTAATAAATGCCCATTGGGATTAATAATGTTATTTGTGAAGAAATGAGATTGCTGTAAGCGCAGTGAACTTAAATTCTGTGGTTCAATGGGTGTAGTGCACAGAGCATGGTATGCAGCTTAGTCCTCTCCTTCCACAGTTTTCACCCGTCCTCCCCCTGAAAAATCATTTCTGCTAAACAGCTGTTTGGTGGTCAGAAAAAGTGACCTAGTTACAGACCCAAGCAGACCACAAACCCACAGTCTGCTCCACAGTTGAGTTCTGGGAACATTAACAAAATTATTGCACTACTTCATCACCATGAATCACGAGAAGTTCTTTTGAAGACACTTTAAAATAGTAATAATATCCTTTATTTTTGCACTCACTTAAAGACAAAGCCAGTCTATTAAACAGTGGTCCCCAAAGGATGCTGAAAATACATTTCCCTCCACCAGTGGTATCAGTCTACAAACGAAGAGTAAGAAACATTCAATTGCAATGAAAATCCAGTTCTATACAATGCACAATCAGTTTTGCGTACAAAATCTAGATACTTGAAAAAAGTTTGACAGTGCTGTGAAGAAATGTGCACAACAGTTTACAAGCATTTTCTCAGTTACAGTGTAGAAGAGCAGCAGCCAGGGGAAGACAGGTAAACAAGTTTCCAATTTCAGCAAGTTAAAAAAAAAAAAAAACAGCAAGTGAGGAATTGAAATAAAGCATCTCCTAATCAGCTGTGTCAAATTAGTTAAAATATAACAAATAGTACAGAGTGTCCACCCAAAAGCAAACCATGACCACCCCCCACACACACACATTTCAATAAACACTGAAATATATTTAAAAAAAATACAAATTCAACAAATATTGGTGAATTTTTTTTCATTTTCTCTCTATGGCATTTATCTACCCTGTTAAAAGTTCATTATGATGCACAAACACTACCTTCCCCAACCCTCTATGGAGTCAGATACCCATTCCCTACAGCTGGGTCAACTGCGAGAAATTTGTGCGGTACTCGAGTATTGTACCAGTGCGTCTTTTAGTTCGGATGCCAGCATTTCTAACCACTCTGCTATTCGCTTCCCACAATGGAAGGTGGAAGTAATTTAAAGAAATAAATATACATTCTACGTATATAAGAAGTCACTAACATAGTAAAGATGCCCATACAAAAAGTACAAATAGGATATAGTTTCCTCCTGATACAAGATAACTGGCCTTGCAGCACTACAGAACAGTCTGGTATAGAACATGCTGACGAGGTACTTCCACTCCTGATTTACTTTCATGACACTGAGGTTGTTGGTCTCATGTTCACTGGTTGTTCATAAAAAAAATGCAATCATCTCCAATTTGATCACTACACATTGTTAAAAAATTAACATCAATCAACAAACTTGACTGTATTTGAAAGAACATATCTCAAAATATAATTAGGTTTAAGTATTCAGGTGTGTCCTCATAGAAATCCTTGTGGCTGCTGAAGGTCTATGCTAACATGCTTTTGCAGATCTTTACTCCACTTCTGAAATGGTTTGGGTATATAGAAACTCAACTGAGAACTAAAAGTCAAAGAAAGTTTTAATCTAAATGGTTTATGAAAATGAATCCCTTATAAAGGTACAGAATTGAATATATGCTTGTCAAAGTAATCAAAAAGGTGTCTTAAGGAAGTAGCACTTAACACTTGTTGACTGCTTTTACAGAATGCATTCAGCACTGGGTCAAAGTATGCCCTTAATTCCTTCTCACATGTCAAAACAAGTCTAGATGGGTTAACTCATTTTAGTTCATTTCCAGGAGAAAAAAATTGTTGGGGTGTGGTGTAAATGTTTGTGATTGCAACACAGTTTAAAAAAAAATCTATTCCAAATGTTTAACAGAAAGGGGATAAGGGAACAAAAATAAAATCTACACCAGTATGCTATGAACTGTCATGAACAAAACTTGATTGTACTTTTGCAAGCAAGAACCATTCGAAACTATTCAGATCAAATTATATTCATGCTACTGAATTATGATTCACATTTCTCTACAGAACATCAACATGTTGAACAATGAAATTCACTTGTGACCAGGTTTTTAATTGTTCTTGTCGCTGGTCATATTCCATGTTATGCAAAATATATATAGTGCATAGATATTTTTTAGTTGCATTATTTCGAAATCTCTAATTTGCCTTTTAGCTAAGAATATCTTATATTGCATTGGCTTCCAGTCAATTCCATCGGAAATATAAGTGCTGGCAGAATGGTAGAATATATAATTATCATCACCAAGCACTTTGCTTTAATATGTTTATCAAAGTAATGAATCTCATTGAAGAACTCTTTACTTTTAACAAATGACCATCTGAAATATTTTCTTGGCCTAGCAGAGAGGATGTGTCTGCTGACCTCTTTAGTATACAAATTCCCCCTTGCCTCCCCCAACCAACCAACATACACAAAAACCATAACAAGAGGTGGGTCGTAAAAAAATTTGCTGACATTTGCAAAAATGTCTTACAAGCAAAAAGGTTTGAGACAGAAGCATATAATCCATGTCTTGCAATGTTCAAAATAAATTTGCTCAACACATGATTTCAAGAACAATATTTGGTCAATATATGTCAGTTAACAGCAAAATGAAAATGTTCAACATAACCCTCAGTGATGACAATTAAATTACTTCAATGAAATAGACACCTTTATTCATGGTACAATACAACAGATACAATACAAACCCAATGTGCACAGTCTTTTTTATATCTCTACTAGCATAAAACATGGAATTATTCAAGTTAAATTTATCATTAAAATATCAGTTTCTATGTCTAAGAAATTTCATAATATCATATCCATTTTGATTTTACTGATAAATAAGCATCAGTGTTCATTCATTTGTGCTCTGCACAACACCCAACATTTTAAATGTAAATTAGAAAAAAAAAATGGAGACAAATGCATTCCACTGAAATGGTCCCAATAACTCAGCAATGTGATTGACCAATGACTCTTATTATGCTGGTGCTGATCACAACCATTTTGAGACCAAATGTGACCAACAGTGTGTATGAATTCATTTTACAATGCTGAAGTCTAGGTGTGTAATGGATAACATTTTCACCATAACAGTTATTTTAATCTTAAGTTTGATATCATTGTGACAACAAATATATGCCCCTAAATATGCTTGTATTGATCTAAACACAATCTCTTCAACAAGAAAATGTTCTTCTACAAAAGGTTATTAAAATTAACAGACTTGTTATATGTAAACATTTGTGGAAGAAAAATATGGAAAAAGCCCATGATGAAAGGATTCTGTCCATAGTTGATACTAGTATTATAATGATTTGGAGATAAGTACTGTATACTAGTGATAGCCTAATAGGTATATCTGTATAATCCTAATGTCTGCTCTTTAGTGAAAAGTACAGAAAGGTTTAAAACTTTCACCAGACTCTTGGACTGTCAGTACTCTTTAATCATTATATGTACATATAATAAGTAAATTTCTTTGCAGTTTGTGAGAACTATAGTCCTATGCTCCTCGAGGAATAACAAGGACTAAATTAATAGCCCAACAATGCAGGTCAGCCAGTCCCTGAATAAAGCTGTCACTTCTTCCACCTCAGAAATAAACCCATGTAGATCTGACCCAGTCACAGGTTGTAATTTCAACGAGGGGAAAGAACATGAAATGTTCACTTTCCAGACAATTTGTAACAGCTTATCAGACGTGTCCTTATTTTTTGTGTGGAGATGCTGACATGTGAACCTGCTAACAATTTCATAACGTCTGGTGCTAGTGGTGACTCTGGGATAGGTGACAATTATAGTCATGACAGATGTGATAGATTGTCCTAATCAAAACACTTATGTAAGTTCAACTGGTTTATTGTCTGATGTTTGAACATGGTACCACCTTATTCCTGTCAATTAGAAACTGACATGACTTTTAGAAGCTGTTCTACCACACTGCTGTCTACTGCCTGAATTATGGTCAATGGGAAAACTATCAGAATTTGGCAAAAAGGAAAGTGATTAAAAAAAATAAAAAAAAAAACAACCAGAGAAAATGATTATAAGTTTAGCTTCAGATATTGAACTATGTACAAACATCTCTTCTCCTGTACTAACTTTTCAAGTGAAGCGCAGCTCTCAGCATTCTCAGAGGGTACCTAATGTTTTTACCAATCACTCACAAACGACAACATGTGTCAGCTTCATTTAAAATGCGCAGCACAGGAAATATGTTGTGTTTTCATGGTTCAACATGTTAGAGGACTAGACTTTGTATCAACATAAACTGTAGCCTGTAGCAACATTTGCAGCTAGGTCCAAGTATCCAGCATGCAAAAGCTTTAGTCGGTCTCTCAACTTTTGAGCTATATATACCACGACTTTCACAACTCTCCCCATCACATGCACTCACACACTAAAATCCAATCTGTAAGTTATAATGAAAATGGAATACAAACAGCTTCACAAAACTAAAGTTTGCATAAAATAACTTTTTTTTTCATAAACAAGGAGAATATGCGAGGGGCGCATTTGCCTATGTGCTTTTGACTATAAAATATTAAAAAAAAATGTTTCTTTGATCTTTACCCATTCTGTGCCTAAAGTTAACTCCCACACCTTGCTGTCCCACATTCATGATTACAAAAGTTTGAAAAATCATATACCCCCCTCACCCCACACACATGCTTTAAAACAAATCTCCGTACAAAAATGTTTGGAAACAATGAATTCATAAAAAATATTGACAGTACACAAAGTCTGAGATAATATGAGGAGACATCCACAGAAAAATGCATTGTTATACAGGTATAGATGTGAAGTCACAAAGATAAGTAACCTGGAAAGTTTTCAGTTGGGCATTTTCTGCTTAATCTACATCCATAAAAATCCTTGGGCTGCCTATTAGCTGGGATGTCCCAGTTTTAGGTACTCCATCAGACAACCCATGGCACCAAAGTAGCCCTGGAATAAGTGCAAAATTGTTAGAAATGCTACATATCAACATTAGAATGTGTTTCTAATGGTGGCCATGGAATAGCAGGAAGAACAATATAAAGTCCTGTGCATAAATGTATGCACAAGCACTTCCACACACACACACTTCCCCTACCTCATGTTCCAAGAAAAGCGCTTTCAAGGCACCATATGACCAGTAGTCCATGGCATATGCAAGGAGTTTCATGGATATGGTGTTTACTCGCAGAAAGTTCCCCACAAACACTACTCGTTCTATTTTCTGAAACATAGCAAACTGTTAAAGAAAACAGTTCTAGCCCTTTACAAACTATTACATGACAGTGTCAATAGTAAATTAAACTAGAGAGTATGGGAGAGAAAGTATAAGCAAAATATAAATGAACACATTTGGTCAGTGAGTTATACCTCTGTTGCAGCACACATGCGTGCAATTGAGCCAATGTTGTTGGTGATGGTGACCAGGGTGGCTTTGGCCAGGTCTTCACGGGTAGCTTCTTCTCGCCTCTGCTTACTCATCATGTGACCAAAGCTGGAAACACACCCTCCTCATTACACTGAAGATGATAACGGACTGTCACATGGTTAGCACAAGCACAACAGTAAAGGGACAGAAATTATTATTATCCTTCTTATGACACTATAACAGTCTTTAAATGCACTCCTATTAATGAAGAGAATGCACTAACATCTGTCATGCACTCCATAATAATCTTTCCAAGAATGAAAACCAGCGACACGCATCAAAAGAAAATGAATTGTTTCAAAATTTTTTTCCCATTTCTGAAAATGTGGAAGCATTCCACTACTTCCTGTCTTCATCCTAGATTGTCTGCACAATCTTCTTCAGATTTATGAACAAAAAAAATGTTATGTCTTGATTCCTACAGTCTCTTCCATTGTCCAAAAGTAATGGTTGCATATGATTATAAACTGTTTTCTGACATATAACATCCAGAACAAAGCTATAATGAAATTATGTTAAATGTGTATGCCTCTTCAGAATATTTCTTCAAGCTATTGTGATCACACAATTTAAAAACTAGAGAAAGGTATTAAAGGACAGGTGAAATCAGTCCTTCATGAATGAAATGCCACTCTTTGAGAGTTGTCAGTCTATCTGAGCTATTGTTATTACAAATATTTTTTTTTACTGATTTACATCTCTAAAAGTGACTTAAATTACAAGCAACGTTACTGTCAACTTTACCTGCTTGCAACAAGATCGCCTTTCAAATTAAACCGTCGATAGTCTCCACCATAAATATCTTGTACCAAGCGATCCACCTTGTGGTTGTCTCCCCTTGAAGCCAGATCCACAGCCTCTTCGAATGTTTCACAGCCAGTCAGCAAACAACAAAGACCAAGAAAAGTACCTCCTCCAAGACTGCAAATGACACAAACGCCACTGATGTAGCCTGTAGATTTTAGCTCTGAGGAAAAAGAACAGTACTACATGTGTAGAAAATAAAATTATTTTCTTAAAGCGTCAAAATTAAAATGAGTAACAACAAATGTACAAAGAGGAACTTTAAAATTCCATTAAATTATTATTAAAAATAAAACCAAGCATACCTTGTTCCACTAACACGTTTATAGTTAGTTGGTGAATATACTGCCAAAATGCTGACCCCTGACCCTACATTCACCACCAAGTATGGGTAGGGGTTACGAAAGTCAAAGGGCTTTTTAACCCAGTCAAGTCCACTGTGGCTACTGTCACAGTCATCTCCTAGGTGGTCTTTCTCCAATATGTATTGCTGAGATCCATTGAAATTTGATTGGTCCAACTGACTGGTCCCTGAATGATCTGGCTGACTACTACCATTAACATAATGGTTCTTCCCTGATTGGCTGCAATGTGAATGGTTGAGGTTGGATGAAGGCTGGCCATCAACAGTCTGGCTGTTGGAATCTGGAGGCTTGGCCCAGTAGTAACACTCGACGTTGTAGTTGTGGCGGTCAATGAAGTGGATGCCACGAATAAGACAGTCGAGCTCATCATATTTATGAAGCTGAAGGTTAACTTGCTGTTTCAAAATAGATTAAAAAAAGACAACTTGTCATCTCCTACAACACAAACAGATTAGTACCAAAAGTGTTTAAATACAAATATAAAAAATTTTACTAGGTGACCAACGTAACAATTTGTGTGTACAACAAAAAGAATGATACTACTAAATTTTCAATTAGTAGTTTAAAAAGGTTGCAATGAACAAACAAGCTACCAAGATAGTCTACAAAATGGTGAACATGCAGCCTTGTCCATAGGATAAATCATACAGCTCTGAATTTCACAGCCATACACACCAAACATAACTTTAAGCTAGCATTATCAGCTTCTGCTACCTCTTGAAAATCCTTCTCAAATTTGAATGCACCTCCTCCTGTGGCACAAATTGCTGAGGCAAGACTGGAGAAGTTTTTTGCTCGTGCTAGATCTATGAATGCCTGCATTTCACTGGTTGGAAAGCGAATGAAATGCAGTGTTCCTCGACATCCACCTAATTTTTGGTTTCGCATCTCTAAATGCACGTCTCGTATACCTGAAGCATTGATCAAAGTAAACTACAGATTACAGACCATGATTCCAAACAAGGACAAAAGACTTTTGGATCATGAAAAGAAGGTTCTAACAATGCAAAATTTGAAATTATGAGAAATGATATTTTGTTTAGCAATTAGATAGGTGTAGCACTGTAGCTGATAACATTCAAAAAATGTTATCAATTTATTTGTAGTGCAGCATGTCAAAATAATCACCAGACATTGTGTGTCAACAATCCAAGAACAATGGCATCTGGTAATTATAGAATACCTGAATTAAATGCTGAAGGAGATGAAGCATATATTTCTACTTAAAGATTTTAAAAACATCCCTCACTAAAACATTTACAGAAATGTACACGTATGTTAATATATATATATACAATTTACATGTCTTCCTCTACTCCTCCCCTCTCTCACACACATACAAACAATATTTGCATTTATCTCTACACACACCCTCTTTTCCCTGTTCCACCTGCTTTTACCTGTCTTGCCATAAGCAACATTGCCTGTGAGATATTTGCGGATAGTCCGCAAAGTTTCTTTCTCCTCGGGTCCTTCCACTTCTGATACATCCAGTGGTTCGAAGTAGACCAACTTAGTTAGTGTACCACCAATGTCCATTCCAAAATAGGGCATGGCTGTTAAATATAAATATATTCCACTTTTAAAATATGAGATTACGTAAATTCCATAACCATCACACGGAAAATCTACAAATGCCATATAGCAACTCTTAGTGGGACAAAAATCTCTCACAGTCAAATTCTAAACTAAAATAGATCATACGACCACAGCCAGAGAAACCTTAAGTAATTAATAAAGGCCCTGTACAATAGCTTTTAGCAGGCACTCATGTAAGATAGAAAAGGCCTTAAGTGATGAGAGATAGCCAAATGGGCAGGCTGGCAGGCAAGTGTCACCTGACAGGTGCTAAAGTCATTTAGGGCAGAGGGACCTGGTGATAACTGTCACCTGTGAGGTGTGGCTTGAGCTACTCATTGGTCAGTAGGGTGTGGCTTTACTCTATGACTAATTGAAAATTGAAGGATGATGGTTGTGTGTTTGTCCAATGTATGTCATTTGTGTGTATGTATGGAGTGTTATTATTAGGAACATTGTACACGATGCTCCCATGCAAGATTATAATAAGGTGGTTGATTAGAGTTGCATCACAACTGCCACTCACATGCCCATTTATCTGGGGGTCCAATCTTTCACGCTTGCTGAGAAAATGCAGGAAACATTTTGTTCTACAGTCATGCCTTACACGAAGACTGGTTGATGAACTGATTATTTATGTTTTAAAATGCTGCTACAGCAGTTTACAACAAACAATCCTAATTACAGTTCCAGTAATGTTTCACCTGGACTCACATGGCAAAGTTTCTGCCTCCACATCTGAGTCAGAGCTACTACTGAGGGAATCACATGGTAGGGAAACCAAATCTGCCATGTTCTTGATGGCTGCTCAGCTTAACTTATCTGACAGATCTTCACTTACAGCAACACCTGGCCCATAAGTGTTGATGAAGGCAATGCTCTGAGGAAATAAAAAGTAGTTTTCAAAAATGTAACCAAATAAGCAGGTCATGTTAGCCCAGGTAGCACTGTCTTATAATAAAGTGCAGCAAATAAAAACAAGATCTTGCCATCAAAATCCTCTTACTAAATTACTCTATCCTGTCCCTGTCATCCAATAACCAGCAAGTTAACTGAAATTTTGCCCATACATAAAACAACCTTCTTATATGTGATATGTGAAACATAACACTGAATGTTAACTGCCAAAAAAAACCCAAAAAAACAAATAAACAACAACAAAGAAAGTTTTTATAGATTTCGCTAACACTTTGAAACCACAGTTGACACATTTGTTGGCTACAGCTTTTGTTTGTTTTACAAATTATTCACTCTGCTTTCAGATCTTTATGTTTGAATACTTTCACTTAAAAACTGATACTGTATACAACAACTTCTGGCTGACTGTTGCATAGGAAATTAAAGAAATGCTTAATATTAATCCCTTAACATTTTCAACAATAGTAAGAAGTTACCTGTCTAGATAATTCTTTAAATAGCTGCCAGCTATTAATAATAATAATAAATGCATGATTTGTATAGCTCAAACTTACGGGCTCTTAGCGCTTGAGATAAAAGTAAGACATGGACAACATACAACAGAACAGAAGGCTGAACAACAGTCTTAATGACTAATAAAAGATAAATATAGAAAACCCAAAGAGGAATCAGATAACAAGAACTATGAGTGTCATGATTCAGCAGAGAAAGATGAGGACGGAAGTAGCAATAAATAGAAAGAGGAGAAGGGAGAGGATTGAAAAGGAGTGGTATTCTGTGGACTCTTTTGTTTCCAAAACTAATCATCATATAACAATCCAAACTACTTTTTTCTGACAACATTTGACTTATAAGGAAAATATTTACATGTCTATGTCCAAGTATGTGTACCACATGCAGCAAAGCATTCATTCGCAAATAACTACAAACATTTATCACTAAATCTGACAAAGCATTTCAGGTGTTGGTTTTTATATTATTCTGTTGTACAACAGCAACTATAAAGCAGTTGCTCAAATAACATTCTTGATGTCCCACACTCAGTTTCTAGTCAGTGCTTCAATGTATAAATTTAAATACTTTCACCCCTCTCGTGTTATCCTAAATCCTAAAATCTTTTTATTCATAGAAAATTATAGTAGAGACCACCAGAATGCTAGGGATTTGATAAAAAACCTGAAGTTAATAATTACACAACAAGCATGTGCACTTGTAATTTTTGGCTCTGAAGAATTAGTACTGATATAAACCACAGATAAATTAAGTATATGCATGTGTTCAAAGGATGTTAATTTCCTTTTTCATTTCATTTCCCACCAATACTTTTTTTAAAAAACTAATTCTCAATACATCAAAATTTACTCCGTAGACCTAACACAAAAAATATTCTTGACAGGAAACATAAAGTTTATAACCCAGATGTCTCAAAAATAAATGTTCTTGACCAGAGGCACATGGATTCCCATAATTTAAGATGTTACTGGCAATTTTATAAGTCCTAACAAACTTGAATACAACAAAAATGTGAGCAAGAAACAAAGTAAAAGGTTTACTGATAAAAAGTCAGAGAGTCTACACATGACCTACATAACCATGTAAATAAAGACTCTCATCCACTTCACTGTAGCATCAGGCTTTTAAACTATAAGACTTACTGCTGAAGGGTCAGAGAGTTTACAAATCAACCTACATAGCTCTGCCCTATAAAAAAAGAATTTCATCCACTCTGCTTCATGTCTTCTAAGAAACTAGTTTTGAACCACAGGCAATTCACTGTTGATCTTTTCTTTCATGACACAGCACATAAAAGAAAATATTTGAATCAGTTTAAAGTTCACTGGCTTTCATAGCTGATAACGCAAAATGCTAGGTCAGGCTACCCACCTATGTTCCTGCATACAAAGCAGCAATAACCTTAGTTTCTGAATGTTTCTTCTCTGATAGTGTGCCCTGAGGCTGTTATATTATTAGGTGGAAGTCTTTTCTTTATCATAAACATAGCTGGCTTCTGGTTTTCTCATATGCCCCCCACCCACCCCCCGCACCAAACACACACACACAAATTAAAAATAACAAGACACTATGTGTCTACTAAAAAGACAAAAATCAACCCATTCAACTGGTTGGAAAGGTTCGTTTTCAAATTAAACAAAACAATGGTCTGAATGAAAGCATTATATCATACAAGGATTAGAAACTGCATCTTAATATTGATTATATTTGCCTAACAATTGTGGTAGTGCTGAAGGATGATGGTGAAGCTGTTGATGATCAGATACAAGACCACAAGATGCCAATAACATGTGGCAATCATCCTCTGCTTGTCTGTGTGCTAGTTTTTATATTTCTGGAACAGATACAGCTATCCTGATCTATGTTTTGTATAAAATCACAAGGTGGAGGCCCTTTACCAACATTATGCTAAAGGCCTCTGTCAATATGCTGCTACTATTATCTTTTTTCTTAAAAAAAAAAAAAAAAAAACAACAAAAAAAACTCTCTTGAGGTGAAAAGTCTTTCTAAGTTACATTCAGTGAAATTAACAGTTTTTTTCTCTCATTCAGTTATTGGCATAGCTAAAAAACTTACCATTTCAATTAATTACTATTAATAACAATATCCTATTAAGACTGCCAATTAATAATGAAGCAGCAGTTTCTCTTGCTTTCAACTCCTTTATTCAGTGGGATAATGGACTTCCTGCCGACTCCCCAGCATACCATGATCTTTGTATTATCTGGCAGTTCCTGGTCAGTGCTGCCACCTGGGCCAGTGGTCATCTACTATTCCATTACATCGATAATATCAATGATAGCTATCATCATTCTTTAGATGTCTGTGCAGTTATTCACTTCTTGGTTGGTAAAATCAAATGGCACCTGTTTGGTCAGTCTTATTTTTTAAAATATCTAATCCTGTTCATAACCAGATTCTCTTTGGTCAATATACCTGTTATAAATGGATCAACCATTCCCTGATACTACTCTGTTGTGGCACAATAATTTTAAGGATCATATGATCTTCTGAGCTGATATGTTTGATGCTCTTTCGGCACTTTCTTAACTTGAGTCAGCACAGCTTTAAATTTGAACTTCTATGCCCTTGAAAAGTGTTCTTCAGCCAGATGATGAACTTATGTAGTTCACATAAGCCTTACCATTTTTTTGCCCACCAAAAGAAGAAATGATTTATATATTAAGGTGACCAGACGTTTCGGGGGCGAAAGCGGGCACGTGCCGATGATGGTGTTGTCACCGTCAAAAATCGCTGAAAAAAGTGATTTTTAAAGACAACCGGGACATTTAATGGACTTGCCAGAAAGCCAGAAAGCGGGACATTGGGCGTCCCGCCCGATGAGCAGGCGGGACAAGAGGTCAAAAGCGGGACGTCTGGTCACCTTATATATTCACCATATAGACCTTAAATATTCTGCATCCATGCTTTGTAAAATTTGATATGATTTAAACATAAGATTGAAAAATAAGATGAAAAATTTGACAGAACTAAGCTGCATTATAATACATCAATTTAAATCTTAAACCCACATCTATGTGCTAGCAGCTGCATCATACATTCTTAATTTTCTTTGACAATGATTAACTAATAAGCAGAGCAGACACATTAAATAAAATTGTGAATTAAGTGAGGAATATATCTTACATTCCTAGAAGACAGCTTACATGAAATGCATGGCTATCTTAGTTATTGCTGCCTACATTACTCCCACATCAATATGTTGTTAAATTTGAAGCATAGAAAACAAACCTCAGATCATTAATCATAAACTATAACATGTAGGCATAAACGTGTGAAACTCAGCTTGGCATCTCGTTCATACTAAATTACAACATGTATGCACTACAAAAGAACACAACAAATTGTATTATGTAATTCTAATCTGTCTTTGAAAAAACAGCATAATGTTTTGTGCGAGTCACATTGTTCATATCAAACCAAATCAGACTTTATTCTCTGTCGAGGAGACCCAAGACAGAAATTTTTCTTTTGCTCACAAGGGCAGGCATACATACTCACACAGACATCTAACGCACACATAATAACTACGATCTGTTCATCACCTGTAGGCAAACAACATTACAAATTGTCATCTATTGACCAGAAATCCCTGCATTTCATTAATTATTTAGATTGAGCGCAGAGAGCTCGTCTTGCTTGTTCGAAACTATGGTTAAAGGTCATCTCCTAGACTGTTTAAGGTCATTGGGAAGTAAGGGTATTAGAGACTCCCCTTTTCTCAAGGGCAGCTTTATATGAGGGTAGTGCCAATCTCCTCTTCTTTGCTACCTTATCTTCCTCAACACTATATAATGGATTCATTCCTGAGAGTTGGACGGGTGTGCTCTAACCACCCAGCGGAAAGTGGTTCCACCTTGTGGTTATTTTGCATGATAGAGAGAAAGGGAGTGGGGAGGAAACCGTAGAAAACCAACAACGCCCAGAGTGTCCTGAGACGAGATCTGAACTCTTAGCCTCTCACTGCAATGGTGACAAGTGAGTTTTTAACCACTATACTAACCCTAAGGTTATCCGCATCCCCAAAACATTCAACAAATATGTTTACCGAAAAAACAACAACATAAGAATACAGGACCACTCCGAATTATATTTTTCTGCAATATAATTTATCTTCCTCATTTAAAACCAAAATTAATGAGGAGAGTACTTTAATTTCGAGGTGTTTCTCACTAGGCTAGACGAGTGTCAAATATTCCGTTAGATTTATTTCAATAATAATACATTCATAGCACAAAAGTTAAGAATATTCTTTTTAAAAGCTGTTAAAACATCTTTCAGAATTATATTTTTATCACTAATAATGTTCTTCAGCACGCTCTATTCCTACATGTATGCTTCGAAAGTTCGTACCTACGATATGCACGCCATCGGCAAGCCACTTCCCTTGCAGGTTTGTGAACGCTAAGTTTCCTAATTATGTTTTGTAATGACAAGAAGGCCTCAAGCCAACACTGACAGAAGGTATTACTGACATTTTTAAAATTTTTTAGAAGTAACAAGTACGGATGGTGAGGCCGAAAGTAGTAAGCCACCAGAGGGTTGGTTCAGAGTTGAGAGAGCGTGTCTTTGACACCTACGAAAGACTTTACTTTAACTCCCAAACAGATGGTCCTTTATGTGTTATTTCCTTACCTTTTTCAAGAAAACACACAAAAGAAAATATTCACGTTTACCGTGGAGCAACAAAATAACATACAACACTGAAATGTTAGCATGTTTTTCTCCTGTGCCCGGGATCTTTGTCCCGAACTATAAAGCACGATGTTGCCGCAGAGGTTTGTTTGGAGTAGCCTTTCCTGCCGGTATCTAAAAAATACTGCATCCAAGTGAAAAAAAAAATCTCGTTCAATTTACTGTATAGGAGTAAAATTCGTCTGTATTAAACGACATATTAAATACTTTACTATAATCATTTTTATAGATCCATTCTTTCTCAAATGTAAAATTTCTTTTCGGTATTGTCTTGAACGGCCTTCTAAAAGCCAGATATTTTTTTTTTGTACTGTCGTGCTAAAAGCTCGTCTGCTGCGAGCATCAATCATGCAATAAAGTGATTTTGTTATAGCTTACTGTATGTAATGATTCGAAATATGGCTTCAAAAAGTTCAGACATTGGTCGTCAGTTGAGAAGTGTTCTTGACCGAATGAACGCTGCTGCTTTAAGAAGGCCGCAAGTAAGCAGACCATGTAACTTTCTAAACAGAAGAACCTTAACCCCATTAAAAACAAAAATATTCATTAGTCATATGTCATTAACATAGTATCCCTAATGTGTCACATTTTATCATAACATTTTCTTTTTTGCACTTGAAAATATATCTGCTGTAATAGTTTGCAAAATAAGTCAAAACTTGTAGGCCAACTGTAGCAATTGAATGGGTCGCAATACAATCATGTCTGAAAGTCTGACACCACCAGTAAGGTTGTTTGAGTAACTACAATGTTGTTGTCTTTTGGTCATGTAATCTTGTAACTAGACTAAACCTAATCCCTAACCCTAAAGTAACACCTTAACTGAGTGGATGACTGTGATACAGTACGTACTGCCATTTAATAATTAATTTCAAAATTACATTAATGAAAGTTCCTCATAAAGATGCTCGATATGCTCTTGTCTGGAAGAATTTGCACAAATGATAGTTAAGCACTGTGATCAAGCTAATCTTCTCATGTAAATGTCATAGCATCTTATTTCAGGTGATGATCACTGAACAATGAAGTAAATATATAAGCAAATAGATAAATAAAAGATAGAAAATAGCAAAATTAGTTATTCATGCTGTTCAAATGTTATTGTGAAAACACACACATATATTAAGAGAGAAATAAGGAAACCTTTTCCTTTTGAAAATTGCAAAAGAAATGTTTAAGATCATTGAACTGTAATTTTTTCAGCAACTTCAAGGACTTAATATACGGCTTGTAGCAGTATCCAAGACAAAGCCAGTTTCAATGATCCTGGAGGCATATGACTGTGGCCAGAGACACTTTGGTGAAAACTATGTATGATGAGAACTGTTGAGCCTTATCTATCAGTTTATTTTATAGTATAAAGATTTATTGGGATTTTTTTCTTTTTTTTTTTTGAGGCGGTTGGTCCCAATTTAAACCTTTTTTGTAAATAATAGTAATGATGGTAGCAGTAACAACATAGTGCATTTATATCACCTTTCCTCTGCACCAGCACTTTGGATACATTCACACAGGCACACAAAAATACACCCTTTTAGGGTAGGCATGAAATGCATCTTTACGAATAACATAGATACAAACATGTACACATGCACACAAAGGGTAGAGGAAACCAGAGTACTTGGGGAAAAGCCACTGGCAATCAGGTCAGCTCTTCAAACAGGTGTCACCTTCAGAGAGACATGCTGGATAAAAGATGTCAACTCATAGCATCTCAATATCATGGTTATGGTAACAGGTGCCTTAGCCACCAACCGTTCTATTATCATTGATGCTTGAGGTTGATGGAGTAAATAAGAAGTTTTTTTCCCCATTTTCTGCAGTTTTAAATGTATGTTTGATGAATGTCACTCTTTCAGTTGAGGTCAGTGTACATCTTATTTTTTAGGTAAAGGAACTGGAAGAAAAGGGACATGATCCTCAGGTAAATAAGTATATAATCATTATTATGTTGTTTTGTCAACTAAAGTTTGTTGTTATGTCTTTTGGTTAAGGCTGTGATGGTAGAAGACTGAGCTAGAAGACTGGGATTTTGGCATGCAAATCATAAGGATCGTCATTAAGTGATTAAGTGCCAATTTTACTAGCGTACCTTTTTTAGAACACAACTTCTCTGTGCTTTGAAGACCCAGATTTATGCACTCTTAAATGTCACCAAAATTTAGGTATAGCCATTAACAAGATATGCTTTATTCAAAAGTTAGCAGGGGCTTGATGGAGGGGTGGGATGTATAGGTGTATATTCCATTTGGCAACTGAACCTGAAAGTGGACCTTGCCTGTCCCATGATACAGCATTAACTTTTTCACATAAAATCTATATTCTGTTCATTTTTCTTTTGCATTGTCCTTTGCAGATCTTACAACATTGTAAGGATATCAAGTGGCATTTTATTGGTCATCTACAGAAGAATAAGGTCAACAGAGTCACAAGTAAGCATCGGCTATGTTCCATAATAATAGTCAGAGCTTCTGCTTACGCAAAAAATTGCGTACAGTACACATTAAAAGTTCGGAGGACCCCTTCAATTTTCGTCAGTGGGGTCCCCTCCAAAGCTGGGCGAAGAACAGGGACCCCTTAAAAATCTGAAGAAGGGGTCCCTGGGACCCCAAAGAATTTAGCCTTAGCAGAAGCCCTGAATAGTAATAACAGTTCGCTTGTATAGCACCTAGCTTATCCTGCCCTTTGGACAAGCTCAAGACTCTCAACAGATGACAGCTGGTGTGATGTGAAAATAAATTGATGTCAGAACAAAATGACTGTTCGTCAGCATCTACACACAACACAAACACAATCCACAGGCCAAATATCAAACATGTCACACAAGCTGGAATACACTCCAGAGCAAATACAGTTCCAAATAGCACATTCAACAGATGGCATCAGTCTCACTGGAACAACGAATGAGCTCCAGCACACCCAAAAGTTCACTGATCAACAAAGGTCAAGCGGACATGAAACCCACTGAACTGCACCCGAAGCCAAGGACACAGAAGAGGCTCCACATTCTACACACATGATGGCAGGCCCGTCATAAACATACATAATGACAAGTCCAGCATGAGGAAGACATCAGATAAGACAAAAATATAATAGAGCTTTGCCCCCTTCAGCCAGTTAGGTGAGGGGACATCACTATTTTTAACAGGTTCCTTAACTGATTCATCAAAATATATTGCAGAAATTAGTGATGTATATATATGTCAGTATTGAGCACCCTAATGACTGCATTCTAAGGATAGAATATTAATATCTTGCTTTATACCTAGATTCAAATGCTTTCTAAAGGTATTTCCGTCTCAGTCAAAACAGGATAATGTATAAATCATTCATGATAGTGATAAATCAATCATAAGTGCTTAACTTTGGCAAAATATGTTTGTTGATTTTGGTGACTTTCTTGATGTTATCCTAATATTTTATGACCTAGGAATTAATGTCATCATCATCATCAAGTTGCTTGTAGTGTGGAATCCCATATCAGTTGTATTTCAGGCTTTGTGCATCACATTACCAGGCCATGAATATGGAATGCAACTGATAAGGGAAATGTGTTAAATAATAGTAGCCAACATTAAGAAAAGGTATATATGTAAAAGGTGTATATTTTTCACTATTATTAGAGTTAGGGCTGTGAAGACATGTCTATTCTGTGTATTTTTATGCAGATGTACCAGGGCTGTGCATGGTTGAGACAGTGGATTCTGAAAAACTGGCCACTGCATTAAATAATTCATGGGGCAAACTGTCACAGAATCGACCACTGCATATTATGTTGCAAGTTAACACAAGTGGAGAGGACAGTATGTTATTACTTGTCCCATTTTCTTTTGTACAATATTCAAAGTCCAAAGATAGGCGAAGTACATTTAATGATTTAGTATGAGAAGATATTTCTATTTAAATAACTTTCTACTAGAAACCTTGAATTACTATTTTTAACTTCCTGGCAATACTGTCTGTCATGCTAATCATCATGTAATGACTCCATCTCACACTGTTTACTGTACCTACATCCTTTCATATATAGCTTCATCCACTGCTTTACATTCTACTCTTGTACTTCATCTTTATGTTGTTCAGTGTGTCCACTGGCTGTTATCTTTCATTTATCATTACTGGTCTGTGCAGAGAGCACGATCTATCTTGGTTGGGATACTGCACGTAATAAGTTCACATTATTATTATTTTGAGAGGGAAATCCCTGTTAGCAAAATTTAAATTACAGAGATAATAGTATTCTAGTTGGGATATAATGCTGTTTTGTAAACAAAATTGTATTTGAAACACTTTGGGGACATCTTTATTTCGTCTTCATTCTGTAGGTAAGAATGGTCTGCAGCCTTCTGAGGCAGCAGCCATGGCTCTGTTTGTGCAAGACAAGTGTCTACATCTAAAATTGGCAGGCCTGATGACCATTGGTGCTTTTGAGAGAAGTGTTGGAGATGACATCAACCCAGATTTTCAGGTGCTTTGGTGTTAGTTTTTTTTGGCGGAAAACATGTTTGAGAATGTTATGCATAGAAACAGCATAGCTCATTTATTGGGTATAAATCTGATATCTGCATCTCATCTGTACAATTTTTTCCCCTTGAAAATGGTTTGTCATATCTTCATGTAAGATATGGGTTTCCATATCTTCATGTAAGATATTTAAGATATTGCATAAATGTGAATCATTGAAGTTCTAGGTAGTTGTAAGCAATCTTTTAAGATGAATATTTCAGAATACTTCTTTTCTCTCACTTTGAAAAAAAATATGGGCCAGACATTTAGCTTTGGTTTATGTTGCCAAGTGAGTAATGCTGATTTTAAAGTCCAAATATATGTAATAAAGTCTTGTTGCTGTCTTTCATTCCAGTGTCTGGTTCAGTGTCGCCAGAAAGTAGCTGAAGTGCTCGGAGTTGGAGAACTCGAGTTGGAGTTAAGCATGGGCATGTCACACGACTTTGAACATGCAGTAAGTCCAGTGTTTTTACTAAAGTAGAAACATTCACAATTCACTAGATACAGCAAGATGCTCGTTTGCATCTTTCCAGTTAGTGATATGTTGCAAGATTATATTTAATTTAGAGAACACAGATACTAAACAAATATCAATTTATTTGCTTTCTTGTGCAGATATGCATCAGAGTGAACTTTACATAAGGTAGCTAAGGGTAACAGATGATGCAGTTAAATTACATTATATTCGTACTGTGACATAAAGACTTAGTTGTTAAGTGAGCATTTTATGCAAACGAGCAGTTGGGCATCGATAAAATTAAAACTCATGTGAAATCAATACTGGACTAGTTAGCATATCTGGTGATTTAAACATCACTTTGCTGACATGTGATGACTGTCAGCTGTGGACCACCTGACTTATGCCTTGGCCCACACTTTGAGAACCACTGGTGTAGGGAGAAATTATTAGTCATTGCTAAATAAGAAGCAGAAGTAGGGCTGGACCGGTCACACCTTGCAAAAGCCAGCCGACAATTTAACAAGACAAGCTCTGGGATGGAACCCACTGGGGAGGAGCAGGGTTGGGAGATGGCATGACATGGTCCCAACTGGAAACGCCCAGAACCAGGTCTGATGGCGAGGTGTAGTTGCGGCCCTATGCTCCACTGGGGGCAATTAGGAACAAGAAACACTGTGCTGAATCCCATCTTGTGTAAATCATTGATCAGACAATACTGAGCATTATGTTGTCAAAAACTCAGATTTCCTCTTCATTCAGTAAAATACTTTCATAATTATCTTTTATCTCTGACAACAGATCGAAGCCGGCAGTACCAACATACGAGTGGGGAGCACTATTTTTGGGGTGAGAGATTATCCACAAAATCAGACCCACGGATCCACAGCTTCGGATTCGAACAGCTGTTCATCATCCCTGACCAGCAAAAATAAATCTGATTCTGGCGAAGCTTCAGGATCCTCACACAATTCTGTATCTTTTGTTTCATAATCTGACATTGTCCTAAAAACATGCTATTTTCTGTTGACACAATAAAACCCTATTTCTATTACCAGCATCAAGTTTCTTCTGTTTCATGAAAACAAAAAAAAAAAAGCTAAAGAATTTGTTGGGTTGGTTTGCATATGTATGATTGTAGTAGATGGGTGTAACATGCATGTTTGTGTGCAAGTCCATATAGCTCTTATAGGTGTTCCACAAAACTACAAACGACTTTGCAAAATAAGAGACAGACGAATCTTTCACCTTTTACATAGAATTAAGGAGAAACATACTGAAACAGCAAGCAACTTATTTTATTTTCATGAACATTTAAATAATGAGTAGGTACACATCATCCAAAAAAAAAACCCAACTCTGAAATAACATCAACAAAAAATCATAGATAAACCATTTGGAAGAAGGGCAAAAAGCTTCTAGTTCTATACAGCAGCACAATGACACTAAATCGTTGCTGTTAATAGACACAAATATTTCACTTTTATTCCCATCTTTTGCAAGACTGTTATTGGTATGGCATGCACTAATGTTAATTGAAACAAGCCATATCAAAATTCCACCCTCTCATCTTTCCCCAAACCTAAAAAGGTGTAATGGTGTAAATACCCTGTAAATATCTGGTTTAAGAACATGCAGTCTAATGACCAGGAATTCCATCTACCCTCTTAAGAATGGGTAAAGTATACCAACATATATAAACGGCAAACATACGCCACAAGTGGATGAACAAACAAGTGATCATAGAAATAAATGGATTCTACAAAATGAAATCACACTGATGCGAATGTCCTTAAAAACTTCTACAAATTGTAAGCAAAGACTGTCATGATCAGGAAATTTCAGAACCTTGTTTATAACTATTCAGGACAGGAATATGTTCAACGTTTGTTTTTAAAAAATAATTAAAACCATTTTTTTCAGTCACATAAAACATATTTACAACCTTTGTTTTTATAATTGGAACCTAAACTGTAGATTCCTCTTATCATTTAAGTGACAACTAAGTGAAAGTATTGTCTTAAAATGCTTCCAAAAAAAGCTGCTACAAAGCAACCAAGTCGCAATTCACTAGATGGGTATGTTCACATAGTCTTGCAATAGTAATAATAATAAAAGGTCTTTACAAAAAGAATTAGCATTAAGTGATTGCTGAGAACATTTGTCCTTTTTTTTCCAATCTTGCATTACAAAACTAAAATCAATGTTTTTCAACATCTAAATGCAAATAGGTGTTTCACATTCTTTTCTAACAGGATATAAATTAAAAGCAATTATATAACTGTCTGCTTTAAAAAAAAAAAATAAAAACCTTCTTGCCTGTGTATGGTATGCAAAGGAAATACATGTATTTGCATTCACAACACAGTAAAAACATGGACAGTTCAAAGGAAATGAAACAAGTAGCAAAGCCTACAGGATCAATACAGCCAAAGCATGAGGAAAAGCTTGAAGACTGCCTGTCATTTTGGGCATGCAGCCCAAAAAATGAATGAAATATCATATAACCCACTGCCACAACACTTACACATAACACTGGTGGAAAGATGGCAATACTCATTAATAACTGTAAATGCTTAAAGGTGAGGTACTTCATACAATATTGTGCCTACAGCTCTGTGGTAACCACTTGTTTTATTTTCTGTCCTTGCTATGTTTCCTCATCAAATCTAGTTTAGATCAAATATGAGTTTCTCCCTTCCCTTGTTTGTTAATCTTGAAGATATGCCAACCCCTGAGTGTGCTGGTATAAAAAAAAATCAATCAATCTTAAGTTACTTGTGCATATCTTTAGCAGTAAGTTTTAAGGTTTTACTTCCCCCAAATACCCACCTTAGCAAAGCCAAGCCACAGCATGACAAGCATATACATTTCAAAGCTAAAACTATGTCACTGGATCTCAACTATATTCCACACTGTTGATGCCAAAACAAGACAAACACTGCTGCTTTATAAATAAACTGCCATCATCTCTAACAATCTAATAGTTTGTGCATGGTCCCAGTGCAAGAGACAGCAGCTATGGTCAGGTTGAATAAGATCTGGCACAGCAATACCCTCAGGTGTGTTACCAGGTACTCACTGTAAAAGTCCCTTACATCCTCAATCCTGAAACATTTGGGCTGTTTGTTGTTACAGAATAAAGAACACAGACATTCGAGACCAAGCATGTGAGGAAATTGTTCTGAATCTCCTACATGGAACCCAAACCCAACAAATTACATATGGAGCATGGTTGCCACCATGAAGAGCTACCACAAACTTCTGGTAACAATGAAACCAAGCTGGTCTGATTTTAGTCATGTCTCCCAGCATGACATTCTCAGACTGTCCTTCAAAGTACCTTGAAGCATGGTTGATACCAAGGAATGATAAAGAACTAGCTTGTTAATGCAAAAGAATGGACTGGCCATTCCATGGAGGACTTGCTTAACGCCTCTCAACACAGGGCTAACTAGTAAGTCATACCAGCTGCTGCATCTATCCAGTTCTCCCTGACAACAAGTACTAGCTTGTCAGTTGGTACGATTCAAGGAATGAATGATGATAAAGACAACAAGTAGGTTATCAATTTATAGTTCTAGTGAATTTATGACACTGAATACATCACACACAAGTCACTAATGTGCATGACTCTCTTTATATAACATGAAATTACATGTGCAATACAACACTGTGCATACAAAAATGTGTGTTAAAAAAAGGAAATGATCATTTTGATCAAACATTTTTAACATCAAAGCATACTCATTGAAAGATGTATATTTTTATATGGACATTCTCCAAGTAGCATGATCTAGAAAACAACTCTTTAGATCTTGGATTTACACATCGCTCATTCATGACCCCAAACTTGGTTTCCACAAACTAAAGTACACCATGGCACATCTATTGTGATTACTCAATTCGGTTTTGCTTTGCAAAAACAACAAACATATACATCAACGGGGAATAAACAGTATCACACACAAAACTTCTGCCCCAGATATTCTGCAGACTCTCAATACGTTTTTAAACCACCACCCCCACCCCTTTCCTCTCATGACATGGCCTGCTGATTCACTGTTCCTTGCAGATGTCGCTGTATATGCGAACTTTGCTTAGGAATACATTGGGAAGTGAGTAGGTGAGTGAGAAGCAAGTGTTAGTATTACTCCTGCAGTTTTGGACAAATCCCATGGTTTTCTGTATTGCCTATATATGGTCAACAATAACCATGATGGAGAAAACAGTCCTTGTGAGCATCAAAACTGATTCTCAAGCAAGTATGCTCCAGTGAGTTAGCGCTGTTATCACTGTCATTACAGCTCTAAACATGAAAGACACCAAACACAAATACATCTTCCACAAGTGCATTTGTTTGAATAAGATGAAAAGTGTGGGGTGGGGGGTAAAGTTACTGCCTTCAAATAGTACTAGGCTGGAATTGTTCTGTACCACCAGACGTTCAGCTCAATATTCTGCTGCATTCATCAAACTGATGATCAGGTAGAGAGGAATCCCAGGAGTGATAAATAAATAAATCCTCTAAAGTCTCAATCACATGCCAATAACAGTTGAGGAGGACTAGTGCAAAAAGGTGACAGAAAACTAGGCAAACGATGAAGATAATGATGAGAATAAAAGGATGGGGACAGGATGAATGATTTTATGTTTACATTTAAAAAAAAAAAGAGAAACGATGCAAGGAAAAGTTATGCTGAGATAACACAATGTGGATGGGAAATAAAAAGAATGGGGAGACTAAAGTTACACTACACCACCACACTATCTTGACTCCATCATCGGTGTTGAGGATCGTTTAGGATGCAGATCTCAAGCTGAACAATGGTTAAGATCCAAACTTTTTCAAGCAATGGCAAAAATATTCATTTCCATGAGTTACATACACAGATAATGAGAAAAATGCACAATAAATGCTTTATAAAAACTAAGTACAAAAATTGTATCCAGACTGCTGGGCTGTATGTGTGCATGTCTTTTTTTTCATGCGCAAAAGTCATAAGAAGGCCTATTTAATCTGCTCTTTTATAGCAGGTCTAAAATACTTTTTGTCATTCATAGGTACTTTACTCATGAATACTCATAAAAGAGCATGAAAAGTGCTCTACTAATACCATATTTGTGTCAGCAATAATGTCGAAAGGAATAGCTATATAAAGAACCCATTAAAGATCATATTTAAAAAGCAAGTTCCTAGTTTTTATGATGCTATCCAGCTCTTGACCACTCTCAGTGGAAAAAAACAAAGGATACAACTCTTAGACCTCTCTCAACGGGGTCCACCATCATAAGCCCATGTGGCACGTACACTGTCTTGTTCTGCTCATCCACATACCGAGCAATCCGTTTTAAACACTGTAACACAGAAAGAATGTACTTTAAGCAAACCTTCTGATTTAAATTTTAAGCATTTATATGGGCACATATAGGAACAGAGCTCTGCAAATTATGGGCTATAGTACTATTAATAGCTTTAATAAAGTTTTGAAAAGGTAATTATCAGATATTTGACACCACTCTGTCCTGGTTGGGTAGGAATGGATCTGGCAACCTTCATCCTGTAATTTCAGCTTCTTAATGCATGCTTATTTTCTTCCTTATCGCACATAGCTATTTTATGACATTATTTTGCCAGCAAAATTCCTTTCAACATATTAATATTCAACATGACTGATCTTCTATGATGAATAATAAATAAAATTCAAATCATCTGGAAAACTACCAAGAGATTTCAGCCAGTTAATAGTCGTACAATTTTATCAGGTAAATAATGAGGCCCCTGATAGACTTGTCATTTTTAAGAGCTGAGGTAGATGACAGCAATATCTTTACCTATTTTGCACCTGGATTTCTTAAATGGAGACTAGCTAAACCAAACAAATTACACATTAGGTGCTCCATCTAAATATCTTAACAAAGACTAAAACAAGGAGATTTTTTAAAAAAAGTCTGTGTCATCAATTGTGTTGTTTACCACACATGCACATACAAAGGTCAGCTCAATTCAAACAGACAAAAGTATAAAAATATATAAATTAGTAGGAAAAAGATCAAACCACTTTGATTGCATTTAAAAGAGACTCAGTCTTCATGGTACAACAAAATCTGCTTGGTATGTATATAGTTTGGTTAAAATAGTTAAAATGTTTGAGTCTTAGAAATAAAATTGTCAAACAATTCAATACATAATTTCAAATGTAAGAAGCATTTCATATAATGATTGGTTGACTATTTATTTTAGTCATTATAATAAAAAGAAAAATGAGTTTGTCCGATCATCTGACAGTAACAACACAATTAATATTGTGTCTTAGTATCATACCTTTTCATAATATGTATCCATGCAGAGATATGCCATATATGCAGTAAGACAAGCAAAGCAACTCTCGCAGTATGTCCGACCACTCAAGGCTTCTGCTTCTCCATATATCTCATTTATAGTGTTTATCGTCCGCTCTAATGTTGCACGATCAATCTGAAAGTTAATAAGATAGTAGCTGATGGTGAGCAAGTGGATCTTTTATTCATAGCAAAATATAACAAATTACTGTTTATTAATATTAGTTTACTATAAACTTTTTACTGAACCCTAATTTTGTATATATAGCCATATAATAATAAACATTAAATCCATGCTATACATGATATATAGCAGGTAAGTAGAATTACTGATAATACAAGTTTTGGTACTTTAATATTTCTTAACTGAAATAGATCCAGAACACAAACTCCATTCAACAGAAAGCACTTTTAACATTTTCAGTAGCTACACATTACTTTTCCTTCCAGTTCTTGTGGAAACTTGTTTTGGAAACGAACTCCTGTGCCATCAGAAAAATCACGATGAATGAAGACCTTTGTGCACTGTGAGGTTGATAGCCGAGACATTGAATCCATTTTGTTTGACTGTAACAAAACATTCACATTTAATAAGATCTCAATATATTATGAGAGAAATAACACTTGAAAAGACACAAGCAAAGACTTAAATCTTCAGCAAATACTATTTAGCAAATTGATCTATGATTGGCCAAATAAATTAATGTGATGGTTCTTATTAATGTCTTTAGAGAAATCAGAAGAATATACTGTTGCTTCTACTATTATTTTGCTTTAAAAGTGGATAATATTTTGTGTTAATGTAAAAGCTAAATACAGTTTTCTTACACAAATACCATATAGAATCTGAAAGTAAAAATACACAAGTTCTGTAATTATACTAGAGCTTTATTTGTAGTAAAAAACTTATTATCAAAATCTGTTGTGTTTGTTTCAACTAGTACAGTTGAAGTGTTATGACTAAACAATGCTTGATGAGATTCCGGCAGTGACTCAAATATTACTTTAATACATTTCTCGAGCTGTTAACTACCTTCACACTTCTGAAGAAACCATAACGAATATGCTATTTTCTTATTTTTATTTCCGCTTTTTATCATGCACAGTCTGTCAAAAGTACCGAAATCACTAATTTTGTGACTCGTCAAAGAAAAAAAAAATAATGAATGAATGACAGCGATATGAAAATTATTCATTACGAACACAGCGAACCCTTATAGATAGTAATATTAATAAAGATTCAGAAGTGCATTACCATGGCTTCCTTACTTCTCTTCGAAAACAAATTGTTTTGTAGAGAGGAAAGTATTTATTAAATCCAGACGATCGTAAAACAATATTTGTTTCTATGTTGAGCTCATCTCACCAGCCGCCATACTACTTACACCGGAAGACGTTAGAAGATGTGTCGTGAATTGTGATTGGCTCGGACCTTAGGTCATTCGGCCTTCAACTTCCAAAATGGCGTGTGTAGGCAAGGTGCTTGGAAGGTTGTCAGGTAAAAGAACACTTTTTATTTCATTATTATCAAAGAAAGAAGCTTAAATTAAAAAGGTTTTTCTAAAAACTCGTTTTTTATGAGTTGTATGTGTTATTGCTTGGTGAGTTGCGGAAAATATATGCAAACGCTTCAGTGAGATGTTTTGATTTGTGATACTGCAGTGTTTATGTGATAAGCGTGCACTTTTTTCCCTGAAGAGTGCCGCTTTGGACTTTAGACCTCAACAAGATTACCGGAGTTTTAAATGATTTTGAATGTGATTTTGCTTAATTCTAACTCAGCTGATATGATTGAAATGAATAGTTGTAGTCCTTGTTAAAGACTTTGATCTTTTTTGAGTTGTCGCCTAAGCAAACTGGATCATCATCGTTTCACTACACAGTATCTGGTTATTATTATTATCTCGCCGTCGAGTGATTAGAATGATTGAACCGTAGAGAGATTGATCCGTAAAAGCACTATCATACGCAGAGATGCCCATTTCCTTGTCCTGGGTGCGATTTCTTATTTGATGATCCTACAACACTGTACTCAATATGACTTTCATATACATATACACACACAGCAAACGCATGCACCCACATAACCATTTTTTGTTATGCAAGTATGTTTACAATTGCAAAATCGTGCCATTTCATGTATACAGTGCACGAAGGATGTACTCTCAATCCTGTCCTTGTTATTGTCAATATGCAAGTATGCACATGAAGTTGAACAAGTGCATGCATATGTGCACACACACATGCATTGACCTTAATATATGATTAAAAAATATATTATGATTAATTTTTATTATTGAGGGATACACCTTGTATAGCTCTAGCTTTAGATGCATCTTTTCAGAATGTCGACTTCACAGTGACCCTCTCCTGACCATGAGTGTACATAATGTGTGTCTGTAATTTAGTTGTGTATGTTATAGAAGTGTGCAATTCTGTCATATGTGAATATAGTGTATTGTTGTTGATTTAGTCTATGTATGATATATGTAAATTGCTATGAGCACATCTTGGAAAGGTGTTATACAAAACTTCATTATTATTATTATTATTATTATTATTATTTGTGTACAAAGTATTTCAGATTTGTTATAATGTTTGTCACAGTTTTATAAAGGAGTCAGCTTGATATTTCTTGAAAGAAAACTATTCTTTTTTTCACAGTTCTGCAATGCCATCAGTCTGTTCGTAGCGTATACACTGCTACACGTGGAAACCTTATGATTGGATCCCATACTAAGGTCATCTGCCAAGGCTTTACTGGGAAACAGGTAATCATGATTATATGAATGCATGATAAGGCCTTTATGAGACTTCCCTCTTTTGAAGTCAGTTTTTGCTACTTTCTTGTGGTAGTTTCGTAAAGATAATGAGAGCAAGTTGAGTTTTGTTCATGTTTGCCTAAGATTAAGATCTTCAGATTTTCAGCTTGTCAACCTAGTCTCTTTCTTTGTTTTTTGGCACCAGGGAACCTTTCACAGCCAGCAGGCAATTGAATATGGCACTAACCTGGTGGGAGGTATTTCCCCAGGTAAAGGAGGGCAGAAGCATCTTGGTCGTCCTGTTTTCAACTCAGTCAAAGAGGTAACAAATAACTTGAAAACATTAATATTCTTGTAGCCTAGATTAATAGGAGTATAATAAACATGTCATGAAGAGGATTTTCACCCATTGAGCTGATAGGTTTTAGTTTGAGTTTTAGGGGGGAATACTGTATAATTTTGCTTCTGATTATTAAATGAATCTTGATAAACTTGTTGACATGCATGCAGCTTATCTTCATATATATATATAGAGAGTTGAGATATGTTTTTTCTCAATTTTCATATCAGTTACACCACCTTACTATGCAGTTTAATACTAAAATGCAGCCTTAATTGTTTTTTCCCTGTTTTTTCAGGCAGTTAATGCCACTGGGGCTGATGCATCAGTTATTTTCGTTCCCCCACCATTTGCAGCAGCAGCCATATTGGAAGCGATGGAAGCTCAGATCAAATTAGTAGTTTGCATCACAGAAGGCATTCCTCAACAAGATATGGTACGGGTAAGGCACCACCTTGTTCGACAAGACAAGACAAGACTGATTGGCCCTAACTGTCCAGGTATCATCAAGGTAGCACTTCCAATTTTATTTGTTTCATATTTGTCTTATAAACCTCTGCATGATAATAAAATCATCTTTTAGATTTGGATAATGCCAATAAATATTTTACCCTTGCCAATTTCCTCTGTTTGGTATCCATTAGTTTTTTTTTTGTTTTAAGGATCCTCTTATGGTTCCATAACGTTAAACATTGTAATGCATGTAGCATATTTATTTCAGGGTCATTTATAATTTTTGACAGCCCAGTTTTTTTGGGTTTTTTTTTTAGCTTATCTGGCTTAGTGGGAGTTGGAGTTTTTAATCTTTCTGTAAAAATTAATTTACAGTGCTTATCTTAAGATTAGTGGTGAGCATGATTGTAAAGCCAAGAGAATTGTAGATTTTATGTTATTTTAGTAGATTTAATTTCTTGGGGGTTTTTCCCCAGGAAATATGCCCACACTTTTTTTAAGAGATGTATTCTAATGCCAGATGGTTTTTAAAAATGAGTTACTTGATGAGAATTGTGTATTGAAGCAATACATGACATAGAGAAACATGTAAGTATAAAGGACTGTAGCATGCAGAGTGAAATGTGTCTAGAAAATAATTATATAAACTTTGATCATTTTGTCCTGGGTCAGCCTGGAGAGTGCAAAATAGGAATCATGCCTGGCCACATTCATCAAAAGGGGAAAATAGGTAAGTTGCTTTTAGAAAAACCTAATAAATTCATAAATTCCAACAAATGGAATTTATTTATTCTGATTTCTCATATTGCCCTTTTCCAGATGTTCAGCTATCACAAAATATGCTTATATATGCCTGAGTTTCTCAACAAGTTCTCAGTTAGCAGAATATGCCTTCATGTGCCTGAAGATTCCTCACCAACCTTGCTTCCTACCCTCTTCCCACTAGCTTTCCTATTTTCTTTCATGATGCACCTGCACAGCTATAGTTGCTATAACAATTTTCAAATGGACTGATCTGACACAGCACAGGTGCACTTTAAATTACTGTACTGTTTTTTGGTCATTTTGGTCTTGAGGACTAATTTTTCAAGGGCAACGATCAGATTTTGTTTAGGAGTGGGATAGTGATTAAATGTAATTGTCAACACAGTGATCGGGTCATTTAGTTCACCTACATATTTATATCTTCTATGAGTCTATGAGCAAATGCTACATTAACAGAATGATGATAAAGTCCACTGCTTGGTTGTAGACTACTACTCAGTCATCTTGGTGGCCCAGTTGTGCCTGTCACCAATACAGTTTAGGTTGGCTGTCTTGGGTTCAGTTCTTGTCTCGGGCATTCTGGTCTTTCTCTGCATATGGCATCTGTTTACAGAGCTGGCTGCCTTGCCATGACATACCCTTAGTTGCTGGTTCGGTGTAAAACACCAATTTTCACACCCCCCCCCCCATTCTACCCCTAGTTTTTGTGGGATGAAGTTTTATTTAATTTGTGTGTTGTAGAAGACATGATTTACTTTTGGTATTTAGATACCATGTCAGGTTCATTTTTGTACATAGAAAAAAATAGCATGTGAACAAATGCCAAGCCTGAACTGTGGAATTTGCCAAAAAAAGAAATTAACCTTATTGTTAAAATTACGAGTCAGTTTGGAAACAAACACTTGTTCTCAGATTGGCAGGATAATATGCTGTTGTCTTTACACCTACCACATCTTTTGTCTTCCCTTGTATTTTCTTTAGTACTGTGTAAGCAAGGCTTTCCACTTTATTTATTTTGGCTACCTCACAGACATTAAAGTTAGTCAAAACCGCGGTCATCACATGCTGGGAGTGATGACAGTAAGCTAAAAGGAAAGGTTTTTTTAAAAATCATTCTAAAGTTTATGTGGTTAATAATAGATGTGATCTATTAAAACTAATGTATCATGCACACTTGTAAGGAAATCATCCCTTAACAATTGTTGTTAAAATGCAATTTTGATAATACCAAAAGAAGGAGGAGAACTTGTGGCTAATCTCTGAAGAAGAATTTATTGCATTGGTACACATTGAGAGATATGTATAAAGCAGGATAGTTTTACTGAAATAAGATGTTGGCATCTGAGCATTTTAGCATAAAATCATTTTGGTAAATTTTTCATCTTGTTTACTTTTTTCCCCGCTTATCCTAATGGTATGTAGGATGGAGTTCCTAGATAAGTGATACAATGACCATAGAATATTACATTTAGAAGTGTTTTCTTGACAGGTATTGTGTCACGATCAGGCACCTTGACTTATGAGGCAGTCCACCAGACAACTCAGTCAGGGCTAGGACAGTCACTTTGTGTAGGCATTGGGGGTGACCCATTTAATGGGACAAATTTCATTGATTGCCTTGAAGTCTTTCTGGCTGATCCTGGAACAGAGGGTAAGGATTCTTGATATTGCAGATGCTAAATGTATTGGCAGCTAAATATTAGAGGAAAGTCAAAATCAAGAGGAAAGTATATAATTGAATGGAATTTTGTGTTGGACAGTTATGCATGTTTTGTGAATAGTATTGTGCGATTTTTTTTTCCTCGCAAACAGTGGGTCTGCTGTATTGTGGTTTTTCTCCATGATTATTATTAGGCTTGTTGTCTTAGAATCATTAAGATGTTGAATCTGAAACCTTGATATAAAGTAAAAGAAATAGTTTACAGATGGTCTCCATATGTAAATATTAAATAGAAAATATTAAGGGCCTTTGCATTTTACAGTAGGTAAATGATAACTAACTTATAATTTATCCTAGGCATTGTGCTCATTGGGGAAATTGGAGGTCAGGCAGAAGAAAATGCAGCTGACTACTTGAAAAAACATAACACAGTAAGGCAACGATTTTAACAACTACATTAGTTTGAAATGTGTAACGGTTTTTTTTATATAATTTTTGTAACATCAGGGGATAATAGAGGAAAAATAGCCAAAGGTTTTTCTTAAATGCTTTTTACCTTAAAACTTTCTGTGCTGTTTTCAGAGAAATGCTAATGGCAGTTTTTTTTAATGTTTCAACTTCTAAATGCCGCAAAATCACTGCTTTTATCTGTTGAAGACTAGATGCAAAACTATGTATAAAGCTCCACATCTTTGCGCAAAAGTTGTGCTGTATTAAGAAAAAAGTAATGTCAAATCACAAGCGTGATGAGTGTACCAGAAGTGGGTGCTTTGTAGAAAAATGGTAAGACTTGAAAAAGGATTGTCACCTAAGCTTGTATCACTGAAAATATACATCTTTTGTTGAATGAAAATTGGCTGCCATTTTGACACCTATGAATCTACTTAATAATATGTAGACTAAGATATCACTTTAAGATGTAATTTGCACACATGCACACTCCTAGCATGCAACACAAAGTAGGGAAAGAAGGTAATTTCAATGCTCCAGAGCACATTTCTGTTTTTATTTGCTGGCAGTTTAAAGTGTTAAGTCTGTTAGAATGTCCTGCTTATTTGCTACTTTCTCCCACATTTTAATAATCTTATTGCGGTTATCTCACCATCAGGGACCCAATGCAAAGCCAGTTGTATCTTTCATTGCGGGGCTGACAGCCCCTCCTGGCCGTCGGATGGGACATGCAGGAGCTATCATTGCTGGAGGAAAAGGTGGAGCCACAGAGAAGATTGAGTCACTGAAAGATGCAGGGGTAGAGGTCACAATGTCACCAGCACAGCTGGGCTCCACAATGGTTAAGGTATGTAACTGGAAAACCCTGGATGTTTGGTTTGAGTAATACTGAGAACATAGTCTCTAAGCGAAGAAGAATCACTATCTTTTATTCATCTGCATTCATTCAAGTAATTTTTTAATGTGGTATCACGGAAATATCCTATTTGTTCTTATGCATTTGCTCATGAAAACTGCTCTTTTTTTCACCTCATAATGCTTATTTTCTTCTGTGAAATTTATTTTTATTTATTATTTTAGTTTCTTTAGATTATAATTGGTTTCTAGTTCTAGAAGCTTGAAATGATAGGATTGTATTACCTGATCCATTGTGTCATTTTTTTTTTTTACCTATGTCACCATCATACATGTCTCTGTGCAAGTACACATCTGTTTGATGCATTCATGTTTGATGTTTTAGTTGATGTGACTTTTTTTTGTTTCCAGGCAATGCGAAAAGCAGGCCGACTATAAAGCTATGTCTCTTAGGCACAATAATTTGGTGCAACACATATTGAAACACACCTTATCAGCCACGCTGATTTTAATGCTGTTTGTGTATATAGATATATAAATTTTGCCTTGTACTAAAAGAGTGTAATGTTTATATCTGTGTCTACTTGTGAGACTGAGAGAAGAATGCAAAGAAGTACTGATATGTCATAGAACTGATCTCACTTTTTTCATTATGCTGCTTAGTCTTTTCTAGAAAGTTTCGTCAAGCATTTATTAATATTTTGTCAGGAAATAACGACTGCTGAGCTGTCCTGCTGCAGTTTGTAATCAAATGCTAAAGCTTTTCATCTAAGCTTTTAGTCTTGTTCTTTGGTTTTTTCTGATGAAACCACTTGTATTTTTTCATCATTTAAAATTCTGATGATAAACAGATGACTGGTTTTAAAATGCGCAGATGTTGCTGCATTGAAAACAAAAGTTGATGACCATATAAAGACAAAGGTGAAGGTATAAATATGAAAATCCAAAAAGATGTGATAAATCCTTATCAGTTAATTACTGATGATGAAAGCAGGGGGAAAAGCTATAGTGGCTATTTCCTATTTGTGAAATGTAATGCATTGCAGGCCTGTGATGTATAAATTGAAAGTTATTTTGGACAAGAAACTAGTTTTGGGAAAAACCTAGTGTGATAAAAAAAACGTAATTAGAAGCATGTCTGTTGATCTGAAGATGATTGTGTTGAATAACAGCTTAACCAAAGCATGTCTGATTCTTGAGGGGCATTCTAACAGCCTTTTAATACAAAGGCCAGTCATAATGGTTAGTAAATATAGAAATCCAGTAAATCATGATGTATGTGTGTATGCATGCAATGTTTATGCACAATTTCTGGCATAATTACTGGGTTTCCAGTAAAAAGGATTCAAGAAGGAAAAAAGGTATTTTAACAAATGACTAGAATTATTTCTTCCCTCCCACTGCCAAATGGATGGAAATAAGATAGCGATATTAGGACGCTGTGGTGCAGTAAAAGACCATAAAATCATTTACTTGATGGTTAATGGTGGGATGCTATGTTAAGTGTCAGTGGGTTGAGCACTTGTTTTTTTTTTTTACTGTGTGCAAGGAATTGAACTTTGAGAGCTAACACATTATTTATATTTTGATAATTGTCATATATGCACAGTACTTGTAATCTTGAAAAAGAAAAATAACCCCAAACTAACCCTGTCTGATGTGACAATTTCTAAAAAAAATTTTAAGTCGAATTGTTAAGTGAATTTGGTGTGTGGTTGCTGCAATAAGTTTATGTACTTGATTGTATGAAGACCATTTTTTTAAAAATGAAACCAGTGAACATCGCTTATTCTCTTTTTTGCCCTTTAATAAAAGTTTAACTTTAATCTCCCTTTTTATTCCTCACTGTCATTTTTGTTCCTACCCAAGTAAGATAAATCATGCTTTTGAAAAGAAAAAAATAAACTCAAGGAAATTGATGAATATTAAGTTGCAACATTCTGATAAGAAGAAACTATCCCATAAATTTTTTACAAATTGAGAGTAATTTGTTATAAACCTGCTCATTGCATATGTAGATCTACCGTAGCTTTTGAATAGCTCTTTTTCGCTTATATTTTTCCTCATTATTTGATTCAGGTTGTTATGAATGTTGAAAGAAATATGACTTGCTTTCTGTGACCCTCACGATTTGCTTTCAGTTTGCTTTGGACGTTGATCTTATAACAAAGGAATGTTGCTGAAACCTGATGTCTCTCGGATCCCTATGATCGTTTTTACTCGCTTGTATAATTTTGTCGTCTGATGTGCGATAGTTTTCATCGCCATGCTTTGCAATGGCACAAAGGGTATTTCATTTTTTTTTAAAGTGTTCCCATGAAGAAGTTCAGTTTCCAGTGTGCATGATTACGTTGAATAAACATTGTTAGGAAAGATAAGTAATGTTTTAATAAATAATATTTATAATATGAAATCAATTTCTCTTTGCTTTCCTCGCTTTTTCTTAACACACCTCCTTCATTTCGACTTGCCCCATTCTTTGTCCTGTTATAGTTAGGAGATGGTTATAAACTGGGTACTGTTGCATGAGAGGATACACATATAGAGCAAATCTCTCTACGCACAAAAATTTTTCTTTCGAATGGAAATTCGTTTGGTAACACCGGTTCTTATCGCCTGTATCAGCAAGAACGGGGTTTCTGATATATGTGCAAAGTCACTGACAGGGCAGCTACAGCAAAGTGCTGTCTGCCTTGAAATCGAAGAGCTTCACATTTGGCAGCCACCAGAAGAGTGAAAGAGAGCGAGTGAGAGAAAGAACATGTATGGTTTTCAGTTTCGCCTCAAAAACCATTCCTGCCCTGACTGATCACACTTATCTCCGAGCTTAACTTACCCCTTAGGGAGAGAGAGCGGGAAGTGCCACATGGTTTAGTTCGTTTAGCTGTACTACAAAAGTGAGACATCAGTCAACGGACGGATAAGAGAGAAAACACGTCTGTACAGGTGGTTCCCTCAGAGTCGGGCTTTTGAAGATCACAGCTTGTGTTAAGCGCCGCTGCCAGGCAGCAGAGGATATGGTTTCCGCCAGTTAAAGGATCTGCTTTCTGGGGTAGGATTCGGGTGTTGGGGGCAATCGACCACCTCGGTTCGTTTTGATGTATGTGGCTATGACTAAGCGAACCGTGTACGGCGCATCGTTTTCATTTGTTTTTCAATGCGGTGCAACGCAGTAAACGGCCTGCATTAACTTTCCCCTGCTGCTCCAGGTGAGAACATTTTTTTTTTTTTTGTCCTCGGTCTACTCATCTATATTCCTCTTCATCGAGCATAAAAGCAATAAATCTCTTTTTTTTTTTTGGGGGGGGGGCACTTTAGAAAAAAAATCGGTGTTGATGGAGTTGAAAAGTGCAAGTGGGGGGTGGGAGGGTAGGTAGGAGTTGCTGGAGGCAATGAAACGATCGCCTGTGCTCCGGAGGCTACAAACACCACTGCGAAATACAATCGCATAAACTTTGTGGTTAAATATTCATTATTCAGCCCATCTAGCTCTGTTTCTGTTCTATGCTGTTGTCTATTACAGAAAGTCGGCTTTTGATAGAAACAAGAGAGCCCGTTCAACGAACACTTACTCTTAAATCTACAATAAGCTAAAGAAGACGATGAATCTGCATGCACGGAGGTGAAGCTTCAACAGTCAATTACAGGAGTTGAATTTTTTTTGTTTTTTGTTTTGAATCAAGTAATGACGGATAGATGAGGTGCATAGCTATATATGACGCGTGTAACGGACGTGGTGCAGTCACTTAAATAGAGCAAAGTATATTTCTCATTCTGGACATTTTTCTGTCTCATAAATATGCGTAAACAAAGATGTTTGTTTACAGCAGCAACAGCTTGCCGGTAGTTTTTATTTCTTTTAAACTGCGCATGTTTCAAATACATGAGACTGCCGATTTGCTGCAACAGTAGATTACTAAAGATTGCGGAATTTGGAAAGCTCGCTTTGAAGTTTTATAGATTTATTTTTTTGCCCAGCAATGTGTCGGCGCAAATATTTGATTGCTGAGTTCGTTGGTTTCTCTGCTCACACAGGTGTGAGAAAGGTGAAGTACTGTGTGAGTGTAGGTATCAGTTGCCAGCTCACTATTGTAATCTGCTCAGGGGAAATAATTGCTTGACTGACGTGCAAGTATTGATAAAGGGGGATAATGCTTGACACGACGACAATGAGATGTCGGGTCGACGCACCATGGTCATTTTGACATCATCTCATGACCACACCCGCTTCACCCACCCACCGGCAAGTACTATTCCATCCACTCACATTGACAAACACGCATACACCTATGTCACCTTTGTTTTTCCCTAGAACACAACACCTTTCCGTTGGGTCATTTTTTTTTATCTTCTAGAGGCAAAAAAGCAAAACAGGTAAATTTGTGAAAGAGCTCTTTTAGTTTAGTCTTAAAGTTGCTATGTCACGAGTGGTTGTTAACGTACTCCACGTCGCTCTAAGGGTTGTAGAGTAAACTTTAGAGGAGCTCAGTTCCTGTATCGCGGCAGGGGGCGCCATCGTCTTGTTAGTTACTGGGTGAGGGTGTCATAGGTAGGCGGTATACATACTTGATCTCTAGGTAACACGTGCTTTCAAGTCTACGATAGTCGAATGAACAGACTGGTTGTGAGCTGTACTTGACTTCATTCTACCACTTCGCGCGCGTGCACACACACACTCTCTTTAGTAAAACGAATGCCCCTCTCCCAAGAGAGACAGATGCAGTTAAAAAAATAAATAAAAACCTAAATGTAAAAAATGCTTGGCACTTGGGTTGTTTGTTTGTTTGTTTGTTTGTTTTACCACTCCCTCCCTTTCCCTTACACACGTAAAGTTCGTTATCAAGTACGGAACCATATTTAAAAATCCTTCCAAACCTCAGCATGTAGTGGTTTACGAGGAATAGCGATATGGAGATCAAGTGGTGCAAACCTATATTTCTCCTCTCTCTTTTTTAAAAAAATCAACCGACTGGATATTTGTGCAACCAACCTGTAACGTGTATCGCTTTTGTACGAAGACCATACACTACAGATCGAACCTCCGCTTTCAAGCCATTTCCTTCCATATCTCTCGACTCCCGCCACGTCCAAGTGGGAAATAAAATGACATCGAATGAGAGTCAATATATTTTGCAGCTACGGGCTCGACGCAGAAGAAGTGGAGAAAAACACAAGTAAAGGAACTGGATTTCAACGACCGGGACGGCGCTATAGATATATTTTTGTGAAAGAGAGAGAATAAAAGGTCGGGAGTCTATATCAGTCAACAAAAGTTCCTATTCACCTGTCAGTGGAACGGAGTTGAAAATAACTCCATGAGTGAGATTGATTCCATTCTGTCTTCCATACCCAGGCACGCACACACACCCACCACACGCACAATCGAATCCCTTTTATTAGACAGTCAAGTCTGTAAATTGGTTCAACGAATTCAAAGCGTCAAGAGAAATTAATGCAAACTCCTCTGAAGCTATTGCGTGGCTGTCAAGGGCGCGTGATTATGTTTGGCGTCTTCTGAACTTTGACCTGCGACCACCCGGCGCCTCATTTCGCTAGTGACAGTCCCTGGCAGCGGGTGCGACACAGAAGGGTGGCCAATGGGTTGCCATTCTTTGTTCGTTAGTTTACTTTCCACTCAAGGTGAAGAGGCTAAGGCCAGTCGACAACATGATTGTTTGTGACATACGTAGTACAACCATCAAGGCCAGTCTGCTTGGTGCTCACAACACCTGCAATACAAGGTGTGTGGACATTTAATCATAGATGTTTGTGACTGAGATGATCTTTCTGCTTCGTGAACATACAGAGAGAAAATCTCTCACAAATGTTTCGATAATCTGTGAGATAAAATAATTCATATGTCTGAACATGGGAGAGACAAAAGCTTATAAGTGGTGACGAGACTATCATCAGTTTCTGAACAAGAAACCTTTATCGAGTGTTCACAACAAAATGTGGATTCGCTAAAATGAATCTATTGTGTTCATTGTGTTCACAGGCAAAAATATGTACTGTGTTTTCATTGTGAACAACCAACATAACTGGACATGTTTTATCAGTCAAAGAATTTGACAGATTTTCCAACCATATATTAGATCAAGCAGATCCAATAAGCTCAGGTGAAAATGAAAAAGATGGTGATTAAATGTCAACCCACACACCACTAGCAGCTTGACAGGTGCAAGTCGTGAATTCAAACAACGAGCATGGTGCTAGCAGTCCACGGTTCTTGGACTCTTGTGGAGACTAGCAACCCTTGAGACCCACCACATGTCACTTTTAGCAAGACCCATGCACACGACAGGTGAGTCGGTCCCCGACACACGGAATGTATTGAGCTTATAGTTCTCGGGTGTGAGTGGATGGCTCTGTTTACACATTAGATCACCGAAACTGGTGGGACGACACGTACTGCCCTGCAGAGAACCTGTGGGAGATTTCGGTTACCTGTTTGTTGCACGTTTACAGGTAAGTTGCCGAGAACATAGGATCGAGTCTGACATCTCGGTTGAACCCTTGCTTTTAAAGTCTAAATTGTGGTAATTCTACATATTGCAAAGATTGTGTTATAACTTCTTCTTTATCGTTGTTGTTGTTGATGTCGTTGTAGTAATAGCAGAAATAACAGTAGTAGCAATGGATTTCAGTGTGTTTCAGTCAGTTTTCTCGCATGCAGCGTTTTGGGTTTTTTTTTTACTAACGTTATAGGTGTGAGACAAGGTGGGCAACATTTCAACGGCACGATCACACACTCACTCAGAAGCCTCGTGTAGGAGCTTCAATACTTTTTTTTCAAACCAGATTTTCTCCGTGATAATGTGTTTGGTCGACTTTTACGTGTTACACCGTGGCTCAGCCGGAAGTTACAGGGTTTAAGTACGTCTACCCCTATCCTCTCTCCCTGAAAAGATAAGAGAAACACTTTTTTTTGTGCTCGAAGGTCCCACAGGTGCGAGATTACATCTGAGTCTTTCTTCTCACAGGTACGTGACATCCTGCCATACATGGATCATTATGCAAGACAGTGATAGTGAACGCTAATATGATTTGCTAGGTTACATACCGACCTTTAGCACACGCTAATCTGTAGATTGATATACTTAATACGCTAAATGATTGCTAGGTGAAATTTTAATGACTAAAAAGATTGTTATAGGTCAGCTAGTAATGTCTAGTGGGCGCTGAAATGATTGGTGGGTGAGGTTATCAAGCACTGGGGAGATAAAAACTAAACAACCGCACCTTAGAGCAGAATGCTTCTGTAAACTTATGATCGCTTATGGTAAATAGAACTTGGTGTTTGTTTTAGTTCACGTAAATCATGCTGAATGTACAAGCGAATGTGAGTGAATGTTCATCATTAATCAAAATAAGCAGTAGTTAGTAGATTTTGATGAGGATTGAGTATGCTGCCAACAGTAGTTCAGACCTTGTGTTTGTTCAATTTTTTTCAAACGCCAGCAACACTGGCACTTGGCCCCTTTAAGACTTTCTTTCTCTACAGGCAGAGGTCAAAGGTTATCGGTTCTCAACACTGTTCAGCAATGCGTTGTGACCTGTCGATGTTACCCCGCATTCTCAGTAGCTTACCGTTCCACCCATTGACAGATTACTGGCTGACAGTGATGATAGAATGTCATGTTTTAAAGAGAAATAGAACCTCAGTGTTTTTGTCAAAGGTTGTGAAATGACTCGGGACATAAAAGTATCTAGTTAAAATATCGCAACCAGTCATTTTATGAAGTTTGAAAATCGCTTGAACAGGTATAACTGTACACTGTATCGGCAGATTAGACACAAATGTATGCATCCTTGTTTATCAGTTTATGAGTCTGAGTCGGTATTTTTTTTGAATCCCAAACCATCTGTCAAACAACGTCCTGGCAACATGAAGACTGAGACTCAGTCAGAAAAGCCAGCCCTCGTATATTTGATTTCAAGGTTTTTCGTGCCTCACACTGGTGAAAATAAATACAAGTACTCAATGGCCCGAAGTGAATAAAAGAAACAAACCATGACCGCCCTATAACTGGTTCAGAGACTCACCATAAAGACTTCAACTGTCAACCATCAACATGTACAGATGTTAATGTAAACTTTTAATACCAGTGCAATTTCTAAATCGAACCCGATGTTTGTACTGTCTGTTAAAGTCCCAGACGTTTATGTATGTTCATGTGTAACATAATAGTCAGGGTACATCTCATAAAATAAGTCTGTAAGTCTTTTCGCTAAAATGATTAGAGTTTTATGATCTTATTGGAGGTAAATTGAGGTTAACACACAAATGGAGAGATTGTACTTGATGGCTATTGAATTTTTATGAATCACTGTGTAAAGAGAGAGAGTGTGTGTGTGTTATTCGATTCAAAACAGCAGGACATGTTCTGGTCCGCAAATCGAGGCATTCAATATCAAAAGCAAGCAAACAAGACAGAAAATCTTTGGTCCTTGCTGTCCTAGTCGGACTGCCTTCTCAGTAGAAGGTATGTTTGCCGCAATTACGCCTTTCAAGCGCAGAAAGGTAAAGGACTACAAGGAAGCGTGCTTTGTGCTGGGCAGACTGTATTGTACAGGTGGACTGCCTGGGACTTCACAGGAGAGTGCCGAGACACCGCCGTGGGTTAGGTTTCAACAAGAAGACCACATATCGTAGTTGATCTGTTTCCGATTACCTGCCAGTCTGTCCTTTTTTTCTCTCGCTTTCTTACTAGCGAAACTATCAACTGACTGACTAATTTTTCCTTCTTTTTTTTTTCTTCAGGTCGGCAAGATGCCGGTTGTCCATCGACCATTTTTCTGTTCAAGATTTTAAATGATCGCCAGCATGCAGTCTTCATCAGCCTTTCATTCCTAGAAAGGAGATAAGAACCGAGGGCTCCGTGGAGTATTTCAGCAGTGAGCAGTCATCAGAGTGGCACCTGTTGTACCAAGACAAGAGAAACTACTGCCTTGCCTTTGTGTCATGGCTGCATTGTCAAGGGAATTCAGATTCACAAAAGAATGGATTAAATAGCCACCTACTAACGCAGGCAACTGTTTGGCAGCCGTTAAACATTGGTCGGCAAAATGATGTACAGAGAGGTTAGACGTTCGTTGAGGGAGAAAGGTTTGGATGTGAACAGTGAGCCGCCGATATCCACGTCTCTAATGACAGTGTCGCTTATGGCGCAAATAACTCCGGGAGAAAAGGTGTTCAAGATGGCGGAGCAGTCATTCGACACCGTCGTCATCCTTCAAACTCCACCAAACACCGACGACGACGATATCGTCTGCAGTTCACAGTGATCGTCTGCCGGCCGTGTCGTCGTGCAAGCAGGTGGTGACGTCAGACTCTCACGAGAACAGCGCGTGCGTTGATCCAGCCAATCAGGCGCCGCGAAACAGCAAACGGCGGGATCAGGCCCGCCGCCACTTGTCCCAGTCCCTCAAAGGGACGCAAACCATGTTCCCAGCACTGCGACGGATTCACAGTTTCAACGCGGCCTCTCGACGCTCGGACATACCGTTGTCAAGGGAAACAGGAAGCCTGAAGCATCGTGGGTTGGATGAAGACAAGCGTGCAGGGATCTCGGACATGCGGCGGACAAAAAGCTTGAAAGAGGCAAGCGGAAGTGCATTATTTCCCTTGCCACTTTCTCTAGCGAGGCCGACTTGTCACCTTGACATTAACTCTCTGGTTCATGACCTTGACACGAGCTTAAAACATCCGGCGCTGCTGTTGCGTAAGGTGGACGCACCCAACGGTCATCGAGCCAACGGGTCGGAGAGCGACGTCAACGGCAACGACGACAACTTCGACTCCGACCTGCTTATCGCGCCGTGGACACTCAAGCATGCGCAGTACGCCATGGAGTCGGCCAGTCGGGCCTTGACCCCGGCGCTCCGGAATTTGAACAAACGACGGCTGTCGTCACGGGTGCGCACGCAGCAGTGGGTGAACCAGATCGACACGGACAGTGAGCGCAGTTCAGGCAGAGAACAGACAAAGATGTCGCCACCGGAACACGCAAAGAGTGCACTTATTTATGAACAGGAGTTTTGAGGTTTACTGCTGCACGTAAATACCCTTTGCATCCCCACCCAGTGACCCATAGTGACCCATATCTCGTGTAATCGTCCACAGTAAATAAATAGATAAAAGCTAGAAAAATTTCAAGTGGCTTCTGTGGCCGAGGACTGGAGGAGAAAATACATCATGTAGATTCCTAGGAGAAAAAGACTTTAAGAAGGCATTCACAGGAAACAAAGAAGTACGTTATAGTCATACTTGATGATCCCAATACCTTTTAAAAAATGTAATTCATTAATCTTTCAATTTTTAAAACTTGCAGATAACGGTATTAACGGTTCTTTGAAAGTGAATGAACTTGTGTCCTACTTCGCGTTAGTTTTTCCCTCCTCTCTGTGTTCTTTCATGTACCTGTCAATTATCACTATGCATGTGTGTATGCTTGTTTACGTGTTCGTAATGCCCGTTTCTGTCATGACACTACCTACTGTCCCTGTATCTTGTAAAGCACATTGAGCTCTCCCTAGTGCGGGGAGGTGCGCTATGTAAATCCTATTGTTATATCACAGAGGGAGAAGGTGACGTGTTGGTTAACGTTCTGTGCGTCAAACGTACAAACCTCAGCGACATGTATATCCGTGTTTTAGGGGAAAGAAACATATATCTTCAATAAAAGGAAGACAAAATATGTTTTATAAAAGAATTTGTACAGAAGCTATAGGAAAATGGAAAATGAGTGTGTATATGTGTGCGTGTGCGCGTGCTATTTTTATTGCGATAAAAGTATAAAGAAATCACTATTTTCTAACAAGATTATTAGAAGCGAGTTGCACTCTGGAGAAAGCAGACAGAAAGACACCATACTCACACGCAGAGAGATAAGTCGAAGGTTCAAGGGACGGATGAAAAAAAAAAATCGAGTTACCGAAGGTTCGAGTTAAGGAAGTTCATTATTTCACTGTGGACGTTTAATTTAAACCAAATGTTCATTTCTTTTCATTCTTTTAATGACAGTCCGGCATCCTGCGGAGACAGAGTCGGGCCTATGCACACGTGTTCCTATACAGAAAGGAGAATATGGGAGCGCAGGGTGGATGGAGGAGGAGTAAACGATTTTACACTTTCAGACGTATTTTCAAATAGTTGTTGGAAATGGCAGTAGATGCTGACAGCGAGGTCAGCGGGTCAACCGGACTTCAGCTCGTACGTGAACATTAAAAATAATGACGAGCACTGCGTTACTAAGGGTAACGGAGGACGCGGTTAAATGACGCAATGCTGGCGCTGTGACGTAAGGACTTAAAAATAAGATTAAATGGTGTGAAATCAATGGCGGACTAATTAGCGTCTCTGGTGATTTAAACATCACATTGCTGACAGATGATGGCTGTCAGCCGCGGACCACACTTTGGAAAACTACCGTGGTCAGACATATTAGCTACTTGAATTTTATCGCTTTTTGAGCAGACTGTATTAGTCCAATGAAAGAAGGTCAGAGTCCCGACTGTCGTTATTGTTATCGTGGAAGAGATAAGAAAAATGAAATGAGAACGAGCTGTATGTACTAAGGTGTCCCGTAAATCTTTTAGTCTCCTGGTTCATTTTATCGCTGGTCTTTCTAAGAGAAAGCTTTGAAAAATCGTCTGGCCGCCATGGCCCTGTGGGCAGTCATATTTATTGCGGCAAGATTAGCTTTGATCCTCGCTACCCAAGGTAAAGAACCCACCAACGCTGGAGACAGTCTTCTTGCATACAGAGTAGCCACCCTTGAAAGTATGGTCAGGGAACAGCAGGTCTTCATGAGGACGCAAGAGCGCATCGTCCAGAAGCTGCTCTCAGAGAAAGAACAGTGGTCTCGCGAGAAACAGTCTTTGTTGCGGGATGTGGCTGACCTGCGCCGTGATGTTGCAACTCTCCAGTCGTCCACCTGTTTCCAGTCAAGAGGCGGCCATTTGAGACCACTTCTTCCCAAAATGAAACCGCTGATAACAAAAGAGATGCTAGTAAACCTCCAGAGCATGTATTATTAGGACGATCAGACGATAGCGACCCTCTCCAGGCAGTCGTGGCTCAACTTACCGAGAAAATCAACGAAGTTGGGGCCGGCCTTCAAACCTTGAGGAACGAAGTGAGGATTGACCTTTCAGAAGCCTCCACTTCTGTTTTCGTGCACTGGGGGAGTTCCACCTGTCCGGGATCATCTGCTCTGGTTTATACCGGTGTTGTTGGAGGCTCCCACTACGACAGTCCAGGTGCAGCAGTGGACTTCCTGTGTCTGCCCATCGCTGACGTGGTTTTAGTGGACAGCTCCACCACATACAGTGCCCACCTTTTTGGTGGTGAATATGAAACATTTGACACCCACATGAACACGGACCCACTGTGCGCCGTCTGTCGGTCGCCGCGCCCTGCCTCCATCATGGTACCCGCAACAAACCAGTGTCCATCGGGGTGGACCCTAGAATATGGCGGATATCTCATGATCGGCTACCCGGACCACAAGGCAGCTTCCCAGTTCGTGTGCGTGGACTCTAAGATGGAAGAAAGGTTGGGTAGCGAACAGGACCTCAACGGGAAACTGCTGTACTACACGGTGACTAACTGTGGAAGCTTGCCGTGTCCGCCATACTCTGACGGGAAGAAGGTCACGTGTGTCGTCTGCAGCAAGTAGTGTTCAGTACCGTTCGCAGTCGTGATCTTTTGGAAGGGGTGCTTATAGTAAGACAACTTACATGGCATCAAAGATGCGCGTGTTGCACACATAGCCTAAGTCAACATAGACAAATGACAATGATGAAGTGACATTGATTAAATGTTAGTAGTTCGTGACTAAGGTTCGTATTTTCTTTTCGCACGAGAAAATGTCCATAATTTTTACGGAGTGTTACAAGTTTTATTTATGTTAAAGCAATGTCGACTTGCAAGCGTTGCCGTATGTGAATGAGTTGTGATGATATGTGGGTTTGAATTGTGATTGTGTGAGGAGATGTGTCTGCTGTGGTGGGTATGAATGTGTTATCTATTATTGATGTTGTTCTGCAATGTTTTAACCCTTGCTTCCTTATAAATCTAGTTAATAATTTCCTTTATGATGACTGAAGTCATTTCTTATCGTATCTTATTTTATCTTATTATGTTTAAGACATTTCTTAAGTTTCTTTAATAATTCCTGACTAAAGGACAAAGAGAATTATTAGACGTCACCGTAAACATTGTTAGCATATAATTATTGTCATAGAAAGCTAACAATAACGACATCGCCACGCTCCTCAATGATATTCTATACCTTCACAAATGACCATCAATGAAACAATGCTGGACAGTTCCCAAATGGTTGGAATGTGACTTGAATGAAGGGAGAGTTGAAAGAGGTGTTAGCTGTAAAGCACGGTGGTGCAGCACACGCCCACAGATTTTGTCTGCTCTCTGCACCTTTTTCAGTAATTTTATTCTTGAGAAACTACGATGTTCTTATCAGAAATAAGAGACTATTAAAGTTCCCTACTTGTCGCACACATCCCACGGACAAATACTTTACTCGGATAACCACCAAGAGGTCTCAACAGATAACAGACAGCAGAGAACAGATACGTCAAAAGTCTTACCTACGAGGAAAGCAGAAAGGTAAGTGGCAGGCGCACAGACTAGCCGGTTCGATACCCGTGGGACGCAGCGGTTTCTTTTTAACGTATTCTCCATTTGACCCAGCTGTTAGACGGGGGCCTGACGCTGTAGACTGTAGAGGGTTTGGAAGGAGAGGCAGGGAGGAGAGGAGACGTAAACTTGCTTGCATGCAACCTTAGCTTACCCCAAGATCAGTGCAGTCTGTAACACCTCACTCCCACTGCATTATCTTTACCCCATCATTTTAGGTTTAAAACTATTAAAAATACCAATGTAAAATATATGATTAAGAATAAGTAAATGATACAATTGTATAATTGTGCGTAATAGAAGTTAAATAACGCCTACATAGAATAATAAATACAATTTATCAGCACTTCAGAAACCGTTATTTTAATTTTTTTCAAAAAGTCTCTTTGTCGAGTGAAGCGTGAAGCTGAAAGCGTGCATGACTGTATGCAGAAGTACACGGTGACGGAAAAATAGCCCGGTGTAGATGTAAACAAACTGTCAAATTACCTGTGCTGGCTGTTGCCGATGTGTTATAGGGTTTGTATTGTTAGCAAGTACACCTTAAGCCTTCATTAGTCATGTCAGCGTTCGCTAGAAAGTGCCAAGTCAATGAAGTCATCTTCTAATACTCAGTATTATTCATTCTTGTAGACACAATTAAATAGTTGGCATAACCTTTTTTTTACTAACATTTTGTCTTTTAAGACGTACTGCGGTACGAAATTATCGGTTATAGTAATTCCCAATTTTAGTTTAAAGTATTTAACCATTTGATTTTTTAACCCGAAAGAAAGAAAGAAAGTCTTTCTGCAAAAATGTAACATAAATAAAACAACAACAATAACAACAACACCTCCCCCCCAAAAAAAAAAAAAAAAAAAAAACAAAACAGTTTCAACGAATTTTAATCTTTTCACAATGACGGCAGAAGGCAGAAAAAACGGAGAAAGGGAGAAAACAACTCGAGCTTAATTTTGATTTTGGTTCTCTCCCTTTGACCGTAGGTCGTCGTAAAGATTTGAGGCTTAGAACACTTTTTAGGGAATTAGGACCAAGAAAGAAAGTCTTCTGCAAAAATGTAACATAAATAAAACAAAACAACAACATAACAAACCCCCCCCCAAAAAAAAAAAAACAACAACCCAAAACAAAACAGTTCCAAAATTTTAATCCCCTTAGAAACTTTTTAGGGAATAGGACAAGAAAAGAAAAGTTTTCCTGCAAAAATGTAACATAAATAAAAAACAACAACAATAACAACAAACAAACCAAACAAAAACAAACCCAAACAAAACAGTTCCAACCAATTTTAATCTTTTCACAATGACGCAGTAGGCAGAGAACGGAGAAAGGGAGAGAACAACTCGAGCTTAATTTTGATTTGGGTTCTCTCCCTTTGACCGTAGGTCTTCGTAAAGATTTTATGCTTGGAAAACTTTTTAGGGAATTAGGACCAAAAAAATGCAGTCTTTCTTAATATTCTAAAACCTACACATAAAACTAAATTTTGCTAATAAATTCTGTCTATAGAAATTAATAAATAAAATTAAAGTTCGTAAATTAAAAATGTTCTCAATAAATAAATACATGGAGTGTTAGTAAAACATTCAAACCAAATATACTGTACATTAATGTCCGAAAGAACTGGCCAGTCACGTGCTGGCGGATTTCCAGATTGGCTTCCTGAAGGCGGCTATTTCCCACTAATCTGAGCGAACAGTCAAACACACTTGTCATCTTAACAAGCCTTCGCCTCCATCGTTTTACCTCCTCAGTAATTCTGTCCAAAATAGAAGCCACCAAGACATTAACCACAACCCAAACACTAATCCTAAAGCTTACATGAAACACAAATTTATCTTATCTAATATGTTAATGTTCACACGCACGCACACACGCACGCACGCACACACACACTTTCTCTCTCTCAAGCTATTTAAAACACAAGAAACAAAGAGAAAAGCATTTGAAAAGAAACGACCCTATAACGTTCATTTGCTTTATCCATTAACTCCAGAAGCTTTGACAGAAGCAACAACCAGTTAAGTGATTTGGTGCGCATGCGTAATGACATCGATTCTGTACACATGAGCATTGAGGCCAGTTTGTTTACAAAAAAAAGCATTTATATACATAAAACAAACCTGCAACATTCGGGCCGAAGTTCATGTGCTTTACATATTCACTACAATCAACCGATTTGGTGCGCATGCAAACTGAGACCGATTCTGTACACATGAGCTTTAAGACCAGTTCGCTTACAACGATGGAATATTTCACATCCACTCACCTAACTGAGCAACATGCACACAGATTGTTGAAAATTTTCAGTACCCTCTGTCGAGCATTCGGGTGAACAAGTATACGAAATCGTGGAATATGTCAGAAGCAAAAGCAGACACAAGCTCTGTACCATCAGACTGATACGCAGCAGCTAGAACATCAGCTAGAACATCAGCTAAAACATCAACTAGAACATCAGCTAGAATACCACGTTATTTGATGCAGTACAAGAAGGCACCAAGGGTAAAAAAGGGTCACGACTAATGCTACTTGGTTTAGAAGTCAGAGATAAAGGAAAGACAAACGATCTTTCTATATCTGCGTTATTTCTTATCTTCCCGTAAAAGCAAGACCGCAGCCCAGTGTATGGACATGTCTTACACCAAGGTGTCCTGGTATACACTGCAGGGAGAGAGCATTTGTTTCCCACACTCCGTAATGGCAGCGTGTGTTGTGTTGTTACTGACTGTTGTAGCAGGTGTTGTTGTCGCAGACGGCAATCAGCAGACCGTGACCGACGCTGCACTTGCCTACAGAATAGAAGCTTTAGAGGACATCGTCAGACAACAGGCAAAGGTCATTGATGATCTTGCTTCTGGTCTGCATCGAGCATTGACGGGTTTGGAAGCATGCTCTCCTTTGAAAAACACCTTTCCTGTAGTGGACACACCTGACAAGATAGAAGGTACAGGTCTGTTACAAGAAGAGTTAACTGGAAATTCCGTACAACACGCAGTCTTTGTTCGGTCGGATGACAACGACCCTTTGATACCGGTGGTAACTCAGTTGACAGAAAGGGTTAACGAAGTCAGTACCGGTCTGCAGGCCATGAAGAACGAAGTCAGTGCCAGTCTGCAAGCTTTAAAAAACGAGGTGACTGAAGCTTCCACGTCTGTCTTCGTGCACTGGGGAAGCTCCACGTGTCCAGGCTCCTCTGTTCTCGTTTACTCCGGTGTCGTCGGGGGGTCTCACTACGACCAGCCCGGAGCAGCAGCCAACTACCTGTGCCTGCCCCTCTCTAACATTACCTTGCTTGATTACACAAACACCTACACTGCACATCTTTACGGTGGAGAATATCAAACAGAAGACGGACATAATGATAAAGATCCTCTATGTGCCGTGTGTCGATCGTCACGTGCCACTAACGTGATGATCGCGGCGACGACTGTCTGTCCGGCTGGCTGGACCTCGGAGTACAGCGGATGGCTGATGGCAGGATATTTCGGGCACAAAGCTGCCACCGAGTTCATCTGTGTGAACTCCCAAGAAGAAGAACGCCAAGGAAGTGAAGTAAGCTATGATGGAAAACTGTTGTACTACACTGTCACTGACTGTGGGAGCCTCCCATGTCCTCCTTACGTTACCGGGAAGAGGGTCACGTGTGTCGTCTGCTCCAGATAGACGTAAGTATTCGGCACCAAAATATCGCACTTCAAGTATGTAAAACTTTACCTTTCAGTTGAAATCTATGTAACTGTTAGACAAACTATATATTAAATGTGTATGTTCAATTTTTTTTAGATTTCCTTATTTTTATATATATCTGTATCAATAGTATAGACACACACATGCCCTTCACTACCCATACACTTCAGCTCCACCACTGACTGCATTCCACTCTCAGACCTGACTAGTGCCCCACCCTTAGCATAAAATCTGTTTATCAAGCTGGATGTTCTGGCCTGGCCATGTCTGTACGACATTGTAGAGGACATACAACAAAATAAGCAATCGGTTGGGTGGAGCGTGTCAGCCACTGCACACCGTGGGTATACATCGTGTGTGACGAGGGCAGGTATAACTGCCAATAGTTGTACAACTCGCCCGCACGCACCACTCGGTCGAGTCGGACTTTCTGCTTCTGGAAGGGCACTGGTGTGCTAGATGGGGACTGACAAGCGACCACACTAATGTCTATCATAAACACCCTCACCTCACACACACATGCACAAGCACGTTGAAGCTTATAATAAAGGAAAATGTGTAGAACTTTGCATTTAAATTTCCCTTTTTGAGTTACATTACTGTTTTTTTCCACAATCTTTTGACCACTACATTACTTAATGCATTAATACTCTTTGATGTTCTATTTTTATTTTCAGACAAAAGAACTCAGTTACCTACGGGCTACAAACTTGCTGCGTTCAAGGACTTGTTGTGTGTGAAATAATTATATCATCAGTAAACAATAAAAAATCTCCAGCAATATCTTAATCACTGAAAGTTTAATGATCGCTTCCTCATATTGGTGAATACAGAAGATAGAAGGCAAGGTCTCATAATAGATGAAGCTGTAAGGAACTTTAAGTGTTTCTACAGCTAATACACTGGTCTACACTATCAATACTTGTCACGAATAACCTATTCTCACAGAAGCACACATACACGCACATACATGCATGACATGTAGATGTTTGTGAAGGTAAAGCAGAGAGGGAGAGGTAATCACCTCCCTCACGTAAAATTGGTCTCTAAAAAAATAAAGTCTTTAACACCTCAGCTCCAATGACCTGAAAAGGTTAGGGGATGACTTTTACGTTAACTTTATCGACAGACCCCTCGAATACGCCGGAGTAGACGAGAACAGCAGCATCTGGGCACGTGGAACTTCCCCAGATAAAAACTACATTGTAATAGCAATGTTTATTTTATTGACCTCGTTCTTCAGTGCCAACCACAGCAGCACCCACCTCAGAAATTCTCTATGTCACCTGATTGACTATCGGCATCAGAAGGTTGGTGTCATTCTGTCGGACAATATTTTTAAGATATTTTTTTTTGTTTTGCTCGCTGTTGACGGCTGACCAGCGTCTTCGTTTGCTGCTCCGTCACCTGTGAAGGAAGCTTTCACAGAAGGTGACAGTGAGTCAAGATGTTCAACATCTCACTGCGGATGAAGTATATAAACCAGAATTTCCGTGATGCGTGCTTGCTTTCTGACCATGTCTTCCAGGCTCTCCATTCTTTCAGATGTAAGTTATCTTTTGTATTTCTTTACTGACGTCGTCCACAAGAATAACGAAAAGCTGTCTTTTATTACTTATTTTAATTTCTTCTAAGTGTTCAAAAAATTTCCATTCAATGTAAATATAGATTACACGCACGCACGCCACACTTGCCTTCGTGGTAAGAAAGCAGGTGTCCTTCTCTCATGCTTTTCTTTGCTTATCTCATCCTTGATAGTGAAAGGTCTTTCGTGTGGCCGAAGCTCAGAGCCATATCACAGACCTGAAAGAAACATTTAGAGAGAAGTAAAGTAAGTAGTATTCCGGACTTTAGGATGAGGCCGGCTGTCATTTTCTTACTTTCTGCTGTGACAGGATGTGTTCTCGCAGGTGTTAATGAGCAGATGCTGAAACATGGAGGGTGTGAAACACAGGAGGATAAAATAGAAGGTCTTGTGGGCAGATTGAGGGAACTTGAAGATATCGTCAGAAATCAAGCACAGGTCATTGAAAATATTCTTTCTGAGAAACAGAAAACAACTGCTCAAATCCATGAAACACTGTTCCCGCTAGATGGCATCGTTCCAGATGGTCTTGAAATTGAAAAAGGTGCTGTGCGTCCGTCACTACAGCTGGGAGAAGAAATTATTGACATCCAAAAACAAAAGCCTGGTGTCTTTGTTAGGTCTGATGACAGTGACCCTCTGGTGGCGGTCGTGACTCAGTTGACAGAAAAGGTCAGCGAGGTCAGTGCCGGTCTGCAGGCTCTGAAGAGCGAGATGACTGAAACTTCCACGTCTGTCTTTGTGCGGTGGGGAAGCTCCACGTGTCCAGACTCTTCTGTTCTCGTTTACTCTGGTGAAGTCGGGGGGTCTTATTATACATTTCCAGGAGCAGCAGTCAACTACCTGTGTCTGCCACTCTCTAATGTCACCTTGTCGGACATCACGGTGAACAACTTCGCGCATCTTTACGGAGGAGAGTATGAAACACTTGATGGACACTATCAAAAAGATCCCATGTGCGCGGTGTGTCGATCTTCACGTGCCAATAATGTGATGATCCCGGCGACGACTGTGTGTCCGTCTGGCTGGACCTCGGAGTACAGCGGGTGGCTGATGGCAGGAGATCCACATCACAGCGCTGCCTCTGAATTTATCTGTGTGGACTCCAAGATGGAGGAGAGGATAGGCAGCGAGAAAGACAACAATGGGAAGCTCCTGTATTACACGTCTACCGTGTGTGGGAGCCTCCCATGTCCTCCCTACGTTAACGGAAAGAGGGTCACGTGTGTCGTCTGCTCCAGATAGACGTAAGTACTCAGGCCTAAACATCGCAATTCAAGTATGTAAAACTTTACTTTTTAGTTAAAATCTATGTGACTGTTAGACAATCTACATATTAAATTTGTATGCTCAATATTTTTACATTCTCTTAAATATCTATATCACTGATACAGACACACACATGCGCGCGCGCCATTCACCACCATACACTTCAGCTTCACCACGGACTGCATTCATCTCAGACCTGACAGGTGCCACAATTTTGCATTTAAATTTCCCTTTTGGTGTTACATTATTGTTTTTGTCCACAATCTTCAGACCGTTACATGACTCAATGCGTTAATACTCTATGGTTTTGCCTTTTTATTTTCAGACAAAAGAACGCAGTTACCTACGCGCTACAAACTCTTGTTGCCTTCAAAGACTTGTTGTGTGTGAAATAATTATATCATCAGTAGACAATAAAATATTTTTATTTTCAGACAAAAGAACTCAGTTACCTACGCGCTACAAACTCTTGTTGCCTTCAAAGACTTGTTGTGTGTGAAATAATTATATCATCAGTAGACAATAAAATATTTTTATTTTCAGACAAAAGAACTCAGTTACCTACGGGCTACAAACTTGCTGCGTTCAAGGACTTGTTGTGTGTGAAATAATTATATCATCAGTAAACAATAAAAAATGTCCAGCAATATCTTAATTACTGATAGTTTAATTACCGCTTTCTCATATTGGTGAATGCAGAAGATAGAAAGCAAGGTTTCATAGTAGATGAGGTGGAGACTGAGGTGTAAGTGTTTCTACACTGATGTACACTATTCATATTTGTCATAAATAACCCTGTCTCACACATACAACTACATGCCAATCTACATCAAGTTCACTCAGCTCGCCCCTTTGATTCAAAAATAAAGACTACATATATTTTGTATAATTTTGGCATGAAAAAAGATAAACTCAAGAAGATAGAAAATTTTAAAACGTAAAGCAAAAAATAATTCTTACTATTTAGAGCAGACGACAGATGTCAGTCACTTGCCGCTACTGTATGGAGGACATGGAGGGCTTCCACACGGATAATATTTTTACGATATTGTTTTTTGCTCGCTGTTGACGGTTGACCCGCGTCTTCGTCAGTTGTGAAAAAAGCTTTCACAGAAGGTGACAGTGTCTCGAGATGTTCAACATCTCCCTGAAGATGAAGAATAGAAACCAGCATTTCCGTGACTCGTGCTTACTTATTGACCATGTCTTCCAGACTCTCCATTCTTTCAGAGAGACCACAGCAGCTTTCATATGTAAGATTTTTCTGTTCCACAGCTGCCAGGACAATTCCCTTACAGCTGTCAGTAAATATATTGACCATATATTAGAAAGCAGAACAGCTGTAACTGTACCTTTCTCTTTAGATAGGTTTAGACAAAAGACAGCGAGACTGTGTCTTTTTGTACTTCAAACTGAGAAATATACAATGAACGGATGACATCATGGCAAACATGAAGTGCTTGGATGAAGAGCAGAAGCGCGAGTAAAAAGTATACTTTATTATGCAAAATATTTCTTATAGCGGTGGGTTTTGATTTCAAGGTTTCGAACTTGGACTCAGAAAGCGTGAGTGTTGAGTTTCTCCGGTGAGTTGCGTGGAAACACAAGCAGACTGACGAGAGTGTCTCAGGTAGGATTAAATTAGTCAATTAAACTCGAGAAAGAGGGATGTGGAATAATCTACTTTTCGCCTACGATTGACGATAAGAGAAGCATTATTCTGAACCCTCTGAGTTTGTCTTTAACGAAGTGAGGGTGATTAAAGAATATATACATACCTACATATATACTCACACGCCACACACACATCCACCCCACACATGCATACATTCAATAAAGCACACTAAGAACACTTTCCTGTACAAAAGATTTTTAGTACAGTTCTCTCGTGTCCCGCAGACTTATTGCCTTATCTTTATCTTGACAGTCTTATCTCCTTGACTCGGTCAGAGCTTCAAACTCATTTATTAGAAAGGAAGAGTAAAGGAGAGGACAGACTACAATGACTCTCTCTGTTATTTTCTTCCTTACGACTGCAGCAGGATGTGTCCTGGCAGCACAGGATCAGCAAAGCCGCCAGGATGTAAGTCTCACAGAACTCGTGGCTACAGTAGAAAGTCTTTTGGACAGAATACAAGGTCTCGAGGCAGAAAAGCAGTCATTGGAGATGAGAGTTGAATGCCTGGAGACACTGTGCTCATTCTCTGATGTCCTCCTTCCAGGAGAAGGCACAGCAGATGGAAACGAGGCTGTAAGTCTTGCGAGAGACAGTCAAACACAAGCGCGTGCTGTCGTTGTTCGGTCAGACGACAGCGACCCCCTGATACCGGTCGTGACTCAGTTGACAGAAAGGGTTAACGAGGTCAGTGCCGGTCTGCAGGCTCTGAAGAGCGAGATGACTGAAGCTTCCACGTCTGTCTTTGTGCGGTGGGGAAGCTCCACGTGTACAGACTCTTCTGTCCTCGTCTACTCCGGTGGAGTCGGGGGGTCTCATTTTACATCTCCAGGAGCAGCAGCCAACTACCTGTGTCTGCCCCTCTCTAATGTCACCTTGTCGGACATCACGGTCAACAATTACGCACAGCTTTACGGAGGAGAGTATGAAACACTTGATGGACACTTTGAGAAAGATCCCCTGTGTGCCGTGTGTCGATCGTCTCGCGCCAATAATGTGATGATCCCGGCGACGACTGTCTGTCCGGGTGGCTGAACCTCGGAGTACAGCGGGTGGCTGATGGCAGGAGATCCACCGCACAACGCTGCCTCTGAATTCATCTGCGTGGACTCCAAGATGGAGGAGAGGACAGGCAGCGAGGAAAACAACAATGGGAAGCTCCTGTATTACACGTCTACCGTGTGTGGGAGCCTGGCATGTCCTCCCTACGTTAACGGGAAGAGGGTCACGTGTGTCGTCTGCTCCAAGTAGGAACCTGTAAGTAAATGAAGCTCGGCTTTAAAGTCAATGCTAATCTTCTTCTTCCTTCCTATACGCCCCCAGTGGAGCATAGGGCCGCAACCACACGCCGCCATCGGACCCGGTCCTGGGCATCCCTTTCCAGCTGGCACCATGTCATGCCAGCTGTCTCTGCCAATTGTCTCTGTCAATGCTAATATTTACTTTAATTTTAGAGTTGCAAAAGTTAGATATTTTTGAATATTTTTTTTATAATCCGTTCTGAAGACTTCAGATAACTTTATTACAAGAAAGCTGCACACAGTACAAATAACAGTCAAATTATGGAAAAGGACGATAAGAAATATTTGCTTCGATTTCACTTTAGTTAGAAGGTAGATCACAAAAGCAAAGTAACCTGTACAACTCAAGTAATGTCTACTCTATGTCTGCTTAGTTTGTATATTGTTTCGGAATACTAAAAGTGAGGTGAAGCAAGGCAGTTGCTGAAGTAATCTATGATTTAGTTTGTTATAAACAACATGGCCACCACAAAATCAAAACCAGTCAACGATTTTCTGTCTACAACACATCAGGATCTTAAATTCTCTATTTTATTTTTATAGTTTTTATGCTTGTAAAAGAAGTGTCGAATATTCAATTCTTATTCTTCAAATAACACATTTCACTTAGCGTTTCCTACTCATCCAAGATGCTAATGTTTTCAATATCAGCCTCTATAATGAGTTCTGTATTACTGTACTACTTCATCGTCTATATTTTACTGCTTGCATTAAATTATGTTTTCTGATTATACAAGAAGAGACAAACGTTCCCTGCCAACCTCATTACACAACTTGACATGCATGGTGATAGAGGTATTTACTGTTGCTGACTTTCAATTTTTGTTTTTCAGATGAACGAAATACAAAACATAAAACCAAACAAACATCTCTGACAACAACGCTGTAGATACGTTTGTTTGCGTGGACGATGTTGTTTACCACAACACAGCACAATGTGTGTCGTTGTTTCATCAGTGGAGAATTAAAAAAAAAAAACTGTACACAACAACTGGCGTGTTTATTGTTACTACAACAAATTTTATTTACTGCACAAGGTTTAAAAGCTAGACATAATAATAGTAATTTAAGTGGCTCATTGTTTCTAGGGGACAGCACGGCCAGAGCAGGACAAAAACTTAATCTTTGGTTTAACTTTGTTTTATTTGTTCATACAAGACCAGGGTCTAAAGTTTGTTCACTTTCTATATCACACACAAAAGCAATGCGCATAAGGGGAAACAACTCTAGTCTAATACCGATCCGGGTTCTCTCCCTTCAACCAAAGTTACTCGTAAAGATTGTTTATAATGCTCTTTTAAACGGCGTATCACATATACTGGTCTTTTTTGTAGTTTACCAGATATAATTTTTTTTAAAACACTGGTGAAAATTTGCTTCGCAGGCACTCGGTGCTCCGTCGTGAATTGTTTTCGCGCGGCTCTGTACCTTCGTCGCGTACCCATAATAATTTTACTAAATGCATCAATCTGATTTTTTTAAAAATAAGAACAATGTTTTTTCATTTCAAGTTTATATGCGGTTATCAAAGTGTGATTCCTGGAGGTGTAACTTGTGTTAGCATGATATATCCTGTGCAACCCTGTGTGAAATTAAAAAAAATTAAATGACACCTACCTAATTTGCTTTGGATTACCTAATAAGTGACTGTTCATGCAGGGTTCAGATGTAAACATTTTTGTTTCACACAGTTTCATCTCTTATTATTAGTTTAAATTTTTTCTATCTCTTACACTTATTTTTTTACGATTTTTTTTTTAAATTGGTGAGTTTCCATAAGCACGAGGGGAATGTGACCTCGTTGAACCCTGACGTAGCGAATGAGTTACCCATTAACGACTGTCGAGTCGTCAGGTGAACAGACACATGAAAGCGTGTAATACGTAAGAAGCAAAAGCAGACACAAGTAACCAGTAAACCGAGAAACCAGCGCCTTGCGAGCATCTCACACAGCAGGACAGCGAGACCTCCAGTTACAATAGCAACTAGAACATCAGCTAGAATACCTACTAATATACCAACTAGAATATCAGCTAGAATACCTACTAGTATACCAACTAGAACATCAGCTAGAATACCTACTAGTATAGCAACTAGAACATCAGCTAGAATACCTACTAATATACCAACTAGAATATCAGCTAGAATACCTACTAGTATACCAACTAGAAATCAGCTAGAATACCTACTAGTATATACAACTAGAATATCAGCTAGAATACCTACTAGTATACCAACTAGCAAACATCAGCTAGAATACCTACTAGTATACAACTAGACACATCAGCTAGAATACCTACTAATATAGCAACTAGAACATCAGCTAGATCCTACTAGTATACCAACTAGAACATCAGCTAGAAATACCTATAGTATACCACTAGAATATCAGTTAGAATACTACTAGTATACCAACTAGAACATCAGCTAGAATACCTACTAGTATATAGCAACTAGAACATAGCAAGCTAGAATACTACTAGTATACCAACTAGAAATCAGCTAGATATACCTACTAGTATACTCCAACTAGAATAATATCAGCTAGAATACCTACTAGTACACATACACTAAACATCAGCTAGAATACCATACTAGCTATAGCAATAGAACATCAGCTAGAATACCTACTAGTATACCACTAGAATCACTCAGCTAGAATACTAACTAGTATATTCCTAGAATATCAGCTAGAATACCTAAGTATACCAACTAGAACATCTAGAAATAGCTAGAATATACTAGTATAGCAAGCTAGACATCCATAGAATTACCTACTAGTTACCACTAGAACATCAGCTAGAATAGGTACTAGCTAAACCCCTAGCAACATCAGCTATAGTATACAACTAGAACTATCAGCTAGACATCACTTTAAATACCTACTGTATAGTATAGCCAGCTACTAGAACATCAGCTAGACCTACTAGTATACAGCAATAGACATCGCTAGCACCTATGAGATAACAACAGCTAAACTACCTACTTAGTATACCAACTAGAATATCAAGCTAGAAACTACTAGTATACCAATAGACATCAGCTAGAATACCTACTAGTATACCAACTAGAACATCAGCTAGCCTACTAGTATACCAATAGAACATCAGCTAGAATACTACTAGTATACAACTATAACATCAGCTAGAATACCTACTAGTTAGCAACTAGAACATCACTAGAATACCTACTAGTAACCAACTAGAACATCAGCTAGAATACCTACTAGTATACAACTAGAACATCAGCTAGAAATACCTACTAGTATACGACCAACTAAGAATCATCAGCTAGACTATAGCCTAGAAATAGTATAGCTATGTATATAGAACATTCACTAGATACCTACTATACCAACTAAGAAACAGCTAGAATCTACTAGTATACCAACTAGAATATCAGCAGAATAACCTACTAGTATGCCAACTAGTCAGCTAGGAATACCTACAGTATAAGCAAACTAGAATATCGCTAGAATACCTACTAGTATACCAACTAGAACATCAGCTAGAATACCTACTAGTATACCACTAAGAAATCAGCTAGAATATGTCTACTAGTATACCAACTTAGAATATCAGCTAGATACCTACTAGTATACAACTAGAACATCAGCTAGACTATACCTACTAGTATACCAACTATCAGTAGAATACCTACTAGTATACCAACTAGACATTCAGGCTAGAATACCTACTAGTTAGCAACTCTATCACTAAATACCTACTAGCTAGAAATCATACCTAGTATACCTAGAACATCAGCTAGAAACCTACTTTATAGTATACCAACTAGAACATCAAGCTAGATACTACTAGTATAGAACATCAGCTAGAATACCTACTAGATAGCACTAGATACATCAGCTAGAATACAATTATCTACTAGTATAGCTGACATCAGCTAGAATACCTATAGTATACCAACTAGAACAAGCTAGAATACCTTACAACTAGAATATACCTTACTAGTTAGCAATCTAACATCAGCTAGAATACCTACTATATAGCAACTAGAACATCTAGAATATACCTACTAGTATTAACTAGAAATCATCAGCTAGAATACTACTGTATAAGCAACTAGAACATCACTAGAATACCTACTAGTTACCAACTAGAATATTATCAGCTAGAATACCTACTGTATATCCAACTAGAAAATCAGCTAGATAAACTACTGATACTCTAGTAGCAACTAGAACATCAGCTAGAATACAACTAATACTACCTCTGTATAACCAACTAGAACTACCATACCAGCTAAGAATATACCTACTAGTATAAACTAGAATATCAGCTATACCAACTAGAATCAGCTACACTAGAATATATAGGAAAACTAGAACAACTCAGCTAGAATAACTTTACTTAGTATACCACTAGAAATCAGCTAGAATACCTACTGTATACAAACTAAACATCAGCCTAGAATACCTACTAGTATACAACTAGAATAATATCAGCTAGAATACCTACTAGTATACAAACTAGAACATCAGCTAGAATACCTATAGTATACCAACTAAGAAATCATCGCTTAGATACTACTAGTATAGAAACTAGAACATGAATATCAACTAGAATACATACTAGTATAGCAACTAGAAATCAGCTAGAATACCTACCTAGTATACCAACTAGAACATCAGCTAAGCTACTAGTATATCCAACAGAATCACTGAATACCTACTAGTTAAATACCAACTAGAACATCAGCTAGAAATATACTACTAGTCTACCACACTAGAACATCAGCTAGAATACCTACTAGTATAGCAACTAGAACATCAGCTAGAATACTAGTACTAGATTACACCTATAATACCCTAGAAATAGAACTATCGCTAGATACTACTAGTATACTATAGAATCACAGAATATAATTGAGGATTATACAATAGCTAGAAAATCAGCTAGAAATACCTACTAGTATACCAACTAGAATATCAGCTAGAATCCTACTAGTATATCAGCCTAGAATATCACTAGAATCCTACACTGACTAGATAACTAAAGATTAAATATCAGCTAGATACCTACTTAGTACTGTATATCATAAAGAATGGTCAGTAGTAATATCCTAGTGATAGAAACATCAGCTAGAGCTGAGACTACCTAGTATAGCAACTAGAATATCACAGAATAACTACTAGTATACAACTACGAACTTTAGAATATAGCTAGAATATACTACTAGGCTTACAACAAATAGAACATCAGCTAGAAATATGCTATAATATACCAACTAAAATCAGGGCGGCTGCATAAATTTACCTATTCGGTTATCCACTAGATAGATAAATAGCTGACATAGAACAAGCTAGAAATACCAACTAGAAATCAAGTAGGTGGCGTGTGGTGCCTCGGTCATAGAATACATAGTATACCAACTATAATTACAACTAGAAACACCTCCTTAGTATATCCCAACTCAGCAGACACATTACAACAGCTAGAATACTACTGTATACAACTAGAAACATCAGTACCTACTAGTATAACCAACTAGAACATCAGCTGAACCTACTAGTATAACCAACTAGTTCAGCTAGATACTTTATAGTATATACAACTAGAAATCACTAGAATACCCTACTAGTTATACCAACTAGAATACCATCAAGCTAGAATACCTACTATATACCACATATCCTAGAATACTAGCACATCTAGCAATAAACGAATACCTACTAGTTAGAATCAGCTACTAAATAAGTAGCTACTTAATCATACCAAACCATACTAGACTACTATATACAACTGACATCAGCTAGAATACACAATAGAACAGCTAGAACATCAGCTAGAATACTACTAGTATACTAGAACATCAGCTAGATATACTACTAGTAGAAACCTATAGCTTACCAAGCACTAGAACATCAGCTAGAATACTACTAGTATAGCACTACCTACATAGAACATCAGCATAGAATACCTACTAGTATACTACATAGAACAGCGAATACCTAACTAGCTATACCAACTAGAATATCCTAGAATACTAGTATACCAACTAGAAACAATCAGCTAGACTAGTATAGCAACTAGAACATCAGCTGAACCTACTAGTATACAACTAGAAATCAGCAGAATACCTACTAGTATACCAACTAAATATCAGCTAGAATACTACTAGTACATAGAATAGAAATACTAGAATACTACAGCTAACTAGACTATCAGCTAGAATACCTACTATATAGCAACTAGTTAATACCACAGAACAAGCTAGATACCTACTAGTATACCTACAAGCTAGAATCTATAGTATACAAGCTAGAATACCTACTAGTTAATACCAACTAGAACGTCACTGAAACCTAGAGATACAATATCAGCTAGAATACATTGCTAAATTGATGCAGTACATGGAAGTACCAAAGTCACGAAAAGGTCATGTTTGCTGCTACTTGTTTTAGAAGTCAGAGATAAGGAAAGACGAACGATCTTCTCTATCCCTTCGTGTTTTTATCTTCCCTAAAGTAGGGACCCGCAGCCCAGTGTATGACGTGTCATACAGCAAGGTGTCTGGTACACACTACAGGGAGAGAGCATTTGCTCCCACACTCCGTAATGGCAAACGTGTGTTGTGTTGTTACTGACTGTTGGTAGCAGGTGTTTGTTGTCGCAGACGGCATCAGCAGACCGTGACCATGCTGCACTTGCCTACAGAATAGAAGCTTTTAGAGACATCGTCAACAGCAGGCAAAGGTCATTGATGATCTTGCTTTGTCTGCAGCGAGATTAACGGTTTGGAAGCATGCTTCCTTTGAAAAACACCTTTCCTTACTGGGACACACCTGACAAGATAGAAGGTACAGGTCTGTTACAAGAAGAGTTAACTAGAAATTCCGTACAACACGCAGTCTTTGTTCGGTCGGATGTCAACGACCCTTTGATACCGGTTGTGACTCAGTTGACAGAAAGGGTTAACGAAGTCAGTGCCAGTCTACAGGCTCTCAAAACCGAGGTGACTGAAGCTTCCACGTCTGTCTTCGTGCATTGGGGAAGCTCCACGTGTCCAGGCTCCTCTGCTCTCGTCTACTCCGGTGTTGTCGGAGGGTCCAACTACAATGAAACCGGAGGAGCAGCCAACTACCTGTGCCTGCCCCTCTCTAACATTACCTTGTTTGACTACACGAACTACCACACTGCGCATCTTTATGGTGGAGAGTACCAAACAGAAGACATACATGGAGATAAAGATCCTCTATGTGCCGTATGTCGATCGTCACGTGCCACTAATGTCATGATCCCGGCGTCGACTGTCTGTCCCGATGGCTGGACCTCGGAGTACAGTGGATGGCTGATGACAGGATATTACGATCTGGAGTCTGCCTCCGAATTCATTTGTGTAAACTTTCAAAAGGAAGAGCGCCAAGGCAGTGGGGTAAATAATAATGGTAAACTGTTGTTCCACACGTCCACCGTGTGTGGGAGCCTCCCATGTCCTCCTTACGTTGGCGGGAAGAGGGTCACGTGTGTCGTCTGCTCCAAATAGTCGTAAGTATTTGACGCCTAAACATCGTACTTCAAATGTATAAACTTTTAGTAGTCTAAGTCAGCGTGACTATTAGGCAGTGTTTATATGAAATTTGTAACAGAGCGTGTCCTGACTGCGTTGGATCAACAAAAGCTTATCTCCGATCCCCGAAGGAACAAAAAATCTTGTAGGACATGGCAAGGAAGCAGGTGCGAGTCATGGAAGTCATACATCTGCAAGATATTAAATTTTTTTATCGGTGATCGAGAGACTCCTACTGAGGCAACAACAAATAAAACTTAGGCAGAAATGACCTGGAATATATTCTAGACAAAATAACATGGTAACTTTCATGCCAATATAGTATTATTTTCCTTCGTAAAAGGCCGCAAGGTGTAGATTCTCGATTTGTTAGAAAATAGACATTTCACAGCGGACAACAAAACCTTCCTACCCTTAGCACTCAATTTCCGGTCTGAAATCTTGCCATCAGTTTACAGTGATAGTTTGGAGGAAAACATTATCAAATAGCTTTGTCATTGGCCGAAAGCTTTGGAAAGTCGTGAAGAGATTGAATCACACACACATATCAACACACCTGTGCAGCTGGAAGGTGTTTACATTGGTTCTCATTTCCCACCTTTTCTCTTATCATAAACTCAGGGCCGCCGAGAGCCAGCCCGGGCCTTGGGACAGACCTCTCCGGGCCCCTTGTACTTGTAATCGTAAATTAATTTCCCAGTATATAATGTATAAAAAAAAAACCACTGACCAAGACCGGGCCCCCTTGACAGCCGCGGGCCCGGGTACACAGACCCCCCTGTCCCCCCCTCTCGTCAGGCCTGCATAAACTAGATAACAAAACTCTATTTACTTGGATGTGTCTCACAGCCCAGCTATTGCGACAAACACCGGAGGCCATCATGACATTGTCTTCCACTTTCTTACTCATTGTTGTAGCAGGCTGTGTTGGGGCAGCTGCTGGCCAGCAAGTGATGCAGGACGACAGTTACACTGTACTCGTAAGCAGGATACAGGCTCTAGAGGAGATCACTACAAAACAGGTGCAGCTTATTGAAACTATTGTTTCTGAGAAGCAGTCCTTACATATAAGAGTCAAGAGTCTGGAGGCCCTGTGCTCGCCCTCGGATGTCATTTTCCCCGGTGGCGAGAATGCCATTGAAAACGAGGCGGGAGGTCCGTCACCAGAAGATGCTTCCAGTCAAACACAAAAGCACGTTGTCCTCGTTCGGTCGGACGACACCGATCCTCTGGAGCCTGTTCTGACTCAACTGACACAAAGGGTGAACGAATTCAGCGCCGATCTTCAGGCTATGAAAAATGAAGTTAGAACGAAATTGGAGAGTCTGACAGGCGAAGGCAACACCAATATTCAGTCTTTAAAGAGCGAATTTCATGCGGACCTTCAGGATCTGAGAAACAAGGTTGCCAGCTCTTCATCTTCTCTCTATGTGCGGTGGGAGGAAGCTCCAAATGTCCAGCTACTGCTGTTGTCGTCTACTCTGGCATCAATCGGGGATCCAGATATGACGAAACTGGAGGAGCAGCCAACTACCTGTGCTTGCCCTGTCTACTTGGCTTTGGCAGCAGAAGGAGAAATAAAAACGCTTATCTGTTTGGGGGAGAGTACGAAACCCAAGACCAGCATCACGATAAGATGCGATATGTACGGTTGTCAAATCCACACACGCCACTACTGTGATGATCCCGGCGAGAAGTGACTGTCCGCTTGGCTGAACCATGGAGTACAGGGGTGGCTGATGGGTGGATATTCATACGATGCTGGGGCATCTGAGTTCGTCTGCGTGGACGGAACGATGGGGCGAGGATGCAGTGGTAAGATGATGATGAAAGCTGCTGTTCACACAGTCACAGTGTGCGGAAGCTTGCCATGTAAGTCCTTACACTCACGACAAGAATGTAATTGTGTCGTCTGCTCAATAACAAGCGTAATATTGACACATATTTTTAAACAGTTTACTACTTATTTCGTAAGATTTGACAAGAACAAGAAACATTTATTTTGTCAACGACATTGCACGAGCAAGCAGATCTAACAACGACTGCCGCTTTCTCGACAATCACCAATCACACACAGACTCCGATGCATTATTTTATTAGTAATATGTAAGCATGGTGCTCTATTTTTATTTCAATCGAAAAACGCAGTTACCTAATGGCCAGAAGCTTGCTACTACAGCCATCAACAACTTGCAGTTTGTGATAATCTATCTCATCAGCGGACAATAAAAAAAGAACTCCAGCAATATCTTATCGCTGATAGTTTTGTGATCCTACTCGTGTTGCGTATATTAAGTAGATGAGAAGGTCTTAATATAGCTATAGTAGATGAAGGAACAATGGTTCTACGCTTCTACAGTGATCTACACTATTAATACCTGTCATAAATAGCCTCGTCTCACACAAGCACACATACACACGCACATGCATGCACTTGTTGGGCAAGTCAGGCGCAGGTAGACTGAACAAACTGCCTACTAACTTGTTTTACAGTGAATGTGTTCTGGAAGTGATGCTGCCAGTGGCTACAGCTTCTTGATCATTCCGCTAAAAAGTACTGTCTCTCTCTCTCTCACACACACACATGCCTAATAGTAGATAAAGAAAACCAAACGAACACAAAGACTTTAAATTTATCTGATAATATTGTCTGAAGTGACGTTTCCAGGCAACCTGACCCCTGCTGGCACCTAGGAACTCAAAGCATTCACCTCTCTCATACATCGCCTGTTACAGAATAGGAAAACATTCATTATGCATATAATTACACGCGTGCACGCACTCACGCACGCACACACATCGGGATCAAAGGGTTGGTGTCATCCGATCGGACAAACATTTTTTTTTGTTTGCTCGCTGTTGACGGCTGGCCAGCATCTTCGGTTGCTGCTCCGTCAGTTGTGAAGGAAGCTTTCACAGAAGGTGACAGTGTATCCAGATGTTCAACATCTTCCTGCAGATGAAGAATAGAAACCACAATTTCCGTGACTCGTGCTTACTTTCTGACCATGTCTTCCAGACTCTCCATTTTATCAGCGAGACCACAGCAGCTTCCATATGTAAGCTTTTGCTGTTCCACAGCTGCCATGACAGTTCCTGTTACAGCTGTCCGTAAAACTACTGGCCACATCATGAAAGCATAACAGCTGTGACTGTCTCTTTCTCTTTAGATAGGTTTAGACAAAAGGAACCGAGACTTTGTGCCGTTTAATAATTCAAACGAAAGTATCTGTCGTAAGATAAGAAAGTGTATGTCATTCTGTGTGTAACTAATTTATCTTCTTGCCCTTCTTAGTACTTCTTTACTGGTAATGTGGCCTTGGCATAGGAGAGAACAGAGAGACAGTTGTAAGTGCATCAAACACACTGCATTATTCAAAGCGAGGTGAAATGATTTTTACAGCAGTTCTCTCATGTCCCTACACTTATCGTCTTATCTTTCTCTAGACAGCCTTATCTCCGTGACTGTCAGAGCTGCAAGTCCAACTATTTCTCATAAAGAAACAGTAGAGGACAGACCACAGCGATGCTCTCTGCTATTTTCTTACTCACGACTGTAGCAGGGTGTGTCCTGGCAGCACAGGATCAGCAAGGACTCCAGGATGGAAGTCACACAGCACTCGTGGCTACAGTAGAAAGTCTCTTGGAGAGAATACAAAGTCTGGAGGACTTGGTCAGAAGTCAGGGTCAGATATTTCTTTCTGAAAAACAACAGTGGCTTGCAGAGAAGGAGTCCTTGCAGATAAGAGTTGAACGCCTGGAGACACTGTGCTCATTTAATGATGTCTTTCTAGAAAAAAGCACAACAGATGGAAACGAGGCTGTGAGTCTGGCGAGAGACAGCGTCAACCCACGCGCGTGCTGTCTTTGTTCGGTCAGACGACAGCGACCCTCTGGTGCGGTCGTGACTCAGTTGACGAAAGGGTTAACGAAGTCAGTGCGGCCTGCAGACTGTGTGAAGAATGAAGTTGTCGAGGCTTCCACGTCTGTCTACGTCCACTGGGGAAGTTCCACGTGTACAAGCTCTGCTGTTCTCGTCTACTCCGGCGAAATCGGAGGATCTTTTTATGACACGACAGGAGCGGCAGTCAACTACCTGTGTCTGCCCCTCACTGACCTCACCCTGGCTGACATTTCTACCACCTACTACGCACAGCTGTATGGAGGGGAGTATGAAAGCCAAGATGCACACCAAGAAAAGGATCCTGTGTGCGCTGTGTGTCGATCGTCGCACGCCACCAATGTGATGATCCCGGCGAAGACGGTCTGTCCGGCTGGCTGGACCTCGGAGTACAGCGGGTGGCTGATGGCAGGATGGACCGGACACAACGCTGCCTCTGAATTCATCTGTGTGGACTCCAAGATGGAGGAGAGGATCGGCAGTGAGCGAAACGACAACGGGAAGCTGTTGTACTACACTGTCACCGTGTGGGAGCCTGCCTTGTCCTCCCTATGTCAACGGGAAGAAGGTTAATGTGTCGTCTGCTCCAAATAGAAACCGTAAGAATTTATTCAGTTTATTGTTGAAATATAAGGACCATATTTTGTTGAAGTATTGCAGATACATTTAAATGTTTATTTCTAAAGCTGCCTATTGAAATCAAATGTTTACCGCTTGAGGTTGTGACTCAGAAACTGCAAGAATGGGCCACATACTTCTGAGATTATCCTGAGTTCTACTCACGACACAAACAGGTCCGGACACATCTGTTGATATGTCAACAATGGCAAAAAAGTTTGGCAGTGCTGTTTCTCCACAGAGATAAAACACAGTTACATTTCCCATCTCTCTCTCCTATACTATGGGGATCTACATAAGCCCTACATCCACCAAAGTATCATTAATTCCCTTCTTGGTAGAAGTATAAAATATTTTACACTAAAGCTTGACTTTTTTGCTGTACATTAATATCTAATTTGTGATTTTTACAAGACCATCATCTGAAATCGCTCCACTGCATTCACCAGACAACATTTCTTGCTGATGTTTAGTTTTTGTTTCAGATCAAAGAAATATCAGAAGTGACAGTCGACCCTCATTACCCGCTCCATTCACAGACAATAACTACTCAAGTTTGTGTTGTATGAAACCTGATTATTTCATCAGTTCAAAATTCAAAAATTCCGAACAATAGCCGCTCGTATAACAACATTGTCAGGTTTGTGGAGGTAAATAGCAAAAAGACAAGGTCTCATATTGAAACAACCACAGAGGAGTTAACTTTAAAGACTAACACGAGGGCTCGGCAAAGATCGCTGAAAATAGACAATAAAGTATTATAAAACGATTCTGGTATTGTTTTGTGACATATAAACATGAAGCATTTTTCTTAATCCAACGCGAAGACAATATACATAATAATAATATATAATAATATATTATAATATATAATAATATATATGTAACTGAAGATGACGTCGTCTACTTGGATTCCTTGATGAAATGATGGAACAACAAACGATTATATTGATATTTAATTGATATCCAGTCTGAAGTTGACTGGGGGTGACCTCTCTTTTGCTAACTGGCTGAAGATGACATTTTTCTATGTGCTACTCTTCACGCTGATCTCCTCCTGGCTTCATCTTCTTACTGCATTCTTCCCAAGAGAAACTGGCCTATCGCCACTGTGTGCTGTTCTCACATCATCGCTTCATCTTCATGTTTTGAAGTGGACTCTTATTTGATATTCCTGTGCTTGTCCTTTTGACGCTATACCAGTGAACTCTTATTTGTAACGCGCTCTGAGGCTGCTGTGGCTAGAGAAAGGTGTGTTCATTCTAGACACTTAATCACTTAAAGTACTCTGCTCATACGTCTATTTAGCAATGGAACCTTGTTTTATTTCCTTTTTATATTCACCAACCTCATACAGCAACAATACCAATATATATATAAGCGAACTTTTATTGTTACATTGTTCGTTCTTTTGATTTTTCACTGATAAACTTATTTTCACAGACTGCTTGAATGTGTTCAGTATTGTAATTAACAATGTCGGCCATACATTTAAAATTGATTCAACGCAGTTGGTAGCGAGCTTTTGTCAACCGTCTGTTCTTGCATTTATCTGGAAACAAAATATGAACATCAACAGTGTTAGTGTTTGATTTATGCAGTGGACTGATCCCAGAGGCTGGTCCTGTCAAAAAAAATATTATCATGGAAAGACTCTAGAGCAAAAATGCCAGTCAACATCGGCGCCAAAAAGTAAGCTCGGAAGTGATTGGTTAGTGTTTTCCGAACTAATTACAGCGAGACCAATGATTTTTTAGATGTGAGAGGTGATCTGGATGTATTGTTAACAATGAATTTTCCAACAGTAATTTTACATCCAAGCAATACACAAACAAAGATGAACAGAGTAATCTTTGGGAAAGTTAACTGTCACTTTGTTTTGATGCTATGTCTTGGTTTTTGTTTTAGAAACTACAATAAAAATCATTTGCGAGTCCTCTAAAGGCTTTCAGCCATTTACTTTCAGTAGAATTGTTTGATATTTACAATATTTTAAAAGAAGAAACATTTTAATAGTAAAAATAATGAAACTGAGTGCCGAATACTCACAGCTTACTATTTGGAGCAGACAACACAGGACACTCTCTTTCCGGTAACGTAAGGAGGACATGGCAAGCTCCCACAAAGAGTTGTTGTGTAGTATAAGAGTTTACCATCATTATCTTGCTCACTGGCTATCCTCTCCTCCATATTGGAGTCCACGCAGATGAATTCAGAGGCAGCGTTGTGTCCGATCCATCCTGCCATCAGCCACCCGCTGTAGTCTGAGGTCCAGCCAGCCGGACAGACAGTCGTCGCCGGAATCATCACGTTAGTGGCACGTGACGATCGACACACCGCACACAAGGCGTCTTTATTATGGTGACCATCTTCAGTCTGGTACTCAGCTCCGTAAAGCTGCGCAGCGAATTGCACACGGGTATCCGTCAAGGTGAGGTTAGAGAGGGGCAGACACAGGTAGTTGACTGCTGCTCCTGTGGCCATAATACTAGACCCTCCCACTTCACCAGAGTAGACGAGGACAGCAGATTCTGGACACGAGGAGCTTCCCCACCGTACAAAGACTGAAGTGGAAGCTTCGGAAACCTCGGTTTTCAATTCTCGCTGACCTGCACGGACTTCGTTTCTCAGAGCCTGTAAATTGGTATCTACCTCGTCCTTCAGAGCCTGCAGACCGGCACTGACTTCGCTAACCTTTTGTGTCAACTGAGTCACCACTGGTAACAGAGGGTCGCTGTCATCAGACCTAACAAAGACACCAGGCTTTTGTTTCTCACTGCCAAGAATTTCTTCTCCCAGTTGTGGTGACTGATGCACAGCATCTTTCTCATATACAAGACCGTCTGTTGAAAATATGTCATCCGCTGGCGGGAACAACGTTTGATGGCTTTTGACACTTGTCTTCAGGGACTGTTTCTCTGCCACCCGCTGCTGTTTCTCAGAAAGAATACTTTCAATGAGCTCTGCTTGCCTTTTGACCGTCTCTTCTAGAACCTTCATTTTACTGATGACCAGTTTATGCGTTTTGACGATATCTTTTAGTTCCTTCATTTGATCCACAATATCGTCTATTTTCTCCTCCAAATTAGCATAGCCCTCATCATGGAGTCTCTGCTGTTCGACACCTGCCAGAACACAGACTATTGCGGCGGTCAGTAAGAAAAGGACAGCCAGACTCATTGTAACGTATGGTGTATCTCTCACTCTTCTTCTCTTTAAATGGGGTTTTTCAGGTCTGTAGCTGGGTTCTGAGCATCGACTCTTTGCTATCAAGGATGAGATAAGGAAAGAAAGAAACAATCTGTTGTCTAACCTTAAAGGAAAGTTGTGTGTCGTGCGTGTGTGTGTGCGTGTGTGACCTAAACTTACAGTGAAGGGAAAGTTTCTTGAAACCTTATGTGAGAATTAGTCTAAGCATTATAATTCACAAATAACTTTCTAGTATGATGATATTGAAGACATTACTATGAAATACGAAAAGGAACTAGACAAATGTTTTAGCGCCGAGAAAAACTGGTCAGGGTAAAAAGTATACTAAAGTTTGAGGGAGAGGGGACAGGCACCGCCCTCACATACCTGGCCAAGAAAAAAGTGAGGTCTCTAACACATCACTCTCCAACGACCTGGAAGGGTTAGGGGGACGACCTTTTTTTCTAGACTGAACTTGTATGGACATAAATCAATATGCATATGCACTTGAAAAGATGATCGTAATGGGAACAGTAGAGAGAATTAGAGAGAAATAACAAAGGACGAACAATGGTTACCAATGTAACTTTAAAGGCTAACACGATAGTTCGGCAAAGATAGCTGAAAATAGACAATAAAGTATTATAAAAGGTATTCTGTAACTCTATTTCCGTTGATATTGTTCCTGTATGAGGCTTGACAGTAATAAGAGTACACTTGTATAATGTGCTTTTCTGTTAAGAAGACAATGAAGTGCACTGCACAGGAAGTCCAACGAAGAAATAAAATAAGAAGATAAAGCGATGATGTGACACACCAGCACATTATACAGCAACACAAAATTTCTCTTGGGAAGAATGCAGTAAGAACATGAAGCCAAGTGGAGAGCAGCGTGAAGAGTACGATGTAGAAAGTCTTTGATCAGTTAGAAAAAGGGAGATCACCCGAGTCAACGTAGTACAATATCAATATGATCGTTTGCTGTTCCTCCGTTTCTGTAGCTTCACAGATTGATGACGATAAAACTAGAAGAGATCATAGACAACCCCCCCCCCCCTACACATACATATATATATATACACAGTATAAGGGCGTGCATAGTAGTTGTTCCTTGACCTTGTTTTCTAATCTCTCCTTGGACAGCACATTGCTTTTTTCTCAGTTGTGGCAGAGTACGAAGATTCTTCAGACAGGAACATTTCAGAAAACCTTACGGGAAACGCCGGACGCAGTAATGACATTGTCTGCAATTTTCTTGCTCACAGCTGTAGCAGGCCGTTTTGTGGCAGCTGTGGACCACTCACCTCAAGATGGTAGCTACACTGCACTACTAGACAGAATAGACGGCCTAGAGGACGTGATTAGAACTCAAGCAAAACTTATTGAAAACATGGTTTCTGAGAGACAGATGAAAGATGGGAGTTATGCTGCCCTCGTTCAGAGTATAAAAAGTTTGGAAAATAGAATGCAGCGTTTAGAGGATATGTTTGTTAATCAAGTAGAAGCTGTTGACCATGTGAAATCTGAGAGACAGCTGTGGCTGGCAGAGAAGCAGTCCTTGGAGGTCAGTGTCCAGCATCTCCAGTCGTTGTGTTTATCAACTGCTGTAAATGTTCAGCGAGACAGCACAGGAAATGACAAGAATGATGCAGGTCAGTCACTAGAATCAACAAGAGAAACACACAAGCACACTGTCTTTCTTCGATCAGATGACAGCGATCCTCTAGTGCCGGTTGTCACTCAGCTCACAGAAAAGGTCAACGAAGTGAATGCCGGTCTGCAGGCCCTGAAGGACGAAGTCATCGCCGGTCATCGAGAGCTGAAGAACGAGGTCGCCGAGGCTTCCACTTCCGTCTTTGTTCGCTGGGGAAGCTCCACGTGTCCAGCCTCGTCTGTTCTCGTGTACTCCGGTGAAGTCGGAGGGTCTCATTACACCACCTCTGGGGCGGCAGCCAACTACCTGTGTCTGCCCCTCTCTAACCTCACCTTGATGGACATCTCGGTAAGCAACGACGCTCAGCTTTACGGAGGAGAGTACGAGACAGCTGACGAACACCACGATAAAGATCCTGTATGTGCCGTGTGTCGATCGTCACGCGCCAATAATGTGATGATCCCGGCGACACTGTCTGTCCGAGTGGCTGGACCTCGGAGTACAGCGGGTGGCTGATGGCAGGCTATCCCCCTCACAATGCTGCCTCCGAATTCATCTGTGTAGACTTCTTGATGGAGGAGCGAATAGCCAGCAATGAAAATTTAGACGGGAAACTCTTGCTCTACACAGGCACCTTGTGTGGGAGCCTGCCATGTCCTCCTTACGTTAATGGAAAGAGGGTCACGTGTGTCGTCTGCTCCAAGTAGGAACCTGTAAGTCAACGACGCTCGGCGTTGATGAAAATTATTTGTAAATACTAACAAGTAAATACTAACATATTTTTGTACTTTAATTGCTGGATATTTTTAATATTATTATATTAGTACCCGTTGTCAAGACATCAGATAATGTTAGTACACGCAAATTACAGACAATATAAATAATAACTAAATTCTCAAAAAATGGATGTGTTATTCGCTCCAAGGAGAAAGCTGACAAGATTTAACTGTCTTATATTAAACATGATCGATAATGAAAGCAAAATAACTTGGTTAACTAATGTGATGCCTACTCTGTGTGAACTAGTGTTGTGTATTGTTTGGGAATACTAAGAATTAGGTGAGGTAACGAAGATGTTGAAATACTCTTTTTATTGTTGCCGCTAACTTTTTGTTTTGTGATTAATACAAGAAGAGACAAGTATGGTGATAAATCTATTCACTGTTAGTGATTTTCAGTTTTTGTTTCTCAGATGAAAGAAATACAAAGTATAACATTCGAAAATAGTCTTTGCCAACACCATGCCAACTTGTGTGGTCGACATCAATACAACCCTGCGCATGTGTGTGTCGTTCGTTAGAGAATCGTGTTTTATCCGAGAAAAATGAGAAATTCAACCACTTCGCAACAACTGACGTTTGTATTGCTACTGCATACAGTTTGTAAACATAATATGACGGGCGCCTTGGAAACAGGTTCGGTTCCCCCGACATCTGTCTTACAAAGTATTTGGGGACCACTCGACCTGTCGTACCAGGAGAGGCGCCTTCATTACGGAATAAAAAAGACAGAAGAAGAAAAAGCGAGACCCCGTGTTTTCTCCTGTTTTCTGGATGTCAAAGTTGGCATGCGCACCTTTGTTTCCTCCTTCATTTTCTGAACGATGCTTGTGGACTCCCTGGTGAGTTGGTCAGTGAATCTCGTCTGATAAGGTTAAGATCAGCCCATGACACCAAGAAGTGACAAGACGCGGTCCTACATACAACCGCAGTTAAGTTTGAGTGGCTCACTGTTCCCAGGTCACAACACGCCGAAAGTAGGACATGACCTTTGCCCTCCGCTATTTTTTGTGGTCATGATTTATACGTTACACGTTTACTGGTAGATGGACAGGAATGTTTGCTCTTGCTTTTTTTTAAGGAACTGCGTCTACACTATTTTAAGTCTTGATGAATTCCATTTGTAAATAAAACGTGTGTAGCTAAATCGTAACTAAATCAAATTTCATATACTACTTTACCTTCCCAAATTCTTAGAATTCCCAAACAATATACAAGTTGACACAGAGTAGGCACTACCTGAGTTTAGCAGGTTACTTTGCTTTCAAGATCTGTCTTGCTTCATAAAAGCTTGAGTGGGATCCAGTGAACATCCTGTACACCCTAATGTTTATCAAGGTGAAGTTAGAGAGGGACAGACAGGTAGTTGGCTGCAGCTCCGGTAGAGTTAAGAAAAGACCCCCGATGAGACCCAAGTAGACGAGGACAGCAGAACCTGGATACCCATGTTATTGTTCTTTGCCCTTATTTTCTTATCTCCCACTAGATAACAATTGTTTTTACTCAGTTGTTACAAAAAGCAAAACGATTCCTCAGGCAGAAACATTTTAGACAAAGAGCCTTGCCTGGTACGCCGGACGCCATCATGAAATTTTCTGCAATTTTCTTACTCACAGCTGTCACAGGCTGTGTTGGAGCAGCTGCTGATCAGCAAATGTTGCAGGATGAAATTTATTCTGCACTCATAACCAGAATCGAGGGTCTTGTGAACAGAGTTAGAGGTCTAGAGGACATGGTCAGAACGCAAGCACAACTACTTGACAATATGGTTTCTGAGAGAAAGGATTGGCTGGCGGAGAAGCAGTCCTTGCAGACAAGCTTTGAACACCTGAGGACGGTGTGCTCAGCATCAAAAGTCATCTCTTCAGACGATAAAACAGAAAATGAGAGCAAAGCTGTGGGTCAGACACCAGAAATAGCGAGAGAAGCTGTCGACAACCAAAAGTTTGTTCGGTCGGACGACAGTGACCCTCTGGTACCGATCGTGACCCAGCTCTCACAGAAGGTTTCCGAAATGAGTGCCGAGCTCCAAGTCACGAAGACTGGACTGACCGAAGCTTCCACCTCTGTCTTTGTCAACTGGGGAAGCTCCTCGTGTCCAGACTCTGCTGTTCTTGTCTACTCCGGCGAGGTCGGGGGTTCTCATTATACTTCCCTCGGGGCAGCAGCCAACTACCTGTGTCTGCCTCTCTCTGGAGTAAACCTGGTCGACAGTTCCAACTCCAACAACGCGGGGCTTTACGGATCGGAGTTCGAGAGTCAAGACAGTCACCAAGATAAAGATGTTGTGTGTGCCGTGTGTCGATCGTCACGTGCCAACAACGTGATGATTCCGGCGACGACTGTCTGTCCGGGTGGCTGGACCTCGGAGTACAGCGGGTGGCTGATGGCAGGGTACCCCGCGCATAATGCTGCCTCGGAATTCATCTGCGTGAACTCCAAGATGGAGGAGAGGTTAGCCAGTGAAACAGATAATAACGGCAAACTCTTGTACTACACGGTCACGGTGTGTGGGAGTCTGCCATGTCCTCCCTACGTCACTGGAAAGAGGGTCACGTGTGTCGTCTGCTCTAAATAAAGAGCTGTAAGTATCTGTAAATTTCATTAACACGCACAATTTACCTTCTGTTCAAATATCGCAAATATTAGAAATTACTGAATATTATTTTTGTTACTAAATATTGCTTTTATTTCTGTTTATCAAGCGTACAAATGAAATAACTAAGAAAATAAACCCATATACATGCATAATAACAACTAGAACCCCAGACATAAGAGACGTGCTGTTTGCTCCAAACAAGAAATACTGAAATAAAACTTCTATGAAGCAGAATACAGCATACAAGCAGCTCTACATAATATTTACTTCTGTCCGTTTGAGATAAGCAATGTATGGGAAAATAAAAAAATTGATGATGCTCAATTGTTGTTGAAATAATCTTAGAAAAATCATAGAGACCTTTAGCAGGAGTAGGGTCGCCTATTTCGTGTATTTTCTATGTAATAATCTTTACTTCAAAACTATGTCAACTAAAAGGGACAAAATCCAGTCATTTGGCCAGGTAAAGCACATTAAAAAAGTCTACATCCCTTATCATGTATTATGCTAATTTATACAAGACCAAAGGGTCTAAAGTTTGTCCACCTTCTCTACCATACACCAAAACTATTTTTGACGCTCAGTTCATTTTTTGTTTTCAGACAAAAGGAAATCAAGAAGAGACAGCCAACAAACCTTCGCTGCCAATATATTCAATCATTGTTACATGTATGGCCGACATGGTTTACTGCATAAGTTCATGTATTTTGTAAACTTCTTACTAAGTCCGTGGAAAATGAATAAAAAAGACATCGAATAATTCATTCACAATTGATGTTTGTATTAAAACTGAATGCGCTTTGTGAACTTATGTTTAACGGAGACAGCACAGTAAATACAGTTCTATTTGATTGTAAGTGGTTTACTGTGCATAGGGCACGGAGTACGAAGCGTAGTACAGTCCCTTCCTTCCACCACCTGTTCTTTTACCTGCACCAAGAAGCTGTTCTGTAGTTTGCACATTTTTCTATTGAATTATTTCTACTTTTTCTCTTTATTTCAAGTGAGCTGAACTCAGTGCCAAGAGGCCGTGATCTGTAAAACTATTGCTGCTGCTGTTCATGGGTTTCCTCCACATTTTCTACCTTTCTCTATTTGTGATTCCTCTTGTGAATTCGTCTGCCTGTGATTCTTATTGTAAGTTTGCACTGCTTTGATGTCGTGAAGTCTGAGCTTGTGTTGTCCTACCCGCCTCGAAGGTCCGTTCACTCGGGATTGTTCTTTAGTCCACGTATCAGACTGTATCGCCCTCTTTCTTCGGTCCCAGTATTTGGAAGGACCTGCCTCCGTCTCTCCACGCAAAGTAGTCCATAAAAATTCCTGAAGTTTCTAGGAGTTGCCTCCTGTACGTCTACCTTCCATACACACAATAATGTCATGTGGGTGAGATGTAAACAAGACACACAGTCTTTTAAACGTTGACAAGAGGGGTGCATGTGTGTGTGTGAACGCGCCCAAGTGAGGGAAATAGTGTGTGAAAAATAGTAAATTCGCTATATCTTTCGAGAGACTTCTTTCGGACTTTGTCTCTCACTTGATGTCATTTGTAAGACCCCATGAGCAGCCCCCTACCTCACAAAAAAATTGCTAATCATGAAAATGTTAACTTAGGAAGATCAACAAAAATGATTCATAGCAACAGTAACACAGCACACAAGGTATAAAGCGAAGAATGATTATAACCCCAAATAAGCAAACAAAAAAATATAAATGAAATAAAACAAGACTAATAAATATCTCAGAAATTCCATAAACATCAGAACGACCATGGTGACACAAGGAACCACCTGTGATGTTCTGTTATGCCAATGATCAGTTATTCGAAAGTGATGAGGTACTCAGGGTACGCCTGGGTGTCGTTAAAGACGATGTACATTTTTGGAGATGAGTTACTGTCGGTGGCAGAGTCGTATCTTATCTGTCCTTGTCGAGTAGGTAAGAACTTCATATCACTATTCCCGACTGTGGGATACCCGACCAACACCTTGCACTGGTACAGGTGTTTCCTCCCTGACTGATCTCTCACAGAGTAGGTGTCGCTCATGGAGTAGCTGGAGTTGACGGCGAAGTACACACCTTGTCCGTAATAAGTAGCTGAGTGAAACAAGGAGAAACACAGGATCAGTTGTAGTCCTCCATGTCAGGAGAATTGTTCTCATTCAACAGAGATTATTTTAGTTATTTGAAAATCCTGATTTGTCGGTAACAGTAAGTCACATGATAAGGAAGAGAATTACTTAACAATAGATAGAAAAATATATACATGAATTTATGAATTATTGGGCCTTACAGGAAAGACTACAATTCAGACAATAGCAGAACACTAGCTCTACGATTTACAAGCAAAGAACATAAACTCTAACCCAGAAGAATTTGTAGGCCTTTTAACAACTTGGCCTGGACTTTATTTATAACTTTCGTAAATAACTTATAAAAGAATCATACGACCAATAGCTGTCATGCTTTAATTTAAAATTTATGAGACAAAGCTGGAACAAAAACCACAAAAACTCAAGATTATTTTGGATCTGCTAGGTGAAAAAAATTTGGACTAACGTAATATCAGTACCCATGGTAACAATTATATTTGTATCACTATGGTAACTAAGTTTTACCATTTTTCCACAGAAGCTGCGGTTGAAGCCGTAGAGGTTGATGTTGTCTATGGCGTCTGACGAGGTGCCATGCCACAAGGTTTTCTCAGACTGCATCCCGTTGTTTTGTTTGTCCATTTGTGTCTTCTTCGCCAGATACTGCTTGTACAGCTCAGGGTTTTGAATGCGCTCGATCTGAATTGGTAAGTATTTCTAAATTTAGATCGATTGAGGCTCTGATCACGTGATGGGAAGAGTGAAGACTTTATCAGTCATTTGCTGTATCCTACCGACATAACATCTTTATGTATGACTACATAAATGTTTGTTTATTTATTCATCAATAATTTTGTTTGTTGTCCGTTTTTCTTTCTGTATGCGATGTAATGAGAAGAAAGGATTATTGCAGTTTTTTCCATTGATAAATTTGCACAAGTTTGGTGAGTACTCATGAGTATTTTATGTCAAACAAGTCACAGTCATTCTTACACCTTGCCTCCTAAATTATTTTGCACTTTCTTCAAACTACTGCTCACCGACTTGATGTTCAAAGAGCTGCCTGCAGTGAGGGACACGTTGGCCAGCACACTGTTGTACTCGGGGCATCCACGGACAAGGGGCACTCGCTTGACGGACTCCTCGCTGTTCAGAGGCTCCCATGTCTCAGGCAGAAGACTTTCACTGTTGGCCAAGTCTATAATCATCCACATCAACAACATCGTAAGAAAAAGAAAGGAAATAATTATGGTTGGGATTTTTTGGTGTTTACTCAAAAAGGAAAACTAGTCAGTGGTGAACTAACCCTGTAAACAGGTGTTTTAATTTATGAACCAACATGTCACTAAACCAGGTCCAAGTGCCATGCAAATACAGACACTAGTGTTTAACATCAAGTTTACCTGCTATTATTTCTTTTCTCGTGATCTGTACACTCTCGGTTGGACACATCTTTACAGAGTCTGTCATGTCCTTAAAGCTGACGACATAGACAATTCCTTCTGAATCTGTCAGTTCCACTGTGTCCTGACTATTCTGATAGGCATTCTCTATCAACAGATTTTCTCTTTTTTCATAAGGAGTGCGTTTGGTTCCAGTAGTTGTCACCTGGTGGCATGAAAATGAAGAAAAAATGGAAAACAAGTGTAAAGAGTATCAAGATAAGAACTTTTCATTAAGAACTATGTAAAGAAAGGAATCGTGAATACGAGGCCACCGGCTTATACACAGGGTGAAACATTCAAAACAACTCAAATCAACCGTGGTAAGCGTAAACAAATACTTGAATACTCAGTGTTTTGCGTATTAATACGACACAATAAATAAATATCTTAATTAAAATCGATGGTGGTTCAAAAATTACAGTATATATTTCCAAAGAGAAATAGAGAGAAAGAGATAGTTATTAGCCATGAGTAAAACTTCTAACCTACTCTTTATTCGTATTCGTATTGTTCTTCCCATGATGCCTGTTACATCATCTTTTAAGATTCAAGTAGGTAAAACAGATGCTCTCCTCTCCTTAAAACTAAAGTTTCCAGTGCAGAACAAGCAAACCTTTGAATCCCTGGTAGCAGAGATTGACGAATCATGGAACTATTTTTGCACTCAACTACTCTTACTGTAATTATTACCTCAAAAAAGTACCACTGAACGAGCTTTGCAATCATACACTCTTGTTGTTGTCTTTCTGCTCTGGACGTTATGTTGATTATCTCCTCTTTCAACATTTGAATATCGTCTACCATGCCTTTCACCCTGGCTCCGGTCTTTCCCTGACACATCTCCAGGTCGTATTTTCTCCACAGTTCCTGGCGCTGCCATCACGAATGAAAGTTGTAACAGATATATAATTTCCCTAAAAAAGGACGTCCAGGTTGGCCTTAAGATCCTGACAAAATATGCTTTGTGCTTAATCCAAACAAAATTAATGACATGTTTTCTAAATAATTTATTGTGGTAAAGTGTAGCGAATGGCAAATAACAACCCAAATATTATGTAACTTTGACGTAAAACCATACAAAATTTCAACCTGAACTACTATAAATTGTTACCTTCTGAAGTGGAACTTTATCAAAGTCTCTGATTTCTTGTTCTACGAACTTGTTTTTCACAAGACCATCCAACGCTTTGAAGAAATCAGTTCTTTTATACTGACTTGCGAATATGTACAGCTTAAGGACCTCAGGTAGTGGGTTGTTCTTAGTCCTCATACTCCCTTCCTGGATTTCTGAAAAAGATTATCTTCATCATCGAATTACAACTTCAGAAGAGAACAGAGACATAATAGAAGAAAGAAGTTTCGTGTGCCCTGTTTGTAACTATAATGTTTGAAATTGTGTTTGTTAGAATAGTATGAGTTGTTTGAGAGTTCTTTTATTGGGACAGGGTTACACCAAAGATAACTTTTATACTGTATGAACTTTAAACCCTACAAATACTTTAAGTTACATTTACTTAAAGACTAGAAGCAAAAATCATCACAGTACTTGAAACGTCTGATAATCTGGGGCTTTCAAAAAATGGAGTACAGGCCTGCACTACAGGGCATACACCACTATAGTATCAAAACAAAGCTAAAATGACTTTTTGTGATTGTAAATCCACTTAGAAAACTATACAAGAAGTAAAGAAATATCAAATAGGTACTCCTTTTCACTCTGCTGTCAGGAATTACAAGAGAAAATATATTTGAAATTACTTTCTCACCTCCATTTTGTGGAAGATACAATCTCTTGAATGCAGCCTGACTTCTAGAGCTTGTTGACGGTATAAGAACTTGTACCGCGGCTAGTTCTGTCAGACTGACAGTAACTTCTTCCATCATGCTGGCATCAAACAAAACCACTGTCACAGCTTTGATAGTTTTTCTGATTCGTGAATGAGCGACCAGAGCTTTGCCCATCGCTAGAGCTGATTTGCATGGAGAAATTTTGAGATTCCCTGAAGCACAAAAACTATTTGAGACTCCACACATGATGCTGTCAGCTTGCTTGTGAAAGAGTATTGTGTGTGAGAGAGAGAGAGAAGGTGGAATTAACTCAAGACAACGCTGTTAATAGCGTTGAATCCCTAATGAATGGTCATATCATAATTTAACGTAAAACATGCCATAAACATATTTATGTAGAAACATGCAGGAATATATATATATATTGGTATATTCCGTTGACACTACTTTACTCGCAAACACAATACTGTCCATTCCTTCCTCCAAATTTTATTTATCTCATCCATGTATTCATATAAAAGTCAAGAAGCCAAAAACATAATACAGAAACATCCATTAATACAACACTATATATATATATTGGAAGATATTTACACGTGCACGCACACATGTATCCAAAAACAGAAAGAAAAAAGCGCATTAATATTGTGTTTTATGAGAAAGTGATAACATGTATGTTTTTGTATACAAGGTACATACTTCACTCGTACCTGTTCCAATAGCAGGCAAAGCGATGGAATTCAGTCCGAGGTTGTCGGCCTCTTTCAAAATGTCCAGGTAGGCAGTGGTCAGCTTGTCATTCTTTACATAGTGGGAAGTGTCTATATGTACAATATGCTTGCACCTCAGGTTGAACGCTGCAGTCGTTACCACCTTTCGTTGAGCTATCTCTGAAACTGACACCAGAACTTTCTACGATAATTAAATAAATAATAACATCTTAACTGTATCTTGCTTTTCTGGGTTAGGTACGTTTGTAGTAAAGAGAACATGTTATAAAACTTTAGTTTGAAATAAAATAAAACTAACGGATTACGAGTCATAAAGAAACAACTAGACCCTGGTATTTGTTATTTGTCTGACATTCGCTGTGACAAACTTTCGCAGGTCAAAGCACAAAAGGGAAACTATATGGTGGACAATGTAATATTTATAGCAGATATATTTATTGATGTATGACGAGCACTGTTTCATGTTTATATTCAATACAGTATAACAGGTGATTTACAAATTGCAGGCGTTCTTCATTTAAAATACTTTTAAAATGAGGCCGTAACCTGTGAATCAGGCTGTTTTAAGGCTTTAGTCCTTGTTTTGACATCTTTGTCAACAGGTCAGCTGAGTAGCCGTGTGATTTGTGGTGCAGCTGTGTTTAATTTGTAAAGTTTGCAATTTGGAATTATTAGCCCTGCTGATTGACAAAGATTACTATTTTTAATGAGAAAATCTTTTTGGAATCTGACATGAAAATAATTATGTAATGGTATGACAGTAAGGTCAAGGGTTACTTACTTTTTGCCTTGCACTCATTTTCGAGGGCCTGTCCACATTTGGCTTTCAATGCGCGAGAGACAGCACCTAGACAAAGAAGCGCAGACGATTGTTAATTGATTCCGAAGAAAACAAGCTGTTGAAGATCAGAGTTTTCGCCCCTAACTGTTTTTTGAATGTGTGATCATGTGACTAGGTAGTCTTCACGGGAGGAGAAGTTTTGAAGTAAATTCAGTTGCGCCATTCCCTTAATAGCCTGTGTATCAGAATGAAGTTTGTACACGCTGAGAAAGAAGAAAAAGGGGAAAAGTTTCCTTGCCCAGCCAAGGCAAACCTTAGTAAATTCCCTATCAATTTTCTGTTTATATTTTGAAACTTCCAACTATTTAAGATGCAAGCAAATGAATTAATATTGAATAATTGATGTGGGAGAAAGATATAGAATGTTGCGTGAATGTCAAACCAATATTATGATGGAGGACTAATTCAAATAAAATGACCAGGAACTCTTTAAGGGAAGAAGAACTGAGGAAGGACATGCGCAGACACGCTCCAAAGAAGAAAGAAGGCGAATCATTCTTCCATCTCCGTTGTAGTCGACAGAGGAACCGCACTGAGATACTACAGTGTGGTGGTTCTGACAATAGAAAAGAATTGTTTATTTTCTGTTATTTGTATTACCTCGATTTAGATCCAACATTGGACTGGAGCTGTTAACAATGGCATCCACCTGTTCTGTTGTGATATCTCCTTGCTTGATTGTAACACGAATTCCTCCAAACTCTAAGTCCTTCACTCCTGGGGTTGAGATTTGTGGGGCTGGAATAGGCCAACAGAATACTTTAGCCATTCAGTTGTAAATGTGGATATAGTTTCCAATATTGCATTAATAAATAAAGTGTCGCGAAATTCTGCAACTTGTACACTTAACAAAGAGAAAGAATATTTCTATAAAATTGTTAGCTTTTTTCCCCGAAGCTCTTTAGGATGGATCCAGTCATACAACCATACATAAAATGCATGGACTTACACACAGACAAGTCTATTGGTGTTCATCGGAGTACATATGAATTAGCTGACAAATTCCTGTTTAAAACAACGCACGCACACGCGCGCGTACACACCCGCACACACCCACACATCCACCTGAACATACAAGGAAACACAAAATGCACAAATATGAACATAAGTATACACACAAATCAGGAGGACCACAATTTTCAACATTTGGGATTTTTTGACACATTCACGACTCTTACAGAAGACTACTTGTCCACGACTGCGAGACATGGGGCTAGCTGCAAGTTTGGCTTGGAAACTTGAACTCATGGTCATCAAAAAATAAACATTCATAACTGCAGACCTTAAAGCATTAAGAGAAGCTTAATTATTTCTAACTGTAACGTTTTAGGAAGAGTGTGTTAAATGTGAATGCGAGCTTGCCGCACTCGTTCACCTTTTTCAGCAAAAAGGTCCGGCCAACAATTAAAACATTTAATGTTTAGGAACTTAAATAGTGACTAAATGTGAATGAAACAAGAAAAATAGCACTACTCCCTCACCGCCCAACCCTCTCCTATGGTTGCCTGACGGGCTGGCAAGATGACTTACTGGACCAGCAGATTAAATCCAAACGGGTTACATCACAAAGTTCGTAAATCTAAGGTGGTTAATGCCGCATCACTTGTATCGGTGAAGCTGATATATTCCTATAGAATCAATACCTACACCACACCATAGAATACGAGGTGATGTCTGGGCTACACCTTATACGGTTAAACGTTGCAAATCAACGCCGATGATCGTTAACGAATCTATAATCCTTCAGAAGTAATCCACGGTGGCCAATGCCATATCACTTGTATGGGTGAAGTCGATACACTCCTATCAAATCCATACACCTCAGAATACAAGCGATGACCTCTCACAGATGGACGTTGTAGATAACGTTGAAGGCCGTTAACGCAATGATAACCTCTTCAGAGCTCTTGTCTCACTGCTTACTCGTTCTCGTCTGTCCCGAGAAACGTTAGATCCACTAACTTAACTGGTTCTTTTCCTACTCCTGACCAATCAGGCCCATTAGCGACCAGATAACTAGGACGACCTCTTAACAGTCTTTCTTGGAGACTGTGCCGACCAATCATAAGCACAATGTTACAGGGTCGACATGGCTTCTCCCTCCATTGACTACCGTCGCCCTAGTTACGCTGTGCCACGCTCACTTACGTCAACTTCATATATGACGTAAAAGAATGAGTCGCGCGGAGCCGCGTCAGCGCTCGCGCGACTGCTCTTCCTTGACAACAAAGAGAATTAACAAAAATACGAATCTAACTAGATTCGCCTGAATCGTGAATCGTTACACTAACACCACAAAGTAAAATAAGATTTATAAAAAATATAAAGCTGTGATAAATATGCGATGAATTGTGTAAGGTTCTAAGGAAAGCTCGTTCCATATCTTACTGGCTATTTCTTTTTAATGTAGACACTTTATCAAAACCAACCATTTCTGTTTTTATCACCAGTAATTGTATTTCAGAGTCAACAATTGTAATGTTCTGTTTACCAGCTAGACTTACATAGACATTGATGGTCAAACTGCGTCTTCTATTCATACATTTAAAAATTTTTGAATGCTCACTGGTAGATATATTGCTGTTCTCACCGTTTTGTACAGCGCCTTGTGTAGAATGGTTCATGGCTTCATCAGCAATGTTGACAGATGTGGTAACGTGCTGCCCTCCATGTGGCTGGCGTGGATGTGCTGCCTGTAGAGAAAGCAACCACCATAGCAGATTTAATTATGCGAAAGGTTCTCTTATAACACAGAAAAATAAGAAAAATAAATACTGAAGGTGACAGCTTTACCTACTGACACCAACCTGTGAGGATGCAGGTTCGTTTCCTGGAAACAGAAACGTTGTTGTTTGACTGCTTGGAGGCAAACTGACCGCTGACCTTTCGCCTTTTCGTGCAGTTGCTTTCAACGCTTTTTCAAAGTTTACAATTGTTTTCGTTAAGACATCACAAAGTAGAACAACTTGTATGCTGCTGTCACGATTCCTATCGAAGAAAAACCTCACAGCCTGCACTATAACACGGGTGGCCTCCTCTACAGGATAGCCAAAAATTCCGGAACTGATGGCAGGAATGGCAATAGAAGTGTAGCCGAGGTCAGAGGCAGTCTTTAAACATTTCAGTACTGTACCCCGCAGACATTTTTCTTCTCCTTTGTTGCCTCCTCGATACACAGGTCCGACAGCGTGGATGATGGACTTGCAGGGAAGGTTCCCTGGTCCTGACACCAGCACATCGCCTTCCGACAGTTTGCCTCTGGCTTTGAGAATGTGATAGCACTCTTTTTGTATCTTGTCCCCTCCTGCAGAACAAATAAATGCAAACAGAATATAAGCTCAGTAAATTAATTCATTGGTAGTATATAAATATGTTATTATAAACCTTTCTCTGCAAAACGCATATTTCAAACATTTATACCATGAGCCTTGTGCTACTATTAACTTACCTTTTTTAACAATGTATTCTGCTAGTCCACCATCATGGGCCATCCTTTCATTAGCGGCATTGACTATGACATCCACCGCCACTTCAGTGATGTCCTGTTCTTTGGCAAGTACGCTCTACAGATTAAGATTGTTTGCTGTTAGTGTAGGATGCAAGTAAAGAGATACTAACTACAAAGACCTTTATCACTTTCTACGAAAACAATTGTGAATGAAAATAATGTATCTAAAATTATTATTAATCACCAAACATTTCTAAGATTAGGGTAACATAACACCGTTACTTAGTTTTACAACATAAACACATTTTGTTACATCTTAGCTTGTAATAAGAACAAAAACTCCCAGTGTTCGTCTTGACCGTTTGCGCATTACATCAGTGTTGTATTGAGGATGTAAAGTGGAGAAATGATGACTAGGAGTCAGGACATGTCTGGCTTACCGTTGTCGTTGCTGAATTTTCTTCCCCAGAAAGACCTTGGAGTACAAAGGGTGCTGCCCATTAGAAGGTAGGATAGTTTGACAAGACAAAGCGAGTGTGATACAAAACAGTGTCTGGATGTGGCTATAGCTACTTAAAAATTTGTTAGACGATTATCACTATGACTACAACGACTACCCCGCACTTATCCTAAATTAAGAAAGATATTTTAGTATTTTCATCGCAGACTAATACCAAACAGACGGATAGATGGTGACTTTCTTATAAATGCAATCAGTACAAGTTCTAGTAACACTACATCGTATGCTAGTAATGTGATAAGATTTTCATTATCAAATAGGGAACTTTAAAAAAAATCTTAAACTATAAAAAATTTAAATATTACCTTGTTTAGTAATCGGAATATAATTGCTAATCGTTCCCTCAAATGCTTTCTTGAACTCTTCAACTGTGTCTGTTAGAATGTCAGCGAGCTGGACGTCTGTGATGCTGCTGTCACGATTAGTCTCGAAGAAAAGCTTCACAGCCTGCACTATGACCCGGGTGGCCTCTTTGACGGGATAGCCAAATATACCGGAACTGATGGCAGGAATGGCAATAGAAGTGTAGCCGAGGTCAGAGGCAGTCCTTAAACATTTCAGCACTGTACCCCACAGACATTCTTCTTCCCCTTTGTTGCCTCCCTTATACCGAGGTCCCACAGCGTGGATGATGGCCTTGCAGGGAAGCTTCCCTGGTCCTGACACCAGCACATCGCCTTCTGACAGCTTGCCTCTGGTTTTGAGAATGCGGTAGCACTCTTTCTGTATCTCGTCACCCCCTATCATCATCATCATCATCATCATCATCATCATCATCATCATCATCAATCATCAATCATCAATCATCATCATCATCAATCATCATCATCATCATCATCATCATCATCATCATCATCATCATCATCATCATCATCATCATCATCATCATCATCGCGCGGAATCACAGGTTGCCATGATCTCCGCGCTCCACATTGAAGGCCATGCTGACACACATGCACAGACACACACACCCGAGAGATAAATATAGAATGGAAAAGAGAGGAAGACAACATACGAGACCGCACAAAACCAAGTTATTAAAATTCATTCTATCGTTGTTTAGACTAATACCAATAACAAGTGCAGGGAAATAGAGGTGACATTGATATTCTCATCACACTGAATTGAAAGTGAGGAGGATTTCTTTGAATTCTACTTCACTTGCTTACAAACACAGCTATCGGCATTTCACAATCATAAATCCTCGGGGATGACTGATCTCTCAAGTACACATGAGAAGTTAAAGTGTCGTGTAGCTCTGACGTATTTATATGAAAAGAATTAAGTGCAACACTCTCACCTTTATAAACAATATGTCCGGCCAGGCCCCCAGTGTGGTCCATGAGCTCATTGGCTGCATTCACAATGACGTCAACTGTCAGTTGAGTGATATCCCCTGGTACAGCATGTACTCGAGGGCCTTCAGCCGACAGATTTGTTGTGATCATCTGTCAAAACAAATGTTTCACCCAATGATGCTTCATGCACGTTTTCTGTCGACCCTCCATATAGCAGCTAACCATTTGGAAAATTGGTAAGTTAACTGCCCCTGTTTGATTTTCATCCACTTGTTTTTAAGTAGAGCGTTTCCACAGGTAAGAAAATTACAAAAAATTCCGAAACACAGCAAACAAAAAACTGATAAACGTGAATAAACAGTCGAACTAAGGTAAAGATAGCTGATTGTATCTAACATTTGCTGCAAATTACCTCGGTAGGTCGCATATCCAGATAAACGATCATCTTATTGGTAACTTACCTCAACACTGACATTCTCTGGACGAAGAGACAAGACGCATTTACAGGCGCAAGCAATGGCTTCCAGTTCATTATTGCTCCAAAGTGTAGAAAGACACATGATGGTTTCTTTTCTTGTGATCAGTTCTTCTGTACAAACAATTTGTTCTGACAAGGAATTCAGCTCCTTTCTCACAAGCTCAATTCCTTGCTTTGTTCCTCTAGCCAGAACCCTATCACTTTGTAGTGTGATATTTATTTTGTACCCTTTCAACTTTACTGCGATGCTTGAGACTTTTTCTTCCCAGAAAAGGGTCACAAATTTCAGTCGACTTGGGGAAAGTGTAAAAGCAGCAGAATAAATACTACCTTCTGAAAAAAAAGTTCTGATATTTTCTTTTACAGTCGGCATTAGGTCACAAAAAGCTGTTAGAGAAATAGTTCTGTCATGTGTGTTGATTGAGACAAGTCCGCGATGTTTTCTGACAAGTTTCTGTACGGTGTCTTTCCATTCTGATGTAGTTTGTAGACTGGAAGACACTTCATCCAAAGATATGCATTCTGTTTTAAATGATGTTTTTATTAAGTTCACAGCCTGTAGAAGAGCCGTTTGGTGTAAATAATAGACAATAATACCATTACCACAACATTCCCATGTGGCAACAAGTCGAGCTTGTCTGAGACGATTGTTCACAGCAGCGCGAGCTTCGTAAGTGGCAAGAAGGGAAACATGAACCTCAGGTACACCAGTCACCATTGTTGATGAGGCTGACTGAAGGATGTCATACATCTTCAATTGTGCTTCTCTTATTGCCATCGGTGGACCATTAAAAACAACTTTTCCTTCGTTGAGTCTAATACCTACTTTTAGGTCTCTGTGATGCGACTTTTTGTCCGTGAAAAAAGTGGATAACATCAAAAGATCAAGTTGATATATCTTTAGTTCTTTAGCTTCAGACACATTCAGCTTCTCAGACTCGAACTCTTTCTGTTTAACACTAGCAATATTTTGAATGCGGGCAAATGTGTCTCCTTCATCAAAGCTTCTGTCCAGAACTGCAAAGGCGCACCCATCAGCTTGTGGTAAAACTAATTCGTCAGTGTTGAGCTCAGACTGACTGATGGTGTTTCTGACATCCCACCAAATTTCTGGCTGCACTTCTAATCTTTGAAGTCTTATGAAGCCAAAACAATGCTCCAGTTGCTTGTTTACATTATCTCTCCATTTTTCTACCAGTAAATCTACTCTGTCCATTGATGTTGTGAGGGTACAACTCACAATGAGCACGTTACCCACAACAGTGGCATTGGCATGGACCTCTGACAGGTGGAGGTTGAACTTCTGCAACATTTCGGAGTTGTGTCTGAGGAAGGCAATTTTCAGATTGTCTTCATCTGTCAACTCAACAGGCGGGGGACAGACGAAGATGTAGGGCTCTCTTCTACCTCCCGAGGGTCCCAGACATTCCACATACAGCGAGACCCGCAGCTCCCGGCCTCCGAGTCTGTGGGGCACCTTCAGGACCTCGTCAACCACTAGAACAGTAATAGTGAACCTTTACATCATGAAAATTTCCCTTCTTCTTTGTGCCATGTAACAGAGACGGTGAACCACTTACAATGCATTAATACCAAGCTGTAAGACTAATGGTAAGTTGCTGCAGCAGCTGTTCACACTGATGTAACTGTCTCTGTCTATGTTTGCTTAGTGACTTTAATAAACAGAAAGATCTGGAACTAAGGGCAAATTTCGCCTCCACTAGTGAAATAACTGGATGCTAGCAACCTCCTAAAATGCTAATAAACTATATTGTACAAACATTCCAATGACAGCACCAATGACTAACGGCCAGCGGTGTACGGTGTCCATACGCGCTGGTCACTAATCTTAGGATTTTAACAGATTGTTTGCATTAAATGTTATTTTGTCATCTCAAAAGTCTCCATTTCTGTTAAATGGTCTATGTTCACATCACCTAGTCTTTCTTACCATTAGCATCTTTAAAGCAGACGACACATTTCTGTTTGTCTGATACTGGCTGAACCTCAAGCACTGTTCCTCCCTTAGCAAAGTAGGTTTCAAAGTAGCAAGATACATGGCCAGGATCTGTGTCTGGGCTGAGGTTCTCCACGAGGATGCTGTTAGAGACTGGTACCCTCCATACCTCCAGCTGTCTTTCCTTCAGTAGCTTTGTCTGGCATTTATTCTTCACTGTCAAAAAATCTGTTAACAATTCAAAGAATCGAATAGTAGAAATTCCACAGTTTATCAAACTATGTACTTTCTCTACCTCCACACACACAACCAACCCTTATATTTTCACTGTGAATCAGAATATTGATATTCAAATATTTTGCATTGGAAACTTCTTCATCCTTTAACCTACTGTACCATTAATCCAGTCATAATTGAAACCAAACTAAGCACATTGAAACCATAAATAACTACTATTTTAAGAGACTATTGTTTGCTACTCACCAACTTCTGTTTTGAAGGTGACCAGAACATCACCAGGTCTGTCACTATACAGAGTTTCTATGTCATCCTGTCCCGTGACTATTTCTAGGAAGTTCATGAGCATCTCTTTGGAAATACCTGGACTAACATTTCTGAAGAACAATTTGTGAGGGTAAAAGGGTCCTGTCTCCAGGCGGCTTAACCATTCCTGGTGATATTTTACTTTTTTTCTCTTTGGCAGTTGTGTCTCTGTTTTAACATGATGTGAAGAAATTGCAACTTTTTATTCTATGGCATAGTCAGGTTCTTTGTTTTCTTTACCAGTTTAACATAACTCAAAATGAAGTTTATAAACATGTTTGTTTTGAAATCTTCATGAAGGAAAACAAAGCCTACATAAACAACATGATTTCTATTTCTATGTAACTAGACGAGAAATGTTTTCATTATATATGTCATCTTAAACATACCGTTTTGTATTCAAAAGACTTCAATGCCGGGGCTCCCTTTTAAAGGGAGTTAAACACACGCCGTATGTACTAAATCAGACAAATCAATTCTCACCTTCGTCAGATTCATTTTCGAGATCGTCATCGGGTACATCACGGGAAATTTCATCCTCCAGTGGTTCTTCTGCAATGTGAAGCGAAAAAGTAAGGGAGGAATCTATTGCATAATAAAGCAGAACGAAGTCTCCAGAATTACGTTTCTTTAAATTTTACTTTTATAAAGAAGAAGAACAATTTTAAATAAAATTAATTTACATCTTGTGGAAATGATTTAATACTGTATTATTACCGGACATGATTAACTGGTGAAAATTTCGGACCTCTAGGACGATGGGTGAAAAAAAGTTAAAAAATCTGAGCCTGACAAACAAACATAATTAAATGAAATAAAAGTGTGTAAACATCGTTTCACCGCTACAGAAATATATTATTTTTCTATCTAGCTAGCTATGAGGATGACAGCAGCTTTGCGCCTATTGGAGGCAAGTCCACTGACACAAACAATAAAGACAAGGCTATACCTACTTTCATCCTGTGGTGTACCTTGTGACCAGTATCCACGAAAATATCTAAATAGGCTTTGAAAGGCGTTCATGATAGAATCGTGAACAGGGCTCTCACGTTCTGCCTCTTGAAGAATGTAAATCTGAGAAGAAATATCCAATTCTCAAGCAATTCCCATATTTATGGTCAAAACATCGATTATGTGATCCCTTTGTTCCTCTACTATCACCATGCTTTCTGTGTTTAGTTGTTCTTATTTGCTTTGTAAGAAAAGCTAATATTTCATATCCCTCCCCTGCCCTATCATTCTTAAAAGTTGCTGAGTGTGCGTGGAAATTAATGGTCACAGACCTCAGCAGAAATCCGAAACCGAAAGTAGCATTGAGGTGACGATATTGACTATTTCTACCTACTGGCAAACCGAAACTGAAAGTAGTATTTACCTGTTGTTGTTGTAGGTGAACGTTGTTGGTATGTGTGTGTGAGAGAATGGGAGAAATAGAATGATGAGGTAAAGAGTGGAGAAGAGGGACAGAGTGAGAGAAATGAAACAAATTTGTCTTGCAGTACGTGTACTCCACGTGTGCATGTGCGTGTGTCTGTGACCATGCATCTGCATTAGAGAGACACAGAGAGAGAAGATGTTTGACTTGAGTTACTAAAAGGTGTTTAAAGCAGTGCTAGGGTTTATTATCTATCTCGTAAACATGCACATATAAATAAACATGTCGAACTATATAAAGAATATCGCGTTAGCTGAAGAATATCCGATCAATAATATTATTGATTATGTGAGCAAAGACTTGTTCACAAAAAACCAGACTGAAAGCCATGAACGGAAAATATCACAAAAGAAAATTTAATGAAATAAAAAAGTATTCCTCATATTATAAAATAATTTAATAGCTTACAATACCTTGGTCTATGTAGATCGTGAGTGTGCGAGTTGTAGCTCGGCACACCTATGAAGAAACAGGGCAAAACTAATGGTGACGACTACAATAACGATCACAGCAGCCGTCGTGTCCTTTGACCTGTGCAAGGCCCAAGCTGTCGCTCGCAGCTGCTGAATGACTTATTTCGAGAAAAACACAAAAATCTGGGACGCGATATATCCTTCTTTCTATTCTATTCAGGTTAAAAAAAATCAATCACCGGTTACGTAAGACTGACCACTTTCCATTTGCAGAATCAGTCATGAGTGAAATCCGACAGAATGTTGAAATATTTGCTCTGTGAAGTTATTTGGTCGGTTGGAATGTGTGCTGTGTGTGTATCTCTAAATAAACAACAACAATAACAAAAAACAATCAAATTAACGCACAAACACTTTCACTGTCGTCGATGTTGGCATCTCCTTATCTATCGTTGTCCTTATGAATTATCGCGGTCACAGCCAGAGTTTCAACGTTTCCTTTACCGAGTCTAGAAAATTAGACGAAGACTAACGCGACAAAACAAAAGAACAATATAAGAGTAAGAAAAGAGCAAAAGACAGGAGGATTGAAAGACTGTTAAACGAAAGCGAGGCTCAAATCTTTAGGCACAAACCGGAAGGACTCTGACGTCACGATGATCACCATTTGTAGTTCTGAGACATTCACCTAGAACGGAAATATCTGATGGTGATTTCTAGGTGTCAAGGGTGTCTTATATACCATTTTTTTGTTTTCCATGAATAAATAACAAGTCAAACATATATAAAATATACAGAGATTACACAAATTTCGAAGACCTCAAGACTTTCAATGTCGTAGGATGTTAATTGTCTTCTGTTATCGCTAACTTTTCATCGCTAATCAGAAAGCAATTATTACAAATATGGAAAAGCAGAATCGTGCTTTACCCATTCCGGTCCGGTTATTCCTCAAAAAAGATCACTCTAAACGACTGGAGCACCAAGCTTTACAAATATTCTGAGGTTGTTTCACTTTGTTCATGATATGTTCTTAAAGGCTTCTAAACGCACCGTGAAACATTTGCTAAACTGATGTTGATGACTCTGAAGATGATGATGAAGGAAAGAAAGAACAAGAAGTCCAAGAATTTTAAGATCCATTTTTATTGAAAAGGCTGAAACATTAAATATATTTTACATAAAAAAATAAATAAAAATTTACTGCAAAGATATGTTTTTAGATAAATTTTGGCATGTAATATTAAATAACTCTGACCTAACCCATTTGCACAAAAGGATTTTTAACTTTTCATTTGATCATGTATAACGGGAGCAGAATACTTGACTCAAGTGTCCGTGTAAAAAAGAAAACAAATCATGACGTGATAAATTTCAGCTGTCTGTCCGAGTGGCTGGACCTGAGAGAACAATGGAGATGCAGGATAAAACTCCTCGTAAGATTTCATTTACTTGAACTTCAAGATGAAGGGGTGACCAACAACAACAGAAAGCTCTAGCAGTGACTGCAGTCAACGTTTGCTTCCAGGGTAAGATAAAAAGATAATTTTTTGAATATTCTATGTTTCTTTTAAATGATAACTCTTTAGCAGTGGCAAAGGGACAGCCTGGCTATGATCCCCTTCACAAAGTAAGACCTCTGGTGTATCATTTGAATTATGTAAGTATTTATTATAACATATTTTCCTTTTCTTTTTTATTAATAGCACAACATATATGACATTTATCACATTGATTACTACATTCATTCAATATAGAAGGGAGGAAAAGAGTAAAGAGGAAAGATGTGGAGAAGAAATGAAAGAGAACATTCCAGCTTCCATTAATTGCGCTTATATTAATAATTTTTATATGGTTTTTTAATAACTTCACATAGGTCTAATTTATTACCTAAAATACTATGGTATCTTTCTAACATATTTTTCATATGCTTTGTCAGTTAGATAAAACATACTTTGATAATGTTAATTTTACACAATGCATAAGTATCTTTCAAAAGTACTACTTTATGAATAGAAAGTGACTTATAATTGTCTGGATTTAACAGTGCTACACACCCTCTACATTCCTAGTCATGACAGCAATAAAATGTGATAATGATCACTATGCATCTACCCAAAAGTAGCCTACTGTTATGTTTTACATAACTTGATAATGTAAATGTTACTCAATGCATAATTATGTTTTAAAAGTACTACTTTATGCATAAAAGGGATTTATTATTGTCGGAATGTGGAATACAAGAGTGCCACGCCCCTTTGCATCACAAGTCATGACATATCAATAAAATGTGGGGAATCACTTCACCTCTACTCAAAAGTAACCCAAAGTGAAATATATAGTTTCTTATATATTGTATATAAACAGCATAAAAATAACCACACAACACTTAATAATCGTGTACCAGGCATTCCAGACTAGGTACACACCGGGGAAACAATCTGTTTATGTATTCAATCACATCTTGAAAATAATATTTTAAAAAAAAAATAATAATGGATATATGAAATCCTTTGCTAATCTTGTACAGATCTTTACACAATCTTTTTTTGTTAACGTTTTTAGAAGCAAGTAGCAATTAATACTCCGCATACTTCATCTTTTCTAAATCTTATAAGACCAATACAAGCAATCGCAATAATATATTTATATAGTATATCACAATCACATAAACTATGTGTGATATCATTACATTATAATCTGAAACTTGTTAGTTTACAGGAATATAAAGTACAGGTAGTCCTCGACTTACGACGGGGATCCGTTCCTAACGCGGCGTCGTAAACCGAATTTCGACGTAAGTCGGATCATACGTTGATACAGTACTGTACCACAATAACAGTACAGTACTGCAAACACTTAGCCTATCCAAACACCTATCCTAACACAGTACCCTACATAATTATCAATAAACATAAGTACAGTAAAATATTGTAGTACAGTACGTTTAATAATGAAATACTGTACTGTAAGTGCTGTAACAGTAATAAACAGTGTTAGGTTAGGCAGACGTTTCCAAAACGAGTCTCATCCACGTTGAACACTTGTTGAGCACAGTAACCATCCTCCTCAACTATCTTAGCCAATGCATTAGGAAACTCAGTTGCTGCTTTCTCATCAGCACTAGCAGCTTCACCTTGCACTTTAATGTTATGGAAATTGGCACGATCCTTAAACCTCATAAACCAACCCCTACTCGCCACAAATTCTTCACTTTCACTTCCTTCCCCCTTTCTCTTTTCAACGCCTCAAACAGTCGCCTAGCCTTCTCCTGAATAACCATAAAACTCACAGGGATACGGCGTTGATTTTGGTCTTGCAACCAAAGCGCCAATAATCTGTCCATCTCAGTAATCAGCCCACTACGTTGCTGTGTTATCACTGTCGCTGTCAGTGGGAATGAGTGTCGTAACCACGAAACGACGTAACTCGAGACCGTCGTAACCCGAGGACTACCTGTACCTTTAAAAAATGAGCCAGGATCAATAGGAAACACACAAAATTGAGGACACATCTTTGGTGATGGTTAGAATTTGCTGTGTGAGCCGTGAGCTAAAAATTCAGAATTTAGAATTTATGTATTAAACAAAGAAGCCCATCACTGCTTTTGGAAAGCTCTAGTATTTTTTTTTTGTTTTGGTTTGTTGTTGTTGTTGTTGTTGTTGTTTTTTATTGTTTCCTTTTCGATACATACTTTTCTGAAATTTTGCGTGCAACAGATCATACATGGATCTAGCAACTTATGAGATCGGGTCTGTTCATAATAATGTAGAAGGACTTGACCGCATTCGACCTTATAGGTTTTGTTTTCTAAATGGCAGTACTAATAACACAACAGGTTAATTGTCGAGATATTAAAGATAAATATACCGAAATGAAATAAAGAATACGAAGACTAAAGGTGAGAATCGAGATGTCGTAGCAACGACGCTAATGATGCGCTAAAATGATAAGAATGATGTGAGCATTGTGTGTAATAAAAAGGTAATCAACCTGTATTAGTTTAAATATATACGAGATAGAGAATATATGTTAATTTATATATATATATAAAGAAGTTAAAAGACCTCTATTTGGTAAGGACAGTTTATATACAAAGAAAAAAATTTCTTCTTAGAAACTGGCTGCTAAAATATATGTAGGATGCAGGACATACATTTAGAAAAAAGTAAAATGTGTTCTGTGAAGGCCTTTAACAGGGTACTAATAAATTCTAGTAAAATATTTCTTTACAAAGTAACATGAATTACACCATTTCAGAATAAGGTAAAAAAGATTATTTGGCTAGGACAATTTATTTCAGATGGAAAACCTAAAATATATGTGATGCTAGTTTTGCAGTTCAATGAGTGCACATGTGAAAGGCTAAATTTGCGTTATTTATTTTTACTATGTTTCTATAGTTTGTCTATGATATTTCTTTCTAATGAATGGTTAACATATTCTTAAAAAAGGTATAAAGTTTGGCATGCATAAAAACCTAGATTAAAATACCCTTCTCAGAAGAAACCGAAGTCCACCTTTTTTGTACAGTTCACCTGTCGTACTGGAGAAAATAAACATGACTAAGATGATGTCCACTGTAATGACAATTTCGAATCATTTATTACACGTGCAATAGTTCTCTCATTAGATTAGTTTTGCAAACTTACAGGTTACTTGAAAGTGATAAGATACTCGGGGTACGCCTGTGAGTCGTGGAAGATGACATACATGGCGGGCTTTTGTTCATCATTTGTGGTAGAGTCGTATCTTATGTTTCCTTGTCGTATCGGCAGGGTTTTCATTGACTGGTTACCTGTGACAGAGTATCCCACTAAGACTTTGCACTGGTAGATGTATTTCATACCAAAAGGGGTTCTTGGAGAATAGGTCTCCTGCATGGAGTAGCTGGAGTCGACGGCGAAGTAGACGCCCTGTCCATAGTATGTCGCTGAAAAAAGATAAAAAATAAAGGAATGAGAAAAATTCTTTGACATCCTGCTAATACTTAGGATCTGTTTTAAACAATATTCATTAGAGCAAGGTGACTGAGTCAAGACTAGAACATTTTGTGTTGCTCCAAACGATTACTATAACTCTCTACTCGCCGCTCGCCCTAACCACCTCCTCATCAAGTTTCCAAGGGGGCCGCTGGTATTTTCTTGTAAAAAGCACACCGTACTAATCTCCTCCTTTCTGAGCTTCATTGGCTGCCATGCTCTCCTCTTTGTTCCACTCATCAGATGGAAAAACTCCTTTTCATTTTCAGGCCCTACTGTTTGGAATTCATTTCTTTTTTATCTTAGAACTTCGTCTACATTTGAAACCATCAAATCCAACAGTAGGCAGCAGCAGCAGTGTTCATTATATTTCACGAGACTCACCATTTTTCCCACAAAAACTTCGGTTGAAACCGTCTCGATTAATATGCTGAACGACATCTGACGAGGTGCCATGCCATAATGTAGTCTCCGACTGCCTTCCTTTGTTCTGCTTGTTCATTTGGACTTTCTTAGCAAGGTACTGCTTGTACAGCTCAGGGTTTTGTATGCGTTCAATCTGAAACAAGTAGCAGTCAATTTTCATAGGATGAAGGTGTTGTAATGATTTTTTCTTTTCACCTGCATAGAATTTTATTTATTCTTGAATGTATGCTTTTCTCGTCAGTTCATCATCTCACTTCACGCTAAGCCAACAGCTCAGAACAGCTTATGCAATCTGTCTACAGGACGAATAAAATATAGCCCTTGTGACTTACACAATCACACACATGTGAGAAAGTTGTATTAACATTATTGTTCTATAAGTGTTGTGAAATTGCCAATATACATGATTTTAAAAAATAGATTTAACACAAGGAAAAAATAACTTACAATGATGTAAAAAAAACTTCTTAAACTTTATTACACTTTTTGTAAAATCGTTGCCTCCTGTTTTTAAGTGTGTATGATGCAAGCCACAGAAGGAATAAGTGAAAACATGTTAAACTTTCGAGAATATAACAGTCAGTATCTAAATTTAAGGTAAAGCTGTCTTTTTATAAATTGTTAAACAGTAATTCAAATTCTAACGGTAATCTGCAAACGCAAGATAATGAAATCATTAAAGACCGTTCACGAATAAAAAGAAACAAAGTACTTACTGAGATAATAGTAAACTTTCCTTTTGCAGTTCGTGCAAAATTGTCGGATACGTTCTTATATTCTTCACCTCCACTCGGAAGATGTACGAGCTTAACAGCTTCCTCCTCCTCCTGAAAATCCCAGGTGTCAGGCAGGAGACTGGCACTGCTGGCCCCACCTTGAAACAAGATAATTACCTTTTTCACTGCTCCTTTCATGTTACCAGAAAAATTACCTTTCTTACTGCACCACCTGATGTTACTAAGAAAAAGTTTCCCCCAGTAACTGGTTACAATTATGTTACTTAGTAATGTTATTAGCTACTAACAATCATTCTCCTAAACGTGAATAACAACATTTTGGGCGTTTTAATGTTTTATTGTATACTTTTATTCCGGTTTTCTCTACTTAATATAAGGCTGCAGAATGTCGGCTTCACTTAAACCATCATCCTAAATAAGTACAATATGCATGAAATATCGTCTGAAAAGTAAATTACCGGCTAGATCATAATAACCCTGTACTTTAACAGAATATTAGGAGAACATTTTTATTATCATTTTGTTGAGTTATCGTTAACTTTGGGAGCAAAAGATGGAAAAAGAAGAAGCTGAAAAAGAGTTTCATTTTTCTGATTTTACCTTTCTGAAACAGCATTTTTAAATTGCTTCAGTTTTTGCTAACCCAGTAATGCTCGCGACCAAAAACCCATTTGTAGACCATTATGACCATCAAGTTCGTGTTTCTGTTTATTATTATTATTTAATCGTTTACCCTTCCTTTCGCTATTTAATTTCTGAAACTACCTTTTATTATTTCTTTTCTCATCACTCTGACGCCATTAGATGGGTTATCTTTGGAGTATTTCTTCATCTGTGTAAAATTAACGACGTAGGCGTAGTCGTTGTCGTCAGAAAGTTCCACCGACTCATTCGTCTGGTCTGTCTGGAAGGCTTCTTCAATGCAACGGTTTTCCTTTTTCCCAAACGCTTTGCGCTCAGTTCCAGTGGTTGTTGACTGGAAGAACAAAATAAATAACAATAGAATAATGTTTGAAATATTCAATGGAGACAAGATATATATTTCTTCCCAATAAGTTTCACATTACAAAATGGTGCTGAAGAAAATTGTTCTTCAGTCATCCCGTTATTTCTTCGACCTCACGGGAATAACCCCTAACGCTTTGTTGTGGCTATTTGTAGCTATGCTACTGTATTTGGGCTTTGTGTTGCTGTTCTATCCACGTTTATTGAGCTCATTGCTAAGGGAAAATGCTCTATACTAATAATCTGGGTATTATTACTACAATTAGTACAGTTTTTTAAATGTTTTACAATAATCATCATCATCGTCATCATCATCGTCATCGTCGTCGTCGTAGTCGTCCTTGTGGATTATTGGTAAAAAAAATCAGCAATGACCGCAGCACTTGCAGCAATATCTACCTCAAAATAGTACCACTGGACCAAGTTTGCCATGACTGTCTCCTGGCGTTGCTGTTCTGTCTCCTTGATAAAAGTTGCTATTATTTCTCTACTCCTTTCAACGTCCTCACGCATGCCTCTGAGCACGACAGCACCGGTTGGTTTTTTCTGTACCTCCACGTTCAAAGATTTGCACACTTTCTTTACTTCTTTCAGCTTTGGAAAGGACAGAAAAAGTCATGCATGTTAAAGAAAAACTTTTAATAGATATTACAGTGAGAGTTTTTCCGTTTCCATACCAAATCAGCCATCTGACATAGTACGTTCCAATACAGAAAACAATATTCCCGATCATTACCGTTTAGCAATGCTTTAGTCATTATATGCTTTTATTTCTAGTCACTAAGTGAGCAAGACTGCAATATTGCACATTATAATAGGCCCTTTATGTCTATTTTAAATGTGAAAATATGACCCATGGTCGTAAGTAAAAGTGAATGAGCAAACAGGCAACGATTTTCATCTGAGCGGCATCGTGGCTTGTTACCATCTGGGCAGCAACAGATCGGGCAACAAGTCTTTTGACCGAGAAATTTTATTGTGAATACAATGTCTTCTATTTCTGCAAAGTCCTCTCATCTACAAGACTCTGAGAAAGCTATTAAACACAACATAATTTATCAAACCGCTATATAATTTACAAAATTTCGCTCTGTAAAACAGTTACCAGTGAACTCACACCTGTATTAAATTGCTTACTTTTTATACCGTTTTAAGCCATGAATAAAATATAATGATCACCTCTTCGACAGACCAATTTTCGAGTTCCTTTATCTCCTTGTTCTCGAACTTGCAGTCCAAATGCTGATAAAGAGCTCTCAGGAATTCTTGTCTTTTTTCTTCATTTGCTGAGAAGATGTAGAATTTAAATTCATCTGGAACAGGATCTCTTCTGGCCTTGAAGGGGATTGCAAACTTATCTGAAAGAAGCAGGATATTTTAACTAAAGAAGAATCCAAATCAGTTTGAACATTCTTAAGTAAAAAACAATATTGCATGGACGGTTTTCAGAACACTTTCAGATTAAAAAAAAAGTAAGGAGCATTTCGAAGGGGCAATTGTTGACATCTCTGTATAGCTTTACTTGCAGAAAAGGACCTCACAAAATGAGGGATACAACAGGGTTTGGTCGTGAGCAGGTTTATTGTAGGTTTCTTGCCCGTCGGTAAATTTCAATAAAAATTTTAATGAGGCGACACTAAGAGAAGCATCTTAACACAGAAACCAGCCATTTTAAGACAGGATGAAAAGTGTTTTCAAGCGGTGAAACGAAGTAACAAACTTTAAAGTTGACGATTGTGATGGTGATGAGAAAGAGGAGGAGGAAGAGAACGACGACGACGATTATAATGATTGTCATAATGATGAATATTATTCTTATGTAGTGTATGGTAGAGGCCATGATTAAAAATTTTGATGAAAGGTATCATTGGCATTTAACTATGTAATCAAGAAATAGTCTTACAGGATAATTTCGCTTAATATATATAAACATTTTTTATCAGTGATCTCACCTATGGCCCGCTGAAAGAGTGACTTTTTGTGAATGTCCGTCTCGGGTTTTCCTGGTAATCTAGCATTACCTTGTTTCCCTAACACTCTAAGAACATCGCAGAATGTCTGAACCATGGCATTGTCGTACAGAACTACTGTAACTTTCCGCAGAGTGTTCACACTTTGTTTGTGAACGGTCAGCGCCGTAGCAAGCGCCTGGGCAGAAGCAAATGGCGACAAGTTAATGTTTCCTGCAATGCAACGAAATATTCTGTGTTGAAAATGAATAACAAATGGATGATTTTCTTGAGAGATATACAGAGAAGTATTCGCATGATATATACATATTATTGTCAATGCTGGAGAGACAAACTTGTCACCATGCACAGAAAGAGGTCAACAAAACAAGGCAGGCAGATTTTTATATAAATACGTTTACTTTTTTGAGGCATCAGCCAATGAGAAAACCTAGACCATATGTTGATTATGCGTATCTATGTACAAACGAGACCTCTCAACTTTTCCTCTTTCTGTCCCTAGTGAAGTGTTTATGCGTGTATTTCTAGAGCAGAATAGAGGTATTGACTCATACTACAGGAAACAATGTAATTCAATGAGCTTTTTCCAATTAGTAGAAAAATAAACTCCTTTTCGCTATTCCTTTAAAGATAACCCTGATTCATCACACAAAGTAGGAAAAAATAACCATTTTTCCACATTACCTGTTCCAAGAGCTGGCACAGCCAGGGAATGTAGTCCCCTTTTTTCTGCTTCTTGTAGAACCACAGTATAAGCTTTTTCCCATCCACCAGACTTCTGGTGTGCAAGTGCATCTATGTGCAAAATGTGCTTGCACTTCAGCTTGTATGCTGCGGTCATAACTATGTTATGTCGAGCCATATCTGCAACTGATATTGGTATAGCTGATATGTTAACAGACGTTCTGAAATATTCTAAATTAAAATTTAAACCGAAAAAGTATTACTATTTATTTCACTACAAAGCCAAAAGAGCCTTAGTCATATGCTTGATTATGAGAACACATTTTTAGACTTGGATACATCGGGTACCTGCGGACAGTGGTTAAAACCGCATGGACTTACAGCAGACCTACCGAAATCGTTTTATCAGCTGGGTAATTTATCGGAAGAAACTCCTTCTGATAAGCTGTACAGATATCATTACAGCTGCTTGTTACAGTTTTTATTAAATTCATAATCTGAGAGTATCAGACGCCATAGAAAATGAAGCCCAATATTACAAGCGACAATTTGCATTTTGTTTCCGAATGAAAATGAATTGTTTTTGTCGTTTACTATTTGTTTGAAGAACATCATTTGGTCGGAATAAATTAATTCGATTTTACACAACTTCGTGCTTGCTTTTCAAGATCTTTTTCTTTTTCTCGTGTTAACTGTAAGTTTACCCTTTGACCGCAAACTAGGCATATATGCACTTTAATTTCTGGTCAGTCGGTGTCTTATTTTGGTATACCCGGAACCAAGGATGTAAAAGGGGTCCGGCCCTGCTCAGTATATTTTTTTATATTATTCACAAGACGAGTTTGACGTCTGCTGTGTATCATTCTCAGTCCTGGTGGACTAGATAGAGGGACTGGTGGGATCTTAATTTTTTAGACTATTTTAATTTAGCATGGGATAATGAAAGAAACTCACGAAACAATCACATGTTAATGTAATAAAGGTGGGCTACCCTCGAGTGTCTATACATTGTTCGCTTAAAGTTTATATTGACGATAATAATGGAAAAAAGTAATCTTTTACAGTGTTTACTCACGCTTGGTTTCGCATTCACGTTTAAGATCTTTTCCGCATTTGGCCTTCAGAGCTTTCGAAACAGCTCCTGTGCGAAAACAATAATACGAATTTTTTCGATTTTGTAGCTTATTCATATGTGTCATCATCAACATCATCATCATCAATCAATCAATCAATCAATCAATCAATCAATCAATCAATCAATCAATTATCATCATCATCATCATCATCATCATCATCATCGTCGTCGTCGTCATCATCATTTTCTTCTTGTTTTCATTTACCTCTTCCCTTTTAAAGCTGCATATGTGCACTGATAAAAATGTGCACATAGACAGGTACCTATAGGTACAGTTGTTTAAGACAATCGGATTATCCCCTTATTCATTTCTTTCCCATAATTCATACTAATTAGTAAATATTTTTGTTAGTCATTTTCAAAACATTAGAATAATATAAAATAGTTGTTCGTTATTGTTTGTACTGCATAAACATGATTAGTTTGTTTATAACTAAACATGATTATTTATTTGCTCTCGATAATCAGGAACATCGTGCGACCACCCCGCATTTTTGCTTCTCGAGCTAACACTATCCCTATCGTTTCTAACAAAAACTATGGAAATTTTACATATTGTAATTAACCTTTTGCACATATGTAAACAAAATAAGCGTATGTTTAATGCTTTGAAGAATTCAACTAAGATGTCACCCCCAGAGGTGAAGGTGTCATAGACAAACAATAAGCCAGCACAAGACATCAAAAGACAGAAATTTAACCTCGACTCAAGTCCAGTTGGCCATTGCTGCTGTTGACTATCACATCCACAGCTTCTTCTGTGATGTCTCCTTTTTTGACGGTAAGACATAGGCCATCAAGATCAAAAGTCGAATCTTTTTCATCTGGTACAAGAACATACAGTTGATGTTTAAAATGTTAAAAGATAAAATTGTACTTCGCGATGGATTGCAATTTTGACTTCTCAAGTACTCAGCTAGTTAAACAGTTGCACATTGTAACTAAATAATTATTGTGCTATTTTTAGAGTTATATTGTCATTTAATTATCATCTTAACCAACGCTTGAGTAGAACTTTTTACCCTAATTAAAGTATCAGTGAAGGATGCAGTTAAGTCTAGACTTACAAGTCATTGGTTCAGAGAAAATGGTTGTAGCTGGAGTCGCACTAAAACGCACGGGAAAATCCTATATAAATTAGAAAAAGCAAACATTGTTGAGCACAAAACAACTAAAATTACTGAATAATCGAATGGGTAGTTGAAATATCTTTTCACATAAAATTGCTCCAGATCAATAAAGGGTAAAGAATAGGTAATAGCTCCTTACAACATGGGAAGCGTGCTATGGGTTACAGGCTTTATTTCTGGTGGACACATTTTCACAAAGCTATCTACTGAACATCTGTTGTAATTTCCTTAAAACATATGTAATTGTGGCATAACACTGTTGCTATCAACTGTAGTCTGACCGTACGTGAAGATTGGTTCTAAGTTTGGTTGTTATTTTATTTCATCTTTTTCTAGTTACATTTAAAATGACTGATAAGATCTAGTCCTCTCCGACTTTTTCATACTAGTGAAATATAAGTGCACTGGCAATTCACTAAGTGATTGTTTCCTCAATCTTCTTCACTGATATATATATAAAAGTTTGTGGATGAAAACTGATCTACTTTAAGATTAATTTCGTTGATAGAATATTAAGGTAAAGAAAACGATGCACAAGTTTACTGACATTTGCTTTGCTTCGATAGTGACAAAAAAGAGGCAGTATATTTATTCTATCACGGGTGGCGGATAGTGTTTGGCATTGTCTATGTATATTGTATGTTTCTTTCATAATGAAGACTTACCTTACACCATTCTTTATTCAATCTGAGAATATCAGAAAAGAAAAGCAGGTTTTTGCGATATGTAAGTTTGATTAGTCATGTTAAGGAGATGTATATGGTTCTGGGAGTGGCCTCAACATCTTCCGTCATCCCGATTTCACCGTTATCTTTTCTCTCTCCTGGTTTCCTTCTGAACATGCTTTCTAGCCTCAGTCAAACCCTATGGATCTGGTTGACCTTGAGAAAATAACCCGAGTCTCTGAGATCATTTGATACATGTTTATGAGTTTATTTATGAATCGTAACATTCTTACTTACCGTGAGGTCTTCAGCTGCCTCATCAGCCCCACCGCCGAAGGCTTCTTGAGAACCTTCTCGAAAGCTGATAGGTGCACCTTCATGAAACATGGTAGAACCAGTCACTGATGAATGAAACTCTGCATACGTGTTGCTTTGATGTTAGTAGGTGTACTAGTTATCTACCGGTTACTTGATACAAATGTACTAGTAGAATGACACAATTAAGAAGTATGCTCCTAAGCTACTAAGCCCCTCCCTCCAAAGCTTAATTCGGCGATCAGGTCTTTGTTCGATGACGATGAGCGTTGATCATACCCAGTTTATTATGGATATGTTGATGACTTTCTCCTTTAAGTCCTCCATGAAAATGTTGGCAACTATCGAGCTAATGGGCGATCCCCTGGTTGTTCCTTTTTTCTACTGGTAGAATCTGTCTTCGTATGTGATCAGAAAGTCGTGATCAAGCAACATCTCAGGTGTTCCGAAAATTCCTCCTAGGGAAGCTTTGTTCTTTCTCTAAGGGTAGCGTTACGCTCAAGTCTCTTATTTAAAAGTTTGATGTTCTCTTCAACTGACAGACTGGTAAACAGCTTTGTCACGTCAAAGGAAACGAGCCACGTGTCTGGATCCAAATGGGATTGTGATAACCAGGTGACATGATCAGCGTTAGTCTTAATGTGGTGTTTCCTTTTTTTCCCACAGAAGGTGAAAGAGTATGGATAAGGAACTATGAAGTCTAGTAAATGATAGAGGTTCTAGACCCAACATTGGGCGGCCGTAGAATTTCTTTAGGTCTGCAGTATAATGATACAGCTTCCTCTCGTGGTAGAGGGTTAGCTCTTTTAGTCGTCTCAGAAAGTCCGCTGATTTAGCAGGTAGAGGTAGGTGAGATCTTCAAAGTTTGGTGGGTCTTCCTTTCCTCCAGTTGGCGCAACACGTTTTCACTGTACATGCCACACAGCATGGCAACTCACATTAAGTAAATTGATAAGGCTTATGTAAATATTGTTAATATAGTGTCAATATGTCAAAGCATTACGTGTAATATTGTTGATACTCTCTATATCAATATTGTAAGTGAAAGCTTACCATTATTGTTTTCATACTCTTCGGTGTCTGTATCAATCTTTGTCTCCTGCCGTTTCATCTGTGAGAAACCCTCTGCACTGAAAACCTACATAAATGAGGGAGGTGATGACTTGAATCAGCACAAATACCTTTCATCGTTCAGTCTTTATCAACAATTAAAAGAATTTATATCAAACATTATGCAAACGCATATTATTTCACGTTTAGTTGCAATTATTAATCAATCAGTAGGCACAACCACTTGCAATTTATTTCTATTGCGCCTTGTACGGTATACTATCTTTGCAGACGATTTTCTAATACTGAGTTTAGTACTGACATTAAATACAGATTATCTGAACCCATTTATAACATTTAAACCGACATGGTTCTTAGTCTTTAAGATGTGTTTTTGTGATTCAGAATAAAAAACGAGAAGAGTTGTTGCAAATTTCTGAATTTCAGTCCTATTACATAAATTCAAGCTAAATTTGATTGTGGAGGTCTGTTACTCCACGAAAAAAATGTTCTGAATCATGCCAGATAAAACACGAGCTATATCAACTTAGAAAATACTGAAAGCTCCACTTACTTCAAAGGTCTTTGGATCTTTGAACACCACAACTTTGACCTCCTTCAAGCTTGTGTTGGGAGACGTCTGGTGGAACCGATTAACTGTGGAAATGATGGTGCGGGCTGCCACTTCCCGGGGAAATCTCAGGGTGCCTGTTCCCAGAGCGGGGATGGCCATGGATGTAAAATGACGCTTGCTGGCTTCTTTCAGGCAGCTCTTAACTACTGATTCTAGTTGCTGGTTCAGAGACACGACACAAAAAGTCCATCATCATCATCATCATCATCATCATCATCATCATCATCATCATCATCATCATCATCATCATCATCATCGTCGTCGTCGTCGTCGTCGTCGTCGTCGTCGTCGTCTTCTTCTTCTTCTTCGTCGTCGTCGTCGGTGGAGTCATTTAAAAAACCCTAACTTGTATTTTAAAAAAGCGACGATTATAAATATTATTTTCTTTTATTTTTGCTTTTATTTTTGTGGATTGAAATTCAGAAACAATAGTTTACATTCTCGTTAACTTAATGACAAATGACATAAGAAACTTTAGTAATCCCAAAATGCATTCTGAAGGAATTAAATGCACATCTACTGTCAGTTTGTTGGATCTGATCAGCTATCACAACTTTGTCTTGAAACTGAATAAAGACTTCGTGTTATCTGGGACTGTAGACCACCTACAAAAATCCAAGTCAACAAGATGTTCTTGAGACTGAGAGTGATGATGTATCATTTTCCACCTTCCTTTTATCCACAACAGGAAATGCCGATAGTTGACCGTTTACTACGAGCATCAGCACAACGTATTATACCACTATGGACACCTTGGGAACATTTAAGTACAAAATTCATAAGATATTCAGTTTCTTACGAGGCCTTTTTTTCTCGTGGCCATGCAAAAAAGATGTTGCAGAAGTAGATTAATTATCAGTGATGGGAGGATATGGCATTTTCAGATATTAAAGCCACTGATGATAGCTATGAAGGAATTTGAAAGCCGCGATACATAAGTGAGCCTGTTTATTTATTTATTTATTTATTTTTGCCTGAGATTGTAATGTTGTTGCTGATTATGACCGATCATTTTACGAAAAGCATGCATTAAGAGATCGGAAAACATACTTTGATGTCAGTCACAAGTGTTGTGGAACAAATAAGCACACGATGAAAAGAACTCAACAATACATTTAACCAAAATCATTTCTGCACTTAGCCTCATTTTGAAACACGTTTTTGTTTTTGAATGCTGCATTATTAATATACCGTCTAAAGCAGTGACATTTGCTTAAAATTCCGATTTTCAATCGATGTGTCTAATATTTTTAGTACCTGAGTGTCCCACAAACAAATTAGAGCAATACTGCCAGATAATGATTTCTAAGTGTACAGGACTTAATCGTTGGTCTTTGCAATTTTATTCATTCCCAGTTGCACTCATAAAAGACATGGTTACATTGAAATATTAAACATTTATAATTTGTAAACTATTTAGGTTATATAGAAAAGCTTTGTATTATTTAAATCATGATGAAAAGAAGTAGTTTGGAGTTTTGTCTAATACAAGATTCGCTTAAGTCGGTTACTTACTTTTGCGGCAGCTTCATTTGCCCAGTTGCATAATGCGACGTGGAATATGGCCTTACAACGCATGTTAAAACTGTTCGTACATGCTATTTTGTCACCAGTAATCCCCTTAGGATATTTTTCTTTGCATTCTCTTTGTAAGCCAGGTCCTGCCGCTTTCAGAATGGAGGACGATATGGCGCCTTGTGTCAAGTTAAGATCCTGTGATGTTGAGTTGACGATCACATCAGTCTGAAAGGTAATTAAAAAAAATAGGTTAAACTAGTTTTTAATGACCACAAATGCAAAGGGCTTGCATTACTTCAAAGAACAGATTATTAACATTAGTAACTTTCTTCAAAGGAGAGAAATGTTATTTACACAAAAACAAACGGAAAATTTCACGCTGTTTCAACTAGTAATTATTTATAGAAAGAGTTCCTTGCCAAATAACGTTTTTACGTAGAATTTAAGTAGAAATTACTTTCCATGTTTGACATTTCTTTATACTTTTTAGAAACTGTACAATTTATGAATCTTGTATAATTGTGTCTCTTACATCTTGTCTTGCAATTTCACCTTCGACAACAAAGACTTGGATTCCTTGAAAGCCTTCATCAGGATCTGCAAATATTAAGGACTGGTATTTATGCCTCTAAAGAATTCTTAGCCAAATCAAATATTAGTAATCTTAAGATTATTAATCATTACATGCCAAGTTATCATTTAATAAATTGCAGGGAAACCTACCATGAGTAATGACTGTTGTTTCTTTTCCAAGAGAACTTCCGTCTAACGCTGTCTGGAAAAGATCAACTGTACTTTGTACAATGTCACAAAGTCTGACATCTCTAACACTGCTACCAGTGGTGGACTGAAAGTAACTCCGTACAGCTTCAACAATGACACGAGTGGCCTCCTCAACGGGGTAGCCGAAAATTCCGGAACTGATGGCAGGAAGGGCAATGGAGGTGTAGCCTCTGTCGGAGGCAGCCTTCAAGCAATTGAAAACTGTGCTTCGAAGACATTCTTCTTCCCCTTTGTTGCCTCCCTTATACCGAGGTCCCACAGCGTGGATGATGGACTTGCAGGGAAGCTTCCCTGGTCCTGACACCAGCACATCGCCTTCTGACAGCTCGCCTCTGGTTTTGATAGTTCGGTTACACTCTTCCTGTATCTCTCTACCGCCTGTAGGACACACACGTGACCACATACATGCACACACGCACGTACACACACACAGAGGAGATTATGTCAATGGGCTCGTGCAAATACAAGATGGATATATAATCGCATATTAACTAGAAACATTAAAGATATTTACAAAAGAGTTATTCATCCTAACACTAGACATGACTGCACTTGGATGGATTCTTAGTAGACCTTCTGCTTTATGAAAACCAGATATTTAAAACGCACATTAAAGTGTCTTCATTAATCTCTGAGGCTAAGTTCGTGTATCATGGGTGCTCAGAGTGCCTGTGGCTCATATTCTTCGGTTATTCACCTTTGGCAACAATGGCTCCAGCCACTCCACCGCCATGTTGCATTCTTGAATTGGCTGCATTGACGATTGCATCCACTGCCAGCTCGGTGATGTTTGCTACCATGGCAGACACCATGGAATGATCTCCTGTTTTCTTCCGTCGTTTATCTGGCTGATTTGTAGACACAACCTGTATATAAAAAAGCAGTTAAAACCTTTTATGGTGATCTTTAAATTGCATTGGCTTACTTGTGACTTGTATTTCTAAATCAGTGTTTGCGTCATGTCTATTTTCCATTGTTTAAAGTTTTAAGAGCCGCATTTAATATTGTTTCCTCAAAACAAACGCATAAAATAATATGCACACTACACAAGAATATGGAAAATTGATATAATTATAGTATCCTACAGCTCCTGTATGTCAGGCTGTTAGCAAATGTTAATGAAAGATCTAAATATGAAGTAATGCAGCTCAAAAGTACATGTAATGTTACCTTTACCAATTCTGGCATTTGGCGCCAGCTGAATGAATGCTTACCTGAATAACGTTTCCTTCTGGATGCCATGACAACACACACTGATGTGCTTTTGTAATGTAACAAAGTTCGTTATTGTTCTTGTTCTTTAGTGCAACAAAACATGCAACTGTGTCCTTGTTTGTGATTCTCTCTTCTGTGCATGTAATTTGTTTTTCTAACGCTTTGAGTTCCTTTCTGACATGTTCAATTCCATCAATGGTGCCCTTAACTCGAATAGTGCTTGTTTGATCAGTCACAGTGATGTCTACTTTGTACTTGGACAACTTTTCACCAATAAGTTTTAACCTGTCCTTCCAATACAGTCTTAAAAACTCCTGCCGACTGGGTGAAAAGCAGAAAACAGTGAAGTAAATACTGTTTTCTGAAACGAAGTCAAGAATCTGAGGTTGTACACTAGGCATAATTTCCCTTACAGCTGTTACTAGTATGATGTTGTCCTTTGTACTAATTGTGAAAAGGCCCATGTGTGTTTGAAGAAGGTCTTTCTTTAGAGTTTCCCAATCTGGATTATTTAATACTACCTTGGAAGATACTTCGTCCAAAGGAAAAGCTTCCTCCATCAGAGAAGTCTGAATGACATCAACGGCCTTCTCTAAATCAGATTCCTTCAAGCAGTAGACTATAACGATTCCCTCTTTGTGACAAGCCCAAGTTGCTTTAAGCTCCAACGATTTCAGTTTCTGGCCTACGATGTCACGAGACCTTTGACTGGAAAGAATACTTATTTTACTGTCAGTCAGACTTTTTACCATCTTTGATGATGCATTTTGTAAAATATCTGTCATAGTAATCTCTGCTTCTCTAATGTCAGCCAATTGTCCATGAAAGGTTATCTTTCCTTCTTGCTCTGCTATCTTTACATTCAGGCTGTTGTACTGCTCCTCGATGATAGAAGGAAACGAAAACATGATTAAGAGATCAAGTTCATGTTTCTTAAGGTTCTTTGTCTTATTCACTTCACCCTTTTTCAAAACAAGCTCTTTCTCCCATTTGTCAACAATGGCCTTGATTTTCTCAAATGTGTTTCTCTCTACGTTCTTTCTTCCCAAAATGACAAGCATGTGCTCATCGACGAGTGGTAGGATCATATCATCGCCACTTACTTCACACTCATCTACAGTTTTCATCACGTCCGGCCATATTTCTGGCAACACCTCTAGCCTGTCGAGCCTCACAGAATCAAAACAGACATCTACCTGCTTTTTTATTTCATCTCTCCAGCCGTTAACTAAGAGATGAACTCTGGGGAGTGATTTGTTCAGGGTACACTCTATCTTGAGAACACTATCCACAACTGTGGCACACGCATGAAATGTTGACAGTCTTTCGTTTAAATTCTGCAGAATCCTGGTGCCGTGTTGGAGAAAATGAACTTTGATGTTTTCTTTCACAGACACTTCCAGAGGTTCGGGGAGGACAAAGACATAAGGATCTTCACTCCCTCCGTACGGGCCAAGGCAATCTAAATAAAGCCTGACCCTGAGCTCTCTTCCTCCAAGAAGATGTTTCTTCAGCGCAACCCTGCGAGCAACTTAAAGAGAAAGGACACGTCTCATGTTAGCAGTATAATAACCAAATGAAATTTAGACATTGCTATATTATAATTCTCAATTGTTCATTAACAGTTTATTTTCTGCTATTAAAATTATGTATTAAAATATCACATCAATGTGCTTTTCCTAAATCTGCAAAGAAATAGGAGTGAGGATAAAGTTATGCACTTTTGTTCTTAGTGTTAGCACGCAGATACTTTTTAATGTTTCATTGTCTTATAGTAGCAACATTATCACAGCTTTAATCTTATTTTCTTATATTTTGGGTTAGAGTGCTCATTTTCTAACAAACTTTAAAAAAGCTCCTTCAATTCATTGAATAAGGACTAAACGACTACAGCTCAGTATTCAAATTTTCTTTTTTACTGAGTGATATTTTTCCTTTTATTGTTAAAATCCAGTGAAATGTAACGTCTCTGAGAGGCTGTCAAATGTTGAGCCAAATACAATGTTATAGGATGTATATAAAACACTGATTTGGAGAAATGTGTTTATATGTCTTTACAAACAGGCAGTAGTCAGAAAGTTGCCACTACTACAACTTACACAATGGAAATGGAAGTCGAAGAGATGACGAAAATGCGGTATTAAAATTATTGCAAACTATTGCAAGAAAAGCAACATCATTGTAATCCACAAGTGATTTATTTACATTTAAATTAAGAAACGCTACGTACCTTCAGGATCTTCAAAGAAAACACATTTCCTTTGATCTTCAACGTGTTCTACTCTGAGCACGGTGCTGCCACCTGCTCGCATGGATTCGAAGTAATGAGCGACATCGTCATCAGTGGTGTTCATGTTAAGGTTTTCCACCAGGATACAGTTTGAGACAGGTACCCTAAACACTTCCAGTCTACACCTACCGAGAAACTTTGCTTGGCATATCCTCGTAAAATCTGCATTTTCCAAACCACAATAAAATAGATAAAATAAAAAAAAAAAGAAATTTTAAGAAAAAACTGAAGTTTTGTTGATTTAGTAATGAAAAGGGGAATCATGTTTGGTCATCTAAATTACTTTGAATAATCAAGAGGCAGACAATAATATATTTAAACCATATGAACGTTAACTACAACCCGTGTGTAAGTAAACAGCATAAATTTAACATGTACATACAAACTTCTTATAAAGGTACATTATTCTGACCCTACTTGTTCAAGGGGATCCATGCGTGAGATATATATATATAAATAAAATGTAAGCGATAAAGAGAACAAGTGTGAAATATTGTATCAACGAACCACAAATAACGGAAGTTAGAAAAAGACCAACTCATATTAATTTGCTGAAGTGCTTTATATAATAAACATCACATTCAATGCAATTTTTACCAATTCCGTCGTTTACAGTACTTGCCAATTTTACTGTGAAAGGTGACCAGGACACCTCCAGGCTCATCGCTATACACAATCTCAACCCCGTCCTGGCCGCTGATGATTTCCATGTAATGCATGACCATCTCTTTGGGAATATTTCGAGACACATTCTTGAAGAAAAGTTTATCATGATAGAACGATGAGGTTTTCATGAGAGTCGTCTGGACATCTTTCCCGTCAATTTTGAGATCGCAGCTTGCAAACTGCTGAGCCACTGAAAGGACACAAGCAGGTTTTTGTACATCTGTTAGGGCGCGCGCGTGTGTATGCGTGTTTCCGTGAGTATACCATCTTTGAAGGCCAGTCTGAATGGAAATTGTTTTCGTGAGTTTAACAGTTGAGCATTATATATTTAATTTTTAATGAAGGAATACCTCCATTTAAAACATAATTTCCGAAACGATGGTAACCTATTTTAGGAAGAGGAAATGTCTTAATTTCAAATGACCAGGTCTTTATTTGGCTCTCGTATTGACAAGGAAATCATATTTATGTATCAAAATAATGTCCCTATTTTAACTGTTTTTTGTGTATCACGTTAGGCATTCGAAGAGTTGCATGTCGTCGATCTACGAAGCTTACTTGCTAATGTTTTGCAGACTACACTTTTGCTTCTAAACAATATCATTTACTAGGAATTAGTTTTTATAGAGCTGGTATTTAAAACGGGATAAAAAAAACAAACAGAAAAGTACATCAAGCTACCCAAGATATTGTAATAGAACTAAAAAATATAGTTCAATGTTTCAAATTAAAATAAGATTTCAAAAGAAGATAACACATACAGAGAAACAATCTCCCTTTCTCACACGCATACTGAAATACTCATTCAATATCTCTATAACTAACTCTTGTATATCTTACGCAATCAACATACTTTTCACAACACTCAAGACAAAATGAATATAAAGCATGATAATCAAAGGGTGAAAATAACCTTTGACATCGTCGAATGTGACGAGAACTTTGCCGTTCTCTGTGTCCAAAATAAGATCATCTACCAATCCTTCATATCCTTGAGCTTCAAGGTACTGTCGGTAGAACTGTTCGTTCCTCAGGGGCGGCTCCACAATTATTTCTACTGTTGTCCACTCTTCATGGAACTGCTCCAGGTTACCTATGGCATCGTTTGTTTGATCCATGTTTGTTTGACCCTTGTTTGCGAGCTTTGCCTCAAGTATGTGTTCCTCCACCTTGTGAGAGCGACTGCACACTGTTTCTGCCACTGCAAGATTTATCACATAAGACTGTAAATTCTTTACAAGGATTGTCTTTAAAATGTAAAATATGCAAGGTTCTGAATTTTTAAAAGTTAACCTACCAAGGGAAGAAAACTATCAAGGTAACTATATCAACTATCAAGGTAATAAACACTGCGTTAAAACAACAACAACAACAACAATAATAATAATAATAATAATAATAATAATAATAATAATAATAATAATAATAATAATAATAATAATAATAATACCTGCAGCATCTTCGAAGGTTATATAAATCTTTTCTTTTTGTTTATCGTGCCAGATTTTACTAATGGGTCCGCCACCATTGTTGGGGTTTTCAAAATAGAGTGTATAAACTTCCAGGTATTTGACATCGCCACCACTGATCTCAACAGTGCGCATGCCCACAGACTCAGGAATACCTCTAGGAGCAAGGCTGATCTCTAGTTGTTGGTTATTAATCTTGTGGACATGTGATGAAACGCGCTTTGCCACTAAAAGAGATTAAAAAAAAGTCTTTTTTCATTAAACATACAGGAAACAATGCTGAATATCCCGTGAAAGCATTTACAGATTTAGAGTAAAGATAAACATACAAGCTCTCTCTCTCTCAAAATATGTTCCTTTACAAAGACATAAGGTTGAAAGAGTGAATACATGTCAATTATTCATAAATATAGTTTCGAGTGTAATCTATCACTACATACTACTCTGATGAAGCAGATGATGATACATTTCAATTCACAAAGGCTGTTTTGCTATAATGCAACAATAAGGTCTTAATGATGACAAAATGTTTTGTGTAGTTACCTTTGGCCTTTGAGAAAGTGATGTAGTAGATGTGCTCAATGTTATCCCACTTGACCTCCTGCGTTTCCCCTCCACCTTTGTTGGGGTTCTGGAAGTAGTATTTACATTTGGCTGCCATCACTGCGGTGTTGATCCCTCTTATCTTTATTGTTGGTGTTTGTGGCGCTTTATCATTTTCACTCCCTGCTGAACTATCTGATGTCTCATCTGTGTCATCAACCGATGTTTGTCGGGCATCTTTCAAAACAGCAACATTAGATAAGACTATCCAATCCGATCTAAATCTGGTTGATTAAGTATTAACATTATTTTGCAAGGACAAGCGAACTATGACAAGCTTATTATTCTGGGCATTTGAAAAATATAGCTAATCATAAGAACTGTTCTGCCTTCTACCAAGCTTTTCCCTCTTATTTCTCAATGCACAGAAAGAAGCCAACAACAAAGACTTCAAGATACTACAGGATACGAGTACGTTTAGAAGGTCTCAGCCAATGAAAAGGTGGGAGTATCGGTTAATTAGGCATATCATGATATCAGAATTGTGTCCTCTTTAGGTATAAGATGATGGTTTGAGAACTGAGAAACGGTATTACAAGATTTGTGGAAATAGTGTCTTGCACTCAGCTTTAGTTTAGTTTATTCCTTGCTACTACTCGAGGAGAATAGAGCTGCGAAGTCAGCTTTTACCTAATCATTAAAACAAAAATTGTGCACCACACCAGGACTTTAAAAAGAAATAAAATTATTCACATTTCCTGTCGAATTTTCTGTGATTTCAATAAACTTTTAGTTATATATTCTATAGATCTCAATAGTCCATAGAATCGTTATACAAACTAAATACTATTAAAGTTTTAAATAATTAACCATAAATACTTGCTATGTGTAACAAATCAGAAAAAAAATAATACTTCTACACAGTATTTAGACACTGAAAATGTTCTGCTTTACCGTTTTTCTCCTTCAATGATTTTTGAAAACGTTTAGAACATTTTCCTCCCTCACGATAAGTAGTCCGCGGTTTCTGTGTGTGTCTGCGAGATTGAAGATTCTCCGGATGACCATTGGCCGGTTCTGTGCCTGAATTAAAGAAGAGATTCCTCCATTCTACGTCGAGCATTTCAATGACAGCATTTTAATAAATTTTATATACCGACTTTTTCCAAGCTAAAACAAAATGTTAAGCATACATTTTTGTATGTTTTCGGTACCAGACTTACTTTCCGAATTACACAGCTGCAAAGGGTATTGCAATATATAACTCCAGTCAGTGAATAAGCTGCTAAACTGACATAATAAAAATTGTCTGCTCTGTTATAGGATTAGTAGCTAGACTCAAAAACGCGAAAGAAAGAAAACCAGAAATTCAAGAGTGTCAAAAACTAACAAATTTATTATGTTTTTAAATGATTCTCTTAACAATGGTGGAATACAGCAAGTTTGAAAGTGCAAACAAATTTTCGTCAAATATTTGTTTATCGCTCTTCAGCCTTTAACACAGAATAGGTCATTATTAAATTCTATAAAAACATTTTCTTTTACTGAAAGCGGACAAATTATCCAGAGTGCAATATTGATGCTGAAAAGTTGCCAGGTTGTCTTTCAAACACAAATAACGATTAACGTCGTTCTCCTATTGAGGTTGGAAAAGACCTCAAGATTTTCACCTCCTGATCGAATGGCTGGGAAGTAATCGTTATCTTACAAGAAACTAAGCAGCCAACGAATCTGTCCAAACTCTGTGGTAAAAGAACAGTGACTACGCCAAAGTAATTCAAGCGAAAATATGTGGGAACATTACCCAAATCATAGCATCTCGATGAGAGAATAACCATCAATATAGCTGAGCTTAATCTTGGTCAGACTATGACATTTCAACATGCTGAATGTCATTCACTGGATGCTATTGACTATTTTTTGACATAATGACGGATTCTGAATTTTTATGGTTTTAAAACTGTAAAATTCTCACAGGCGGTGGTTACAATTTTGATTATATAGTCAGACGTTGAAATATTTTTCAAACTTTACTATAACTCACCTCTCACTGGGGGCTGGCTTGAAGCGCTGAACATATTCATAGAGTTCGGATATGGATACTCTAAATGGGTCATGAGTGGCTGGACTCCAAAAAAAGGGTGCATGCCAGGCAAACCAGGGGAGTAGCCGAACACACTCGGATGCAGTTGGAAAGAGTTGTAAGGAAATGGTGCTGCTGGTCTTGTTTGCCAATGCGGTGGTGGTGGTGGCGGTGGGGGTAGACGCCATTGTGGTGTCCAGGGGGCTCCAGAAGCTGCGCTTTGTAGGAAAGTGGGGTCGTGTTGAGCACCTAGTGGACCATGTTGTCCACTCTGTAATGTTTTGGGTGGGACTTCATTTTCTGAAAGACTATAATGGTTCATTGTGACCCGAGGAATCGTGTCTGGTGGTGGAACTGGAAAACATGTTTCTGGAGACCGAAAAGGGACTCCTTGAGGTCCTTTGTGAGATTCTGGAATTCCCAACATGGTTCTTTGGTCTGAGTTTGTGAACACAGCCGGTGGTATCTGCGTTTGGGCTTCCGGTCGTTCCTCTATCACGCCGGGTTGTTGGGACCAACTCGTAATCTCACCAGCATTGGGAAGCTGGTTGCCTGCACTTTGTTGTAAAGTGGGATCTTGCTGAACACCCACTGAACTGTATTGGTCTTCTGAGAGTCCAAATTGCAATGGTGTGTGTGTAGTGTTCTGTTCTGTCAGACTGTGACGGTTTAATGTTAGCCGATTACTTGTGTCTGGAGGTGGAACTTGAAAGCCTGTTTCTGGAGATAGAAAAGTAACACCTTCATCTTCGCTACAGATTTCTGGCATTCCCAACATCTCTCTTGGGTCAGAGTTTAGAAATACAGACTGTGGCATTTGCGTCTGGACTTTTGTCCAGTTCGCAGTGACGCTGGGTTGTTTGCTATCACTAGCACCCATTTCTATTGGTAATTAGAAACAAGCACTGTGAATGGATGATGTTGAGACTGTTGTGTCTTCTGTTCACATGCGGGATAAAGTTAGTCTTTTCCAGGCCATGCGTACAAATGTTCTTCTGTCTTGTTAGTTTGACACTCAGCAGGTGAAGGCATTTCGTGCATTTTGCTGCAAAATGTAACAGCTGGGTGTATTAGCTGGAGATAATTGTTACACTTTAAATATGACTATTCAGCATGGGGGCGAACCTATAACTTACAAATCTTCTAGGCTTTACTACTATCAGATCATGTCATTACCCAATATTTTATTTACTTTGTGTAGATGCATAGTTGATGTTCTGTTCATTGTTTTCATGTCTGTCAAAGTGAAACCTAACAGCAAATTACAGTGAAAACATGTTAGGTTGCCTTTTCCGCTCCTTTTTCTCTGGAGGAAACCTGACAATAAGATTTTCCAAAAGCTTGGGCCCGCCAGCCCTACCCGTTACGTCAGCCAGCCAGCCAGCCTTGCTGGCAACCCTCTCCCCATAATCAACCCTAAAACTTCCCTGTCACGTTCTCTCCCTCTCACCAGATTTTCCCGCCACCGGATTGGGGTGGGCCCACATTACGTACCCGGAAGCTGCTTCACCCCAGCCCGCGTCTAACTTTTGGCGCCAAATACCGAAAACCGGTCGCCATGCCCACCCGTGTCCAACGACTGACTCCTACTCCCGACAGGCCACCCCACACCAGCAGACACCACCAAGAGAGTAAAATCCAGCTAGTTTGGGTCAATACATAACATTAGGTTGTAAAATCTACAACCCTTTTTTACTTGTTTTACATTCACCAGAGTAAACTAAAGACATTTCGAGTAAAATACAGTTACTAAAATGTGACTTACAAATGCTCAAGCTCACAGCAATTTTCATAAAGGCGGATATATTTTAACAACTCCTAGAGCCTTTTAAACGCTGGATGCATGACTTAAACCTGTAATTCTTTCCCAGAAGTAGAGAGATCTGTTCTAGTCTTGCAAGCAGATACTAAAACAGACCGGCATCATACATCATTTATTTTTGTGTAGGCTTGTCAGCTTTCTTTCTGGAGTTCTGGACCATCAACAATCTTTAGATATTAATCGCCAATATCAACTGATCTTTCGTAAATCACTTTCAGTTTTTTACACCGTTTGTGATATGAATAATGTATGCATGACAGCTATAAATGCTGGTAAGTATTACTTTATAATTACTGGCTGACAAACAAATCTTGCCGATACAAGCTCTGTGACAACTACTGCAGCTACGAAAGAATATATCATACATACCAGTAAATAAGCGGCACTCAGTCAGTACCCAGCAGTGCCACTGTACTATACCCGGGAGGCATGTCACACATCTGCAGTCGATATTGTTGTCATATTGAAGAGCAATATTATTTCTCGGCTGTTCACTTAGTGATAATATCAGTCCTCACAGCGTTCCTCAGACCATTTCACCACTACATCTCTTGTCGAGTGGACCACCTCGTCTACTTCTTTCCAAGAAGTGTACAGCTTTTTCTTTTCATTCTTTGAAGGTATCAATTTAAAAATAGAACCATGTCATACTTACATGTGGGTATTTTGATGTTCTATTTTTAGACACAGCGTTTACATGTGAATTCACCATAAAATATTTCTTTATATTTTTTAAAAGTAAAATTTAAATGTTTGTTTGTAAGCAATGTGTTTCGATTTTAAACCTAAGTGCCGTCGTTTTATTTTCAAGTGAGTGCGGCGGGTATGACAGGTGACTTGTCCAGTAGCCTGGTCTAGTAAGACGGCGACACGCCTGAACGGTTTCGCGCGTTTCAACGATTCTATTTTAATACTGTGAAAATGTCTTCGCTCAAGAAAACTGAAAAATGGCTGCAATGAAAATACTGTTAAGCTATTTAATAAGCACTCTCTTCACTGTTACGACAGTGACATTCTGCACCGTATATTCCGCCCTCTTTATCGGTATGTGACAAAGAAGTCAGCAAAAATAAAGACAAGAAAGGAAGGCAGATGTGTTTTTAAACATGTTTATTGGAATGGAAGACGACGTAGAGAATTAGGTGATTACCTTAAAAATTCATTCATTATAAAAGCAGTTTATCCTGTTTATCCTCTATTGTGGCTATCTCATGTGTCGGAATTCCTAGAATCGATAAAAATAAGCAATATAGGCTATACTATCTTTGAGTAATATTAGTTAAATGCAGGTGTCAATTGTACATCGATCTGTTCCACCAAAGACAAGGTGAGTGGAGCGACAAGGAATAAACTAAAATTATAATTAAATATGTTCTAAAAGTGTTAGTGACTATAAATATTGTCTTGTGATCTATTATGAGAATGAGAATAACCACTTTGATGCATTTTACCTATATTTCATAACTGATTATATATCGTTTTTTTCGGCAAATAAGGTTTTAATAAGCTAATCACGTAGGTATCTAGAAACTGTTCCTCAAATAGGAAGTAGCAATAAGCGGAAAAAGGTAAAGGGTGTGACAAAGGACTAACACTGTGTGGACTATTGTTAGGAGTACAGCTTTGGAAGAGGTTTGTTTACAGTGCACATTTGAGGGATTCAATAGTGGGTAGGTAATGGATGCGGAAAGGGAAAATGTTCCATTGTTTGGCTGCACAATAACTAAAAATCCTGTGGCCACATGTTGTTTTGGTGACAAGAAGAGTAAGGAGACGATTACCAGACGAGGAGCGGAGTTGTCTAGATGAGATGTAAGGGAAGAGCAGTTCAGAGAAATAATCAGGGCAGGTGCCAGTGAAGAAATTAAAACACAGCACGGACGAGATTCTTTAATTGCCATATTACTCTCGGATGGAATTTATGATACTGATGTGCATGGCGTAATAATAATGATCATTTCGTTTATTATCCACAAAGCACTTTTGAAACCGCTGTTGTTAGCTTGAGTCTCGATTCTTGCATTCCGCTAATAGAACTCAATCAATGCATACACAATTTCAAGAAAGAAAAATAAATAGATGGAAGTACTAGTGTGATTTATTCATCATTAGGCACATAGCACAGAATTAAGATTTTCAAATTATTTGAAAATATTTTCAAAAATATCTTTACTAACAAATTTCCAAAGATAATGAGTGATTTTAGCTTTTCATTCAGATACTTCAAGGAGGTTTACATAAAATATGAGAAGTCGGCGCTTTTTCTTTTTAACACACTTTTAAATATAATAAGTCGATGCTCACATCACCAGGTGTCAACATATAATACAGGTAGTCCTCGGGTTACGACGGTCTCGAGTTACGTCGTTTCGTGGTTACGACGCTCATTCCGACTTACGAGGTCAGTGCATCAAAGAAAAGGAAGGCCATCACCATGGAGGTGAAAGTGGATATCATAAGGCAATATGAGAAGGGGAAACAGTAACAGAAATTAGCAGGTCATTAGGACTTAGTCGTTCGACTGTCGCTACGATTATCAAGATAAAGATCTCATCCTTGAACACGTGACAGGATCTGCTCCTATGACAGCGACAGTGATAACAACGCGTAGTGTACTGCACAATATTGTACTGTACTTATGTTTATTGATAATTATGTAGGTTACTGTGTTAGGATACGTGTTTGGATAGGCTATGTGTTTGCAGTACTGTACTGTTATTATTGTACAGTACTGTATGAACGTATGATCCGACTTACGTCAAAATTCGGTTTACGACGCCGCGTTAAGAACGGATCCCCGTCGTAAGTCGAGGACTACCTGTACTTTAATTACAAGGTCCTCAAACTGTTTCATTAGAACAGTTGATCGAAAGAATAATATATTGTAGGTATTACACAAATATAGAAAAATATTTACATTCACATATAACATATACATATACTTTTAACCGTGATCTTTTACAGATAAAGCAAAATTCATATTATGATGTATAAAAAAAATAAAGGCTTGAGAAAACGGTACACGGACGTTTCGCCGACGGACGTTTTGCCAACCGGACGTTTCGCCGCCGGATGTTTCGGCGCGGGGCACTTCATTTCGGCATTTCACGCGGGACCTTTAGCCGAAGTCAAGTGTGTGACGCCCCTTAGCTCACACATTTCTCTCGCCATTGTATCAATGTATCAGTGAACTCTCTCTCACTATCCCTCCTCATGTGAACCGTTAGCTCACACATTTCTTTCGCCATTGTATCAATGTTTTTTCTCAAAGCTATTGCGCATAATCTGTGACAATCAAAGTGAACTGTATGTGAAGTCTGTGTGCTAAATTTGTTTGAAATAAAGAATTATTGTGTAATCTAGTAGTTACTTTCATTCTTTGAGAAGTAAGTAAGCTCTCTCTCTCTCTCTCTCTCTGACATAATGCGGCGAAACGCCGGTCGGCAAAACGTCCGGCTCCGAAACGTCCGTCGGTGAAACGTCCGTCGGCAAAACGTCCACACACGTGGCGGACAGGTGTGTGAGCCCCAGAGGTGCCACTCTCTTAGTTGACTTTATTGACACCTCTGCCAGCCGGCTGGGCGCGCTTGGCTGCTGTAACCACTCAGGGCTGTCTTCCACTTTTAACACCATTGGGCTCCCACCGCATATAAGGGTAATGTAACCCCATGTTTTCAGCGCACTGATTGGTTGATCTTTGACTTTATTGCCCCCATGTGCAAATAAGCCAGTCTCGTTCCGTTTACATTTCAGCTCTGTAGTTACAGAATTCATTCTATAAGTATACAATTTAATTGTGTAGCTAAAATGCGTTCTGTAGCTACAGAATGGAATGGTAGATATATAATTAATTGGCTAGCAACTTCTGAGTATAATATAAATAAAATACTTTGGGTTTTACCGAGTTTTTCTTGCTCTAGCTATAGTGTACATTATAACTATATAATGCATTTTATACTTATAGAATTAAATGTATAACTATAGAATGCATTATATAATTATAAATTTTAATTGTATAAATATAAAATGCATTATTAACGTATAAAATGCATTGAATAGCCGTACAATGAATTATATAAGTATAAAATGCATTGTATAGCTATAAAGAGAAAACTAGAGAAAATTTCCCTCTTGGCCCCCATAACCGTGTACAACACCTGTACACGGACACATACAGGGTGATACACCCCCTTTTCTTGCATAAGGGCCCTCGGGCTTGTCAACAAGCCACTCCAAATACTCCACCGCAGATTCTCTCGGTCAGAAATACATCTACCAATGCAAAGTCTTGGTGGGACACTCTACAATAGGCAGCAAAGAAACGAAAACCCTGCCGATACGACAGGGAGAGATAAAATACAACTCAGCCACTAATGACGAAAAGAACCCACAAATGTATGTGATCTTCCACGATTCACAGGCGTACCCAGAGTATCTAGTTACTCTCAAGTAACGTCCTGTACCTCGGCACTGAAGACGCTGTTTAACAAATCCACTGTTGTAGCCACTGGACCTGTTTCATCTACAACTGGATGAGTACAGAAACATAAGTAACATTTAAATTGCTTCTTGATTTTTGCTTGTTCTATAGGTACTTGAAGAATTTATAGAATTCACTAGAATGGAACTATAAACCCTTAAAAAAAATACCAATAGTTGTTAAACGTTTTCGCTCAAAAGCCAGTTTTGCTTTTATTCTGTTTTCACTATTTTTAAGGCAAACGTTTCATATTTGAGTTGCGAAACATGTGTTTTATTTAAGCTAAAGTGTCTTTGATTTACCGTAGGTACAGTATGTTTTCTCCGTGTGCGGACGTTTCACCGACGGACGTTTCGGAGCCGGACGTTTCGCCGCATTATGTCAGAGAGAGAGAGAGAGCTTACTTACTTCTCAAAGAATGAAAGTAACTACTAGATTACACAATAATTCTTTATTTCAAACAAATTTTACACACAGACTTCACAGACAGTTCACTTTGATTGTCACAGATTATGCGCAACAGCTTTGAGAAAAAACATTGATACAATGGCGAGAGAAATGTGTGAGCTAACGGTTCACATGAGGAGGGATAGTGAGAGAGAGTTCACTGATACATTGATACAATGGCGAGAGAAATGTGTGAGCTAAGGGGCGTCACACACTTGACTTCGGCTAAAGGTCCCGCGTGAAATGCCGAAATGAAGTGCCCCGCGCCGAAACGTTCGGCGGCGAAACGTCGTGTACCGTGCTAAGATGGTTGGTAATAATGTGGTTATTTCAGACGAGATTCCTAGAGGGGTGTCAGAGGCCGAAGCGATGGGCAGCGAACAGCAGACATCACAGGAAGCAGCAGGTGAGGCGCCAGGCCCCGGAAAACGTCTTTCCGCCTCTGCCTTAAATCCACTGTTGGGTAGACAACTCGCCGCCAACATCCTTCTTCTGAGTTGACACCTGGACATCGTCCAGTGGCGATGTCACCAAATAAACCAAATAAATAAATACTCCTGAATAAGTCTATGCCAGTAGTTCGTATTTTATAAACGTGCGAGTTATCTAAGTTTGGTTTCTATGTGTGAATGATGATTTATATTTTACTGTGTAGCATTTTGTTGTAGTGCATAACATAGCGGTACTACCTGACTACATGCAGAAGGGGAGAATGACACACTCGGTCAGTCAGTGACACATCATAGGTGACAGCAGTCAAACACTCACTGAAATCATATCACGTGTTTATTTTCAACAACACAATTAGAAGTGAGCTTGAAGAAAGGACAAAAACAAGCGCGGGTATTTTTTATTCGTACCTTCGTAACTAAACTTTGTCCACTCCTCGACAGACAATAAAGTCTATTTGATTTGATTTGATTTGAAGTGTTATATGAAGTAGCTGAAAAATATCAGTTAACTGAAAAATTCGTCGTCTGCCAGTAGTCCAGTGATACAATTGGTGCTCTATACCTTGTCTTGGCATAGAATCTCTTCACACCCGGAATAGCTCCTACCTCTTACACCCTTCTTTCCGGAAATACCACAATTTTCACTCAGCACTACTCAGTCCGTGATCATTTATTTCACTCCCTCCATCCGCACCTCACACATAGACTATACATTGTTGAGAAGTCAGGGCATATAAACCCTCGCCCCAGATATACCGGAAAGTAATGAGGTACTCAGGGTACGCCTGGGTGTCGTTAAAGATGACGTACTGGCTTGGTTGAGATGTGCTGTCGGTGGCAGAATCGTATATTATATTTCCTCGTCGAGTGGGCAAGAACTTCATATCGCTATTCCCGACTGTGGGACACCCGACCAACACCTTGCACTGGTACATGTGTTTGTTCCCTAACTGATCTTTCGCAGAGTAGACGTTGCTCATGGAGTAGCTGGAGTTGACCGCGAAATACACACCTTGTCCATAATAAGTAGCTGAGAAAGAAAAAAAACACACATTAATTCTGACACGTGATAATTTGGTGCTAATTTGCTAAAAGAATGAATTTTCGGATTTCTGCTTACTGAAAACTTAAGAAATTACTAATTGGGGCCATCTCGCAGAAAAGATAACTCGAAGTTTAAGTAAAATAGGCACGCTGGTATTTATGCAAACACGAGTTACAAATGTGCCCCCACCCTCCAAGCCTCACCATTTCTTCCACAAAAGCTGCGGTTGAAGCCGTAGAGGTTAATATTGTCTATGGCCTGTAACGAGGTGCCATGCCACAAGGTTTTCTCTGAGGACATCCCATTGTTCTGCCTGTCTATCTGCGCCTTTTTAGCAACATACTGCCTGTATAAATCGCCATTCTGGATACGCTCGATCTGAAACAGTGAGGATCGTTTACCAAAGATGCTCACGAGGCAATACAGTCATTAGACTACCTGGTTTGTCTATATAATGTCTCTATAAATGTCTATGTCTATCCATTTATCTATTCATCCATCTGTATGTTTGCCCAGTGTCTTTCGATTGATAAATTTGTAAATATCTGGAGAGCACACATAGCCACTCTATGTAAAATGTGTTTTCTGTAGCAGTCGCTGGCCTGAAACGTTTACTAATGTGCATGAATCGATAGCTAGCTTGTATAATTTGAAATTGCTACTAACTGATATAATGGTAAAAGAGTTGTTTGCAGTCCGGGACATATTTGCCTTCACGCTGTTGTACTCGGGGCATCCAGCCACAAGTAGCACTCGCTTAACAGGCTCGTTACACAAAGGCTCCCATGTTTCGGGCAGAGGACAGGCCAAGTCTAATTTTAAAAAAAATAATAATAATCATCGTCGTCGTCGTCGTTAGTCGTCGTCGTCGTCGTCATCATCATCATCATCATCAGCAGCAGCAGCAGCAGCAGCAGCAGCAGCAAGATTAAAGGACACATTAAAAGAAAAAAAAGCAAACAAAACGAAAAGACGAAAAACTGTTGGTGTTTACTCTAAATCAAGTTAAGCAAGGGCGTGGTGAGTTAGTCTCTGCACGCGTCGCTCGTGCATTGTCGTACTGCCCTACACAAAAGAAGATGAGGAAGGGAGAAGACAAGAAGATACAAAGCGAGAAGGGTGAAAGTAAGGACAAACATTACGAAGGAGAAGAAGGATGAGAAAAGTGTGTGAGGAAGATGGTGGAAGAGTTAGAGCATGGGGTCTCGAAGTTGGAAAAAGGTGGGGTGGGGAGAGAAAAGAGGAAATGTGCGACAGAAGGACAAATTTCAAAGAAAGAAGCAGAATTTAGGATCAAGGAGCGGCTTATGCTGGCGATGAAGTGAGGGCTTTGGGTAGATATGAAAAAACCATATTAAATGTTAATATCCAAATATGCTTTTATAAAAAGCTACATGGTAATAAAAAGCGATGTGAATGCTTTCTTTGCTTTTTATAATGAATGATTGATTTACAGGAGCAAAAATACAAAAAAGCTTACCTTTCTGATTTTTCTTTTCTCATAATCTACCAGCGATGGCCAAGTTAAATTCAGCGGTTACATGTCATGTTCTTGAGTTGCAAACATAGACAGAACCTTCTGGATCTCTCAGTTTCACTGTATCCCGTTTCACCTGATAGGCATTCTCTAGCTTAAGATTTTCTCTTTTTGCAAACGGAACTCGGTTGCTGGGGATGCTTGTTGCCTAGGGGCACGATGAAGAAGAAATAGACAAATAAATGAAAGACTATCATGAGCTGTGTCCTTAAATTTTAAAAAGTTTCGTAATAAAGCTAGCAGTTTTCTTCTCATAAAAGTGAAAGTGGAAGAAAAACAAATCGGGTAAGCAAATGAGGAAATATATTATATTTAATATACTAATAATGAAATGATATATGCAACTTATATATATTGTTTTTATTGTTAATGTGTTGTTATTTGTTTTCACTAGCACCGAGCTAAAATGCAAACTGCTAACGCAAAGAGGTTATCTCCTGACTATTTGATGCGACATTTGACTGTTAATCTGTTTCTGCTCCAGTCCATGACTGTCGATCTCTCTCATCTTGGTCTTAAATTCATTCCGGCAGAAGAACGGATGTGGCATTCCATTAACTTTACAGAGCCACAGGAATGTTTTCTGTCTTGGTTTTTATGTTGCAATGTGCAAAGAAACTGGCTTGGCTGGGACACCGCGCGATAAAGCTCACAGTATAATTTTTACAAATGACTGTCATATGACATATAGCTATCATTGAATGAAGTTTTGCAATAAATCCATCTGTCCAAGCTACCTAAAACTTGTGCTTACTCAATGAGGTTTGAAATAAAACACTTTGCGATTATACTCACATCAAAATAGTACCACTGAACAAGGTTCGCAAATCATACTTTCTTGTTGTTGTCTTTCTGCCTGTCTTTATCATTGTGCTTATTCCTCTTTGAGCTTGAAATCTTCTGACATGCCTCCCACTGTGCGCCCGATCCACTGGAGCAGCTCCACGTTGTACTCTTACACGCGTCTTCCAGCTGCCAACACACATCATGTCACAACAGATACATCATCGGCTTACAACGATTACATCATGTCACAACAGATAATACATCATCTGACATCACAATATTATCATTGCTGTCTGAACACAGATACTCCCTGAACAAACAGATACTATCATCTGAACAACAGATACATCATCTGAACAACAGATACATCACCTGAACAACAGATACATCATCTGAACAACAGATACATCATCTGAACATCAGATACATCATCTGAACATTACCATGTCAGATGATATTTGATCAAAGTCCTCGATCTCCTGCTCCACAAATTTGCTATCCACAAAACTCATCCAATGCTTTTAAGAAACGCTCTTTTCTCGAGGACTCTGCCGTGAAGATGTACAATTCTAAGGTCTCGGGTCGATAACGCCTAGGTCCCAGTCATTTATCAACTCCTGAAAAAAAGAGAAAAAGTCACAAAGTAAGAACAAACATTAATTAAACTCATTCTTTTATTACTTCTTAAAGATGCAGCTTTAGAGCAAACACACACAGAGAATTATTGAAGAAGTTCTTTTGCTGCCATATGTATCTACTACAATGCATCTGTTATAAAATATCCATTCTTTCTTAACTCTTTTGGTTTGGCGATAGAGGTTTAAGCAGGATACAATTATCTCCAACCTTTATTTTCAACAGCCAAGCAACCAAGCTGGTCTTCTTTGGTCATGTGACCTCGCATCTTGTCAAAGACTATCCTTCAAGTACTTGGGGTCAGTCGAGCCACCGCGGTGGCAAAGAAGAACTGGCTTACAGTCAGACTGGACTGGTCGCCCTGTACAAGACCTGCTCTGACAACTGATTGACTAGGAGTTTTAATCGTACGATACCTTCAAAAATATATTGAGCTTGCAATTTTTTTAATAAATATTTACAAATCCCAAATACAGAGTAACAGTAAAAATTCGCTTTCAGAGGCAAAGATATACCACAATCTGTTTATGCCCCTTTGCATAATGCATTAGTTAAGTAGTCTCGCAAAGTTCTTTTTCGTGACTTTGTTCCCATAATTACTTTCAAAAGGTTGTCAAAATCACTTTTTTCATACACTCTCTTTCATTCGGACAATCACACACACACCGCCTAAAACACACCGCTCCACACACACACATATATATATCACATACAAGCTGACCTGTGCACGCATATGCACGTTCGCCCATACACACATATTAAAGCACACGTAAATGTTTTACTTTCTACTGATGTTTTCTGGAGATAAAAGATCGTGCTTTATGACTCAAATATTGATTTCTTCAATATAAAGTTTCCGCATGCATTACATTTGGTTGTCATAGTAATAATTATTTTCTGATATTACTGAAACTGAGTCTTCTAGCCATAGACTTGCTAATTTTAATAATCGTTGGTAACAATATCTTGCCTTTTTCTGAAGCTGATGACAAATCCATCTTCTCCGAAGCTGCTTGTATCGCGCCCTTAAAATCTTCCACTGTGCTTCTTGTAATATCACAGAGTCGAACATCCTTAATGCTGCTTTTTGGACTCGTATCAAAGAAAAACCTCACAGCGTGTACTATAACACGGGTGGCCTCCTCAACGGGGTAGCGAAGACTCCCAGTACTGATGGCAGGAATGGCAATAGAAGTGTAACCTTTGTCAGAGGCAGTCTTTAAACATTTCAGCACTGTACCCCGCAGACATTCCTCTTCTCCTTTATTGCCTCCTCGATACGCAGGTCCTACAGCGTGGATGATGGCCTTGAATGGAAGATTCCCTGGACCTGACACCAGCACATCGCCTGGTGACAATGAGCGTCTGGTTCCGAGAATGCGATAACATTCCTCTTGGATTGTGCCCCCTCCTGCAGAACAGATAAACCCAAACGAAAAATATAAAGGCAGTTAGTTCATTAGTAATCTTAGTAATTTTCTCTGTGTAACGGATAAGTATTTAGTAGAGGGGGTTAGGAGGGAAGATCGACAACCGTGGTAGATCTGATTTAGCGTAGTGGGCTGGAAGTTGTTTGCCCTTGAGCAAATGACGCAAACTGGGACGTCAAAATAAGGTGACGTAAAAGATTGAGGAAAATAACGTTAGAGAAAATAACGGAAAGCAGAGAGCAGACGGCGAAACAAAAGTTGGAGCTGGTGGATTTTTCTCGGGACTTTCTCGCAACTGCTGCGACAGCGGAAAAAGTATTACGGGAAGTAATACGTGGGGTAAACTACAGGTGGATGTACTTCACAGGTCGTGAGTCACTGTAGTCCGTGTTCGCACCGTGGGGGAGCTCTGTGGCTTGGGCACCCAGTTCTTGGCGGGGTCAAGAAACTAAACACTGGTATCAGCGAGAAAAGAACAGAAAACTTGGTGCAAGACTGGGGCACCGACTTCATCTGTCGCCTGGAAGGGGCAGCTCTTCACAGCCTGAGAGTAAGCGCCGGTGGTGGAAAGGTTTCCTCCCGGCGTTCAGCGAATCTAACATCATCCGCCAAACATCTAGGAGGCGGCCGCATGCGCAAGATCGAGACGTCTGCTTATAAACTGTGGGTACTGTGAAAAACCATTTATTTCAATCATAAATAGACTTCGTGGAAAGAAGATCAGTGGGATTAATTGGAATAGAGGACTTGGGAGGGTCTCAAAGACTTTAAAAATAAGAGGTTGATGTTTCATCGGGAGCGAACATTGGGTTTCTTCATCAGTAACAATAATTTAGGAGAGTCGATTTATTGTTACCTTTAATATTATGTGGGATGAATGATAACATATTGGTAATACATCTGTGTGGCGAATGAAGGAGTGAATCTATGAGTGTGGATTTTGCTTTTTGTTTCATTTTGACTTTGTATTTGATTTGAATAATTATTGTGCCTCTAAGAAGGTACCCCACCCTCAAGCGATCAGGATATTTTGGTTTGTGGAAAAGAATGCGCATGTCTGCGGACGGTCCGTGACATCTTGGTGACCCCCGACGTGATCGCTTTAGGGTGAGGCGTACTAGGCGAGGTGGTTTACAAATATTGTACAAAAGGTATTATTAGTACTGTATCTGGTGGATTATTTTGACTACTCGTGTTTGCCATCGTAGGGTACATTTCTTTAAATTGTTCTTGGGAGACATGAAATTCCCCGGATATAGATAGCTTCATAGCCCAGGGTGAGGAACTGGTTATACTAACAGTGCCCTGGAACAATACGTCGAACAGTGTCTTGAGAGGTTCGACGAGGAACAAGAGAGAGAATGGGCAGCAAGAGAAAAGGAAAGAGAAGAAAGGGAAAGAGAGAGAGAAAGGGAGTTTGAGTTAGAAAGACTTAGGCTACAAGCAGAAAGATTATCAAGAGAAGCTGAAGCTGAAAGGGCAGCTAACGAAAGAGAAGCTGAGGCCGACAAGATGACGGTCAGGAGTTCGCCGCTGTGACCAGGGTGCAGGTGAGGGCCCGCGATCACCTCGTAAGAACGGGCCGCGTGACGACAGCACACGGTGTCACGATTGTTTCCCCAAGAGATCGGTATACACAGAGAACAGGTCTCCAAATTTCAGTAGGAAGATCAAATGTTACGCATGTAAGGGATTCGGACATATTGCCAGAGTGTGCGCCAACACACTAGGACTTCCCGGAGGCAATGCTACAATTGTGGACGTTATGGTCACACTTGCCCGGAACTGTCTCTACCAGAGAGCTCAATATTTAGGACCAATAAATTCATACTGAGAAGGAAGAACCAGCTTATGTCACAAAGAGAAATGCAAGTAGCTCAGAGAGAATCAACTCTTCAGGAGGTTCATGAAGAACTGAACCACAAAATCAACGACCTCAGATGATGAAATCAAAGCCGTGCAACAAAGTTTACAGAACTTTAAAGAAAATACAGAACATCGTGAACGCAGATTGCAGAGAGAAATCAGTGACCGGGACAAAGAAATTATTCGGCTTAAGGCTGAGACAGAGGTTTGGCGAAAGAAAGAGATGAAATGTGTAAACAACAGTGGGTCACAGTTGTGATTGAAGAAAAAGTTCACGAACTTGAATTAGGTCATAAGAAACAGTCCGATGACCTACAGAAAGCCTTAGCAGAAAAAATTCTTCAAGGAACATAAAGAAAGCATGAAGAAAGAACGTGAGAATACTGTAACACAAGAGAAATCTCTGGAAATGGCAAATACTGAGACTAACAAAGTGGTGGGAACGATTGACAAAACTGATAAGAGAACTCAAACAAATATACCGATGACGAGAGAAAAACTAAAAAAGGTGTATCTGGGCATGAGACACCAGAAGTCGAGTGAGATAGAGGAAAAAGACGGACATTAGCATTACAAGGATTCCAGTTTTTTGTAGAAACTATCAAAGGAACAGCCTTTTAAAACCACAAAAGGCTTATTTCAATGGATGCTAGCTCTTCAAGAGTTTCAGTTTTCAGTGAGACGATTAAGGGAACAGAGAATCTTCTCGCTGACAATCTATCCTGGTGTGAGTGGGACCAATTTACCCGTAGAAGTGAAAGAAAGAAAAATTCTTAAATTGATTTTTTTCATTCTTTTTTTTCAGGAGGGGAGGAATGTAACGGATAAGTATTTAGTAGAGGGGGTTAGGAGGGAAGATCGACAACCGTGGTAGATCTGATTTAGCGTAGTGGGCTGGAAGTTGTTTGCCCTTGAGCAAATGACGCAAACTGGGACGTCAAAATAAGGTGACGTAAAAGATAGAGGAAATTAACGTTAGAGAAAAAAAACGGAAAGCAGAGAGCAGACGGCGAAACAAAAGTTGGAGCTGGTGGATTTTTCTCGGGACTTTCTCGCAACTGCTGCGACAGCGGGAAAAAGTATTACGGGAAGTAATACCGTGGGTAAACTACAGGTGGATGTACTTCACAGGTCGTGAGTCACTGTAGTCCGTGTTCGCACCGTGGGGGAGCTCTGTGGCTTGGGCATCCCAGTTTCTTGGCGGGGTCAAGAAACTAAACACTGGTATCAGCGAGAAAGAACAGAAAACTTGGTGGAAGACTGGGGCACCGACTTCCATCTGTCGCCTGGAAGGGGCAGCTCTTCACAGCCTGAGAGTAAGCGCCGGTGGTGGAAAGGTTCCTCCCGGCCTTCAGCGAATCTAACATCATCCGGCCAAACATCTAGGAGGCGGCCGCATGCGCAAGATCGAGACGTCTGCTTATAAACTGTGGGTACTGTGAAAAACCATTTATTTTCAATCATAAATAGACTTCGTGGAAAGAAGATCAGTGGGATTAATTGGAATAGAGGACTTGGGAGGGTCTCAAAGACTTTTAAAATAAGAGGTTGATGTTTCATCGGGAGCGAACATTGGTTCTTCATCAGTGACAATAATTTAGGAGAGTCGATTTATTGTTACCTTTAATATTATGTGGGATGAATGATAACATATTGGTAATACATCTTGTGTGGCGAATGAGGAGTGAATCTATGAGTGTGGATTTTGCCTTTGTTTCATTTGACTTTGTATTTGATTTGAATAATTATTTGTGCCTCTAAGAAGGTACGCCCACCCTCAAGCGATCAGGATATTTTGGTTTGTGGAAAGAATGCGCATGTCTGCGGACAGTCCGTGACACTCTGCAAAACGCACATTGGAGACTATTTATTTCATGAACTTTCAGTTACTATTAACTTGCCTTTCCTAACAATGTATCCTGCCAGTCCATCATCATGGGTCATCCTTTCATTAGCGGCATTCACTATGACATCCACCGTCAGTTGGTGATGTCCCTTCTATGGCAGATATGGTCTACAAATAAAAACATTGTAGGTGCAGAGTGCAAGTAAAGAGACAAACAATTTTATCGCCATACACGAAAAACACTGGCTAATACAAAAATAAAAGCAAAATTGATATTAATCATCAGACATTTGTTAGGATGGTAACACAGAGGATTACTTTTAGAACATGTACATGACTTGTCACTGCTAAGAGACAATAAATTCATCTTTATAGTCGTGGTCATTACATCAGTGTTGCAGGAAGGCGGTAAAGTAAGCAAAGCAGGACTATGAGTCAGGACACATCTGGCTTACCCCTATCGTTGGCGACTGTTCTTTTCCAGAAAGACCTTGGAGTACAAAGGGTGTTGCTAATCAGAAAGCAGGTTAGTTTGACAGAACAAGGCTAGGCAGCTACAAAATCTACATTGGTTAGATAGGTCCCGTGCCTAATGCAAAAATTCTTGCCACGATTATCACCATTATTACTACAACGACACCACCGCAAATTTTTTAAAAAATTACAAAGTATTAGATATTTTTATACGTTTTTGTATTGCAAACTAGTCCAAAAATATATAAATGGACTAAAATCGCAGGCTTTTTAAAATAAAGACTATCAGTACATGTTTCGGTAACACTGCATCAAACGCTAGTGAGTTTTTATTACTGCGTTCAAGTCTAAGAAAAAGAAAGTTCTGGACTCAAGGAACGTTTGCAAAATTTTAATCTAAAAAAAATAAAATAAAAATTACCTTGTTTAGTAATCGGAGTATAATTGCTATATATTGCCTCAAGTGCTTTCTTGAACTCTTCAACGGTGTCTATTAGAATGTCAGCTAGCTGGACGTCTGTGATGCTGCTGTCACGATTGGTCTCGAAGAAATGTTTCACAGCCTGCACTATGACCCGGGTGGCCTCTTTGACGGGGCAGCCAAATATACCGGAACTGATGTCAGGAATGGCAATAGAAGTGTATCCGCGGTCGGAGGCAGTCTTCAGACATTCCATCACTGTGTCTCGAAGACATTCTTCTTCCCCTTTGTTGCGTCCCTTATACCAAGGTCCAAAAGCATGGATGATGGCCTTGCAGGGAAGCTTCCCTGGTCCTGACACCAGCACATCGTCTGGTAACAACGAGCCTTTGGATCTTAGAGTGCGATAGCACTTTTTTGTATCTCGTAACCCATCATCATCATCCTCATCATCATCATCGTCGTCGTCGTCGGCGTCGTCGTCGTCATCATCATCATCGTCATCATCATCGTCATCATCATCATCATTATCATCATCATTACTGTCTCACATATACGTTCACAATCACACCCGAGAGATGAATACTGAATAGAAAGGAATGAAAGATAGTAAAACACAAAATTTATATCAAAAGGCACGAAACCAATTGGTATATGGGAAAAGGACGTTCTACCTTCAGACTAATAGCAATGACAGGTGCAAGGAAAGAGGGTTCTTCTTTACAATTGAATTCTCATCAAGCTGTTCCTCATCCAGAAAGTCGGAAACACTTCTTTAAATTCTAGTTTACATACTGACAAACACAGCCATCAGCATTTCAAATCATTATCTCTTCCAGAAAGATGAGTTTTATCTGAGGTCGACATCAGGTGTTAAAAAATCGTGTTGATCTGACTTGTTCATATGAAAACAAACTTTCAAATTCCACGTTCTAACCTTTCAAAGAAATACTCCTGCAAAGCCCCCAGCGCGGTCATGAGCTCATTGGCGCATCACAATGACGTCAACTGGCAGTTGAGTGATGTCCCCTTGCACAGCATGTACCCCGAGGGCCTTCAGCAGGCAGTTGTGGCCTCATCTGCAAAACAAGCGTTTACACCAATGATACTTCATGCAGGCATGTTTTCTGTGGTCCCTACAATATAATTTCGCCATTAAAGGCACATGTCTATTTAAACAGATATGAACACTAACCCTGTCAGATCTTCATATTTCTGTTTTTAGCTTATCTAGAACGTCTTCTAAAATAAGTAGGTTATCAACAAATTATATAAACAGTGTTCAATGCGCAAATTACCACATGCCCTGGTAGGTAAGTGGTTTCGATCTTCCCTCAGAAAGAAAAATTTCTCTTTACGAACGTGCAAGTTAATTTGAAACAAAGCGCCAACTCTTATACCATTAGCCATTTCACTACCTCTACCCACAGTAACCAGTAGGTCGTTCTTCAAGGAAAACGATCTCATATTGGTAACTTACCTCAACACTAACATTCTCTGGATGAAGAGACCAGACACATTTACAGGTGAAAGAAATTGCTTGCAGTTCGTTATTGTTCCAAAGTGTAGAAAGACACCTGATGGTTTCTTTTCTTGTGATCAGTTCTTCTTGTAGCAGAACAATTTGTTCTGACAAGGGCATATTCAGCTTCCTTTCTCACAAGCTCAATTCCTTGCTTTGTTGCCCCAACCAGAACCTTATCACTTTCTAGTGTAATATTTATTTTGTACGCCTTTCAACTTTTCTTCGATGCTTGAAAACTTTTTCTCCCAGAAAAGGGTCAAAATTTCAGTCGACCTTTGGGGAAAGTTGAAAGCAGCAGAAGACATACTACTTTCTAAAAGCACATTGTTGAATTTTCTTTGACAGTCGACATATGTCACAAAAGCGTTACAAAGATAGTCACGGTGATCGTGCTGATCTTGAGAAGTCCGAGGTGTTTTTTAAGAGTTTCTCTACATTGTCTTTCCATTCTGCTGTAGTTTGTAGACTGGAGACAATTTATCCAAAACGATACGTTCACTTTAAACGAGGTTTAATTACATCAAGCAGAGAAGAGGCCGTTTGTGTAAACTGTAGACAACAACTACATTACCACAGCATCCCATGTGGCAGCAAGTCAGCTTGTCTGAGACCGATTGTTCAAGCATCACGAGCTTCGTCAGTGGCAAGAAGGGAAACATGAACATGAGGTACATCAGTCACCATTCTTGATGAGGCTGACTGAAGGATTCATACATCTTCAAGTGCTGTCTTACATCAACAGCGGGACCGTGAAAACGACTTCTCTTTTCTCAAGTTTAATGTGTCTACTTTGAGATCTTTGTGATGCGACTGTGTGTCCGAGATAAAAGTGGATACATCAAAAGATCAAGTTGAAATTTCTGAGTTTTCAGAGTCAAACACTTTCGCCTCGGTAAAAAGACTCGATTTTTTTCTGTTTAAAACTAGCAAATATTTGAATGCGGAAATGTGCTCCTATCGAAGCTTCGTCCAGAATGAAAGGTGACGCTCCATCATGCGATAACAACTAAATCGCAGTGTGAAGTTAGACTCACGTCCGCTTTCGCCACCAGAATTTCTGGCTGCACTTAATCTTGAGTGTATGAAGCGCAAAACAATGCTCCAGTTGCTGCTTGTACATTATTCCTCCATTTTTCACCATAAACTATCTGTCCATTATTCTTCGAGGGTACAACTCACACTGAGCAATATCACAACAGTGGACTGGCAAGGACCTCGACAGGTAGGGTTTGACAACTGAACATGGATTGTGTCTGAGAAGGCAACTTTCAGATGTCTTCATTGTCATAACAGGCGAGGGACACGAAGATGTGGGAGCTCTGTCTACCTCCTGAGTGTCCAAGACATTCACATCCACGGAGACACGGCAGCTCCCGGCATCCGGTCGTGGACACACTTCAGGACCCCAACCACTGAACAGACATCCACATCGGCCACGAGTTTGACTGAACTCTAGTGCTGCTTGTTTAGCGTGTGATGTGAATAATTATTCACTTTAGCGTATAAAAATTCTTTTTTTCCATGTAAAAGAGAGGTGAACACTTACAGCTCATAATTATAGCGGGCAACGTAAACTAATGGAAGTTGCTTTAGCTGTTCACACAAGACGGTCATCAGATGCAGTTTCCAGGAGTGATAAGAAACAGAGATCAGAAATCCGCATGCAGACATTGCTCTACATAATAGTGATGCTAGCACTTCTAAGATAATAAGCCTCTATTATACAACATCAGCAGCACACCAACGATAAGGCACGGGTATTTAATAGTCTCCATTCTTTATGTCTATTATTGACATCGCAGTCCATGCTCGCTAGATCTTCTAAAGCAGTACGACACATGTCGTTGTCTTACTGGTACTGTAAGCAACTGTCCCACTTAGCAGTGGGTTTCAAAGTAGCCAAGATACAACCAGGATCTGTGTTTTGGCGGAGTCTCCAGAGCTGTTGAGACGGACATGACAGGAAGGACCAGAGTCCAAGATTCGTTGAGAGATAAGTACGTGTCTGCCATTTGTTCTCACTTTCACAAAATCGTGAACAGTCCAAGAACCAACAGTAAAATCACAATTATTAACTAGTTAACAACACATCTACTCTATTAAAACACAGCACACAACCAAAAAGCAAACATATAATTTTGGTCGAAATAAACAATGAAACTTATCCGATCAGGGGCAATTCAAATATGGCCCTACAAATAATCAGATAGAATCATATTGTATTGGAAAACTTTAACCTTTAACCTATTTACCCTTATCCATCGTGATTGAAACACTAAGCAATTGAACCAGACATAAGACTGTTTAAGAGCCTATTTTTGACACCAACCTTCGTTTTGAAGGTGACCAGACAACTTGTCAGCACGATAGGTCCGTGTCCCTGTCCAGTGACGATTTAGATTCAGGACAGATTGGAAACATCGGACAAATTCTGAAGAAGCAATTGAGGTAAAGTTCTTCTCCAGGGCTATTCTGATAATTTTACTTCTCTTGCAGTTGTGTCGCTTTAAACAAATGCATACATTGCACAGTATCTATAAGACTATCACCATAATACAGTTAGGATTTTTCTAGAGCACGCACTTATCAAAAAAAGTTGAGTGTTGGTTGGAAATCCACTGAAGACAATTGAGACCTGCATAAAGAGTGATTTCATTCTATACCTAACTAGACGGGCAGAATGTGTGCTCATTTATATATTCAATTTCTAGCACTAATAAACACAATTACCTATTTACAAAGACTTTGTCGTCTTCATTGCAAGGGTTAATTTTAAGGGAGTTAATCGGCACGGATGCGCTGTGTACTTAGGACAAACGATTCTCACCTCAATCTAGACTCATTTCTCAAGAGGATCCCTCAGGTGCGTCCATAGAAAGTTTTCTCCTCCAGATTGTGTCTTCTGCATATAAGGAAAATAAGGGAAATCATCTGCATAATCATAAAGAGATCAAGTCTGTCAGGTAGCACTTATTGAAATGTTACTTTTCTGAAGAAAACATTAAATAAAATTATTGTAGTAGCTTGGTGGACTGGCGAAAATGATTTATATTGCAGTCGACGGAAGTGAGTAACCGGTGACCATTTTAGACCTCTAGGACGATGGTTGAAAAAAAAAACTAAATCTGAAGCATGAGAGACAAACAAACATATAGTTAATGGAACAAAAGTGTTAACATCGGTTTCACTACTACAGAAATGGTATTATCTCTTGTCTAGGCTAGTATGAGAATGACAGCAGCTGCGCGCGTGATATTGGAGAAGTCCACTGACACAACAATAAAGACAAGGCTATATACTTTTCATCCTGTGGGTGCCTTGTGACCAGTATCCACGAAGAGTATTCTAAATATGCTTTGAAAGGCGTACATGATAGAGTGAGCAGAGAGTCGTGAGCAGGGCTCTCACGGTCTGCTCTAGATAGAAATTAAATCCGAGAAGAGATCATATCAGAATCCCCAAGCAATTTCCATATTTATGGTGTAAACATGATTATAGACCATAGGTAACCAGTGATATAATATTATATCTCTAAATGGTATTGGCAATCTAAAACACTACTCAACATCCAACCGTGAATTCTGTACTAGCGACGAGTCTGACTCACTTTGTATTTTTAAGTTTTTTTCGGTTCTTTTTTTTGTTTTTTGTTTGTTTTGGTGTATGTTGTATGGCACCCATATTGAGTGTTGACGCTTCTGCGATGAACATTTTTACTCCCATGAAAAGTCTCATGGTGTCTTTTTAAATAGATTTTTGATAACGTGTTGCTGGAAAATCTTACTATTATCGCATGTATAGTCGCTGCAGTGTGCTGATGTGATGGTGAGTGAGGCGACCATGTCTTGTCGGGGATAATAGCCCAAGCACGCTTTGACCCGTCTCCTATTTTGTTTGCTTCTACAATCAGCATGCTTCTGCATATTTCTACCGCCAATTGCCTGCTCAACCTTCGTTCTGTGTCTTTTTTTCATAAACAAACTTTAAATTATAATTTTCTCTTGGTCTGGTTATCCTCGAGTACGATCATCAATAAATCTCGAGAAGCTTCAGAAGTTGCAGCACGAACTCATAGGTCAAGCCGAGCAATCCGGTCAAGCAAATCCGCGCAAAGCGAGGTCATTGGAAGTCATCTTTTAGTATTTCCACTGACTTCCGTCAGGGTTACATACGAATCTAAGTTTTTCTACACTTTGGCTTTAGATGATTTCCATGGTTTTTTCTGACAACTTCGTCAGTGGTGATTCCAAGAGCAAATACAGCATTTTGCGAGGACAATTGTGATCTAGTACATTGTTTATCTCATTCTGCATGCAGCTTTTGGAACTGCATCTCCAGCCAGCAATATAATCATGGAGATATGTTTTTTTCAAGAGCATTAAGGAGAGATATAAGAAAGTATGTTTTGCCTGGGGATGTGTTTTGAAAACATTTTCAATTCTTTTTGCCTAAATTTTTTGTCTTGCTTGATTGTGACTAATCTTTAGGTGTTTTTTGCCATATAATGGATCAGCGTTAGACATGTAAGCACGAGTAGATGTTACTATCATGATTTTATTAAGATAACAAGACGAACTGAGCGGATAAGTCTCGAAACATAGAAATGAACGGGAAAACAGACGACACTGATATAGAAGATGATAATAAGTATAAAGCAGCCTAAGATCTAGACGAACAACGTTAGATTACATATGGTAGTTATTCTGTTTGATTCATAGATAAAACAAATATTTCATATCTTCCTCTGTCTACATTCTTAGCAAGTTGCTGAGTGTGGCGTGGAAATTGAGTCAGTTCGAATGGGCCTAAGCGTCATCGATACTTTGTACTTGATGTGAAGTGTCGAACAGCCCACCATATACAGTAAATCTCCTTTAATGCTCCATCAAACTAATTCAGTCTTAATGTAATTGCGTAGGCAATGGGAAAAAGATTCGGGCTACTTGTGGATAAATGACAATTGTTTAAATGTCAGATATTATTGATTGAAATATTACAAACGGGACGTGTAATGAAAGATGATGTACAAAATCGAACAGAAGTAGCAATTGATGGGACGATTTCTGGAAAACGAAACTGAAAGGTAGCACTTTACCTGTTTGCTGTAGGTTGATGTTGTTAGTGGGGTGTTGCTAGATGCGGAGAGTAATGGGAGAAAGAAAATGATAAAGGTAGGAGTGGAGAACAAAGTGATTAATAGAAAGAAACATGTAATGAGTTGTACACGTGTGGTGCACTCGTGTGTCTGTGAACCTTCGAGGTGAATTTAAAGAAGCTGGTGTAAGACTTTGGGCTTTGAATAGAATTTTATAGAGAGTTATTATCGTTATGTTATGAAGCAAGCAATGATAATGGAACATGGTCAATTTTTTAATGAAATCGCGATAGCTGAATATCGCCTCAAAGCAGGGAAGAGTTTATTGGATCAAGCGACTTCTTTATCGAAAAGCAACAGCCGCAGCCAGCAGACAGCCATGATGATAAATGTCACGAAAAGTAAATTCTAATAAGACAAATGATTACTCTAATATATAAATGAGTTGATGGCTTCTATACCTCTTGTCTATGTAGACGTCGAGAGTTCAGTTTAGTTCTGGCACAGATATGGCGAGAACAGACTAAAGAGAGGCGATAGACGCTTATTCAAGTTGATATTATTTGGTGTCATATGGATTGACCCATTAGGGCAGCCACACCTTGTAAGCAACGCTGCGGCTGTTAAAACCACGTTTGTACAAGTAACACAAATGTTAATGACATAACTACAAAATGTAACCCATGTGACTCGAGGATCCGTCGTTGAGATATAGCCAACATTAGAAGAGGTGAGACGCCAAAGGAATATGCAAGAACGTGTGTTTCCACTTTGCCAGTGTAACATTCAATCAATATTCAATAGCTGTACTAAGGGGCGTACATTGTTCTACAGAAAACAGATGCTTATGGAAGCATTCCTTCCTTTCGATTTCTCAGTGCAAAAAAGAGATATCACTGCTATGTAGAAGATTCAGCACACAGACTAGTGGCCACTGGCTCATGTTTTCTTCCACAGTATAGAAAAATATCTGTCTGTGGGTATCCGTAGATATATATAGTTGAAAGCTGTCGGTGGTCTAGATACGATTGATACTTCTTTAAGGTTTCTTAGTTCCTTCTTGCTGTTACTCTAAATGGGTCCCGAACAAAAACATACCATTAGCCCAATATAAAATATATAAGCAAGGTAACTAGATGTGCAAATAAGATTTTTAACACAAGATTTCCCACTAAAATTCAAACTTCTCAAGTCGGGTCTAGCCTGCACAAAGTGCTAACGAATATCTCCTTTCGCTTGCATTATATAACTTTGTTTCTAGCCCGGAACTCAGAGTCCGTAGATTATTGCATTTGAAATAATACTTAAATGATCACAGTCTGTGGGTCAAACACTCAGGGAAATCAGCCAAAGGAGATTGACTTTTCCTTACGTTGTGTTTGCACCCGCGGAGGTATCCTTCGCGAATCTTTCGCCGAAGGTATCCAGCTGGAGGAAAACGACCTTGGCAGCGTGATCTTGGCAGATTTT